>NC_064617.1:870530975-871165697 GCF_023898315.1 Schistocerca nitens
ATGTTTACGCAGTTACACAGTTGGATAACTTCACACTTATGAAATTGTATTTTGTCTGTACTTTGTGAACTCTTCATATTTTTTAGGAACCATTATGATACTATGAGAGCTTTGAATGATGTATTTGGTGTGGGATCATGATTTTTGAAGTACGTTTGAGGTAGATGACTTTATTGAAGGTTTTGAAATTATGAAAGAAGCTGTGACGATTTTGAGATGTGATTGATCTGTTATGATGATGTTATTATGTGCAATGATGTGTATTTTGCTGGTGAGATATGTTTATGATCAATAAGATGATGCTGTATGAGGAATGCGATTACATGTTTATATGTATATGAATGATGAGTAGTAGTTAGGGACTCTGATTTGTGAAAAGGACGTTGGAAACCAAGAATCATACATGAAGAGTTATGAAATGTGTGTACATGCGAGAATGTATCACAATGCCGTCGGAAATTTTTGGACACTGTTATATATGAGATTTTGTTTCTACACAATTCTAATGTAAATTTTCAACCTGTGAAATTTTTATATGAGACTGACACTGTAACAGAAACTGCTCTCGTAAATATTTTGGTAAGGAATGTAAGTGACCTTGACGTAATGCACTGTAGGCGCCCATCTGCACGACAGTCGCTTGGAAAAAAACCATTGGAGAAAAAAGAGGCCATTAACCTCGCTGTTGACATGTCTTTGTAGAAAGCATAGCAAATACGACACTTTCATACTTAAAAAATATTATTACACTTTGGAACTCGTAATTTCTGATATTTACTGAAATGCCTAATGAAATTATAGGAAACATTTTACGTCTATTGTCTTCGTAGTTGAGAGATATTTTACTGCCTTATGAAATGCCATATGACAAGTGAATGATGTTTCATACCTTGCTTTATTTATGTTGTTGTTGTTGTGGTCTTCCGTCCTTAGACTGGTTTGATGCAGCTCTCCATGCTACTCTATCCTGTGCAAGCTGCTTTATCTCCCAGTACCTACTGCAGCCTACATCCTTCTGAATCTGCTTACTGTATTCATCTCTTGGTCTCCCTCTACGATTTTTACCCTCCACATGCCCCCCCCCCCCCCCCAATGCTAAATTTGTAATCCCTTGATGCCTCAGAACATGTCCTATTAACCGGTTCCTTCTTTTTGTCAAGTTGTGCCACATACTCCTCTTCTCCCCAATTCTGTTCAATACTTCATCATTAGTTATGTGATCTACCCATCTAATTTTCAGCATTCTTCTGTAGCACCACATTTCGAAAGCTCCTATTCTCTTCTTGTCCAAACTATTTAATCGTCCATGTTTCACTTCCATACATGGCTACACTCCATACAAATAATTTCAGAAACGACTTCCTGGCACTTAAATCCATACTCGATGTTAACAAATTTCTGTTCTTCAGGAACGCTTTCCTTGCCATTGCCAGTCTACATTTTATATCCTCTCTACTTCGACCATCATCAGTTATTTTGCTCCCCAAATTCCCTCAGCATCACACGAGTTAACTCGACTACATTCCATTATCCTCGTTTTGCTTTTGTTGATGTTCATCTTATATCCTCCTTTCAAGACACTGTCCATTCCGTTCAAATGCTCTTCCAAGTCCTTTGCTGTCTCTGACAGAATTACAATGTCATCGGCGAACCTTAAAGTTTTTGTTTCTTCTCCATGGATTTTAATACCTACTCTGAATTTTTCTTTTGTTTCCTTTACTGCTTGCTCAATATACAGATTGAATAACATCAGGGATAGGCTACAACCCTGTCTCACTCCCT
The DNA here is from genome assembly GCF_023898315.1 of Schistocerca nitens. Lineage (NCBI taxonomy): Eukaryota > Metazoa > Arthropoda > Insecta > Orthoptera > Acrididae > Schistocerca > Schistocerca nitens. Next base: position 870,532,758 of record NC_064617.1, read on the forward strand.
TCCAAACCACTGCTTCCCTTTCATGCCCCTCGACTATTATAACTGCCATCTGGTTTCTGTACAAATTGTAAATAGCCCTTCCCTCCCTGTATTTTACCCCTGCCACCTTTAGAATTTGAGAGTATTCCAGTCAACATTGTCAAAAGCTTTCTCTAAGTCTACAAATTCTAGAAACGTAGGTTTGCCCTTCCTTAATCTTTCTTCTAAGATAAGTCGTAGGGTCAGTATTGCCTCATGTGTTCCAATATTTCTACGGAATCCAAACTGATCTTCACCGAGGTCGGCTTCTACCAGTTTTTCCATTCGTCTGTAAAGAATTCGCGTTAATATTTTGCAGCCGTGAATTATTAAGCTGATAGTTCGGTAATTTTCACATCTGTCAACAGCTGCTTTGTTTGGGATTGGAATTATTATATTCTTGAAGTCTGAGAGTATTTCGCCTGGTTCATACATTTTGCTCACCAGATGGTAGAGTTTTGTCAGGACTGGCTCCCCCAAGGCTGTCAGTAGTTCTAATGGAATGTTGTCTACTCCCAGGGCCTTGTTTCGACTTAGGTCTTTCAGTGCTCTGTCAAACTCTTCACGCAGTATCATACCTCCCATTTCATCATCATCTACCTCCTCTTCCATTTCCATAATATTGTCCTCAAGTACATTGCCCTTGTATAGACCCTCTATATACTCCTTCCACCTTTCTGCTTTCCTTTCTTTGCTTAGAACTGAGTTTCCATCTGAGCTCTTTATATTCACACAAGTGGTTCTCTTCTCTCCAAAGGTCTCTTTAATTTTCCTGTAGGCAGTATCTATCTTACCCCTAGTGAGAGAAGCCTCTACACCCTTACATTTGTCCTCTAGCCAAGCCTGATTAGCCATTTTGCACTTCCTGTCGATCTCATTTTTGAGACCTTTGTATTCCTTTTTGCCTGCTTCATTTACTGCATTTGTATACTTTCTCCTTTCATCAATTAAATTCAATATTTCTTCTGTTACCCAAGGAGTTCTACTAGCCCTCGTCTTTTTACCTACTTGATACTCTGCTGCCTTCACTACTTATATTTGCCTATTTTGTTTAATATCTAGTTTCTAGCTGTACTGATCTACTTTCTTAAAAAAAAGGGAGCACAAATAGACATTCCCCTTCACAGGAATTGCATACATAATTGCATTCATAATTTTTCTAAGGTGACGTTTCAGGATTTATGGGCAATGCTGCAGGATTCATGGTGTCAGTTCCCTCCAGCGCTGCTTCAGACATTAGCGGAGTCCATGCCACATCGTGTTGCGGCACTTCAGCGTGCTCGCCGTGGCCCTACGCGATATTAGGCAGGCGTACCAGATCCTTTGGCTCTTCAGTTTTTTTAGTGGAAAGCTATTGCTGCAAACGGACTTTAGATTACTACACTTGTAAACTGTTTGCAAGTAGACAGGAGCGTGGAGAAACTATTGTAAAGTGGGGTTCGCGCATTGATGCTTTGCAGCACCATTTTAGAGACGCAGTTACAGGTGTAATGACCGAAGCTGAGTTAGCTGGTAGTTTTGCTCTGGTTCTGAAATTGGGCAGGGCCGTATTCTTACAAAGACTGTATGATGAAAGTACTAAAACAGAAACAAGGGCTAGAGGAGAGACAGTAACGTTCTCGTAGCCGTCCATATTGCCTCTACAGAGGAAAGTGTTATTGCATCAGCTAAGGAAAAGCCGATAGGGAGAACTGTAGTTAGGATACCGAGGACAGAAAAACCTGACTTTCCATAAGCCATGTGACGAAGTGAAAAGTTGTCGTCTGCAAAAAGTGTAACAGTAACTGAGACAAAAGCAAAAAGATAACACAAGGATGGCTAGCGAAATTAGGACGAGAACGCGGAAACGCCAGCAGAAACTGAACTAGAATTGAAAGGGCATTGTAGGGAAACGGACTGTCTAAAGCCAGTAAGATGTTTTCAGTGAAAATTATCGGGACACAGTTCTTCATGTGCAGAATGAAGTAACTTAATATCCTATAAGTGTAACCAGAAAGTGTAACCAAACAGTTCTATGAATGTGGGTGATTAGCAAAAAGAAAGAATAAGAGACCAGAAAACTAAAAAGAGGCGTAATGAGACACTCTTATTGCGTCTTATCAGGCAAGATGTGATCAAAAGTATCCGGATACCCCCAAAAACATACGTTTTCGATATTAGGTACATTGTGCTGCCACCTACTGCCAGGTACTCGATATCAGCGATCTCAGTAGTCATTAGACATCGTGAGAGAGCAGAATGGAGCGCTCTGCAGAACTCATGGACTTCGAACGTGGTCGGGTGATTGGGTGTCTCTTGTGTCATACGTCTGTACGCGAGATTTCCACACTCCTAAACATCCCTAGATCCACTGTTTCCGATGTGATAGTGAAGTGAAAACGTGAAGAGACACGTACAGCACAAAAGCTCACAGGCCGACCTCATCTGTTGACTGACAGAGACCGCCGACAGTAGAAGAGGGTCGTAATGTGTAACAGACAGACATCTATCCAGACCGTCACACAAGAATTCCGAACTGTTTTAGGATCCACTGCAAGTACTATGACTGTTAGGCGGGAGGTGAGAAAACTTCATGGTCGAGCGGCTGCTCATAAGCCACACATCACGCCGGTAAATTCCAAACGACGCCTCGCTTGGTGTAAGGAGCCTAAACAATGGACGACTGAACAGGGAAAAATGTTGTGTGGAGTGACGTATCACGGTACACAATGTGGTGAACCGATGGCAGGGCGTGGGTATGGCGAAATTTTTTAAAAAAAAAGGTTCAAATGTGTGTGAAATCCTCTGGGACTTAACTGCTAATGTCATCAGTCCCTAAGCTTACACACTACTTAACGTAAATTATCCTAAGGACAAACACACACACCCATGCCCGAGGGAGAACTTGAACCTCCGCCGGGACCAGCCGCTCAGTCCCTGACTGCAGTGCCTGAGACCGGTCGGCTAATCCCATGCGGCTAGGTATGGCGAATGCTCGGTGAACATCATCTGCCAGCGTGTGTAGTGCCAACACTATAATTCGGAGGCGATTCTGTTATTGTGTGGTCGTATTTTTCATGGAGGGGGCTTGCACCCCTTGTTGTTTTGCGTGTCACTATGAAAGCACAGGCCTACATTGATGTTTTAAGCAAGTTCTTGCTTCCCACTGTTAAAGAGCACATCTTTCAACACGATCGAGTCCCTGTTCATAAGCACGGTCTGTGGTGGAGTGGTTACACGACAATAACATCCCTGTAATGGACTTGCCTGCACAGTGTCCTTACCTGAATTCTATAGAACACTTTTGGGATGCTTTGGAACACCGATTTCGTGCCAGGTCTCACCGACCGACAAATATACCTCTCCTCATTGCAGCACTCCGTGAAGAATGGGCTGCCATTCTCCAAGAAACCTTCCAGCACCTGACTGAACGTATGCCTGCGAGAGTGGAAGCTGTCATCAAGGCTAAGGGTAGGCCAACACCATATTGAATTCGAGCATTAACGATGGAGGGCACAACGAACTTGTATGTCATCTTCAGCTAGGTGTCCGGATACTTTTGATCATATAGTGTGTTTACGGTCGACTGCACAAATAAGGATGATTTTGTAAAATTGTGGTGTACGAGAGAAAAACGGAATCCGATGAGGTTTTTAATAGACAGAGGCGCACAAATCAGTTTAGTTAAAAAGGAAAATTTATGGAATGTTGGAATGTGCAATCCAGAGACAAGTATTAAGATCAGAGAGATCGCTATTACCGTTGCTAAGACGGAAGGTACTACAGACATTGAATTACACTTCGCAAGTGATCTCTTAGTAAGCCATACAGTTCATGTTACAGGTATAGAGGTAGCTTTGCCATTTGAGTGTCTACTAGGAAGAGATTTCCTAAATCAGATAAAATGCTGTGATAAATTATGATACGAAAAGTGTATGAATTCGTCAGCCCCAGATCTACGATATTTCCGAGCCGGGCAAAAACTTTATGGTTGCGCCCCATCCCTTCCCCTCGAGCGTTTGAGATAAAATGTCAAAAGTTTAAAAATAAACGGTTTTTCAAAAACAGGTCCATTTTGTAGCACACATATTTCTGAAGAGTTTGATATAAAAACATATATGCTCGAGGAAATGTAAGACATGTTATTTGGTCTTAAGTGTGCTACAAGTGTAGTGCCACGCCTCTTCACACAGCATTCTTCCATCGCACGTCACTGTATTTCGCTCTGTGGAGTTCAAACGTGTATATTTTGTAATGGAAGCCATCAAAACCTATATTCAGCACAGTGGAAATTAAAATGTCCTGTGGTGTCTCTCCTGCTCCCCCTCAACCGGTTTGACATCCTACCCCCTTAAAAAAACTCACAGTTAATAATGGGTGGGATTATTTGTGACGGGGAGAATAAGAACTCTTTAGTAATTGGCACTCCTTATTGGCCATTAGCTGATAACTTTCTCCTCCGTGTGACGTAATATTAAATATACGAAACATAAAAACAGTAAAGACAATAGACAAATAAGGCAGTACACATTTGTTAGATTCTTAGATCCCAGTGGTTTTTTTTCCTCTCTTTAATCTTGCTACACGGCGTGCTTTCCTTTCTGCGAAAGAATCTATTACTTCACCAAAGTTTGTCAAACGTTTTGCTACATGAGAAATCAAAATACAGTTGTTTAATACTGAGAAAACTGTTAACACGTATAGTAACCAAGACTGGTACTTTTTTTTTTTGATTACATCTGTTTTGCAAATGTTCACTAGATAAAACGAAACAGGCCTTTCTAATATTGCAGCAACTGTAACGCACGCCAAATAAGCGAGACTGTGTTGGCACAAATGGTAATTTTTATCTACCTCATTTACATAAATAACATGACAGGATATAATTCGTGAAGTACCAATATCAAATGCCTATTAGGCCTACGAGAAACAAAAATTTTGATATTAGAAAATAGTTTCACATTTCGTTCATATATTCTAGCTTCTCAAGAATGAGACTGAAAAGTAGCAGTAGTACGAAATTTTTATATAAATTTGGAATCGTAAGATTCTTCGATATGGGTGTAACCGGAGACTCTAACGACTGGCCCTTGGTAGTGCAACGACCTGGCAAAAATTTTCTGTCAGAATTTCATTTTCTTGGATACACCGAGAAGATAATATGTAACTTTCCTTACTTGTTATTCCTGTTAGTCATTTATTTCCATTCTTGCGGTCTGAAACTGTGGATTTCGCTAGTAATGATAACAACGCTAACCAATCGCACACTCAACCAACCACATAAACAGCTACTGGCATTCACTCGTTCGGGTTTATTTGGCTCAGCTCGTATAGCCCCGTCCCCTTTTGTCCGCGGGAAAGCTTTTTATTTCTAGATGCGACGGGGATTCCCCTGGCAGATGCTTCAATACACTACACACGCATTCGAAAATCAGCTTATGGTTCGTTCAGATATCAACTTAGAATGTGTTCAAAAATATTCAAAAACCAATAGGGATGCGTTTCAAAACCATATGAACAATCGACAGACTGAGGCTTTGTGAAACATGGTTTGTTTTTCTTGAAGAATATGAGTTTGGCGCCCCCCTGAAATTGCCGCCCGGGCAGATACCCCTGTTCACCCCCCCCCCCCCCCTCCATCCTCCCCTTACTACTAGATCCGGGCCTGGGATTCATGGGAAACGAATGGAGGTGCTGTAACGAAGCAAGCTGGGATATTTTCACTTCCTCTCTTGTTTTGCCATCTGCTCCTTTCACTTTTAACGATTACCATTAACATACGTGAGAATAATCTGCATTTTCACGAAAGAGAAGGGTTGGCCCTCAGTTTTAAGGAATATAACACCAGATCTAATTTTCTACTTAGTTTTATGTATGTAATTGATTTTCTAATTTATTTTGGCTATTCCTAGTTAGTATCTTTTCTTACAGGGTGCAATCAGTAATTGTTTCGTAACTTAAATTCTATTGTTGACTTATAAACAAATATAAATTCTGTACTAATTATAAACATTTGGAGGAGCAACTGATAGTATTCTTAAAGGAACTATTTGGCTGTATTCGAAAACATGTTAGCAAAGCCAGCCCTTAATTAATTCCAAAGTAATTATCAGTTTTGTCAGAAGTATTGTTTGCGTAACGATATCTGTTAATTTCATCATTTAAACAAATAATTCAGCCTAACTCTTGTAGCAGAAGAAACTATTTAAAAGAACAAATTTTTCGATGTATTCAGTTAATTTAATGAGTTAAGTTTTAATCGTAATTTGTGTAAATTAAACGTCAAACAATGTGTAGTTTCAGTACCTATTATTGTGCTGATAAGACCCAGTTTTTGGTCACAAGACAGTGAGTCACGGCCGAGTTTCAGCCAAGAAACCTGTGTTGGTTAGAACAACAACAATGCAGCAACTTAACCGTGGAATAAATGTAACAAAAATAGGCCGTGTGTTAAAACAATGACAGTGTCTGTTAAATTTATTTGAAAGACTGTGAACTGTGTGGTTATGCTTTTACTGCTGGTAGATGTTCAACGGTAAGCTATTGTAGCAGTATGTGCATGTTTGCCTGCAATCTATTGATGAGGCTTATCGAATGTTAAACAATAGTGCACTGGCCATATAACTGCGTAATACTGATACTGGGGGTTGTGAACAGTGAAAATAAAGAACTGTGAAACGCAACTGTGCACCTGTCGGCTACATCATTTACTGTAGTCAGTAGTGCTCTTCCACCCCCTATTTTTTCAGCCAGTATCACAACGCAGTATGTCGAAACCGAGGACCGTTAACGAAGGAATAAAGCAGGAGAACGTCACAGTGCGAACTACAGGGGACCGGTTCCCAAAGAGAGAATTTCAAAGAAAAAACGTAAACAAGAAAGAGTTACTTTAGTGCAGGCGAGATAGGAGCCGCGAGATGGCGATGTGTTTGTTTGTTTGTTTGTGGTCGGAACTGCAGAACGATGAAAAGGTGTGTGTCGAACACGGTAGGTGCCGGTTCGATGAGAGTCGGAGTCGCAGAGCGAGGGAAAGGTGTGTCGAAGGCGGTGGGAGTGCCGGCCAGTGTGACCGAGCGGTTATAGGCTCTTCAGTCTGGAAACGCGCAACCGCTACGGTCGCAGGTTCGAATCCTGCCTCGGGCATGGATGTGTGTGATGTCCTTAGGTTAGTTAGATTTAAGTAGTTGTAAGTTCTAGGGGACTGATGACCCCAGATGTTAAGTCCCATAGTGCTCAGAGCCATTTGAACCATTTTTGAACGATGGGGGCGGTAGGAGCAGCGGAAAAACGAAAACTCAACATAGAAGTGGTTGAAGCCAATATAGAGCAATGTGTTGGACCAATTGTGGTTGGAGCCACAAGGCAGAGAATAGGGCAATCAAGTACGGCTGGAGCCAGTAATTTGACAGCAGATGCTGCCAAACAAGCTGATGATTCAATTGCTGTTGAAGCGGCGAAAGTAGGGAAATAGTGCGGGAGAAAATCCGCATGAGGGGAGATGAAAAAAAAGGGCAAAGAATAATAATAGGTCCAAGAGAAGAACGAATTTTTGATGTGAATGTAGACATAAGGAACGTTTCAGCAGCGGTTATTCCTAAGCAAGAAATTAGACGAGGAGTGTATATACTAGAAGCACTGGTATCAGTAGAAGATGGCATACGAATAACGAGTGTGCTAGATTAGATTAGATTAGATTAGATTAATACTAGTTCCATGGATCATGAATACGATATTTCGTAATGATGTGGAACGAGTCGAATTTTCCAATACATGACATAATTAGGTTAATTTAACAACATACTTAAGTTAATATAACAACTTTATTTTATTGTGTTTTTTTGTTTTTCTTTATTTTTTTTAATTTTTTAAATATTTATTTTCTTAATTTATATCTAAAAATTCCTCTATGGAGTAGAAGGAGTTGTCATTCAGAAATTCTTTTAATTTCTTCTTAAATACTTGTTGGTTATCTGTCAGACTTTTGATACTATTTGGTAAGTGACCAAAGACTTTAGTGCCAGTATAATTCACCCCTTTCTGTGCCAAAGTTAGATTTAATCTTGAATAGTGAACATCATCCTCTCTCCTAGTATTGTAGTTATGCACACTGCTATTACTTTTGAATTGGGTTTGGTTGTTAATAACAAATTTCATAAGAGAGTATATATACTGAGAAGCTACTGTGAATATCCCTAGATCCTTAAATAAATGTCTGCAGGATGATCTTGGGTGGACTCCAGCTATTATTCTGATTACACGCTTTTGTGCAATAAATACTTTATTCCTCAGTGATGAATTACCCCAAAATATGATGCCATATGAAAGCAATGAGTGAAAATAGGCGTAGTAAGCTAATTTACTAAGATGTTTATCACCAAAATTTGCAATGACCCTTATTGCATAAGTAGCTGAACTCAAACGTTTCAGCAGATCATCAATGTGTTTCTTCCAATTTAATCTCTCAGCAATGGACACACCTAAAAATTTGCAATATTCTACCTTAGCTATATGCTTCTGATTAAGGTCTATATTTATTAATGGCGTCATTCCATTCACTGTACGGAACTGTATGTACTGTGTCTTATCAAAATTCAGTGAGAGTCCGTTTACAAGGAACCACTTAGTAATTTTCTGAAAGACAGTATTGACAATTTCATCAGTTAATTCTTGTTTGTGAGGTGTGATTACTATACTTGTATCATCAGCAAAGAGAACTAACTTTGCCTCTTCATGAATACAGAATGGCAAGTCATTAATATACACTCCTGGAAATTGAAATAAGAACACCGTGAATTCATTGTCCCAGGAAGGGGAAACTTTATTGACACATTCCTGGGGTCAGATACATCACATGATCACACTGACAGAACCACAGGCACATAGACACAGGCAACAGAGCATGCACAATGTCGGCACTAGTACAGTGTATATCCACCTTTCGCAGCAATGCAGGCTGCTATTCTCCCATGGAGACGATCGTAGAGATGCTGGATGTAGTCCTGTGGAACGGCTTGCCATGCCATTTCCACCTGGCGCCTCAGTTGGACCAGCGTTCGTGCTGGACGTGCAGACCGCGTGAGACGACGCTTCATCCAGTCCCAAACATGCTCAATGGGGGACAGATCCGGAGATCTTGCTGGCCAGGGTAGTTGACTTACACCTTCTAGAGCACGTTGGGTGGCACGGGATACATGCGGACGTGCATTGTCCTGTTGGAACAGCAAGTTCCCTTGCCTGTCTAGGAATGGTAGAACAATGGGTTCGATGACGGTTTGGATGTACCGTGCACTATTCAGTGTCCCCTCGACGATCACCAGTGGTGTACGGCCAGTGTAGGAGATCGCTCCCCACACCATGATGCCGGGTGTTGGCCCTGTGTGCCTCGGTCGTATGCAGTCCTGATTGTGGCGCTCACCTGCACGGCGCCAAACACGCATACGACCATCATTGGCACCAAGGCAGAAGCGACTCTCATCGCTGAAGACGACACGTCTCCATTCGTCCCTCCATTCACGCCTGTCGCGACACCACTGGAGGCGGGCTGCACGATGTTGGGGCGTGAGCGGAAGACGGCCTAACGGTGTACGGGACCGTAGCCCAGCTTCATGGAGACGGTTGCGAATGGTCCTCGCCGATACCCCAGGAGCAACAGTGTCCCTAATTTGCTGGGAAGTGGCGGTGCGGTCCCCTACGGCACTGCGTAGGATCCTACGGTCTTGGCGTGCATCCGTGCGTCGCTGCGGTCCGGTCCCAGGTCGACGGGCACGTGCACCTTCCGCCGACCACTGGCGACAACATCGATGTACTGTGGAGACCTCACGCCCCACGTGTTGAGCAATTCGGCGGTACGTCCACCCGGCCTCCCGCATGCCCACTATACGCCCTCTCTCAAAGTCCGTCAACTGCACATACGGTTCACGTCCACGCTGTCGCGGCATGCTACCAGTGTTAAAGACTGCGATGGAGCTCCGTATGCCACGGCAAACTGGCTGACACTGACGGCGGCGGTGCACAAATGCTGCGCAGCTAGCGCCATTCGACGGCCAACACTGCGGTTCCTGGTGTGTCCGCTGTGCCGTGCGTGTGATCATTGCTTGTACAGCCCTCTCGCAGTGTCCGGAGCAAGTATGGTGGGTCTGACACACCGGTGTCAATGTGTTCTTTTTTCCATTTCCAGGAGTGTATAATAAGAACAACAAAGGACCCAAGACTGACCCTTGTGGAACCCCATTCTTGATAGTCCCCCAGTTTGAGGAATGTGCTGATCTTTGCATGTTACGAGAACTACTTATTTCAACTTTCTGCACTCTTCCAGTTAGGTACGAATTAAACCATTTGTGCACTGTCCCACTCATGCCACAATACTTGAGCTTGTCTAGCAGAATTTCATGATTTACACAATCAAAAGCCTTTGAGAGATCACAAAAAATCCCAATGGGTGGTGTTCGGTTATTCAGATCATTCAAAATTTGACTGGTGAAAGCATATATGGCATTTTCTGTTGAAAAACCTTTCTGGAAACCAAACTGACATTTTGTTAGTACTTCATTTTTACAGATATGTGAAGCTACTCTTGAATACATTACTTTCTCAAAAATTTTGGATAAATCTGTTAGAAGGGAGATTGGACGGTAATTGTTGACATCAGATCTATCCCCCTTTTTATGCAAAGGTATAACAATAGCATATTTCAGTCTATCAGGGAAAATGCCCTGTTCCAGAGAGCTATTACACAGGTGGCTGAGAATCTCACTTATCTGTTGAGAACAAGCTTTTAGTATTTTGCTGAAAATGCCATCAATTCCATGTGAGTTTCAGACGCAGCAGAAGACAGCCTGTCACGAAGTGTTCGTTACTGGTCCCTGAGGAATCGCCACCTGCAGAGGAATTTACAATAAGACAAGTGAAAAGAGTAACACCAGAGACAATATTCAGGGCAAGTAAGTTAAAAGAGAATCTTAGAGTTGAGCACTTAAATAGTGAAGAAAGAAATGGCGTAATAGAAGTATGTGTGACGTATAATATATTTCCCTTACCAGGAGACCGTTTGACCCACACAGATGTGTTAAGGCATGAAATAAAGTTACAATGAAGCGTCGAAGAAATTGGTATATGCATGCGTATTCAAATACAGATATATGTAAACAGGCAGAATAGAGCACTGCAGTCGGCAACGGCTATACACGACAACAAGTGTCTATTGCAGTTGTTAGATCGGTTACTGTTGCTACAATGGCAGGTTATCAAGATTTAAGTGATTTTGAACGTGGTGTTATAATAGGCGCACCAGCGATGGGACACAGCATCTCCGAGGTAGCGATGAAGTGGGGATTTTCCCGTACGACCATTTCACGAGTGTACTGTGATTATCAGGAATCCGGTAAAACGTCAGATGTCCGACATGGCTGCGGCCGGAAAAAGATCCTGCAAGAACGGAAGCAACGACGACTGAAGAGAATCGTTCAACGTGACAGAAGTGCAACTCTTCTGCAAATTGGAACAGATTTCCATGTTGCACCATCAACAAGTGTCAACTTGCGAATCATTCACCGAAACATCATCGATATGGGCTTTTGAAGCCGAAGGCCCGCATATGTACCCTTGATGACTGCACGGCACAAAGCTTTACACCTCGCCTGGACCCGTCAAAACCGACATTGGGCTGTTGATGACTGGAAACATCTTCCCTGGTTGGACGAGCCTCGTTTCAAAGTGTATCGATCGGATGGACCTGTATGGGTCTGGAAACAACCTCATGAATCCATTGACCCTGCACACCAGCTAGGGGACTGTTCGCCGGCCGGGGTGGCCGAGCGGTTCTAGGCACTAAAATCTGGAACCGCGCGACCGCTACGGTCGCAGGTTCGAATCCTGCCTCGGGCATGGATGTGTGTAATGTCCTTAGGTTAGTTAGATTGAAGTAGTTCTAAGTTCTAGGGGACTAATGACCTCAGCAGTTAAGTCCCATAGTGCTCAGAACCATTTTTTAAGGGGACTGTTCAAGCTGGTTTAGGCTCTGTAATGATGCGGGGCGTGTGAATTTGGAGTGATATGAGACCCCTGATACGTCGAGAAACAACTTTGACAGGTAACACGTACGTAAGCATCCTGTCTGATCACCTGCATCCATTCATGCCCATTGTGCATTCCGACGGACTTAGGCAATTCCAGCAGGGCAATGTGACATCCCACACGTCTAGAATTGCTACAGAGTGGTTCCAGGAACACACTTCTGAGTTTAAATACTTCCGCTGGCCACCAAACTCCCCAGACATGAACATTATTGAGGATATATGGGATGTGTTGCAACGTGCTGTTCAGAAGAGATCTCCACCCCGTCGTACTCTTACGGATTTAAATACAGTCCTGCAGGATTCATGGCGTCCGTTCCCTCCAGCACTTCTTCAGACATTAGTGGAGTCCATGCCACGTCTTCTTGCGGCACTTCTTCGTGCTCGCGGGGGTTCTACATGATCTTAGGCAATGGTACCAGTTTCTTTGGCTCTTCAGTGTAAATGGGATACGTTGTTAACAAAAATCTTACGTTAATTTGTTCAAAATCTTAAATCTCCGAAACTTTTTCACCTGTTCCTTTGAAATTTTGACACAAGGTTGCATTCCGAAACGAGCATATTTTCATGTGCCTACGGGAGCGTCATACGGTACGTACACCGAGGCGACACAAATCGTAGGATAGCCATATGCACATTTACAGATGGCTGTAGTATCACGTACGCAAGGTATAAAAGGGCAGTGGACTGGCGGAGCTGTCATTTGTGCTCGGCTGATTCATCTGAAAAGATTTCCGCCGTTATTATCGCCGCACGATGGGAATTAAAAGACTCTGAACGCAGAATTGTAGTTGGAGCTGGTCGGTTACGTTGTTACATTTCGTAAATCGTTAGGGAATCCAGTATTCCGAGATCCAGTATTCCTTCTCAGACACACAGTCGTAGGCCATCCTAGAAAATGGCCTCACGGTAAGCGAGGTCTCCTTATCAGGGTGATTAAATTAGTTACTTAAATAAATGCTGTGCTGTTGGGTGGTCATTAGTAGGTGTGGGGATGGTGGGTGGGTATTTTGTGTTGACTTAGTGTTTGGACTTAGAGAATTCAAAAAATTGAACCCATCTGGTATAAGCCTCGGTGATCGGCTTGCATGTGCGGACGATGTTGTTCTAAAAAGTGATAACAAAGAGGACTGGCAGCACATGCCAAGTTCTTGGAGAAATATAGCAAGGAAAGCAGAGTTACAAATTAACAGTGAGAATAATGAGTAGCCAGTGTTGAACAAGGCACACAATCCCACTGACGATGAAATCACTTTTAAAAGAGCAGACACAATTAAATATCTGGGAAGCATTTTTAGCTAACGGAGTACAATTAAAACAGACTTAAGGCAAGGATCGCAACTGCAAAATAGAGCATATTTTGGCTTACTGGACGTGTTGTGCAATAGAGCAGTCTCGAAAAGTTTTAAAATCAGACTCTAGCAGAGTGTAGTTCTGTATGGGTCTGAGACATTACATTAAGGAAAGCAGACGAACAAAGAGGGCTAGACACCGAGAGAAATATTAACGGAAATATTTGGACCCAAGAGGGACACCCAGTCACAGGGATGGAGGACAACGAAACACCAGAAACTGCCAGACCTATACTCTCAAGCTGATATTGACTGAAGGATGAAGAAAAGAGAACTGATCCGGGCAGGACAGAATGGAAGGAGGAAGTCTACAGGGGGTACCATTCTCAGCATCAGTGGATGGGAGAAGGGGCCCAGTAAGACTACATCCAAGCTGGAAGGGTGACGTCAACAGTGATACGGAGGAGTCGGGCCTGAGAGAAGGAGAATGGACAGCGAAAGCCAGGAATAGAAATGATTGATGAAGAATGTAGAGAAGGTACATGGTCTTCCAAGGCAAATGGACAATTAAGGAAGCGGAAGAAGAAAGAAGAAGCAGTAATGTAGAATAACTGTTTTAAGCATGGATGTCTCTCAGCAACCGTATACACAGTCAGTTCCACAAGAAACTGTGGATTTTATATTTAACGTCCGCTGCTACATCTCTGGTAGTGTTCTCGAATCTGTAATCAGTGTGCTTTTGCACAGTGTATAGATCAACAGTGTGAGAGTTGAATGTCTTGTTTTGTCGGTCGCGGTTAAAAATGAGTGCAAGGTATCTGAAGCGTCATGAGGCAGTGTTCCTTGTAAATCATCCAAAGGGACCGAAGCTTTCATATGGAGCTGGTGCTAAAACCCTTACAAAGTCAAAGACTTTCGTTGCGAAGTTGGTCAAACGATAATAAGAGGTTGGAAACGTAGACGATTTACCAAAGAGAGAGCTAAGGTGCAAGCTATAATCGATAATGGTGGCGATTGGATTAACTATTAGGTAATTTTGAAATTAGTAATAACATCAGGTTGCCCTCCATGGGGTGGGTGCACGCAACGACTGTGGTTATATTGGGTTAGATAGAGCAGCAATCAGTTGTAGAATGAAGTTGCTTTAATATGGCATTTATGGTCACAACGAAATCTGATCTGCGTTGTGACTATAAATGTCATATTAAAACAACTTAATTCTACGACTGATTGCTGCTCTATCTAACCCAATAGTAATAACATGTATTTTCATGTAAACATATACCTATAATAGTGTCTTTTATTTTGTACACTTTCTTGGGGAACTGACTGTAATTTTCAAACATACACTGACTGTTATTTTCAAACATAGGAATTACACAGTCAACAGGTTGCAAATAACTGTGGTACATTGATCCAGCTTTCGACACCTCTAAGGGTGTCTTCCGCGGAATGAAATTTCGAGAAACCGTAAGATTACATTGCAAGAAAGCAATGGTTAGAGTTTAGAGCAGCTATGCTCAAGTCAAAAGGCTGGAACGTGTTTTATTTTATTTTTGATTTTAGCATAGCTTCTCTAAACTCTGACCACTGCTTTTTCGCAATGTAATTTTACGAATGGCTCTGAGCACTATGGGACTCAACTGCTGAGGTCATTAGTCCCCTAGAACTTAGAACTAGTTAAACCTAACTAACCTAAGGACATCACACACATCCATGCCCGAGGCAGGATTCGAACCTGCGACCGTAGCGGTCTCGCGGTTCCAGACTGCAGCGCCAGAACCGCGCGGCCACTTCGGCCGGCGTAATTTTACGGTTCCTCGAAATTTCATTCTGTTGAAGACACCCTTAGAGGTGTCGAAAACCAGATCAATGTACCAAACAGTTATTTGCAATCGGTTGGCTGTGTAATTCCTATTTTTGGACTCTAGAATAATTTTTTTTCTATTTCACGTCTATGGTCACGAACTTGTAGGTCCTCATTCTGCCGGTTTCGGTCAGCAGTGACCATCTTCAGATCTGTTTTATGAAAAAAACATGTCCTAATATATTGGAGCCATAGTGGCATCGTCAAATGCTAAACACGAAATCGGCGCCAGCATCGTGATACACATACACTCCTGGAAATGGAAAAAAGAACACATTGACACCGGTGTGTCAGACCCACCATACTTGCTCCGGACACTGCCAGAGGGCTGTACAAGCAATGATCACACGCACGGCACAGCGGACACACCAGGAACCGCGGTGTTGGCCGTCAAATAGCGCTAGCTGCGCAGCATTTGTGCACGGCCGCCGTCAGTGTCAGCCAGTTTGCCGTGGCATACGGAGCTCCATCGCAGTCTTTAACACTGGTAGCATGCCGCGACAGCGTGGACGTGAACCGTATGCGCAGTTGACGGACTTTGAGCGGGGGTGTATAGTGGGCATGCGGGAGGCCGGGTGGACGTACCGCCGAATTGCTCAACACGTGGGGCGTGAGGTCTCCACAGTACATCGATGTTGTCGCCAGTGGTCGGCGGAAGGTGCACGTGCCCGTCGACCTGGGACCGGACCGCAGCGACGCACGGATGCACGCCAAGACCGTAGAATCCTACGCAGTGCCGTAGGGGACCGCACCGCCACTTCCCAGCAAATTAGGGACACTGTTGCTCCTGGGGTATCGGCGAGGACCATTCGCAACCGTCTCCATGAAGCTGGGCTACGGTCCCGCACACCGTTAGGCCGTCTTCCGCTCACGCCCCAACATCGTGCAGCCCGCCTCCAGTGGTGTCGCGACAGGCGTGAATGGAGGGACGAATGGAGACGTGTCGTCTTCAGCGATGAGAGTCGCTTCTGCCTTGGTGCCAATGATGGTCGTATGCGTGTTTGGCGCCGTGCAGGTGAGCGCCACAATCAGGACTGCATACGACCGAGGCACACAGGGCCAACACCCGGCATCATGGTGTGGGGAGCGATCTCCTACACTGGCCGTACACCACTGGTGATCGTCGAGGGGACACTGAATAGTGCACGGTACATCCAAACCGTCATCGAACCCATCGTTCTACCATTCCTAGACCGGCAAGGGAACTTGCTGTTCCAACAGGACAATGCACGTCCGCATGTATCCCGTGCCACCCAACGTGCTCTAGAAGGTGTAAGTCAACTACCCTGGCCAGCAAGATCTCCGGATCTGTCCCCCATTGAGCATGTTTGGGACCGGATGAAGCGTCGTCTCACGCGGTCTGCACGTCCAGCACGAACGCTGGTCCAACTGAGGCGCCAGGTGGAAATGGCATGGCAAGCCGTTCCACAGGACTACATCCAGCATCTCTACGATCGTCTCCATGGGAGAATAGCAGCCTGCATTGCTGCGAAAGGTGGATATACACTGTACTAGTGCCGACATTGTGCATGCTCTGTTGCCTGTGTCTATGTGCCTGTGGTTCTGTCAGTGTGATCATGTGATGTATCTGACCCCAGGAATGTGTCAATAAAGTTTCCCCTTTCTGGGACAATGAATTCACGGTGTTCTTATTTCAATTTCCAGGAGTGTATAAATTCTAGTATATACAAGTCATCTTGTCAGCACTACTACTGTTCAAAATTACAATTTGTTTTGAACAGTAGCGCTGCTGACAAGATGACTTGCATATACTATAATTTATATGTGTATCACGATGTTGGCGCCGATTTTGTGTTTAGCATATGTCGATGCGACTATGGCTCCAGTACATTAGGACATGTTTTCCTTTAAAACAGATCTGAAGATAGTCACTGCTGACCGAAACCGGCAGTCTGAGGACCTACAGGTTTGTAACCATAGACGCGAAATAAAAGAAATTTATTCTACATTTTCGGGTCAGTGTTCCTTTCGCGACCATGTCGCAAATTGTGAAAGAAGTAATGGGACCTGAGAGGAAGAAGCTGAATGACGTTTGATTCACTGCAATCCGAGCAGAAGTTTACGAGAAACTATTATTCTTTGCACTGCTGTTCTTCTTGCGCAGTTCGTGGTTCCATTCTAAAATAGGACTTCCCGTCGGATGCGGAAGAAACAGTGTTGGAGCGCTTCGATACCAGTATTGAAAGGGACAGAGAGGAAATGTAGCTCCCCATTATATCCAGATTGTAAAATGCCCCTCTGGCCGGGTATGAGAAAACTTAGGAGACATGAAGGTAGTAACTGACGGAATAGTTCGGAGAGAATTTGTCTAAAGGGTGAAAAAGCAGAAAAGCAGAAAGGAGATTAGCGACTTGCTTGGAACAGAACTAGGAACGACACATTAGCGGAATGAGTTAAAGACTTTCCCTAACTAGGAAGGAAGGTTACGCAGGATTAAAAAAGTAAGGAATATATCAGGAGCCACACACACGTCATTAGCATGTGGTCGAATGCATTGAAGTGGAAATAAGTCCGATCTGCCTTTTGAAAATAGGTGCACGAACACGTATTGCTGGGTGACGTAGTGCGGTGATATGCAGTGCAAGTTAGTCGAGCTTCAGTATTGATGTAACTCAACCACCTTCTGCATTACGTTCATAACGTGAAGGCTTCAGTCTCTCCATATTACTGGTCTATTACATCACCGGACACTACTGCATAAAATCTACGAGACCCTGAAAGACTACCACCTAGTCAAGATAATCGAATCCCTGCTCCAAAATAGACAGTTCTTCGTAATGCTTGAGGGGAAAAAGAGTCGATGGCGGAATCAGAAAAATGGGCTCGCCTAAGGGAGCGTGTTGGCGCCGATCCTATTCAACATATATACAAATCACCAACCAACTCCAGACAAAACCAAAACTTTTGTATATGCAGACGACCTGGCAATAACAGTTCAAGGCAACAGGTTTGAAGCCATCGAGGAGAAACTAGAAACCGCCCTTTCTATAATGTCAACCTACTACAAAAAGAATTCTCTAAAACCCAATCCCTCCAAAACTCAAGTGAGTGCATTCCATCTGAACTCGAGGCAGGCAAAGTACAGGCTCAATGTTACCTGGGATGGAACATTACTAGAACACACAGATACTCACACCTACCTTGGCGTCGTGCTGGACAGAACATTGACATACAAATGTCATTGCGAAAAAACACGCAAAAAAGTAGAAGCACGAAATTCCCTAATAAGAAAGCTGTCCAACAGCAAATGGGGTGCCAAACCTACCGTGGTCAGAACTTCAGCCCAAGCTTTGTGCTTCTCAACTGCAGAATATGCCTGCCCGGTATGGTGCAGATCCGCCCACGCAAAAAAGGTAGATATTAGCTTGAATGAAACATGCAGGATAGTGACAGGCTGCATGAAACCTACCCCCATAGAAAATCTTTACAGGGCCGCAGGTTTCACAAACCCTGACTCACGTAGGAAAGCCCATGAACATACCGAGAATCTAAAACAAACCCTTGATGCTCGTCACTCAATATTTGGCCTAGAGTGTGGCCCCAGCAGACTCAAATCCAGACGCCGTTTCCTAAGTTGCGCCTTAGATGAGCCCCCCATCTACTATCCACTAAGAGAGGACCCACCAAGCGGCGTTTCTGGTGATTGGAAAACCTGGAGAATGCTTAAACGCATCAGAACTGGGGTGGCTCCTGTGAAATCTAATCTGATCAAATAGGGTTTGTTGGACGAAAATGCCGACAAATACGACTGCGGCACTCGACAGGACATGGAACATCTCCTACAATGCCCAGCCTGCCCGCATAGATGCACCCTCGACGATCTATGGCTGGCTAAAGAAGAAGCATTGGACATCGCCCAATATTGGGCAAACAAATTGTAGTTTCCGGACACGAAAAAGTAAAGTAAGTACTGGTCTATTGACTGCCGATATTACGACTGCAGTTCAGTAAGTCTTGCAACACTTTTTTTTTTCTCGGCCAGTTTCGGTTGAAGAAACGCGGAATTTGTTGTGAGACACCGGGAATATTTCCGTTTTAGCCACTATAGTTTCATGAAATTCCGATAGGTGGTGTCGCTATACATAGCATTCAAAATGGCGTCTATAACGGAGGTGTGTTCCAAGTAGATAGCTGTCACTGAGTTCATTTTGGCGGAAAACCAAAGCGTCGCAGATATTTATAAGCGCTTGCGTAATGTCTACGGAGACCTAGCACTGAACAAAAGTACGATGAACCGTTGGGCGCGCAACAAAGTCACGCAAAGGGGTCCGATTATCCTGCTTTCGAGGTGACAGGGGGATCATAACCAAACATCTCGCTGCACATCTGGACGCCTCTGTTGGTAGTACTGACACACTCGTCCACCAGTTAGGGTACTCAAAGATGCGTGTCCGTCGAGTTCGTCGCCGCTTAACAGAAGACCATAAGGAGGAACGAATGACCATCTATGCGGAATTGCTTGTGCGTTCGAAGCTGATTGTGACAATTTTTTGTGGAATATTGTCACAGGCGATGAACCATGGATTCATCACTTCGAACCGGCAACAAAACGTCAGTCCATGAAGGGATTATTTTGCCTGATATCTTCCCTCATGCTACAACGATCAGCTTTGAAGCGTACTGTGCTACCCTTAGGAAATTGAAGAAACGACTTTAGTGTGTTCGTCGCGATAAAAATACAAACGAACTTCTCCTTCTCCATGACAATGCAAGACATCACATAAGTCTGCAGACCCGAGAGGAGCCCACAAAAATTCATTGGACTGCTCTTCCTCAACCACCCTACAACCCAGATCTCGCACCATCCGACTTCCATTGGCGGATGCAAAGTATTTTAGAAGTAAGAAGTGAGAAAAACGTATGAAGAAGAAGAAAGTTTTGTTGGTAGGTAATTCACATAATAGTGGTGTTTGCCAACTGTTGCAGGATGAACTAGGGTCAGGTTACCAGGTCACAAGTTTTTTTTTAAACCTAGTGCAAGTCTTGGTCAGGTAATAGAGGTTGTACATCCACTTTGCAAAGACTTCACAAAGGAAGACACCATGGTAATAGTGGATGGGGCAGGCAACAGCATAGACACGGACTCCAATTATTCAATTGTGGGTGACCAGTAACGATAGCTCCAGCAACGAGATATACTGATGTTGGGCTTATATCTATTCTGAGACGTCATGACCGGCCTCATTTAAACTCTTCTGTTGGGAGAGTTAATTTAGAGATGGAATGGCTGCTTGGATCAGGTATAGGGTATATCGCAGTGGTTCCTGTTGACTCTGTGACAGAACAGCAATTTTTTAGGGTACAGAGGGCGAAAAGAAAATACTTTCAGAAATAGGCGGAAAATAACATTCACATTGATAAAACAGGCAGCCAGAAAGCAAATTTTAATGTATACAATTCATCCAGACGGCCTCTGACTGAAACTAGAGATACTAAAAGACTGACAGACAAATTAGGTTCATCCAGTCGTAATTCAGCCAGTGCACAAAATCAGTTATCCTTATCGCATCAGAATATCTGAAGACTAAGGGGTAAGCTTAATTAGTTGCTTATTTGTGTTGAAGAATTAGAGTTGAGCAAACCAGTTGATGTAATCTGCCTCTGTTAACATCATGCGACCTCTAGTATAGGTATGTTAAATGTTGTACGATTCAAGTTAGCTTCTTACTTCTGCAGAGAAAATATGGAAAAAGAGGAGTAGCTACATTTGTCGGAAACTGTTTTAATTTCCAGACTACTGATATTAATAAATTTTGCTCAGAGCAGCACTTAGAAGCTTGTGCAACAGAAGTAGTATTTCATAAAAAGTCCTTTAAAGTAGTAAGTATATACAGAGCACTTCCAGGAAACTTTGACATCCTCATAAAAAATCTGCAAGGTCTGTTGTCCCACTTCACAGTAAAAAACAAGGAAATAGTAGTTGCTGCTGTTTTTAATGTGGATTTATTGAAAAGCACTGTCAGTGAACAATTGTCTGCCCCCGGTAGCTGAATGGTCAGCATGACAGATTGTCAATCCTCTGAGCCCGGGTTCAGTTCCTGGCTGGGTCGGGGAATTTTCTTCGCCCAGGGACTGGGTGTTGTGCTGTCCTCATCATCATCCTCATCAACTGCAGGTCGCCGAAGTGGCGTCAGATTGAAAGACCGGCACCCAGCGAACGGTCTGCCCAATGGGGGGCCCTAGCCATGTGAATAAATAAATAAAATAAAAGTGGACAATTATTGCAATCGGTAACACTATCATTCAATTTAATGCCCAGTGTAACTTTGCAACTAGAGTATGTAAGTGCTCTGAGACTGCTATTGACAATATCTTTGTAGATAACTTTAGGAAAAAGATTCATACCACAAAACCAATAGTAAATCGGCTATCTGAACATGACATGCAGCATCTTGTGTTAAATGTTCAAACTGGTCAGGATACAAAAGTCTATTAAACCTGAGTACAGGAAGGTAACAAATCAATCAAAAACTGAGAATTTTAGGAGATTGCTCAAAGACATGAACTGGATAGATGTGTACAATACTTCTGACTCAAATGGAAAATACAAAGCATTCCTTAATAAAGTTACTTGTGCTGGCGTATGCTGGCGCCAGCACATCATGCAGCATAGAGGTTATGAGAGTATCGATATAGGCCAACGACAAGACTCGCTGGAAACGCGCCATCAACGCCCTCTCAGCCATCAGTATTTACAGTTGTTTAGCCAGTCAGTTTAGCCAGATAGTTCGAGCCTGTTACGTCAGTCAGTTCGAGTCCATATGCAGTGGAGTTCCAGCCACAGACTTAGCATCTAGCACAGATATAGGCAGCACATAGCAACCTTATAGTGAACATAGCGGACTTCTACTTCAACAGCATTGAGGCTACATGGGCTGTACAAAAGAGAGCTTGTGCCACAGTACATGGAAACTAAAGGTTAAATAGCTCTTTGTTTATGAATAAAGAACCCAGTTATTAATTGTGTGCAGTTTGTGTTATAGAATGAGGATACCGGCCACCAACCAACGTCCCATGGTACAGCTCAATGGAGACAACGAGACGACATAAAAGTGCATAAAGAGTATACGACACATCTACTTTTGGAAATTGTGTTTCCCTAAAGGTAGCTCAAATCAAATAGAAGTCTAAAAATAAGCCATGGATTACAGAAGGAATAAAGATATCAAATGGGACAAAAAAGAGACTGTATCTACTATCTATGAACAGCTCTGATGTTAGCATTGTAATGCAGTACAAAGAATACTGCAAAATGTTGAAGCAGGTAATCCCAAAATCTAATCAGTTTTATTATGAGAAAAAGGTAATTACCTCAGGCAACAAAATAAAAGCTATATGGGATGTAGTGAAGACAGAGACAGGTGAGGCCAAAAAGGAAGAGCAACAAATAGCTCTAAAAATAAATGAGACATTGGTAACAAGTGCATGCAGTGTTGCAAACCTCTTAAACAAGTACTTTCTTTCTGTTACTGCCAGCTTGGGGTTATCAGTTTCACTAAATAGTGCAATGGACTATCTGAGACCAGTCTTTACAAATAACTACAGTAAAATGGAAACGATACTCACATCTCACAAAGAACTAGCATCCACCATGAAACCTTTAAAATCCAAGTATTCTAGTGGGTATGATAATACATCGATGAAGTTAATAAAAGAGTCCTCATGTGGGTTGAGTTCTGTCTTAAGCTATTTGTGTATTCAGTCTCTTATTAGCGGAACCATTTCCAGACTGGCTAAAATATGCTGCAGTTAAGCCTCTTTACAAGAGGGGGATAAAGAATATCATCAAACTATCGACCAGTTTCTCTTTTGCCGTTTTTTTAAAAAATGTTTGAAAAAGTTGTGTTCAAGTGTCTCCTAAAGCATCTAACTGCAAATAGTATATTGTCCACGTCACAATTTGGATTTGTTACGGGTTCTGTTACAGAGAAAGCTATTTACACTTACAGTGAGGATGTACTTAATTCATTAGATAATAAATTAGAGGCTACTGGCATTTTCTGCGACCTGTCAAAAGCCTTTGACAGTGTGAACCACAGCATTCTCTTAAGTAAATTAGAATATTATGGTGTCACCGGCAATGCTGTGAAATGGTTCGAGTCTTACCCAACTAACAGGCAACAAAGGGTGTTGCTGCGAAATAACTGTGCAGTAAGCAGTCAGTCTTCATCTGACTGAGAGTTAATTATATTTGGTGTTCCTCAAGGTTCCATCTTGGGTCTGTTGACTTTTCTTGTGTACCTTAATGACCTCTCATCTGTTATATTGCCAGATGCTAAGTTTGTTTTGTTTTAAAATGATGCAAACATTGCAATAAGTAGCAAGTCAAGTAAATATTTAGAAATAGCTGCTAATCAAATTTTCACTGACACTGATAAATGGTTTGAAGCTAATTCACTGTCATTAAACTTTTAAAAGACCTATTATATGCAGTTCAGTACCTTTAAGAGATTTCCTTCCAGCATGTGATAACATATGGAGACGTGTAGATCGAAGAGGTTGACACTGTTGAATTTCTGGGATTACAGCTCAATAATAAATTTAGTTGGGAATTGCTGTAGCGCCTAAAGAAGTCTTATTTTTGCAGTGAGAATGGTGTCAGATTTAGGAGATATAGTTATAAAAAAACTTGCTTATTTTGCTTGCTTTCATTCTATTATGTCATACTGGATCATATTTTGGGGTAACTAGTAAAACCGAGAAAACGTTTTTAGCGTGCAAAAGCGTGTAAGAAGACCCATCTGTAGTGTATATTCAAGAACTTCATGTAGAAACCTGCTCAAGGTATTATGTATTGTAACCACTGCGTCTCAATATATTTACTCCTTTAATGAAATTTGTTGCAAATAATATGTATCTATTTCCAGTTAATAGCTCAATACATAGTATCAATACTAGGAATAAAAACAATCTAAATAAAGACGTAAAATCACTTACCTTGCTCCAAAAAGCGGTCCAATATTCAGGAACACACATTTTCAATCAATTGCCAGCAAGCACAGAAGTTGGCTTCAGATAAAGCACAATTTAAACAGAGTTTGAAAGACTTTTTGATAGGCAATTTCGTTTACTCTATGGATGAATATCTTAACAGGTACTATTAGACAAGCTTGAGTTAGTCTGTTAGATTTCAGTTTGGACATCACTTGGTCTCAACAGTTAAGATTAGGTATTTTTTGTATGATAGCATTATTAAATGTGTGTAAGTATCTTTCATTCGGACAGTGTATTAATTATGTAAATATTGGCAGTTCCTATTTACTGTAATGTATACCAGTCGGGCAAAATCGCTGTGAGTCTTGAGCCAATCACCACATCGACACACCAGTTTGAAGATACCCATTTGGTAAGACACCGTGTCCTGATGCACGAAGAAGTGCTCGCTGCACATCTTGGTCCGACTGGAATCGTCGACCATTCAATGACTTTTTTAAAGGACCGTACGCGCAATATTTGCATGGGGAGAGATGTGTACTATAGGGCGGGGACTCGAGTATCTTTCTCCCATTATAGCTGGCGTAACATCCGCCTTATGACATTTGCGACATGGGGACATGCGTCATCATGAAGCAGCAACTTTCCTTGGCACTCCATTTCACAATGGTGGTTTTCGACGGACATCCTGCCCCATACACAGTCTCATTCTCCTGTGGTTGTCTGCCGGTATTTGCCCTTCGGCAGCCAAGAAAAGAACATCGTGCTAATCCTGCTCGGAAGCCTTTGCTAATAACGTCGCTACAGTTCACGTCTCCACATTTCCCGCGCGCACGTCGGAAGCACAAGAATGCTATACTAACCTCCTGCCTCGATTTCGATGTTAATACAGCGTATTTCAGAAGTGGTGGTCAGTGTTCGGGGATATGACAGGAATGATCATTCGAAACAAAACAGTCAAGTAAACATGGGCTGTAAAACTCATACATTAAGAGCTATCAGCAATTCTTGATCTTCTATGCCCTTAAACAAATCTCTTCTACTGCAAGCTCTTTGCCTTCCATATTTTGGGAAGTGGTAGTATGGACCAAAACAAGCAAAAATGTCCATAAACATGTGCTCTAAAACGCATACCTTAAAAGTCATGAGCACTTATTCATTGGAAGAGTTGTGTTTCAAAGTAGCGAGGATGAACAAGTGCTCATACCTCTCAAGGTATGCGTTTTAGAGCACATGTTTACTGGACATATTTTCCTTGTTTTGATCGACACTACCACTTCCTAAAATGTGGAAAGCAAAGAGCTTGCAGTAGAAGAGATTTGTTTCACAGTATCGAAGATTAAGAATTGCTCACAGATCTTAAGGTATGCGTTTTAGCGCCCATGTTTAGTTGACTTTTTTGTTTCGAATGATCATTCCTCTCATATACTGACCACCACTTCTGAAACCCCCTGTATACCAGGCATCGGAGTCAGGCCACGATGCATATACGCTCCAGCAACGGCCTCAGGTGGGAACTTTTTGACCGCCCCTTATAGATCACGATGTTGTACTATACTTTCGGTTACTGTTTTTTGGTAGTATTGGACGCTTCAGACCTAAAAATACGTCGCGCAACAATCAGCTGTGAACTTGACGACGCACAACAGTCGCTGCGACGAGTTTCTAGATCTGAAGATGGCCTATACTGGTTGAAACCAGTCGTCGAAAATATGGCAAAAAGTCGTGACCTAGACTGTGCTATTTAGAGAGTTAGAATACACGGATCATTGTGGTGTCTCCATTAAATTGTAGTACTATATTTTACTATTTTTATAGATTTACTATTTTTGGTATTGAAAGACAATCGGCAGATGTAGAACTGACTGTAATGTCTCAGAATGACGGCCGTGGAAAGGCAGAAAAACTGTTGTAGTAGCCTTCGTCTTGGTTGTGTGAATTTGAATGAATGACCGTTTTACAAATTTTACACGTCGATTATAGCAGGCCAGTAGTGGAGAGGAAGCGAGACTGTTCACGGAAACGAATTACCCATCTCGTGTTCTAAACTCTGAACACACACACACACACACACACAGTTTGAGTTTTTGATTGTGACAACATTAAACACTAACCCGAAAAAAATTAAAATAGCTCCGATTCCCCTTGTCGGACCGCAGTTTTCGGGAAATTTCCCTTGATTATCAGACGAATGTTGGAACTAGAAATCGCCTCGCAAATATTCCCAATTGTGAGCCCGTCTGATACCCTGGCATATTTGGCTAAAAAGACCCAGGTTTGTTCTACAACATCTTGCGCAGCTCTTTGGAATACGGAATGAAAGTATGTACAACAAAAACAGAATATCCAGAATGAATTTTCACTCTGCAGAGAAGTGTGAACTAGTTTCAAACGTGCTGGGAGATGAAACTGCGTGCCTAACCGGGATTCGAACCCGATAGCTTAGCGTTTCACTGGCGAATGCTCTGAGAACTGAGCTACCGAAACACGACCCACGATACGCCCTCACAACTTTAGTTTCGTCAGTAGCTCTTTCACTACGTTACGAACTTCTCAGAATTTCTCCTGCATATCTTTCGCTACTAGCACTGCTGCAAGAAACGTCTTAGCCAGAATCCAGGAGACTGCTTCCGGACTGAATTCTCACTCTGAAGCCGGCCGTGTGTCGTGATGGATAGCTCAGTCGGCAGAACAGTTGCCAGCGAAAGGACAATGTTATTGGTTCGAGACCCACTCTGGCATAGAATTTTAATCTTACAGGACGTAACGAAAACAAATATCTTCTCTTATGGGGCAGCACACACTGTGTCAGTGGCATAACAGCTTCAGCATCGGGACTTGGGAAAATTTAAGCCGAAACAGACAGTGGATCTCTGTCACTGTGAGGATCACTGCGTAGTAAAGAGTTTTCCACGAGTGTCGCTGTTAGACTTAGACCAGCGCGTGTGAATGCCGGAATCTGAAATTTTCTGGAGAAATGAACTTTACGAAGGCAAGAGACTCTTATACTGTGAGCGATTTTGTATTCTGAAGGCAAGATTTGGAGTTGGCCACATTCGCAGCCAGGGAAAAATTTGTCGCTAATGTTAATTTGACTTCTCAGGTGGTGGTGTACTGCACTGTGTGAACAATGGTGTAGGTGAACTTTTACGATACTGTATGTTAAACTCACTTCACTACATCAGAAACTTGATGGTGTTACAATAATTACGCTCTTTAGCATTTTATAATCATGTCAGCTTTCTAGCTGGTTTATTTTGAGGGAAGGAGACGGATTGACAGCAGTGCTCTGCCCCGCTTGAAAAATACTAGATGTGTTACGCGCAGTTAAAGACGACGTAGGTCTTTGAGTGCTAGATATGTGTGTGTGCGTGTGTGTGTGTGTGTGTTTATACAGGGCGCGGTACTTAAATCCTGACAAGTCAAACTTTTTTTAAAAAAAGAAAAGTTATTACAGCAAAATACAAATGAAAATCCTTTCACATATAAGTAGTGGTACCTTTCAAGGGAGTTTGACAGAGCACTGAGAGACCTGAGTCGAAACAAGGCCCCGGGAGTAGACAACATTCCATTAGAACTACTGATGGCCTTGGGAGAGCCAGTCATGACAAAACTCTACCATCTGGTGAGCAAGATGTATGAGACAGGCGGAATATCCACAGACTTCAAGAAGAATATAATAATTCCAATCCCAAAGAAAGCAGGTGTTGACAGATGTGAAAATTACCGAACAATCAGTTTAATAAGTCACAGCTGCAAAATACTAACGCGAATTCTTTACAGACGAATGGAAAAACTGGTAGAAGCCGACCTCGGGGAAGATCAGTTTGGATTCCGTAGAAATGTTGGAACACGTGAGGCAATACTAACCTTACGACTTATCTCAGAAGAAAGATTAAGAAAAGGCAAACCTACGTTTCTAGCATTTGTAGACTTAGAGAAAGCTTTTGACAACGTTAACTGGAATACTCTCTTTCAAATTCTGAAGGTGGCAGGGGTAAAATACAGGGAGCGAAAGGCTATTTACAATTTGTACAGAAACCAGATGGCAGTTATAAGAGTCGAGGGGCATAAAAGGGAAGCAGTGGTTGGGAAAGGAGTGAGACAGGATTGTAGCCTCTCCCCGATGTTATTCAATCTGTATATTGAGCAAGCAGTAAAGGAAACAAAAGAAAAATTCGGAGTAGGTATTAAAATTCATGGAGAAGAAGTAAAAACTTTGAGGTTCGCCGATGACATTGTAATTCTGTCAGAGACAGCAAAGGACTTGGAAGAGCAGTTGAACGGAATGGACAGTGTCTTGAAAGGAGGATATAAGATGAACATCAACAAAAGCAAAACGAGGATAATGGAATGTAGTCAAATTAAATCGGGTGATGCTGAGGGGATTAGATTAGGAAATGAGACACTTAAAGTAGTAAAGGAGTTTTGCTATTTGGGGAGCAACATAACTGATGATGGTCGAAGTAGAGAGGATATAAAATGTAGACTGGCAATGGCAAGGAAATCGTTTCTGAAGAAGAGAAATTTGTTAACATCGAGTATAGATTTAAATGTCAGGAAGTCGTTTCTGAAAGTATTTGTATGAAGTGTAGCCATGTATGGAAGTGAAACATGGACGATAACCAGTTTGGACAAGAAGAGAATAGAAGCTTTCGAAATGTGGTGCTACAGACGAATGCTGAAGATAAGGTGGGTAGATCACGTAACTAATGAGGAGGTATTGAATAGGATTGGGGAGAAGAGAAGTTTGTGGCACAACTTGACTAGAAGAAGGGATCGGTTGGTAGGACATGTTTTGAGGCATCAAGGGATCACAAATTTAGCATTGGAGGGCAGCGTGGAGGGTAAAAATCGTAGAGGGAGACCAAGAGATCAATACACTAAGCAGATTCAGAAGGATGTAGGTAGCAGTAGGTACTGGGAGATGAAGAAGCTTGCACAGGATAGAGTAGCATGGAGAGCTGCATCAAACCAGTCTCAGGACTGAGGACCACAACAACAACAACCTTTCAAGGTTAACATTAATTTAACCCCCTTCAGCAGCAATGATTTCCTGCAATATTGTCCTGAAGCGACCGCACATGCTGTCCATATTCGCGAATGCTGCTTCGATAGCGGAGAGATGCGACATTAGGGTGGCCCGCCTTATCGGTAACTCTCCCCACTACGCTCTAAACAGTAGTCGAGAGGGTCCAGATCCGGGCTATTCGGGGGCCAGAACTCCTTTCACCAGAACGTTAAACTTTATCCGAGAGCCAGGTTTGAGCTAAATGGCTCGTATGCGCCGATGCACCGTCCTGTTGAAAGACATGTTGTCTCCCGGAGGCCACAGTTAGCATCCACAGTGTGACAACGTTCGTCGAAACTTGCAGATCAGTTTGTCCCTTTTCAAAGAAAAGTCGCGTCATGATGTTACCTTCCCTGGACACAAGACCTAGTACGTAAACCCCAGACATCTCCGAAGCATTATACTTGACCACAACATCGTAAACAGTTGATCTCGGGTACCCGAAGAATCGGACTATTCCAGTGGGCGAACGTCCAGAGAGAAGACTTTCGATAGTCGTGGCTCTCCGATATACTCCGCACTTGTCCGTAACATCTCGGCCATTTTGAGGTTCTGACTGTCTGCTGCATGCCTATGGCTTTCTAGACCGCAAATTGTGACCTCCGGGGGAACTACGATGTGGCGGGAAATTCAAATTGAAATTTGTCCGGATTTAAGCACGTACGTGCGGTGTACCCTACGAATGCGGCATCATGTATGTAGGCCAAACAACTGCCGCTTTTGTCGAGCATTGCCGGTCGGAGTGGCCGAGCGGTTCTAGGCGCTACAGTCTGGAACCGCGCGACCGCTACGGTCGCAGGTTCGAATCCTGCCTCGGGCCTTGGATGTGTGTGATGTCCTTAGCTTAGTTAGGTTTAAGTAGTTCTAAGTTCTAGGGGACTGATGACCTCAGACGTTAAGTCCCATAGTGCTCAGAGCCATTTGAACCATTTGTCGAGCATTGTGCTGGGCACACATGACTCGTCATTCTAAAAGGTGCTTGAGAAGTCGACTACGCCTCGACACTGCTCGGAGAACGGGCACAACACTCAATTTGAAAATACGTTGTCTCGTGCATCATGCTGGGACTTCGTTATAATAGAGGCATCCAAGAATGGAATTAACTATTATAGTTTTAATCGAGATAGGGTACAGACTTCATAAGGCAGGAGAGGAAGGGGGTCGGCGTGGTCTTGGATCCTCAGCGGAAGCCAAAACGGACGCCTGACTCTAGTACGGAGGCGGCAGCGAGAGTTCCAGGCACGGCGGCACACCTCCCTCTAGCGCCAACTGACGTCAGGGGGTCCCCTCCGCGACTCGCATTCCTCGGGAATTCTCCAGCCGCTAGTGTGGCGCAGTACGGTCTCTGGCCCGGCAGTCACTAGGTTTTTACTCCTGACGGCGATGGCGGAGAGAGCTGTCGAAAGCCGGCCGCTGTGACCGAGCGGTTCTAGGCGCTTCAATCCGGAACCGCGCTGCTGCTACGGTCTCAAGTTCGAATCCTGCCTCAGGCATGGGTGTGTGTGATGTCCTTAGGTGAGTTAGGTTTAAGTAGTTCTAAGTCTAGGGGACTGATGACCGCAGATGTTAAGTCCCATAGTGCTTAGAGCCATTTGCACCATTTTTTAGAGCTGTCGAAAACTCCAAAATTTTGCTCGAAATAACGCGGCTTGAAAACAAAGTAGATTTATTGCAGGCCAGCCACCGCGAAGGACTCCGAGCACACACCGCTTAACGGCTGAAATCGTCTCCCAATACTGGTTACAGGTTACCTACCTACTCGCTTCCAAGGGCAACAAAAATTTGATTTTCAGTGCTCGTAACTGATGACCAAATTTAAAAAATTGAAATGAAACCATAATCTAGTCGTTAACAGGTGTGATCTTATATTCAAGGTTTAACACAGTAAGTCAGGTATTAAAGCGCAAATTACCCACACTACGCCGTCTGACAAAAATTTTAAGAACCCAAAAGTCATTATAGGATGTGTACCATATGTAACTCCGTACACGTACGCGCTGTGGCGTGACAGCGGTATTTAAATATTTTCCCCCTTTTACTAAGATGACTATACGAGGGTTGGAACTTTAATAGTGGCAACTATTTATTTACAGCTCGTACAAAATAGATATGTGTTTCAAATTTTTTCTGACCTTCAAAGTAGTCACCAGCAACCCGTTGCCAGCAATATGGAAGTCTTTCGATACTCTTAGCAGTGCCAGTTGTGTTGACAGTTCGAGCGGCGCAGTCTATTGCCCGACGAATTTGTAGCAGTTGTGAAGCGAATGCCGTGAAGTGTTTCCTTCAGTTTAGGAAACGAGTTGAACTCACGAGGGGAGAGCAGTAGGTGGTATAGCACTAAGCAGCCCCATCAGTCAAACTATACAGTAACAGCTTGCACTGTACGTGCTTGAGCACTGTCCTGTAAAATGATGGTCAGGTCCTGCAGAAAGTGTCATCACTTCTGTCTCTATGCTGCTCATTTTTGGAACACAACCTACGACCAGCTTAGAGTCAGAAGTGATGACACTTTCTGTAGGACCTGACCATCATTTTGCAGGACAATGCTCAAGCACGTACAGTGCAAGTTGTTACTGATTTGTTTGACTGATGGGGCTGCTAAGTGCTATACCACGTACTGCACTCCCATGTCTTAAGCCCTTGTGAGTTCAACTCGATTTCTAAGCCGAAGGAATAACTTCACGGCATTCGCTTCAGAACTGCTACAAATTCGTCGGGCAGTAGACCGCGCCGCTCGAACTGTCAACACAACTGGCACTGCTAAGAGTATCCTACGACTTCCACATCTCTGGCAACGGGTTATACATAATGCTGGTGACTACTTTTAAGGTCAGTAAAACTTTGAAACTCGTGTCTATTTTGTAAGAGCTGTAAATAAATAGTTGCCACTATCAAAGGTCCAACCCTCGTATAATGGCACCATCAAGTAAGTGTAATAAAAACAATACTTAATGTATTGACAATTTATCGTCTGTAAAAGGCGGCGAAATGTGAATTGTGTAATCATTGATATCCCTTGTGAATGACAAAGAAGTTAGTGTCTATAGAACAATTATAAATACAATTGTCCCGTGTAAAAAAGCTCTCTTATGATTACACATATCTCTTACGATTAGATCTTTCTTGCACCTACTTCTTTTAGGTCTCTCTAGGAACTAGATCTTTCTTAATAGCTTTCACTGAGCTGTTTTACTTACTGTAAGTCTTACCCGTGTTTGTATATCCAATGTTCATCAAAAGTGTGAAAGATATCTTTTACTACGTCATTTGAAGAACTTCTTTCATTTTAGATAAAAAGATAAGATAATTTCATTCGGAGAAAGTAATATAATTAAATACGGAGGCTTTCCGTTTGGTCGCGACTACTTCAAAAGTCATTTGTCTGTAATTACAATTTGCGCATTAATTTCATTAGAACCGGCAAACATTTATTTTTCTAGCAAGACCGCTAACTTTTAAGAGTGCAATTATTACGAAACGAAACTTCATTTCTTATCATGGTCTGTAGAATATCAAACGAATAGTTTTCAAGACAACTGAGGACCGTAGCTATTTTGCAGTTTTGAAGTAAATGAAATTTAACAGTATTACTACAAGTCTTGACTTCTACGAAAATAATCGATATTAATCCAAAGATATAATTTGGCGCCAGTTTTCTTATAAGGCTACTGCCAAAGACAAAGTTCCAATAAATAATTTTAGGTAACAGTAAATGCTGTTGATTATCAGGTTCAGAGCACTGTGTGTTTCAAGAGAAATGGTAAATATTTTAGGAGGTAGTACGATAGACGAACTGCAGTAAAAAAATTCATATGACATGTGCAATTTTTATTGAGCACAAGGATACGGCTGAGTTCAACGCATTTTCATTTCGTGTGTTGGTACACCGGTTGCTATGAGTTGCTATGGGAGTATTTATCGAATGACAGCAATAAAGCGTTGAAGTTCACGTTGTGAAGTTGTGCTTTAGTTTTCATTTAAGTTTTCATTGTGATTTGTTGGCCAAGTGTACTCTACTGTAGCGGGTAAACATGCCGCAATCATTAACATATTCTGAGTATGCTGATATGGTATTTGTGTATGGGTTTTGTAATGGAAACGCTACTGCTGCTTGTAGAGAATACGGCATCCTTCTTCCCAACCGCAAACTCCTAGATTAGAGAGTGTTTACTCGTATGTTCTATACACTCCGTGACGCCGGTACAGTGCCCAGGAGTCATATTGTATCTGAACATGTAAATGATCAGACTGAGTAAGAAGTGGAAGATATTATTCAGTCGGCAGAACGTAGTCCTTCAACAAGGACACGTAGAATTTCTTCACGTGTCGGTGATCATCAAACAAGAGTATGGCGGACATTACGTAACCACGGGTTCCATCCTTATCATTTACAGCTCATTCAACACCTTCGAGCCGGAGATGAAGATAGACTGTTGGAATTTTGTTATTGGAAACTTGAAAATCGCCAGCTTATCCCATTTTTACTCTTCACTGATGAAGCCACTTTCATTCGTGACGGAATAGTAATACTGGTAATTCACATCAGTAGTCTGAAGAAAACCAAAATCCATTGTAGAATCACATTTTCAAGAACGCTTCTCTGTAAATGTGTCGTGCGATTTGATGGACAATCAGCTGACTGGGCCTGCTGTGTTACCGCATCGTTTTACAGAACCCCGTTATCTACACTTTCTTGAAAATGATCTTCCAGCATTATCGGAAGAGTTTCCTTTCGTTACAAGAATGCGTATGATTATCCAGCATGACGGGGTCCCTGTGCACTGTAATCATGAGGTGACATACCATCTGTACCTAACATTCCTCAGAAGATGGATCGGTAATATGGACACGTTTCTTTGTCACCAAGGTCCTCAGTCCTTACCCCTTTGGAATTTTGGCTGTGAGGATGGTTGAAAGCCGAAGTCTGCCAAGGAAAAGTAACCACTAGAGCCGATTTGATCGTTCGGATTATGAGTAGTGCAGCCCTCATAAAAGAGCACATAGACGACCTCAGAAGAGCTACACGTAATGTTATCAGAAGTCAAAAGTGCTTTGAAGTTAGCGGTGGAATTTTTGAAAATCAACTGTGAATATCCTCATTTGACTTTGCTTCAAGTTTGTTTGCATTACATACTAACAGCTGTATCTCTGTACTCAATAAAAATGCAAATCGTCTGTACTACCACCTCCTAAAATATTTACCATTCCTCCTGAAACACCCTGTATAAGGTCAATTTCATGTTATTGCGGGCGGTAATGTTACAGCGCCATCAGTGGGTATGTAAGTGATAAGAATTGCAATTCTGTGTGTCATGTTGGAGTGTTTTTAGTGTTTAGTGTTGTTGCCAGGCGTGGTGGAATACACAAGTGGCGCGAACAGGATCAGATTTTGAAAGATCATTACACTGGGATGCTAGACACGCGTGCCGGGCAGAATTATCAGCACTGCACAGAGTTCCAAAGGAGCCTCATTCTGGGTCTCCATTTGGCCAGCTTGTCGTATAGTAGGAATATGACGGCAGACATACTCGCCGACGAGATTCCGGTCGATCCCGTGTGACCACCACGAGGGAGGATCGCCGAAACACCTTTGCGTCTGAGTACAAGTAACGGACTGCCTGCAACGTCCTGTGTCATAGCGCAACGTTGATCGGAGACCAGCAGCAGTTGGCAACGGACACCCATAAGAAAGCCACACGATTTAATCGCTGGGCGCCGTGGTTAGCAGAGGTGTCAAAACAAGGGCTGAAATGTAAGTAAGAGGGCGGTGTGATGACCTACCCGTCATGTGACATGTCCACGGTGGCGTTG
The DNA here is from genome assembly GCF_023898315.1 of Schistocerca nitens. Classification (NCBI taxonomy): domain Eukaryota; kingdom Metazoa; phylum Arthropoda; class Insecta; order Orthoptera; family Acrididae; genus Schistocerca; species Schistocerca nitens. Next base: position 870,567,822 of record NC_064617.1, read on the forward strand.
CTCAGAATTGTGGTGAAATTTGGTGCCAATGTGACGTCATTAACCCGCATTATACTTCAATGAACTTCTGAACTGTGGTCTTTTTTGTGCTTATGTTGAAACCTCTCTGTTTGAAGAACACAGGGGTGGCATCACACGGCGCCACGCTTTAAGACCCTTACAGAGGAAGTTTGTTGGCCCCTTAGTTTTGTTACGCGGTGTATATTCAGCCAGTGTATGGGAATGAAAGGAACTTTGCTACTTCCAAGAAACTTTACACATAATTTCAAACCTTTCCGGAATTTTTTCTCGTCAACCCCCGCCTCCCCCCCCCCCTCCCTCCCACTCTCTCCTTCAAAATTAAATGTTTACTGCTTACTGCGTTTTCGCTATTCATCAGGTAAAACATGAACACCAGGCATGATGTTTGCATTTATTACTTCTAAACTACTGATTCTATTAGCAACATATTTCGCAGTTAGTATTCACATACAGCACTGAATGTACCTGTGAAATTATACCTTTATCTACGATAATGTTGGAAGCAGAAGATACGAATTAAAATTTCTGCCATGGCCAGTAATTGAACGCTGGTCTTGTTGCTCACTACGCAGGGATGCTACCCATCACACCACCACAGACTACTGTATTCTAGTCCCCTCTCTAATACAAACTTCAATTCACATCTTCAGCTTTCCTTCCCTTCTTCTTAGGTCGTCACTATTGCCAAGGCTCTCTGATATTGGAATAGCACCCCAACGTTGGACGCAATGGAGAAATCCTGCCTGTAACTTAAGTGTTGGTGATCTATAGATCCGATATAATTAAACTGTCCTTGAGACACTTGGGTCTCATCTTTATCTACATTAATGATGTAATATAAAGATATGAGTTAAAATTTGTGTCATAGCTGGAAATTGCTCGCAGGCCTTTTCGCTTATTAGGCACGTATGCTAGTCATTACACGAACACAGTACTATAGCCAAGAGCACTGCACGCACTACACTAAACCAGTGGCCTCTGCAACAAAAACTCCAATTCTAATCTTGTCATAGATAATGATGAGGCTCAAATGTCTCGAGGAAAATTTAATTATATCAGATCTATAGATCACCTCTGCATGCCGTAAAGGCAGGATTTTCTCATTACATCCAAAGCTGGGGTGCTATTCCTATGCAGGAGACCTTCGGCAGCAGCGGCCATCGAGGAAGCGTAAACTAAGCTGAAGATGTGAGCTGAGGGCACTGGTGCACAATAATCTACGCAGCTACGTCATTTGTAGTGCTGTGGTGGTGTGCTAGCTAGAATGCCTGCTTGGTAAGCCAGGAGAAGTGGGTTCAGTTCCTCGCCATGGCTCAAGTTTTAATTTCTATCTTCAACTTTCGTCATTATTGTAGATAAAGATGAAACTCAAATGTCTCGAGGGAAATTTAATTATATCAAATATACCTCTGTTCAACATATAATGCAGGAGATACTACACTATAAACATTGAAATGCGTGAAAAACTAGCTCTCCTTAACATTTTTGATAATGGCAACACTTAACGATTTCCAACAAACTTTTAATATTTAAGACATTTGGTCATCTATAAAGTAACCAGACCTACGACGCTGCCTTTTGCATGAGAGTGTGATTCCTTAAAGAATTTGGGCTATGAGGGGGTGAGGAGATGCTGATATTTTAGAATCAGTTTGTGTAATCTAAACTTTATATGAGCTGACCCAGCTAGTACTTGAGCACTTGCAACTGCGTGTAATTAAACAACATTTATTTCGCCAGCATTGTTTGCAACTGTACAGTTTATGAAGAAATTGTATTATCCAGTGAAGGTGTTAATGCTGTGACGCCTGCACTTGTAAGTTAGGACGATTACTTCTAGAATAGATCTCATGAACGTTACATGCACGTGGAAATGTGTGGTCGCTGACGACTAATCACTACTCAGTTGAGGATCACAGTTGTCGGAGCAACAGCATACAGGGTGAGAACTTAACGCGGTAAGAAAGTAACTGTGTCCAAGACAAAGATAGTTGAAACGCCAATTCCTCCGTAGTGTCACTACTATCCTCTTATCGGAAAATGCAACTAGCAGACGCTTTTTAAGAGACCCCAAACTTCCACACTGTATAATCCATTTTGTCTATACCCGCAGACAACATCCGTTGCATGCCATTATTCACACTCGACAAAATCATAATTCCTAAATCACTCAACACACTGTTAATCAGAATGAGTTTTCCGAAATACCATATATTCATTACTGTACCTATTATTCGGAATTGTGTGGATGATTTCCGAAAGTCAGATGGTATGTCGTCAGATTCATACATTCTACACACCAACATGACTAGACGTTTTGTTGCCACTTCCCCCAATGATTTTAGAAATTTTGATGGAATGTTACCTATCCCATTTGCCTCATTTGATGTTAAGTCCTCCAAAGGTCTCTTAAATTCTGATTCTAATACTGAATCCCCTATCTCTTCTGAATCGACTTCTGTTTCGTCTTCTATCACATCAGACAAGTCTTCCCCCTCACTGAGGCTGTCAATGTATTCAGTACTCCTATCCGCTCTCTCGTTTGCATTTAACAGTGGAATTGCCGTTGTACTCTTAATGTTACCACCCTTGCTTTTAATTTTAACACACAATTCAAAAGACTGCAAGAGCTGACAAGTGTGAGAATTATCGCACAATCAGCTTAACAGCTCATGCATCCAAGCTGCTCGCACGAATAACATACACGAGAATGGAAAAGAAAATTGAGGATGTGTTAGATGACGACCAGTTAGGCTTTAGGAAAGATAAAGGTAACTGAGAGGCAATTCTGACGTTGCGGTTGATAATGGAAGCAAGACTAAAGAAAAATCAAGACACGTTCATAGGATTTGTCGACCTGCAAAAAGCATTCGACAATGTAAAATGGTCCAAGATGTTCGAAATTCTGAGAAAAATAAGAGTAAGTTATAGGACGAGCCGGGTGATATACAATATGTACAAGAGCCAAAAGGGAATAATAAGAGTGTGCACGGCCAAGAACGAAGTGCTCGGATTAAAAAGTGTGTAAGACGGGGATGTAGTCTTTCGCCCCTGCTGTTCAATCTGTTCATCAAAGAAACAAAGATGAAAACAACAGGAGGATTCAGGAGTGAAATTAAAATTCAAGGTGAAGGGATATCACTGAAGACATTGATATCCTGTGTGAAAGTAAAGACGAATTACATGATCTGCTGAATGGAAGCAACAGTCTAATGAGTACAGAATATGGATTGAGAGTTAATCGAAGAAAGACGAAGAAGTAGCAGAAATGAGAACAGGAGAAACTTAACATCAACATTGTTGATCATGAAGTAGATGAAGTTAAGGAATTCTACTACCTAGGCAGCAAAATAACCAACGACCGATGGAGCAAGGAGAACATCAAAAGCAGACTAGCACTGACAAAAAGGGCATCCCTGGCCAAGAGAAGTCTACTACAATCAAAGATAGGTCTTAATTTAAGGAAGAAATTTCTGAGAATGTACGTTTGGACCACAGCATCGAATGGCAGTGAAACATGGACTGTGGGAAAACCAGAACAGAAGAGAATCGAAGCATTTGAGATGTGATGCTACAGACGAAAATTAGGTGGACTGATAAGGTAAGGAATGACGACGTTCTGCACAAAATCGAAGAGGAAAGGAAAATATGGAAAACAGTGATAAGGAGAAGGGAGAGGATGGTAGGACATCAGTTAAGACAAGAGGGAAGTGACTTCCATGGCATTAGAGGGAGCTGCAGAGGGCAAAAACTGTAGAGGAAGACAGAGATTGGAGCACATCCAGCAAATAGTTGAGGGCATAGGTTTCAAGTGCTACTCTGAGATTAAGAGGTTAGCACAGGAGAGGAATTCATGGCTGGCCGCATCAAACCAGTCAGAACACTGATGACTCAAAAAAATCTATTATTACTGTTATGTACAGCTCATACACTATGCATAATGTTATGATTCCTATACCTGCTTTCATTATCATTATTACACTACTGGCCATTAAAATTGCTACACCAAAAAGAAACGCAGATGATAAACGGGTATTCATTGGACAAATATATTATACTAGAACTGACATGTGATTACATTTTCACGCAATTTGGGTGCATAGATCCTGAGAAATCAGTACCTAGAACAACCACCTCTGGCCATAATAACGGCCTTGATACGCCTGGGCATTGAGTCAAACAGAGCTTGGATGGCGTGTACAGGTACAGCTGCCCATGCATCTTCAACACGATACCACAGTTCATCAAGAGTAGTGATTGGCGTATTGTGACGCGCCAGTTGCTCGGCCACCATTGACCAGACGTTTTCAAATGGTGAGAGATCTGGAGAATGTGCTGGCCAGGGCAGCAGTCGAACATTTTCTGCATCCAGAAAGGCCCGTACAGGACCTGCAACATGTGGTCGTGCATTATCCTGCTGAAATGTAGGGTTTGGTTCAAACTGCTCTGAGCACTGTGGGACTAAATGTAGGGTTTCGCAGGGATCGAATGAAGGGTAGAGCCACGGATCGTAAGAAATCTGCAATGTAACGTCCACTGTTCAAAGTGCCGTCAATGCGAACAAGAGGTGATCGAGACGTGTAACCAGTGGCACCTCATACCATCACGCCAGGTGATACGCCAGTATGGCGATGAATACACGCTTCCAATGTGAGTTCACCGCGATGTCGAAAAACACGGATGCGACTATCATGATGCTGTAAACAGAATCTGGATTCACCCGAAAAAATGGACGTTTTGCCATTCGTGCACCCAGCTTCGTCGTTGAGTACACCATCGCAGGCGCTCCTGTCTGTGATGCAGCGTTAAGGGTAACCGCAGCCATGGTCTCCGGGCTGATAGTCCATGCTGCTGCAAACGTCGTCGAACTGTTCGTGCAGATGGTTGTTGTCTTGCAAAGGCCCCCTTCTGTTGACTCGGGGATCGAGACGTGGCTGCACGATCCGTTAGAGCCATGCGGATAAGATGCCTATCATCTCAACTGCTAGTGATACGACGCCGTTGGGATTCAGCACGGCGTTCCGCGTTACCTTCCTAAACCCACCGATTCCATATTCTGCTAACAATCATTGGATCTCGACCAACGCGAGCAGCAGTGTCGCGATACGATAAACCGCAATCGCGATAGGCTACAATCCGACCTTTATCAAAGTCCGAAACGTGATGGTACGCATTTCTCCTCCTTACACGAGGCGTCAGAACAACGTTTCACCAGGCAACGCCGGTCAGCTGCTGTTTGTGTATGAGAAATCGGTTGGAAACTTTCCTCATGTCAGCAAGTTGTAGGTGTCGCCACCGGCGCCAACCTTGTGTGAATGCTCTGAAAAGCTAATCATTTGCATATCACAGCATCTTCTTCCTGTCGGCTAAATTTCGCGTCTGTAGCACGTCATCTTCGTGGTGTAGCAATTTTAATGGCCAGTAGTGTACTATACTGTTATTGATTTGTACTACTTATCTACGACACAGCCGGCCGGAGTGGCCGTGCGGTTCTAGGCGCTACAGTCTGGAACCGAGTGACCGCTACGGTCGCAGGTTCGAATCCTGCCTCGGGCATGGATGTGTGTGATGTCCTTAGGTTAGTTAGGTTTAATTAGTTTTAAGTTGTAGGCGACTGATGACCTCAGAAGTTAAGTCGCATAGTGCTCAGAGCCATTTGAACCTTTTTTTCGACACATATTATAATTTTTTATTTACTATGGGTGCTTGATAACCTGTATGAGAGGGCCTGAAGACCATAATCGTCCAGGGCAAAAGAAATAGACACAATAAACAAACTTTATGGACGCCATCAACAAATCAGTCTCAATGTTCCCATGACGATTATTGCACTATCTAGGAATACTGTAAATAGGCTTATATGGATGAAAATTAGTAAAATGAAGCTGTATAGAAAGTTGAAATTACTGCTGATTAAGATCTAGCCTGTATAATAACATGTTACGGTGTATTGTGAAGATATCTGGGAAGTTTGCAGAGAATAACTGTTGAACGATTTGATGGACGAACGGACATACACTCCTGGAAATTGAAATAAGAACACCGTGAATTCATTGTCCCAGGAAGGGGAAACTTTATTGACACATTCCTGGGGTCAGATACATCACATGATCACACTGACAGAACCACAGGCACATAGACACAGGCAACAGAGCATGCACAATGTCGGCACTAGTACAGTGTATATCCACCTTTCGCAGCAATGCAGGCTGCTATTCTCCCATGGAGACGATCGTAGAGATGCTGGATGTAGTCCTGTGGAACGGCTTGCCATGCCATTTCCACCTGGCGCCTCAGTTGGACCAGCGTTCGTGCTGGACGTGCAGACCGCGTGCGACGACGCTTCATCCAGTCCCAAACATGCTCAATGGGGGACAGATCCGGAGATCTTGCTGGCCAGGGTAGTTGACTTACACCTTCTAGAGCACGTTGGGTGGCACGGGATACATGCGGACGTGCATTGTCCTGTTGGAACAGCAAGTTCCCTTGCCGGTCTAGGAATGGTAGAACGATGGGTTCGATGACGGTTTGGATGTACCGTGCACTATTCAGTGTCCCCTCGACGATCACCAGTGGTGTACGGCCAGTGTAGGAGATCGCTCCCCACACCATGATGCCGGGTGTTGGACCTGTGTGCCTCGGTCGTATGCAGTCCTGATTGTGGCGCTCACCTGCGCGGCGCCAAACACGCATACGACCATCATTGGCACCAAGGCAGAAGCGACTCTCATCGCTGAAGACGACACGTCTCCATTCGTCCCTCCATTCACGCCTGTCGCGACACCACTGGAGGCGGGCTGCACGATGTTGGGGCGTGAGCGGAAGACGGCCTAACGGTGTGCGGGACCGTAGCCCAGCTTCATGGAGACGGTTGCGAATGGTCCTCGCCGATACCCCAGGAGCAACAGTATCCCTAATTTGCTGGGAAGTGGCGGTGCGGTCCCCTACGGCACTGCGTAGGATCCTACGGTCTTGGCGTGCATCCGTGCGTCGCTGCGGTCCGGTCCCAGGTCGACGGGCACGTGCACCTTCCGCCGACCACTGGCGACAACATCGAAGTACTGTGGAGACCTCACGCCCCACGTGTTGAGCAATTCGGCGGTACGTCCACCCGGCCTCCCGCATGCCCACTATACGCCCTCGCTCAAAGTCCGTCAACTGCACATACGGTTCACGTCCACGCTGTCGCGGCATGCTACCAGTGTTAAAGACTGCGATGGAGCTCCGTATGCCACGGCAAACTGGCTGATACTGACGGCGGCGGTGCACAAATGCTGCGCAGCTAGCGCCATTCGACGGCCAACACCGCGGTTCCTGGTGTGTCCGCTGTGCCGTGCGTGTGATCATTGCTTGTACAGCCCTCTCGCAGTGTCCGGAGCAAGTATGGTGGGTCTGACACACCGGTGTCAATGTGTTCTTTTTTCCATTGCCAGGAGTGTAGAAACAAACATACGCAAAATGATATTTCCACTCTCGAATACCGGTCTCAGTCATGTAACATTTTCGAGATCTTGGCTATAATTTACACATCAACTAAGGTCTGTCCCAGGTCTAGAGAACAGACAAGCATGTATCCAGCACACCAAAATCGATCTTCACTCAGCTAAATAAAGGAAGCAAATGTGCAGAAGTAGTCAACGGAACAATCTACATCCCATCTGATAACACTCCAACCCAAATCAATCATCTTCTCAAATTCTGACTTGATCACCAAAGCCGCCCAACACATAATATTACTTCGCTATTCGGTCATCTAGAGGACATCAAAGTTCGCTCTTACAGATCCATACACCCCAACAGGTATCTGCATTCGGACAGCTACTCCAGTTATTTATTATCATTTATGATCAATTATTATTATTTATTATGATTTATTATTTATTATTATTTATATCATGTTACCTAACAAAAATGGCTCCAAGCTCAACTGTGTTTAGCTCCTATGACAACCACCAGAGCGCTCTGTCATCACGTAAGTTGATTACGCAATTACCATTATTCAAGACAGCTGCACCCAGCGCGAAACATGTCACCTTTCCCGAACCTGCATGCTACATTAAAATTCCAACTTGGCTTTAGTCACACCCTACACATCGTTCAACAGATCCCATTTCCAGATCTTTGCGCATCTGATATATGCAATTTAAGTCAGAGAAAGACATATCAGTTACCTTCTGCAGCCTGTCTACAAGCAGAATGACCTCAGTTACTGCAACAGGACCTTGTCTTGACCATTCGCCTGAAATTCAAGCGCCGCCGGCGGCAGGTCAAAGCCACATATCTGTCCATCTAAACAGCCATCCACTAAGCCCCAGCATGCTGTAGTGGGCTCTCTCTCTATACCTGCTCTCCAGCTATTGTCTAACGACATACACTGCACAGACGAATTCCTGAATAGCGCAGATCTCTGTCCTCCCCTGCATCTCCAACTCGACATGTAAACAGTGTCTCTCCCAGCCAGCGAACCCGTCGTCATTCACGTTGCGCCGACAATTCTGTCAAAACTCACTTTCTAAGCAAAGAGGCTGGACGCCTCATGTGACAGGTGTAGGCAGTGTCTCCGGATGCTGGCCAGGGGATGGTGAAGATTTGAACTAATTCAGTTGGAGTGCGGACGTCGTGGTTACTGCACTGCGATATCAAAGATGTGTGTGCTGACTGTGTTGGAGAACAAGTGATGACCGTACTGCTTGAAATAAAGTCTTCAGTCCTTTCCCCCTGCAAAATCAAAGGACATGAATCACATTACTATAAGTTTAGTTTATTATTTGACGCGATTACGAATGGTTACCAGTGAAAAAAGATAAGTTACGGAGAAAGCTCGTACATGTGATCAATTATGGTGTTGGGGATTTGAACTTGTGACAGATTTTTGTTATGGATGTAAGGAGAATGGCTTTCTCACCGAGAAAATCGGAAATCTTGAATAAATAATAAATGATAATAATACATAGATGTACAGTTTTCGAGAGAATATCGTGCTGGAATTTGAATTTGGCGCAATTTTCTAGTGGAGGTAGACCTATAATAATAAATGATAATGAATGATCATAAATGATAATGAATGATAATGAATGATATTGAATGATAATGAATGACAATGAATGACAATGAATGATAATGAATGTTAATAAATAATAAACAAAAGTAAGATTTTGCAGCCATTATCATGTTGGAATTTGAATTTGGAGGGAATTTGCTGGTGGAGGCAGGTCAATAATAATAAATAATAATAAATGATAATAAATAATAATAAACGATAATGAATGATAATGAATGACAATGAATGATAATGAATGTTAATAAATGATAATGAATGATAATCAGTAATAATAATAAAGACAAGTACGGTCTTTGCATGCATTATCCTGATGGAATTCAAACTTCCCGCCATTTTTTCTTCTGCACGCTTAGGTTAGTGGACATAGCACAATTGACCTATTTTCCCGCCAAAATTCAACCTTCCCGCCATTTTTTCTGAAGGTTAGGTTAGTGGACATACCACAATTGGACTATTTTCCCGCCAAAATCCGCCATCTTGGAAGACGTCATGCGATGTTGCGAAGTCTACATGCCGCCATCTTGGATGACGTCATCGCTGCCATCTTGAATAAATTTGGCAACGATGCAGCGTGTCCTGGTACATACTTAGTGCCCCTACCTGTGTAACTGACAGGTTTCAAGGTTCATATTAGAAATCTCATCCTGTTTTCGTGGTGAAACTTCTCCTGAGCGGGAAAAAGTGAATACTGGTGTTCCATGGGGATCAATATTGAGACCTTTTGTGTTTCTGTTTCATGCAAATTGCCCCCTTCTCACTCAAACAAACAACAAAAAGCGACACATGGTGATTATTAAAGCAATCCTAACAGAGATGTAACAAAACATGAAATAATAAATGAAGTCTAAATGATAGAACCATTTTAACCACTGTATGCTGTCAGTTTTATTCCTTTAATGCACCATGCATATAAACTAGAAGGCTTTAGGCTATTTTCAAACGTGTGATATTGGTGATTTGAGTGGCACATTCAAAAAACTTGTTTCATTCGAAAATGGCCTAATGCGGAAACTGGCTTCTAATGTAATTTATGTGCATGGTGCATTACAGAAATTAAATGACAGTCTGCAGTGGTTTACGTGGTTCTATTAATTAGACGATACATTGAAGCTGTGGATACATACATGAAGAAATTAATAAATGAACTCTTCAGAAAACCTACAACAATCAACAAAAAATTTTTTTTGCAGTTACATGTACAATATTAACCTGTTTTGAATCCGGATCTAATGTCAGAATTTTTATAACAGCCTTGCAAAATTGACACACTCTCGCAACAAGACTTCCAGACGCAAGCAGGAAAGAAATCTCTCACTTTACAAAGGAAACAAAGAAATGCATAACATAAGAATGAAAGAAAGAAAGTAGACCCACAGGAGGTCTAAATATTTAATTGTATGAAAGTAATCAGAGTAATTAACAAAATATCAGATAGTTCATGTCTTTATCGTTTAGCTATTTTTGCCGTGGAAGTTACATGGGATTGATAGTTAATTATCAAAATTGCTTCCCTAGAATCAAGCCCTAAATTAAGGATATTTTGAAAACAGAAGAAGCTGAAATAGCAGATGATGCGAGAAAAAGTTTCTCTCTTCAAGGCGTAGCTACTTCATGTGCATAAAGTCTCATTCTTGCGACATTGTATTTTTAAAATGGTTTGCTTCGAACCAGCTACTAAATTTAGAACATATCGGGAGCAGTTGTCATCAGGAAGACGAGTGAGGTACGAAAAAGTTTATCTTTTCACTCTCTTCTTTCTGAAAAAAACTGAAAAGAGCGGTCAGGTATTTTGTGACATGATTTGTCTGAAAACAAGAAGTAAAATAGGCCAGAGAAGCATTTGATGCGGTTTTTAGATATGCTCTAATTGATATACAAAACATGATGGGCTGACGATTGTTTAACTGCAAATCTTAGAATTCTAAATCGCATGGAAACGGTATGTTGACGGACATGGGTTCCTATTTTAAAATATTATGTACTCACTCCCTTCTATGAAGCTTCGAAGTTTGCATCAGTAATTTCCGAACACCCTGTATAGACAGTACAGTTTGCTGTTATGTGGCCGTGACTTATTTCTATTATCTATGCCTTCATTCCACTTTAAACGTTGAACTTTAAATTCTCAATGAACGCATCATCTGCTGTACGTAATTTGGACCATCATTCAAAGGCACGTTACATGTTTCTCTAATCTATTTTATTTCTTATTTTTGCGCAAATACTTCGCAAAAGACTTGACCATTTTTACAAATTTTTTTTTGTTTAATTGAACACATCGCTTCTGAACTTAATCCCTGACGATAATGGTAATTACTTTCACAGCTTTAAATCACGAATTTCGGGAGTTTTCTTGTAATCTGTCCTCGATGGGGAACCGCTTTCCACCACCACTATCTCAATGGGATTTAAGTAAAAAGAATTCTACTATGTTTTGCCCAGAAGGGAACGAAAGATGCAACAGCAAAAATTCGAGACCACTTTGAATATGTAGTCCAATACACAACGTGCGACGACGACACAGTTGTCTACGAGCGAATATCACCGTTGACTGTAGGAAGCGACTACAGGAAAAGTTGGACATCATTTTCGTTTTGTCTGATAAGCGGCAGTTCTCTTTACCTGTAGATAAATTCGAGATAAGTTCCACTACAAGGAAAAAGATAGCGATAGCATGCGATTGCGATATTAGCGATGAGTAACTGCAGAACGCCACTCACGAATACAGTAGCTTAGAAACCCCTCATTCGTCTGAGTACATCACTGTGAGGCTTCTGTGAGGTGCTACTAACGAAATAAACAGAGAATTTCCAAAGAAGAGGTTTGCGTGTCATGAGTGCTGGTTTAGTCAGCGGGAGAGACTGATCAAACAGCGGTGGCGTGAACTCCACGGTGGAGGTATGGCCCAGCATGGGAATGATTGCCGCTAACATTACCAGAATGTAAGTTGCAAGAAGAGACAGTCTACATACTACTCCCCCTCACATACATCTCGCGAAATAACCACCACGGGAAGAATCAGACATCTGCAGCTCACACAGCGGTTGACAGACAGTCGATATTCCCACGCACCATTCCTAGACAGCACGGCAAATGCGGGAGAAACAATGATGTTGCGAAGTGTACCCTCCGCAACACACTGTAAGCTGGCTTAAGGAGTACATGTAGGTCCTGTATTGTCTGTACCTTCAGATGTGCTCTTCGAAAATAGAGATAGTAAGGGTTCGATGTGGATAAGTGAGGGGTACGCAAAGCTAGTTACGAAATTAAACAACAGTGGTACGGTGTAGAGAAGGCGGGACGCACCTATAAGAGTTGCTGCAGAGGTGTACAGGTGTACAGCTGTCGTGAGCGGCCGCTGGCGACTCGTCAGATGGACTGATAAAACCGCGGGCCGGCGTGACCGCGATATCTCACGCCAAATAAGCTCGCATTTTACGTCATGGCACGTAAGGTGGTGAGGGGCGGTGATAACCACTGTGGATCACAAAATTCGGAAATACCCCTCCAGCAGAACTGCAGTTCTGCTGCGCTTATCTGAGCAGAAGCAGCTACGGTATGTCGAGTTAATCATCCTACCTGTTGGACAATTTAATAAGTGTCGGCCCATTACAACATTAATTTCCTTCGCACGCTTTTCGGACTAGGTAATGTCTTAGAGAACGGCTAAGCACAGTTGCAAATATGGAATTCTGAATTACTCACAATTGAGAATCCAGAATAGCGCCTCTACTGAACGTTCCAGCAACTGTTTCACCGTCCCTGTATCAAAATATGTGGGTAAAAAGCAATTCAGCTGCTGGGATTTTTTGCACTATATCTAAGACATTTTGCTGTGCATATCACAATATTATTTTCGACGAGCATAAAGTGTATCAGTCACTAAATAGACTGTGTAACTAGTAGGTTGCAAGGTTCATATTAGAAATCTCATCCTGTTTTCGTGGTGAAACGATGTACATGGTGTCCTTTAAAAGACATTTTGATTTGTTTTCTAGATCTAAAAACAGTTGTGTACGAAATTGTGCTGTGTTAAATTTAAAAAATGCCTAGTTCTGCAAAGCAGCATAAAATTAGACCGCAATAACCAGCGTCTAAAGTAGAAAGGAACCAAAAACGCACTACGACATTTCCTGATGTAGAGGAAAAACCAAGCAGAAATTACCGTAAGTAAAAACCAGTAGTTTGTTAACGAACTGATTTTCGATCTAGAAAACAAATCTTTAATTACTTATCACTGATGGTTCTTTACTTCAATAAAACGAAGCGCGTGTAGTGAGTTAAGCACGCATGTTCTTGTAGTTGTACTGACGGAACAAAAATACCCTCATAAAGATTCAAAAGTAGTTCAGTGTTTGTTTCAATATCAGACCTTCCAAGAAGAAATCTAGTTTTATTTACTGTAATGCTGAGGTATTCGGCCTCTTTGCGGTCGATGGAACTGTTCGGAATTTCATCCAGCACCAAAATTTAGACGAGTCTATTCTACGACGTTAGCCTTTCTTATGATCCAGTTTCCACGTCCCAACATCACAACTGGAAAGACCATAGCTCTTACTCAACGGATTTTTTATTGTTAAAGTTATCTCTCTAGCCGTAACAAGGTATTTGCCATAACTTGTATTACCAAAGGAAGTGCTTTGTGCCCATCACAAAAATGTTAAAAAATCAATTACGGTAATTGTTGCTAACTTTTATTGACAACATACTTTTCAAATAGGTACTAACGTACACGTAGAGTTCAGAACCTAATAATACTTTTAGTACAATCTTATCAATGTGAAGGCATTTTCCGTAATATGTACACAGGGTGGTCGGAAATTCTCGTTATAGACTTCTAGGACATGCAGAGGGTGGTGAGTACAGAACATTTTGAATAGAAACCCATGTCCGGTATCGTATCGTTTCCATTCTACGACAGTTTCAATTCAGATGTGTACATCGTCAACGTCTGCTAAAGGCAAGAGAAACGTCTCAAGAGTTCCCTGTCCTGGTATGCAACAGGGTAGACACGATGACATGTAGTACGTCAAACGATCCCCAGATGTCACTTATTGTCCGCTTTGCTGTGAGACCAAATCAATACCTGTGCATCACCGATAGAGGGAACATGGTGCCGTACACGTTAGCGGAATACACAGACATGCTCCTTGTGTATGGCGAAGCTGGAGGTAACGGAAGAGCTGCTAGTCGGCTGTATCACGAACGTTTTCCACACCGTCACACCCCATCGCACAAACTGTTTGCCCAAGTTACACAACGGCTACGAGAAACGGGTACCTTCACCGTGAGGAGGCAGAACTGTGGTGCTCCACGGCGACGACGCACTCCCGAATTTGGAGAAGGTGTACTGCGTCGCATTGAGGATAGCTTGTCAACGAGTTCGCGAACAATTGCGTGTGCAATGGCTGTTAGTCACAGTACCGTCTGTGGACGTCCTGCACGAGCAACAATTACATCCGTACCACTTACAAAGGGTACTCGCTATGGGTCCAGCAGACTTTCCACAACGCGTCACCTTCTGCTCATGGTTCCTGTACCGTTGCATCGACGCGCGCCCTGTTTCCACGTCGAGTTCTCTTCACAGATGAATGTACGAGGGCAGTTCAATAAGTAATGCAACACATTTTTTTTCTCGGCCAATTTTGGTTGAAAAAACCGGAAATTTCTTGTGGAATATTTTCAAACATTCCCGCTTCGTCTCGTATAGTTTCATTGACTTCCGACACGTGGCAGCGCTGTACGGAGCTGTTAAAATGGCGTCTGTAACGGATGTGCGTTGCAAACAACGGGCAGTGATCGAGTTTCTTTTGGCGGAAAACCAGGGCATCTCAGATATTCATAGGGGCTTGCAGAATGTCTACGGTAATCTGGCAGTGGATAAAAGCACGGTGAGTCGTTGGGCAAAGCGTGTGTCATCATCGCCGCAAGGTCAAGCAAGACTGTCTGATCTCCCGCGTGCGGGCCGGCCGTGCACAGCTGTGACTCCTGCAATGGCGGAGCGTGCGAACACACTCGTTCGAGATGATCGACGGATCACCATCAAACAACTCAGTGCTCAACTTGACATCTCTGTTGGTAGTGCTGTCACAGTTGTTCACCAGTTGGGATATTCAAAGGTTTGTTCCCGCTGGGTCCCTCGTTGTCTAACCGAACACTATAAAGAGCAAAGGAGAACCATCTGTGCGGAATTGCTTGCTCGTCATGTGGCTGAGGGTGACAATTTCTTGTCAAAGATTGTTACAGGCGATGAAACATGGGTTCATCACTTCGAACCTGAAACAAAACGGCAATCAATGGAGTGGCGCCACACCCACTCCCCTACCAAGAAAAAGTTTAAAGCCATACCCTCAGCCGGTAAAGTCATGGTTACAGTCTTCTGGGACGCTGAAGGGGTTATTCTGTTCGATGTCCTTCCCCATGGCCAAACGATCAACTCTGAAGTGTATTGTGCTACTCTTCAGAAATTGAAGGAACGACTTCAGCGTGTTCGTAGGCACAAAAATCTGAACGAACTTCTCCTTCTTCATGACAACGCAAGACCTCACACAAGTCTTCGCACCCGAGAGGAGCTCACAAAACTTCAGTGGACTGTTCTTCCTCATGCACCCTACAGCCCCGATCTCGCACCGTCGGATTTCCATATGTTTGGCCCAATGAAGGACGCAATCCGTGGGAGGCACTACGCGGATGATGAAGAAGTTATTGATGCAGTACGACGTTGGCTCCGACATCGACCAGTGGAATGGTACCGTGCAGGCATACAGGCCCTCATTTCAAGGTGGCGTAAGGCCGTAGCATTGAATGGAGATTACGCTGAAAAATAGTGTTGTGTAGCTAAAAGATTGGGGAATAACCTGGTGTATTTCAATGCTGAATAAAACAACCCCTGTTTCAGAAAAAAAATGTGTTGCATTACTTATTGAACTGCCCTCGTAGATTCACGAGGGATTGTGTTATGAATGCTCGAAATAGCCATGTCTGGGCGGACGAAAATCCTCACGCCACGCAGGTGTGGAATTAACGCGTGGGCAGGTATTCTGGACGGTCATGTGATTGGACCATACCTCCTTCCATCCAAGCTCACGGGTCTACTAAGTCTTCCTACGACACGTAATGGACCCGTTCTTGGAAGTTGTGCCATTGAATGTCAGTCAGGAAAAGTGGTTTCATCATGATGGAGCACCACCTCACATTTCACTGGCTGTCCGGGGATGTCTCAACAGACGGTATGGTGAAAGATGGCTAGGCCGTGGTGGTCCAACCGCGTGGCCGCCACGATCGCCGGATTTAACCCCTACGGACTACTTCTTGTGGGGTCGTATGAAGAGCCTAATTTATGAGACACCTGTAGAGACAGAGGAAGATCTGCTGGAACGAGTGCTGGCCGCTGTACAAGACACTGAAGAGACACCAGGTGGGATGGAGAGAGTGTACCAGAACATGCTTCGGAGGTACAACGTGTGTAACAACGTTGGTGGTCGCCACATCGAGCCGCTGCTGTAATGCATCGGTACGTTGCGGCTGGTGCCGTAGATGCTGGGTTCTTGTTGTTGTCGACTAATGTAAACCAAAAGGTGTAAGTTGTAATGCAAATGCGTAAGTAATAACAGAACGAGTCAGTATTCTTTTCAAATGGATTGCAACAATTGTACTGGGTCACGCTTACGTACATTCCTGACGTGGGTGTGGATGAGATAATCATCTGCATTGAAACTGTCGTAGAACGGAAACGATACGTTTCCGGACATGGGTTCCTATTCAAAACGTTATGTACTCACTACCCTCTCCATGTCCTAAACGTTTGTAACGGGAATCTCCGATCACCCTGTATAGAGGGAAGGGGTACTATAAGACCATCAAAACAATTTTTTAAAAATTCAAATTTCGTTAATCGTCCTATACTTTTATTCCCTACATACTTTTTAAAGATACAAAGGTGTGTAAGAAGGGCCCAAGCACCTGAAAATATGAATATGACAATTGTTTCGAAGACTCGCAGTCACTATAGTTGGAGTCACGAAAGATAGCGGTCGAGTTAGGCTTGTTCGGTGCACCTACGTCACGCATTCTCCGACAATGAATAAGCGATCAGCAGTGTTATGAGCGCCCTACTGTGATTGCCGTTTGCTAATGCGAGCATTGAACGTGATCGTAGCGAGTTGTTAAAGGTAACTTCTGTTCGATATGTTGCGAGCTGTCATCGCTGATGGTGGTGGCAATCGAAAAATCCTGCACAAGGAAGAAAGAAACGTAATTTGCAGGATATACGCTTTCTTCAAGCGAAAAGCACGCGCATGCGCGTACCGCAACTGTCGCTTGGAATCGGCAACAATACAATCCCCGTCGGTGCCTCGACAGGCGCGAACCGCCGTCTTTCGTGGATCGGATTCTAATACGACTTAAATTTTTGGGTCACGCTTTAGTGAAAAATTTAAAACCATTGCGGTATCTGGCATAAGAAATCATTAAAACCAATAATTCGTGTTTTAAATTTTAAAATGTAGAGTACAAGATTATAATTTCAATTTTCAAGCATGTGCCGATATTTTCATAAGGTGGGCATAAAGTACCTCCTACCTCCTTGGTATTGCGTGGGTTAAAACATTGTCAAGGTTGGACATTGCTTTTCCACCAGCTAACTAGCCCCTCTTGATTTCGTGGCTGCATTCAGCATCAGCAGAAGCCTGGAAGGCGAGATAACTAAACATAGAAACTACCTCCATTGTTTTTTCTCTTATATGCCATAAGGGGTTGGTGTGGTTACCTTACTTTTCGTTTTCTTGACGTTCAGCATTAGACCAGCTTTCGCACTTTCTTCTTTCACCTTCAGTGTATGTTTTATCTGTAGCCCATCCTACCGTTTCTGTAAACATGAATCCGCAATAGACTCACCACGGACTTTAGTATGAAATATTGTCACAGTTAGTGTGAATGTAATTGATTAAGTAACGTCTAATTGGGCTCAATTTTGCTCACGGTCCACCTCAACAAGAAATACAGTACACTACTAGTTCAGCAGGTTACACGTCATAATTTTCTGTACAGCCCTATCTGTTAAAGGAGTTGTCCGATATGTCACCCTCGCATTTGGATGCATTATTCATTCGTCTCCGCACTGAATTACATGAATTCCTTAAAGCACTCTCCGACTGTCTCGTAAATCTCTCCTAGGCGATAAAATTCGGTCCTCCAGTTCTTCAGCCGCATTAGTGAATGTGCAGTACACTTCACTTTTGAGATGACCCCAGACAGAAAAATCCAGAGGTTTCAGTTCATATGATCCTGGGGGCTAAAGCAGTCCTCTCACGGGACGTGAAAACACTGTATTGAATTGCGTTAGACTACGTATTTGGTGTGTTTTCTTTATCAATTTGTGCGAGGTATGAATGGTACACTGTGATACACTATTGAATAGGTCTTTAGAAGAGGAAATACATTACCGAATAAAAAATACAGGGTGCCATTTAAAAAAGTCATACCGCTATTCATATCTTTGTAAAAAACAAAACTACAAAGAAGGCAATCATGCTGATGGATGTCCCCCTGACGGCTAAAGAACATTTGCTTGAAACATTTTGTAATTTGCATCTGGACAAACAGTTAGGGTGGTAAAGATAAATGGGACACCCTGTATATGGAAGCCTCGCTCTTGTCTTGAAGCCTTAGCACATTTGATAAAAAAAAAAGATAGGGTTGTATCCTGTGAAGAGGAAGGTAGCAGGTTCGCGTCCGCCTCCTTTCAACATTTTCACCTTTTGTTTTCTCAAAGATTCTGGGTCCTTCTTATTCATTTGATAGAAGTACTGTCTCAAAAGCCGATGTTGTTTGTTATAAATAATGTGCAGTTTTTTTTGGGAACACCAACGAGTGGAATGTTTTCCCCGTCGCCAGAAATCTTAACGTGACTGCCAGTCTGTGTCAGAAAGTAAATACAAGTTAGACAGTCGGAGTTTTTGCTGTTATGAAACTTTCTGTAAAATATATACAGGGTGTTATAAAAAGGTACGGCCAAACTTTCAGCAAACACTCCTCACACACAAAGAAAGAAAATATCTTATGTGGACATGTGTCCGGAAACGCTTACTTTCCATGTTGGAGCTCATTTTATTACTTCTCTTCAAATCACATTAATCATGGAATGGAAACACACAGCAACAGAACGTACCAGCGTGACTTCAAACACTTTGTTACAGGAAATGTTCAAAATGTCCTCCGTTAGCGAGGATACATGCATCCACCCTCCGTCGCATGGAATCCCTGATGCGCTGATGCAGCCCTGGAGAATGGCGTATTGTATCACAGCCGTCCACAATACGAGCACGAAGAGTCTCTACATTTGGTACCGGGGTTGCGTAGACAAGAGCTTTCAAATGCCCCCATAAATGAAAGTCAAGAGGGTTGAGGTCAGGAGAGCGTGGAGGCCATGGAACTGGTCCGCCTCTACCAATCCATCGGTCACCGAATCTGTTGTTGAGAAGCCTACGACCGCTTCGCCTGAAATGTGCAGGAGCTCCATCGCGCATGAACACATGTTGTGTCGTACTTGTAAAGGCACATGTTGTAGCAGCACAGGTAGAGTATCCCGTATGAAATCATGATAACGTGCTCCATTGAGCGTAGGTGGAAGAACATGGGGCCCAATCAAGACATCACCAGCAATGGCTGCCCAAACGTTCACAGAAAATCTGTGTTGATGACGTGATTGCACAATTGCGTGCGGATTCTCGTCAGCCCACACATATTGATTGTGAAAATTTACAATTTGATCACGTTGGAATGAAGCCTCATCCGTAAAGAGGACATTTGCACTGAAATGAGGATTGACACATTGTTGGATGAACCATTCGCAGAAGTGTACCCGTGGAGGCCAATCAGCTGCTGATAGTGCCTGCATACGCTGTACATGGTGCGGAAACAACTGGTTCTCCCGTAGCACTCTCCATACAGTGACGTGGTCAACGTTACCTTGTACAGAAGCAACATCTCTGACGCTGATATTAGGGTTATCGTCAACTGCACGAAGAATTGCCTCGTACATTGCAGGTGTCCTCGTCGTTCTAGGTCTTCCCCAGTCGCGAGTCATAGGCTGGAATGTTCCGTGCTCCCTAAGACGCCGATCAATTGCTTCGAACGTCTTCCTGTCGGGACACCTTCGTTCTGGAAATCTGTCTCGATACAAACGTACCGCGCCACGGCTATTGCCCCATGCTAATCCATACATCAAATGGGCATCTGCCAACTCCGCATTTGTAAACATTGCACTGAATGCAAAACCACGTTCGTGATGAACACTAACCTGTTGATGCTACGTACTGATGTGCTTGATGCTAGTACTGTAGAGCTATGAGTCGCATGTCAACACAAGCACCGAAGTCAACACTACCTTCCTTCAATTGGGCCAACTGGCGGTGAATCGAGGAAGTACAGTACATACTGACGAAACTAAAATGAGCTCTAACATGGAAATTAAGCGTTTTCGGACACATGTCCACATAACATCTTTTCTTTATTTGTGCGTGAGGAATGTTTCCTGTAAGTTTGGCCGTACCTTTTTGTAACACCCTGTATATCTATCTCACGTTCACATTGGTTCAAATGGCTCTGAGCACTATCGGACTTAACTTCTGAGGTCATCAGTCCCCTAGAACTTAGAACTACTTAAACCTTACTAACCTAAGGACAGCACACACATCCATGCCCGAGGCAGGATTCGAACCTGCGACCGTACCGGTCGCGCGGTTCCAGACTGTAGCGCCTAGAACCGCTCGGCCACTCCGACCGGCTCACGTTCACATATTACCGGTAAAAATTCCAGTTGGTGTGATGAATGGCAGCTAGTTCTTAATGTGGAAAAATGTATTTCAGGACTGTGGTAGAGAAGGCGAATGGTCAACTTCGGTTTATTGGGAGAGGCTCAGCTGTAAAGAAGACCGCACCTAGCACGCTGGTGCGACCTATTCTTGAGTACTGCTCGAGTGTTTGGGATCCGTACCAGATCAGACTGAAGGAAGATATCGAAACAATATAGAGGCGGGTTACTAGATTTGTTACCGGTAGGTTCAAACAACCGTGAGTGTTGTGGAGTTGCTTCGGGAAATGAAATGGGAATCTCTGGAGGGAAGGCGATGCGGCTAAACATCGATACAAACGGTGTCCACCATCTTATCGAATTTTCTGTCAGTCAGAATTTCTGGCAAAGTCGTCAGACACGCTGATGTTTGACGAATACATCAAACAGCACTTTTCGCGTTCAGATATTTGGCAAAGATTTGTTGATCATGTACAGGCGCCTTTGCGTAAAATTGCACACCAACCGTTCTGCGTAGCGTAGAATCATTCGTGAAAAACTGCGCCATGTAATCGTCGCCTACCACAATACACAATACGCAATAAACGTACAGAATGCTGCAAGCAGTGACTTACTAGCAGCAAACGTGGTCCTTAGTGTAACTGCGGTGAAACTCATGCCATTCTGGTAGGATAGTCCAGTACTGTGGTTCGCCCAGCTTTAGAGCCAGTTTGTCTCATCCCACATAGCCCCAGACGAAAGTAAATATAATTATACGCTGGATTCACTTAATGAGCAAATGGCTACGGAAGTACAAGACATTTTAGCTTCACCGTCAACCACTCAAAAGTACACCTCTATCGAGCATGGGTTTGTAAAATGTTTGTCGCAGACAGAAGAAAACCGACCTGAAAAATTGCTTCGCATTGAGGAAGTCTGAGACCGCACGCCATTTCAACTAGTTGGTCGTCTTCGCACACTCTCAGGCAATTAATGACAATATTCTGTGGAATATATGCAGTACAGCTCAAAAGTATTAAGTAGCTGCGATGTTAATGTCGTCAGTACTGGTTGCGTGCAGTCACAACAGAGCAACACATGTAACTACGTCACTCCACAAGAAACTTGCAAGGTCGTCCAGTAACAATGAAAGTATATATTCCTAGAGCTCAAAAGTATTTTCTAATTTCCTTTGCTTTGGTTAGATTAGAGTCAGTTTTCGTTCCATAGACCCAAATATGAGATGATTCTCGTGGGCGTGGGACATATCAGAAACTATAGAAAAAAAAACGTAAAACATTTGAATGTAATACTCACTACCTTGATCATTTGTCAGATCGTCAAAATAGGTGAATTCAATACAATAAAGTGAAACTGCCAATATTTAAAGAATTAATACACTGTTAGAATGAAACATAGTTATGCGCTTTTAATAAATTTATCATACGCAAAATACCTAAACTTAACTGTTGTAACGCAGTACTGTCAAAACTAAAATCTAACAGACATTTTTACTTAAACTGATCTAACAGAGCCTGATAAGATATTCATCTACAGAGCAGAAGGAGTTGCCTATCAAAAAGTCTTTCAAACTCTGTTTAAACTGTGTTTTATTTGAAGCCAACTTTTTAATGGTTGCCAGCAATTTATTGAAATTGTGTGTTGCTGAATATTGGACCCATTTTTGGACCAAGGTAAGTGATTTTAAGTCTTTATATAGATTGTTCTTATTCCTAGTATTGATACTATGTATTGAGCTATTGGTTGGAAATAAAGATATATTATGTGCAACAAACTTAATTACGAAATAAATATACTGAGAAGCAGTGATTAGAATACCAAGTTCCTTGAACAGGTTTCTACATGATGTTCTTGAATTTACACCAGAAATGATTCCTATTACATGCTAAAAACTTTTGAACAGTTTGATGAGTTATCCCAGGATATGACCCGTATGACATAATAGAGTGAAAGAAAGCAAGTTTTTTATATTTATATATCCTACGTCTGACATTCTTTAAGCAAATAAAGACTTGTGTAGGCGTACAGATTTGCGTAGGTGGTATGGAATTCATTAAATATTGTTACCTACGGCTTCAGACAGTGTTTGTTTGTTAGCAGAGATGACGACAAACATGCCAAACGACAAAGAATATTCAGTTGATGTGAGAAAAGCGGTTCTGTATCCTTTGAAGAAAGGGAAGTCGCAGTCTAACGTTGCTGGAGACTGTGACATACCACAACAATTGATAATGGTGTGGAGTCGATGGCAGAAACAGGAAGGAGCAGTAGCCAGTAAGGCAAGGTGAGGTCACCCTCGAAAAACAAGGTGCGAGGACGGAATGATTTGTAAACAACCAGCTGATGATCCATGAAAGTCGGCTCGACAAATTGGGGATGATATGGAGTAGCCATTATGGACTGAACCTACAGGTATCTACTGTTAAACGTCGACTAGCAGCAGGTGATTTAAATGGTAGACGACCATCACATAAACCACTCATGACTTAAAAAGATAGGAAACCAGGATAGAATTTGTGAAGAAACATCAAACTTGGAATGCCACAGATTGGTCTAAGGTTGTATGGAGTGATGAAAGTAAATTTAATGCATTTTCTTCTCCAGGTGTGTAGCATACACGTGAACTAAAAAACCAAAAGGTACAACAAAAAATCCTAGGTACAGACCATCAAACACGGTAGTAACAGCGTGATGGTGTGGGGAAGCTGGTACTCTAGTCCAAATACACACATCAAAAGAAGTTTTGCATCACCTCACTTCCGAGAGTTCCGGAACCTGTACAGAAAACTGGAATAGAGATCAACATAAACATCATTTCCGCCCTTTTTATTGCTCATGAAAACCACACTTAGCACGTCGCACCACCATACAGCGAGACCTTCAGAGGTGGTGGTCGAGATTGCTGTACACACCCGTACCTCTGATACCCAGTAGCACGTCCTCTTGCATTGATACATGCCTGAATTCGTCGCGGCATACTATACACAAGTTCATCAAGGCACTGTTGGTCCACATTGTCCCACTCCTCAATGGCGATCCTGCGCAGAACCCTCAGAGTGGTTGGTCGCTCACGTCGTCCAGAACTTTTTAATCTATCTCAGGCATGTTCGATAGGATTCTTGTCTGGAGAACATGCTGGCCACTCTAGTCGAGTGATGTCGTTATCCTGAAGGAAGTCATCACAAGATGGTGCGCGATGGGGGCGCGATTTGTCGTCCATGAAGACGAGTTCCTCGCCAATATGCTGTCGATATGGATGCATTATCTGTCGGAGGATGGCATTCACGTATCATACAGCAGTTACGGCGCCTTCCATGACTACCAGCGGCGTATGTCGGCTCCACATAATGCCACCCCAAAACAACAGGGAAGCTCCACCTTGCAGCACTCGCTGGGCAGTGTGTCTAAGGCGTTCAGCGTAACCGGGGTGCCACCAAACACGTCTCCGACGATTGTCTGGTTGAAGGCATATGCGACACTCATCGGTGAAGAGAACGTGATGCCAATCCTGAGCGGTTCATTCGGCATGTTGTGTGGCCCCTCTGTACGGTGCTGCGTGGTGTCGTGGTTGCAAAGATAAACCTCGCCATGGACGTCGGGAGTGAAGTTGCGCATCATACAGCCTATTACGCCCAGTTTGGGTCGTAACACGACGTCCTGTGGCTGCACGAAAAGCATTATTCAACATGGTGACGTTGCTGTTAGGTTTCCTCCGAGCGTAGGTAGCGGTCATCCACTACAGTAGTAGCACTTGGGCGGCCTGAGCGAGGCATGTCATCGACAGTTCCTGTCTCTCTGTATCTCCTCCATGTCCGAACAGCATCGCTTTCTTTCGCTCCGAGACGTCTGGACACTTCCCTGGTTGAGAGCCCTTCCTTACACAAAGTAACTATGCGGGCGCGATCGAACCACGGTGTTGACCGTCTAGGCATTGTTGAACTACAGACAACAAGAGCCGTGAACCTCCTTCCTGGTGGAATGATTGGAAGTGATCGGCTATTGGACCCACTCCATCTAATAGGCGCTGCTCATGTATGTTTTTTTTACATCTTTGGATGGTATGAGTGACGTCATTTAACAGTCAAAGGGACTGTGTCTGTGATACAATATTCACAGTTAACGTCTATCTTCAGGAGTTCTCGGAGCCGGGATGATGCAAAACTTTTTTTGATGTGTATAGAAGGCAAATCGATCTGTACAGCGACATTTTAGAAAAGAATATAGTTCCACATGGGAGAAAGAATATGCCACGTAACTGGATATTTCAGCAGGATAAAGATCCAAAACACACCGCTGGCTATTTAAAAATAATATTTTTCAGATAAAAATATCAAACTTCAGAAGTGGCCAAGCCAGAGCCCGTATCTGAATCCAACCGAACATCCCTGGGATGCACTCACTAGATCGACGTGAATGTAGTAGAAAGTATTCAAACAGGGATCAATTTGCTACTGCCTTATCGGACGAATAGACGAAATCCCCGCTTTGGCCTAGAAATGTTACTGTATAAAAAGTAGTCCCAATTTTAATTAACGCCCGAAAATATTACAAATAATGTTACGTATATAAAAGAAATTCGTATGCTAATTGAAAGAAACAATGTACTAATGAGAGGGTGTATTTTTAATTATTCATGAGTTATTTTATAAGAAAAAGTATCTGAGTTAAAATGTGTAAAAAAAAAAAAACTCTGTGAAACAAAGCGCAGTAAGCCAGCGGAATGCGATTAACTGGCTTTCTCTCTCTCTCTCCGTCTCCCTACCTCCCTCCCTCTCTCTCTCTATTTTGTACTCCGCTATCGAGATGAGCTGTGTAAGTGTGATTTGTGCTCTTTCATCGAATAATTATGTTAATTTGATGTTAAGTAACCTTGTTGGTATTCATGTTATATTTGATTTTATGAAGCACTCTTTTTGGTCCAGTTTCAAGCTGCATCGAAAAGAAGTTCGTTGCGCGTTGTTTGGTAGGCACGGCCGAAAACTGTTAGTGTTCATCGGCCGTTTAGTCCATCAGATTATAATTCATACGTCCCTGAGATCATTTTTTATCGAGCTTTTTCCCCTCAAAATCCGGGCAATGTCACTACGCGAACGGCATAATATTCAGATCGGTCATTGGCCTCCAAACAATGTCTTCTACCAACGCACTCGCTGGTTCGTTGTACTTGCGATGCTCTAAGGCAGAGTTCAACGTAATTAGAAGAGGGGGCAAAATTTGTCTGTGTGATGTTTAATCTTTTCAATAGCATTGCTTCCATCAAAGCAAGAAACATTCATGTAGTCTTCTCAACCAGTACTTATTAATTATTCAGTGCTTTCTTAAAACTCATGTTTACTAGCAGAAATAAAATCTATTAACATTCCATTTTAATTAATTAATTCTATCTATCTAACCAAAGAATAGTTATGTAAAAATTATCTTATCTCTTATTTTTATTATTTTTTTAACTGAGAAACGCTACACACTGTAACAAAAGCTTGTGGATTCAGAGCCAAACAGATGTGCACCTGTGATCAAAACCCATTGTTATGCAACGAAATACTGATTTATTCTTTAGGTTCCAATATAGTTTCGTTTTTTCTTACATACTCAGACCTAAAAACTGCTTTTGAGCAAGAAGGTCTGTTATTTCTATTTTGATGTAAGATAACTTTGTTTAAACTAAATGTAATTTTCTACCAAATGGATTGTAATTGCATACTTTTCAATTATCCACGGCAGTCTTTCCGTTATACACCCTTAACTTTATCTAATTTTAACTGCTACCCTCAGACTTCAAGAAGAATATAATAATTCCAATTGGCAAGAAAGCAGGTGCTGACAGGTGTGAAAATTACCGAACTATCAATTTAATTAGTGACGGCTGCAAAATACTAACACGAATCCTTTACAGAAGGATGGAAAACCTGGTAGAAGCCAACCTCGGGAATAACCAGTTTGGATTCTGGAGAAATGCAGAAACACGCGAGGCAATACTGACCCTACAACTTCTCATAGAAGACAGATTAAGGAAAGGCAAACCTACGTTTATGGCACTTAGAAAATGCTTTCGACAAAGTTGACTGGAATACTCTCTTTCAAATTCTAAAGGTGTCAGGGGTAAAACACAGGAAGCGGAAGGCTATTTACAATTTGTACAGAAACCGGATGGCAGTTATAAGAGTCAAGGGGCACGAAAGGAAGCAGTTGTTGAGGAGGGAGTGAGACAGGGTTGTAGCCTGGATTTAAAATGCTGGGAGAAGAAATAAAAACTTTCAGGTTTGCCGATGACGTTGTAATTCTGTCAGAGACAGCAAAGGACTTGGGAGAGCAGTTGAACAGAATAGACAGTATCCTGAAAGGAGGATGTAAGACGAACATTAACAAAAGCGAAAGGAGGGAATGGAATGTAGTCGAATTAAGTCAGGTGATGCTGAGAGAATTAGATTAGGAAATGAGACACTTAAAGTAGTAAGTGATTTCTGCTATTTGGGAATCAAAATAACTGATGGGCGAAGTAGAGAGGATATAAAATGTACATTGGCAATGGCAAGAAAAGAGTTTCTGAAGAAGATAAATTCGTTAACATTGGGTATAGATTTAAGTGTCAGAAAGTCCTTTCTGAAAGCGCTTGCATGGAGTGTAGCCCTGTATGGAAGTGAAATATGAACGATACACAGTTTAGACAAAAAGAGAATAGAAGCTTTTGAAATGTGGTGCTACAGGAGAATGCGGAAGTTTAGATAGGGAGATCACGTAACTAATAAGGAGGTACTGAAGAAAATTGGGGAAAAGAGAAATTTGTGGTACAACCTAAGAGAAAGGATCGGTTGGTAGGACATGTTCTGAGGCATCAAGGGATCACCAATTTAGTATTGGAAGGCAGCGTGGAGGGTAAAAATCGTAAAGGGAGACCAAGAGATGAATACACTAAGCAGATTCAGAAGGATGTAGGTTGCAGTAGGTACTGGGAGATGAAGAAGCTTGCACAGGATAGAGTAGTATGGAGAGCTGCATCAAACCAGTCTCTGGACTGAAGACCACAACAACAACAACTAATGCTTTCTACAAAATACTTTTGAATGCTACTGCAGCTGTCGCGCTTGCCTGAAGACGCACAGAAAATACTCACAGTTTGCGCGTTTGATCTCGACACTTGTCCCCAAACGGGATAATGCAGATGTGTACATCGAAGGGCGTGACAACTGTCTCCGCCAGAACAGAGACTTCTATGGAAGCACTGCAAGCCCAAGCACCTGGACCACGTGTGCGTCGCTACGTCGACGCCCTTCCAGCAGAGCGGGAGAATATCAGCTGCTGTCGCAAAGAAAAAAAAGAAAAAAAAATTGGAGCTGCAACTCGGCAACGTCGCCTACCCTGTAATAAGGAAATGCTGCCGACAGTTAACAGCTAAGGCGAACGATTTATAACCACGTAACCGTCGACTGCTTATAGCAGACCACACTACCGAGCTGCAATTTCTCACTAACACAGGTGGCTGAGTTCTCAGTTTCCCCTTCTCCTCGTCTCCCACGGCGAAATACTAATGGAAGTAAAATGTAGATTTAAAATGGATGTTTCATCAAGAAGGCTAAGAAAACCAATGTGCACTCATTATGCATACCGGGAGGAGTCATTCCAGACGTGGAACGGGTCCTCCCAAATGCCATGATGGGCACATGGTGCAGCCAACTGCAGGTGGTGACTCACATCGGTATCAATTATGTGTGTCACTTTGAATCAGAAGAGATTCTCTCTGGTTTCGAGCGGCTAACAGAAGTGGTAAAGGCTGCCAGTCTTGTTTGTGAGATGAAAGCAGTGTTGACCATTTGCAGTATAGTCGACAGGACTGATTGCGGATCTCTGGTACAGAGCAGAGTGGAGGGTCTGAATCAGAGGCTCAGACGGGTCTGCGACAGTGTAGGCTGTAAAAATCCTTGACTTGCGCCAAACGGTGGTTGGGTTTTGGGTTCCGCTGAATAGGTCAGGAGTCCATTCCATGGGGGGCAGGGGCTTTGTGGCGTGGACTGGGCGGTTTTTTAGGTTAGAGAGTCTCGTTGAAACACATAAAGGGCTTCAGTCACAAAGGGTGCAGGCCGAACACAGGAAGAACGTAGATACAGTAATCATGGTATAAATTGTCGTATCTGTTTTGGGAAAGTACCAGAGCTCCAAGCACTAATAGAAAGCACTGACGCTCAAATCGTTATAGGCACTGAAAGCTGGCTAAAGCCGGAGTTAAGCTCAGCCGAAATTTTTGCGAAGAACCTAACGGTGTACCGAAAGGATAGGCTAAACACAGTTGGCGGTGGCATGTTTGTTGCTGTCAGAAGTGGTTTATCTTGGTCGCGAAATTCAAATAGATAGATCCTGTGAGTTAGTATGGGCAGAGATCATTGTTAGCAACCAGAATACAATAATCATTGGATCCTTTTACCGACCTCCCAATTCACATGATACAGTTGCTGAAAGGTTCAAAGAAAACTTGAGTCTGATTTCAAACATGTACCCTACTCATACGATTATACACTCCTGAAAATGGAAAAAAGAACACATTGACACCGGTGTGTCAGACCCACCATACTTGCTCCGGACACTGCAAGAGGGCTGTACAAGCAATGATCACACGCACGGCACAGCGGACACACCAGGAACCGCGGTGTTGGCCGTCGAATGGCGCTAGCTGCGCAGCATTTGTGCACCGCCGCCGTCAGTGTCAGCCAGTTTGCCGTGGCATACGGAGCTCCATCGCAGTCTTTAACACTGGTAGCATGCCGCGACAGCGTGGACGTGAACCGTATGTGCAGTTGACGGACTTTGAGCGAGGGCGTATAGTGGGCATGCGGGAGGCCGGGTGGACGTACCGCCGAATTGCTCAACACGTGGGGCGTGAGGTCTCCACAGTACATCGATGTTGTCGCCAGTGGTCGGTGGAAGGTGCACGTGCCCGTCGACCTGGGACCGGACCGCAGCGACGCACGGATGCACGCCAAGACCGTAGGATCCTACGCAGTGCCGTAGGGGACCGCACCGTCACTTCCCAGCAAATTAGGGACACTGTTGCTCCTGGGGTATCGGCGAGGACCATTCGCAACCGTCTCCATGAAGCTGGGCTACGTTCCCGCACACCATTAGGCCGTCTTCCGCTCACGCCCCAACATCGTGCAGCCCGCCTCCAGTGGTGTCACGACAGGCGTGAATGGAGGGACGAATGGAGACGTGTCGTCTTCAGCGATGAGAGTCGCTTCTGCCTTGGTGCCAATGATGGTCGTATGCGTGTTTGGCGCCGTGCAGGTGAGCGCCACAATCAGGACTGCATACGACCGAGGCACACAGGGCCAACACCCGGCATCATGGTGTGGGGAGCGATCTCCTACACTGGCCGTACACCACTGGTGATCGTCGAGGGGACACTGAATAGTGCACGGTACATCCAAACCGTCATCGAACCCATCGTTCTACCATTCCTAGACCGGCAAGGGAACTTGCTGTTCCAACAGGACAATGCACGTCCGCATGTATCCCGTGCCACCCAACGTGCTCTAGAAGGTGTAAGTCAACTACCCTGGCCAGCAAGATCTCCGGATCTGTCCCCCATTGAGCATGTTTGGGACTGGATGAAGCGTCGTCTCACGCGGTCTGCACGTCCAGCACGAACGCTGGTCCAGCTGAGGCGCCAGGTGGAAATGGCATGGCAAGCCGTTCCACAGGACTACATCCAGCATCTCTACGATCGTCTCCATGGGAGAATAGCAGCCTGCATTGCTGCGAAAGGTGGATATACACTGTACTAGTTCCGACATTGTGCATGCTCTGTTGCCTGTGTCTATGTGCCTGTGGTTCTGTCAGTGTGATCATGTGATGTATCTGACCCCAGGAATGTGTCAATAAAGTTTCCCCTTCCTGGGACAATGAATTCACGGTGTTCTTATTTCAATTTCCAGGAGTGTAGTTGGTGGTAACTTTAATTTACGCTCGATATGTTGGCGAAAATACATGTTTAATTCCGGAAGTACGCACAAAACATCATCCGAAATAGTGCTAAACGCATTCTCTGAAAATTATTTCTAGCAGTTAGTTTATGAGCCCACGAGAATAGTAAACGGCTGTGAAAACACACTTGATCTCTTAGCAACAAATAATCCTAAGCTA
The DNA here is from genome assembly GCF_023898315.1 of Schistocerca nitens. NCBI lineage: Eukaryota > Metazoa > Arthropoda > Insecta > Orthoptera > Acrididae > Schistocerca > Schistocerca nitens. The sequence continues at coordinate 870,598,847 of NC_064617.1, forward strand.
ATAACGAACATCAAAACGGATACAGGGCTTAGTGAACACAGCGTTGTCATAGAGAGATTGAATATTGTAACTCCCATATCCTCCAAAAATAACCGAAAAATATATCTATTCAAAGAAGCGGTTAAAAATTCACTTGGCGCCTTTCTCAGAGACAATCTCCACCCCATCCAAATTAAAAATATAGGTGTAGACCAGATGTGGTTTGAATTCAGAGAAATAGTATCGGCAGCAATTGAGAGATTTATACCAAATAAATTAACAAACGACGGAGCTGATCCTCATTGGTACACAAAACGGGTCAGAACACCGTTGCGGAAACAACGAAACCAACATGCCAAATTTAAACAGACGCAAAATCCCCAAGATTGGCGATCTTTCACAAAAGATCAAAATTTAGTGCGGACTTCAATGCGAGATGCTTATAATAGTTTTCACAACAAAACTTTGTCTCGAATCTGCCAGAAAAATCCAAAGAGATTCTGGTAGTATGAGAAGTATGTTAGCGGCAAGACACAATAAACGACTTCTCTGCGCGATAGAAATGCAGATACTATCGAAGACTGTGCTGCCAAAGCAGAATTACTAAACATAGCCTCCGAAAATGCCTTCACAAAAGAAGACGAAGTAAATAATCCAGAATTCGAATCAAGAACAGTTGCCAACATGAGTAACGTAGAAGGAAATATCCTTGGAGTAGTGAAGCAACTTAAATTACTTAATAATAGCAAGTCTTCTAGCCCAGACTGTATTACCAATTAGCTTCCTTTCAGAGTATGGTGATGCAATAGCTCCAGACTTAACAATCATATACAACCGTTGGCTCGACGAAAGATCCGTACCCAAAGACTGGAAAGTTGCACAGGTCACACCAATATTCAAGAACGGTAGTAGGAGTAATCCCCTAAATTACAGGCCCATATCATTAACGTCTATATGCAGCAGGATTTTGGAACATATATTGTGTTCGAACATTATGAATATTACCTCAAAGAAAACAGTCTACTGACACACATTCAGCCGAGCGGTCTAAGGCGCTGCAGTCGTGGACTGTGGGGCTGGTCCTGCCGGAGGTTCGAGTCCTCCCTTGGGCATGGGTGTGTGTGTTTATACTTAGGATAATTTAGGTTAAGTAGTGTTTAAGCTTAGGGACTGATGACCTTAGCAGTTAAGTCCCATAAGATTTCACACACATTTGAACATTTTTGACACACAGTCAACATGGATTTAGAAAACATTGTTCTTGTGAAACACAACTAGCTCTTTACTCGCATGAAGTGTTGAGTGCTATTGACAAGGGATTTCAGACTGATCCCGTATTTCTGGATTTCCGGAAGGCCTTTGACACTGTACCACACAAGAGCTTGTTGTGAAATTGGGTGCTTTTGGAATACCGTCTCAGTTATGTGACTGGATTTGTGATTTCCTGTCGGAGAGGTCACAGTTCGTAGTAATAGACGGAAAGTCATCTACTGAAACAGAAGTGATTTCTGGCGTTCCCCAAGGTAGTGTTATAGGACCTTTGCTGTTCCTTGTCTGTATAAACGATTTGGGCGATTATCTGAGCAGCCATCTTATGTTGTTTGCAGATGACGCTGTCGTTCATCGACTAATAAAGTCATCAGAAAATCAAACCAAATTGCAAAACGATTTAGAAAATATATCTGTTGGTGTGAAACATGAGTGCTACAACGAATCTGTTAAACTTCGGTTACACGATAAATCAGTCAAATTTAAAGGCCATAAATTCACCTAAATACCTAGGAATTACAATTATGAACAATTAAATTGGAAGGAACACATAGAAAATGTTGTGGGGAAGGCTAACTAAAGACTGTGTTTTATTGGTAGAACACTTAGAAAATGTAACAGATCTATAGGGGAACGGCCTACACTACGCTCGTCCGTCCTCTTTTAGAATACTGCTGCACAGTGTGGGGTCCTTACCAGATAGGATTGACAGAGTACATCGAAAAAGTTCAAAGAAGGGCAGCACTTTTTGTATTATCGCGAAATAGGGAAGAGAGTGTCACTGAAATGACACAGGATTTGGGGTGGACATCATTAAAACAAAGGCGTTTTTCGTTGTGGCGGAAACTTCTCACAAAATTACAATCACCACCTATTTTGTTGACACCAACCTACATAGGGAGAAACGATCACCATGCTAAAATAAGGGAGATTAGAGCTCCTACGGAAATATATAGGTGTTCGTTCTTTCCACGCGCTATACGAGATTGGAACAATAGAGAATTGTGAAGGTGGTTCGATGAATCCTCTGCCAGGCACTTAAATGTGATTTGCGGAGTATCAATGTAGATGTAGATGTAGATGTAGATGTAGACTTACAGCTACATCAACTTACATCTAAAGTTCTTTTATAAATACATATAATCTGCAACCAGACACTTTTCCGAAATAGCTGTTTATTCCATAAACAGGTTTACGAACCTTGTTGTTGTTGTTGTGTTCTTCAGTCCTGAGACTGGTTTGATGCAGCTCTCCACGCTACTCTATCCTGTGCTAGCTTCTTCATCTCCCAGTACCTACTGCAACCTACATCCTTTTGTATCTGCTTAGTGTATTCATCTCTTGGTCTCCCTCTAGAATTTTTACCCTCCACCCTGCCCTCCAATACTAAATTGGTGATCCCTTGATGCCTCAGAACATGTCCTACCAACTGATCCCTTCTTCTAGTCAAGTTGTGCCACAAACTTCTCTTCCCCCCAATCCTATTCAATACCTCCGCATTAGTTATATGATCTACCCATCTAATCTTCAGCATTCTTCTGTAGCACCACATTTCGAAAAGCTCATTTTCAGATGTCACACAAGTCGTTACACCACTATTTTGAAGCGTTATGCTGGCTGCTGGCTATGTTACAAGAAGATGGAACATTCCTTAATGCATCGCCATGAGTATTGTTTATATTGCGATTTCTATCAAAAAATGAATTACTTACTGCAGAAGTATATGTGGCTTTGTTTTTGTTAATATCTGTCTCTCAGCTTCCACTGTGATGTAAAGTTGGTAACACATCATCACTTTTCACTGGATATGTATGTACACACACCGTAGTTACGAAACTTTGCCAGCATCCAGCATGTGCTGTCCAATGATTCCTTCTTACACAGATCTTCAAACGAAGAAATAACATAGGCCTACTTTACTCAGAGACATTTCTTGGTTTTGTTTGCATGTAATAAAGCCAACACTTGGACAAATACTTTAATCAATATTGGCGTTAATGTGAATGCCTAAAAATTAAATAAGTTAACAAGTTACTACAAGAAATAGTTGTAAACGATCTAGTGTCTTATTTCTATTCTTACATTAACATATAATACAGTCCGTTTATTGGCAAATACTTTATCCAAATAAATTAAATGCATTCGCAGTTGTGAATATGGATATCCATCAGCTGTACAACGCAGTGACGACATTGAAAATTTGTGGTGGACCTGGACTCTAACTTGGATTTCCCGTTTATCGCGAGCGGTCGCCTTACCATCTGCCTATTCATGCTCGACTCGCAGCCGGAATTAAACTTCCGTATTTCGTCAACCATGCATGTCCGAAGGAACTTTGCATCGTATTTATAAATAACACAGACTGTGTAATATCGTATTTATCCGCCTACACTGGGAAAGCGACTTCCAAGTAAATTGTCTCCCCTGTATGGAAATATACATAATGGGATTACGAGTACAGGATATAGACACATGTTTGACGACACATGGAAGTCTGCAACTGGGTGTGAGTCACCAAATGCTTAGGCGATAAGCGGGAGATTCGGGTTCAAGTCCTAGCAATAAGTGGAAAATCCGAGTTGGAGTTCCACTGCCTTTATTCCATTGTACAGCTGATTATTGTCCATATTTTTAACCGTGAATACATTTAACGGATTTCATAACGGCTGTAGTGGCCACAGAGCCTGTTCCATTGGACATGCATGCATGAATCTCCAAAGAAACTTTGTATCGTATTTCCGTATAACACATGTTCTGAAATATCGACTTTACCCAAAACTGCCATTAACGTTAACAGTCGAGGGCTTGGACAGTAGGACATAGAGTACAGGATTTATTCTGTTGTAGGATATTTATGTTGGGGTCAGTGTAATTAGCAAATGAAGAGAGGGACAGAGGTGAGAGGAGTGGAAGCATTGGAGGGGGCTGGTGGTTGGTTGACTGATTAGCTGTTTTGAACTGGTAACTCTTCGAAATTCAGAAGGAAAAATTTGTTTCTCAGTTTAGTCTGATTGTCGAGTAGGTAGTCATGTGCTGTTTTCTTATTTTTGGACATTCATGTAAACGCCGGATTTGATTAAAATATTTGCCCATACATTGACTTTATTACATGCAAAGAAAAACAATTAATGAGTATGAGCAAAGTAGACATGCGCCGGATGCTGGCATAACTATGGAGTATATACATATACATCATGTGCAAAGTGGGCAATATATTACCAACTGTCCATCACAATGGAAGCTGATTGATGTGTACTAACAACATGCCACCCATACTGTCACAGAATGTACCGAATTCATTTTTGGATCCAAATCGCAATATAAGCAACACTCATGGTGATGCATTGAAGTTTGATCCACTATCTTGTCACAGAGTCAGTATCTAGCATTTCGCTTTCAAACAGTCATGTAACCTAAAGCGCCCCAACTGAAGGTGCATCTGAAGAGGTTCGAAAACCGGTTTATGCAATAAATAACTATTTGAAAGAATGACTTGTGGCAATTTTCTGTATTTATATTGGAAAAACAGTCGTTGGTTCTTAAACATCCATTATGGCTATTGAGAAAAATAATAATGAATAAAATCAGAAATCATTAGATACTCAATTTTTCAATTTAAAAATTCTCAGTTAATATTCTGTGTTGTGCATCAAATGTGAGATTCTTGTTTCCATACACAATTACTTAACCGATTGTGTCCTTCGGTATTTTATTGTCGAATGTTGCACATAATTTCTTAGTAGTCCTCTTAACAGCAACAATATTGTTTCTGTATCATTTAATCACATAGATAGGTAGTTCGTTATGAAATTAAACAGAGTGAAACTCACATTGCCCTTCAACTGTGAAACTCCTATAAGAACAAGAAATGCATTATATGCCTTTAGATAAATAATTTGTGGAGCGAAATTATACATTTCTTGAGTAAATATTCATTCTTTCCCATTTTAATTAAGTATTCTGAAGCTTAACATGATCATATAATTAAGAATCAATTTACTGATTATTTTTCGATTAGTTTGGAATCCAACAAAAATAAAAGGAGGCATATCAAACACTACTGAATTATAGTAATTTGTGGTGTCTAGCTCTAAATTTTTCTGCCCTGTTAATCCTGCTACCGCAACTATTTGTAATTCATAGAAAGATAATTAAATTTTATGATTTTTCAGCAAATTTTCTAGATTTTCAAGCTCATAATTCGGTTCATGTTTAACAATAGGCGCATGAGTTGCTATAGATGCTACTACAATTTCACCTTCTTTTAGAAGTGTATCTTTTACTTCAACTCCAGCGTTATTGTAATCAGGCCATCTAAGAAGAGCATCTCTATCACTTATACTCCAAGTAAAAATCGTAGTAATATTTCCTACCCGTTAAATTACCTTATGGCCCTAAAGAAACCACCAAGAATATTCATATGGATAAAGCACTTCATTTTTCTTGCTTTTAACGTTACCATTATTAAGTATATGCACCTCCATACAAATTTTATGATTAAGAGATGAAGTCAAATACAACAAAACTGATGATGAAATGAAAGAATGCTCTGTTCTAGATATAACAGTAGTTCCCTCGTTTGTGGAAGGAAATAAAATTGTTTTTCCAGGTAAATCAACAAATTTTTCTTATATTTTCCATTATAGGTTGTATAAACTGTACCATCAGTTCCTATAATACTGAAACTCATGTACAACTGAGCATGATTAGGAGGAAGTCATCCATCTCCTATATTAATGTTAATTTCTGTATCCTTGTTAGGAATATTTAGATTATTTTTTGATTTCTCATTCACAGGGAATGAGTAGAACTGATAGGTCTCTATTTTGTCTGTTATTTATTAAAGATAAAACTTATTAAACAATTTCTAAAACGACTGTCGCAGTAACACCATTGAAGTCAATCAAATTATCATATTCATCAGTTACAGTTATTTCTATTTCCTGTGTATTACTTCAATTGGAATATATGCAAGATAATATCATTCACGAATGATCGGTCCACTGAATTCAGCATTACATTTGAATGAAGCAATAACATTGGTTTGTCTATGAAAATTATCAGTATGCCTCATAAACATTCCATCAACTAGATTAAAATTTTTATTGATTAATTCAAATTGATTAAATTTAGGAACATCATTAGCAACAATTCTTTTTTCAGCTTCAATAATTTGGTTACTAAATCGATGTGCACCTGAAATACTATCTTTTTCCATATATAATTTAATATCACTCTCAATAAAAATTTTGTTCAAAATTTAGATATAATGAAATAATAAGCAACCAGTTGCAAAAAGGAACTTTAATTTCTACATTAGTTTCAGGCATTTAGTGCCCTTCATCAGGATATTATGCCTATTGCATTATTTGCGAGTGTCAATAATAAATTGAGTTCAGCAGAATCCCATGGTCCCAAACAAATATATGCAGGACCAATAAGTAATACAGTACTGAAGCTATTAATACAATAACAGTTCTTAGATGCCCACATGTAGTTCACGGCGTCTGCAATACTAAATTTTCTTTGCTTTAATGTGAATATTTGACCTTTTTGAATCAATTAATTTTTTCAACCTTATCAGCTATATTGATGAACAGAAATTTCTACCATTTCTCCCTCACAATATAATTTATTATTGTTTGTGCTACTGCTGCAGTGTATGACCGCTACCTACGGATTGTGGCTCGGAGGAACCCTGACAGCAACGCCACAATGGTGAATAATGCTTTTCGTGCAGCCACAGGATTTCGTGTTACTACCCAAACTGTGCAAACAGGCTGCATGATGCGCAGCTTCACGCCCGACGTCCATAGCAAGGTCCATCTTTGCAAGCACAATACCATTCACGGTACAGATGGGCCCAACAATATGCCAAATGGACCCCTCAGAATTGGCATCACGTTCTCTTCACCTATGAGTGTCGCATATGCCTTCAACCACACAATCGCCGAAGAGATGTTTGAAGGCACCCGGTTAGGCTGAATGCCTTAGATACACTGTCCAGTGAGTGCAGAAAGTTGGAGGTTGCCTGTTGTTTTGAGGTGGCATTATGTGCGGCCGGCATACTCTGTTGGTGGTCATGGAAGGCGTTGTAACGGATGTACGATGCATGAATGCCATCCTCTGACAGATAGTGCAACCGTGTTGGCAGCATACTGGTGAGGAATTAGTTTTTATGGACGACAAATCGTGCCCCGTTGTGCACATCTTGTGAATGGATTCCTTCAGGATAATGACATCGCTCGACTAGAGTGGCCAGCACGTTCTCCGGACATGAACCCTATGGAACATGCCTGGGATAGTTTGAAAATGGCTGTTTATGGACGACGTGACCCGCCAACCACTCTGAGTAATGTGCGGCGATTCGCAGTTGAGGTGTGGGACAATGTGGACCAACACTGCATTGCTGAACTTGTGGATAGTATGCCACAACAAATACAGTCATGGATGAATGCAAGAGGACGTGCTACTGGGTATTACAGGTACCAGTGTGTACAGCACTCTTGACCACCACCTCTGAAGGTCTCGCTGTGTGGTGGTACAACATGCAATGTGTGGTTTTCATGAGCAATAAAAAGGGTGGAAATGATGTTTATGTTGATCTCTATTCCAATTTTCTGTACAGGTTCTGGAACTCTCGTAACCTAGGTGATGCAAAACTTTTTTTGATGTGTGTATAATCCAACCTGTACCTTTCTTCTTTTACAGCTGATCACATAGTAAGCATACTCAAATTGATTACCAACTAATTGTAGAATAACAAACATTGTTCTCAAATCAGTATTCTCAGTTGGTACAATGACACTTGGCTGCATTTCGATAATTTGTTCAACAAGCAATTCTTTTTGTATCCTTAAGCTTTGAGTTTCTTCTCTTCTTTTCTTCAACACACATTTCTTAGGTTACCCAATGTAGAGGGACCGCTCAATTTGCTGAATTTTTGATTTCATGATCAACGAATATAAACTTGATTCATTAATAAAAACAGAATGAGGATGCAAATTTGATAATTTGGACGAATAGTTCACCTTTAAATTTTCATAAATATTACGTGTTTTTCTCCAGTATGGTGTAGAATATTTTTGCAGATTTTCATATTCCAATATCTCTGCAGCATCCTTACCATTAAACCATGGATTATTCTCTTTGTCAGGTATCACAAACACTTCTGCATTGTATAAACCATTCTGTTAAATGTATTCGTTAATGGTGTGACAGCTGAAGCAGATGTATTTGGAACTTGTTCCATTTAATAAAAAACAATATTTAATAAAATTTTTATTTTTATTTATATATATAAGTGTATCATACAATGTGAATGAGAAAAGTAACACTTCCATAGTTTCTGTTGTATATCCTCGTGATGGTGTATCATCATTCCTAGATCAATTAGCTGATTAAAATGTGAATTATTTATACTATCTAAGTGAAGAAGAAATATGTATTGTTTAGAACTAAATTTTGTATTCCACTCTATTCCCAAATATTTCTTTAGTAAAATTAATGACAGTTTATCATTAATAATCAATATATTTTTCCCCAAATAAGAAATAGACAGTCTTATATTTTTCTGACAAAAATATTTCTTATAAATGATCAGCCTGAAAGTAAGTGAATTAAAATCTAGAACAAAACAATTAGGAATAAGAGGTTACTCTAAATTTGGAAAACAACAAACAACAGATCTTATCCAAAATAACATCAACAATTTGGAGGTTGCACACTGTGCAGAGACAGCTTCTAATATAAAGGAACTAAAAGCTAAAGTGAAAGATTTAGGAATTAAAGGATGTTCTAAACTAGGAGAGGAAAAATTGTTGCAGTGATTATTTATAATTTTGAAAATTAGCTTTTGAGGAATTATATAAATTATATTCAACAACAACTGAAACAAGTAGATAAAAGTTCTTGATTATATTGAAAGGGGATGCACCTTTGGCTGTAGATGGATTCACTTTCAAAACAGTTGACTGCTGCAAGAACTTGGAGAGTTTGTTCTGTTGCAATAATGGAATTGATATAGAAGTAGATGCCCATCTAGCAACAGTGAACAAAACGCTCTTTAGTTTTAGCAAAATCATACGGAAAAGATCATTTAGTACTAACTTCAAAATCCGCTTGCATCAGTAGACCATTATACCAGTAACATATACAGATGTGAAGCATTAATATTCAGGAAGAAATACGAAGAAAAACTGTTAATATAATAAAAGAAAAATCCTAAGAAAAATTTTTGGTTTAGTATATGATGAAGATAACATGGAATGGAGGATAAGAAAAAATGAAGAATCAAGAGAGTTGCATAAACACTGCAACATCGTGCTGAAGAAGAGAAGGCTGAACTTGGCAGGCCATATAGCAAGAATGACAGAAAACAGACTACTTAAAATAGCATTCAGAAAAACAATAGATGGAACGAGAGGAAGAGGAAGACCCAGAAGTAGGTGGAGAGATAACAGCCAGGAGGACACAACTGGATGAACACAAACACTGAATGGACGAACAGTGCACTCAATAGAAGGAAATGGAAGAGGCTTGCAGAGCGGGTGTATGGTCGATAAGGCCCTTACACTTGTAAAATAAAAAATTGAAAAATTAAAAAAAAATTATTGAGAAACGCTACATTTCGTCACGAAAGCTTGTGAATTAAGTGCAAAAAGATGTGCACCTGTGATCAAAGCCCATTGTTATGCAACGAAGTACTGATTTATTCTTTATATTCCAGTATATTTTCGTTAAATTCTTACATACTTAGACCTAAAAATTATTTTTGAGCCAGAAGATCTGTTATTTCTGTTTTGAAGATAATTTAGTTTTAACTAAAAGTAGTTTTGTACCAAATGGATTATAATTACACACTCTTCAATTATCCGCTAGCAGTTTTTTCGTATTACACATTTATCTTTACGTAATTTTACCTAATGCTTTCTACAAAATACTTTTCAACGCTGCTACAGCTATCGTACTTTCCTGAAGATGCACAGAAAATACTCACAGTTTGCGCGTTTGATCTCGACACTAATGTTCAAATTGTTGACGGATACTCAAGACATCTCCATCGACAAGCGTCGCAACCGTCTCCACCAGAACAGAGACTTCTCTGGAAGCACTGCAAGCCCAGGTAGCTGAACCACGCAAGCAAGCCACGTCCCTCCAAACACAGCCCTCCAAATGAGCGTTGCGACGTTTACGCCCTTCGAGCAGAAAGTGGCGTTGGTCCACTGGAGAGATATCAGCTGCTATCACAAAAAACTGGTGCTGCAAGCCAGCAACTTCACATATCCTATGATAAGGGAGACGCTTTTGGCAATCAATAACTACGGCGAATGATTTATAACCATACAACTGTCGACTGTTCATAACAGAGCGCACTACCATTCTGCAATTTCACATTCACACATACTGATCTCTCAGCTTACCCTTTATCTGTTATTACTTTCATGCTTAAATTTCATTTATTGACTCGTTCCATAACCGTGGATATTTGCTCATCAATTTAGTCCTACGGAACTAGTGTAAAATAAATAAAAGAAAACCATCTTCTCGTCTTCTACGATGGAATACTAATGGAAATTAAGTGTAGATTTCAAACGGATCTTCCAACAAGACTGCTACATCAACTTACAGCTCCAGTACTTTTCGAAATAGCTATTTATTCCATAATCAGGTATAAGAAACTCATCGTGCTCATTTGCAAATGTTACACAAGTGGTTACACGACTATTTCGAAGCGTAATGCTAGCTGCTGGCTGTGTGACAAGAAGATGGTACATTCCTTAATGCACCGCCATGAGTATTGTTTATATCGCGATTTGGATCAAAATATGAATTACTTAGTGCAAAAGCATGTGCGGCTTTGTTGTTGTTAATATCCATGTCTCAGCTTCCATCATAATACACCATAGTTACTAAACTTTGCCCACATCCAGCATGTGCTGTCCAATGGTTCCTTGTTACACAGATCTTCAAACGAAGAAATAACATAGGCCTACTTTGTTCAGAGACATTGCTTGGTTTTGTTTGCATGTAATAAAGCCAACGCTTGGGCAAATAATTTAATCAGTATTGGCGTTAACGTGAATGCCTAAAAATAAAATATCTAAACAAATTATTACAAGAAGTCATTGCAAATGATCTGGTGTCTTATTTCTATTCTTACATTAACATATAATACAGTCAGTTTATTGGCAAATACTTTACCCAAATACTTAAAATATATTCACAGTTGCAAATATGAATATCCATCAGCTGTACAATGGAATGACAACATTGAAAATTTGTGCCAGACCAGGATCCTAACTCGGATTTCCTGTTTATCGCGAACAGTCGGCTTACCATCTGGCTATCAAAGGACAATTTACAGCCGGAATTAAACTTCCATATGTCGTCAACCATGCATGTCTGAAGGAACCTTGCATTGCATTTCTGAATAACACAGAGACTACAATATCGTATTTATCGGCTTACACCGGGCAATCGACTTCCAAGAAATATTTTTTGAAGGACACATCTCCCCTGTATGAGAATATACATAATTGGTGTATGAGTACAGGATATATACACACGGTTGACGACACATGGAAGTTTGCATCTCAGTGTAAATCGCCAAATGCTAAGACGACAAGTGGGATATCTAATTCGAGTCCCAGCGATATTCGGAATGCCTGGTTCAGGTCCCAGTCTAGCAGAGTTCTCATTTTCGTTATTCCATTGCATGCATGCATGGATGCATGCATGCATGCATCCATGTCCAAGGAAGTTTCCATCGTATTTCTGAATAACACATGCACTGCCATACCGACTTTACCCAAAACTGCCGTGAACATGAATACCCATAAATAAAGTAAAGTAATAGTTTTTGCAGAGAATTCTAGGTGTTTCAATGATCAAGAACTTTACATTTAAAAACAAGAAGAACAAAACTTCAAATGAAGTGCTGACTTATTTCTGTTCTTATGTTAACATGATCTGGAATATTAATAAAAGCAGTTTCTGTTTATTTCACCTAAATGCAGAATGTGTATAAGTAGTGATTTATTTTAACAGTCGAGGGCTTGGACATTTACACATATAGTACAGGATTTATAATATGTAGTAGTATATTTACATTGATGTCAGTGCAGTTAGCACATGAAGAGAAGGATAGTGGTGGAGGGAGCATTGAAGGGGGCAGGAAGTTGGTTGACTGATTACCTGTTTTGAACTAGTGTAACTCTTCGAAATTCTGAAGGGAAAATTTGTTTTTCAGTGTAATCTGGTCATTGAATAGGTAGTCATTGCTGAGTTTATTATTTTTGAACATTTATGTAAATGCTAGATTTGATTAAAATATTTGCCCATACATCAAATTTGTTACATCTAAACAAAAGCAAATAATGCTTCTGAACAATACAGACATGTGCTGGATCCTGGCAAAGTTTCATAATTATGGAGTGTATACATACATATCCTGTGAAAATTAGGCAATATGTTAGCAATTGTCCATATGTATGAACAGATTTCATTTTTCGATCGAAAGTGCAATATAAACAACATGCAGAGCGATACATTAAAACATATCCCCTCTTCTTGTCACAGGGCCAGCATCTAGTATTTCACTTTGAAACAGTCATGTTGAAAGGGTACAGTACCTCCCAACATTGAAAATAGGTATAACATACTTCATTATTTTCGTCAGAACAACACATTTTTTTGTAAAATAACTCAATTTCGATTTATACAGCGAAGCCGGATACCAGTGTAGGAAAGAATGACAATTTATTTATTTAATTGATCACATGTGCACTCCCACAAAATAAATCCCTACATCCAGTTTGGTGAGATCTGTGAAATGAATGAATGTATGGTCGTCTGCTAACTGCAGATAGTGAATGTGAATATATGATAATTTTTGAGACGATCCTTTGGCCACCTTTGGTGGGACCAAAGAGATGAAATTTACCTGAGCTTTGAGCGCCTGAAATGTGGCTGACCAATACGATAGCAAGGTGCTCCCCCACTTCAGCAGAGGTGCGAGAGGACCTGAAGAACGGCCATGTTTCGGCACTCTGCCGTTGGATCTTGTGTTGTTAAGACCTGTCTTAGGTGTGCTCCGTAAAGACAAAAGAGTGGAGACATGGTATGCATGTGGAATATTTAAGAGTAGTTTGAAATAATAATTTCTCTATTTCAGGAACTTTTGTGGGGAGAATTAAATGTCAGGCAGGAAATATTAATGGGATTGTAGTAATCTTCGGAAGTGACCAACGGTCACAATGAAACCACGTGTAGCAATAAGTTGAAATACTTCCGTGTGCTTAAGTTAACCTGAATTACTAGCGTGTGTACAATAAGTTGAAATATTTAAGAAATAGCGCGTGTACCACAAGTTGAAATATTTAAGAAATGGCGTGTGCAGGACTTGAAATTAGAGACGAGTACTTCCACGTGGTGAGTACTGTGTGAGTCTCAATCTGTGTATGAGACAAAGGATAAAGAGAAGTACTCGTCCATGGTATCAGTTGAGGACTAGTGTGTGTGATGAATATGTTCTTAATATTACTTTGCGTGATATGATTCCGTGTGACGCTAGATTCAAACTCTGAGAGAGAAGCAAGGTGAGTCGGCCGTCTATCCAGCAACGCCACTTGGCTTGCATTGCACAGGAAGACGTGCTTATATCTCCAGAGTTCATAGTAGGAAAGTAGAATTACGAAGTGGGGCAGTGTCGTGTGAAACTGGGATAAATACTAATTGAAGTGGGAAAGCTGAAAGTGATAGTGTTGTGACTATTTATTGTATTGTATTCCATGTTGTAGTGTGGTGTATGTCATGTAATTTGGGTATGTGTGGTTTGCATGGGAGAGTAGCAAGGTAGTTTCAAAAGATTAGTGGGTTATGCTTGTTCCTTCTGTACCGCTCGATCTGGAGGAAAGTTTCGTGATGATGATTGTGAGAGTCGAAGTGTGAGATATAATAAAAGATCCACCATCCTAGCCAGAAAGTGCACTGTAGCGTTAAATAATTATGAGACCATAAGGTAGAGAATCACCAATGTGAAGCCATGCCCACTGGGCGGAATTTCTCATGTGTTATTGTTGTAGGTTATAGAATTTGTGTGTTTAGGTTATAGAATTTATCGGAATAAATAAGATAGTGAAAAGAAAAAGATTGGTGGACTTTTCCTTCGAATTGTATGTTGTCATGATGTCCCGAATTTATAATGTGTGCGCCATTCATATTCAGTGCGGTGGCCACGTGTTGATAAAAGCCGTTAAATAAAAGACAAAAAGAAAATGTGGTATTGCCAGTGCGTAGTGAACAGTCAGAGTTCTGTAAATTACTGATAGTCAGATGTGCGTTTCCGTTGCGTATTATTCATACAGGAGGATAATTTGTAACTTAATTGTAAGTACGAGAGTTCATGTTACTCGATAAACAAGAATGAATCCACTCGCTTGGCAGACCACTCATCTTGCAGGCCTGACTGCTTGATGCCACAGTATGAGCAAGGCATGTGGGTGATTCTCATAATTTCGACCCTGCCAGGATTTTTTTGCCAGGATATTCTGCCAGGATTTTTTTTGCTGTTAGGGTTTGCTGTTAAGATTTTTTTATGGAATGTATTGTGATAGCGCTAAGAAGTAAAATTTTTTTTTGTTTGCAATTTCTTCCTGGATTGGTGAGGATCTTTTATTTTTTTTTATGTAATCGCTTGCTACGTCATCTAAGGTTGGAAGATCGTTGTATAATTTTTTTTGCGTAATGTCCGTAGTAACTAGGTCGCAGTCAAAAAGTGTAGTCACCATGGAGAATAGTGTTTCTGGGGTGAACGTAGCAGTGCAGCAGGAAGTAGGTGTCGACCATGGGCTAATGAGCGAGAACGGCAAACACTCGGAAGGGGCTGAATTGTTCAGTGGACCGCGGCTAGGTGATCCTTTAAGCAGCGGGCTTTGTCCACAATCGGGGGCTTTTCCCGACGACGCGGGCGAGCCGGGACTAGGTCAGGTATGCAGTGAAAGTGCAGCTACCCTTAGCGAAGCTACGGTTTCTCAGGCGAACGAGGTGAGAGCGTCGAAAGTAGCAAATGACAATGTGCTACTGCAGTTTTTACAGAGGATGGATAGAGATAATAAGGAAAGATTGGAAGCAATGGATAAGGTAAATAAAGAGGCAATGAGGAAGCTACACACAGTTATCGATGAGCGTCTGTCCGCAGTTGATAATCGGTTAGATAAGGGGGAGAAGAATCTGGGTGTGTTGAAGCAAGTATGTGACGCCGTGAAAGAAAAAGCCAATAATTTGGAGGTACGAATAATTGCAATAGAGAGTGATATTACAGAACGTAGGGACGTGTTGCCGGATGAGCGAATCAAAGAGGTAGTGGAGGACTTACTTGCAGATAAACAAGGGGCATTAGAAAGCGTGGAAGCTCAAGTCACCCGGCAGGAAGTGGCGCTAAATAAACACAGGGATGAAGTTGCGGAGATAGTGGTCAGAATGAATACGATTAGCGCAGACATAGAAAAGATCAGTATAAGAGGCGAAACAGGCTCTGACAGTACACAGCGAGAGGTTTATGCCGACCAGGAGGAGATACAATCACTATTACAGCTTAAAGAGGCGCATTTAGAAATAAGTAGGAAACATAGGGAAGATCTAGCACAGTTGCAATTAGCGTGCAGTAGCGAATGTGACACACCACCAGGTAGATTGCAGAGGGAGAGTGAGATAAATTCAAAAAACGAAAATAGGCAGAAAGAGGAAGACGAACTCAGAGAGAAGAACGGTTGTGTCAGATAAAACAGGTGG
Source organism: Schistocerca nitens (assembly GCF_023898315.1). Taxonomy (NCBI): domain Eukaryota; kingdom Metazoa; phylum Arthropoda; class Insecta; order Orthoptera; family Acrididae; genus Schistocerca; species Schistocerca nitens. The sequence continues at coordinate 870,614,888 of NC_064617.1, forward strand.
CAAACCCAACTGGGTATAGTCCAAGGTGGGAAAACATAAATGCGGAAGAAGAATGTAGGAGGCACTTAGTGTCAGTACAAACGCACACTTGTTTTCCGGACCCTGATAATTACCAACATCCATGCCTGTGGCTCTCTCAATTTCAAGATTCATTACCTTCATTGTGGGGACCGCTCCTCAAAATGAAGTTTGCGTGTAACCATTCGAGGGACGAGGCTAGAGCGAAAATGCAGGAAGTTATTAAAGACTGTAGTAGCTACAAGATATTTTGTGACAAGTTTTTAAATGAAGTCTGGTCGAAAAGTAAGCAGGACCAGGTTAAGCAAAGCATATTGATGATGCCAAATTGTAACGAAGGTGGTATAAGAGATCCAGTGTCGTGCTATCAGGAAATGCTGAGACGAAATAGGTATTTGGATGTGCCATATGTAGGTGGTTGTGTCCTTCAGTATTTTATCGTTGAATGTAGCTTATAATTTCGTGGTAGTCGTCTAGTAGCAACAAGATTCTTTCTGTAAGTCATGTTAATCATACAGATATGATAGTTCGTTGCAAAATTAAAGAGAGTGATATTTACATGGGCCTTCAACTACATAACTTCAGATAATTATTTGGTGGATCGAAATTCCAAATTTCTTGAGGAAATATTCATTCCTTCCCTTTTTAATTAAATATTCTGAAGTTAACATGATTATATCACGCAGAACCACTTAACTGATTATTTTTTCGATTGGTTTGAAACATAACAAATATAAAAGAAGGCATATCAAACAATAGTGAATTACAGTTTTTTTTTGTTTCTAGCTGTAAATTTTCTGCCCTCTTAATCCTGCTACCTGCAACTGTTTGTAGTTCATAGAAAAATAATGGAATTTTACGATTTTTCAGTATATTTTCAAGTTTTTCATGCTCACAATTCGCTTCATATTTAACAAAAGGTACATGAGCTTCCATACATTCTACTACAATTTTACCTTCTTTTGGAAGTGTATCTTTTACTTCAACTTCAGCATTATCGTAGTCAGGTCATCTAAGAAGAGCATCTCCATCACTTATATTCCAAGTAAAAATTATAGTAAGATGCCCTTCCCATAAAATTTCTTTTTGGCCCTACAGAAACCACCAAGCATATTCAGTGGATAAAGCACTTCATCTTACTTGCTCTTTACTTTACCATTATTAAGTACATTTTTCCTAACATCACTGATCAATAATAATTCTATTTAAATTTTAACTATAATAAAATAATAAGCAACCAGTTCCATGAAAGAAATTTAATTAATTCATTGGTTTCAGGCACTTAGTGTCCTTCTTCAAAATATTATGCCTATTTCATTATTTGCGAGTGTCAATAATTGCATTCAACAGAATGCCATGGTCCCAAACGAATATATGCAGGAACAATAAGTAATACAATACTAAAGCTATTAATACAATAACAGCTCTTAGTTGCCCACATATAGTTCACAGCATCTGCAATACTAAATTTTCTTTGCTTTAATGTCAAGAATTGACCTTCCTGAATCGATAAATTTTTCCAACCTTTTCAGCTATATTGATGAGCAGAAATTTCTGTCCTTTCTCCCTCACAATAGAATTTATTATTTTCTGTGCAACATTTGGAGTAAGAAATCTATAAAAACCAACTCATACAACATTATTGAAACTTTCTCAATAGGTACAGTCATTTTTTGAGAACAGATGACTTCCCACTCAACTGAAATAAGCAACCGATTTACTATTAACAAAATTTTATTTAATAAAGTGAAAAAAGGGAACCAAAAATAAGAATTCCAGAGAATAAACAAAAAATAAACATGGTAAGCTTTTAACTAAATCTGTTTCATGTCCTATAATAGTCCAAATGGTTGTGGAAAAACATTATTAATGACTGACAATGTTATTCCAGCTCCAGGATGTTTAAACTGAATGAAAATAAATCACTTGTAATGTTACTGAAAAAGTTTAGATCAAAAGAATCTTCAAGACTGTATAAAATGTGAAAAAAGTTCAAGATAAAAATAATCAGGGGGTTATTAGATTTATTGGAAACAATGATGATATCGTACTACTAGACCAATGCCAAGATAATTCACTTATAGTATTCGATGATTTCACTCTCGAAAATCAAGATCTAGTTAGTGAATATTTTACTAGAGGAAGACATAAAGGAGTAAATTGTTTTATTGAGCTCAGATATATTCAAAAATACCAAATAGTTAGTAAGGGTTAATCTAAATTTTTAACTATTTTTAGACAAGATGTTACAAATTTAAATCATACCTACAATGATTTTCTTGGTAGTGATTTAAAACTTGATGATTCTAAAGAAATTTGTAGTGAATGTTGAATGATCAGTTTGGATATTTTGCAACATATATGACTAGGAATTCTAATGAAGGGAAATACAGATATTGTATAAAAGATTTCTATATTAAATGAGTTCTTTAAAAGATGATATTGTAAATCTATTAGACTATGAATGATGGTATTTCACCTCAACATATAAATAAATTTAAAAAAACTCTTCATTATTTGAAAAAATATGAAAAATTAGAAATATTTGAACCCAAGTATGGTCAACATAATACAAATTATTCATGGTCTAGTGATGAAGTTACATGTGGACCAGATAGTTTTGGTTGCCACTTTTTAAATTAGTGTAAAAGTAGAATTATTAATTTTTATAAGTCCTACATAAAAATTAAATTTCATCAATGATTTTTATTTTTAATAAATATTTTGTTAATATTATCCAGAGGTTGTAAAAATGCTAACCAAAATGGAAAAAAATTTGAAGAATTGAAAGAAAGGTTCACATTTTGAAAAAAACAATCAATAACATAATATGAAAAATATAAACAAGAACATACTGTTATTGATGCAATTGAAAAAGCTAAAGAAGGAACTGAAAGAGTAGGCGATAATATCCCAAAAGCTTTGGACGAAAATAGAAAAGCTGAAAAAGAGATTGTTCCATACATTCATCATTATCAAGTTGAATTTGGAGATATGCCACAAATTAAACAATGTGATAGTCTTCAACATGACTATACATTAGGAGAATCATAAATGCAACATTTATTGACAAGATGTGAATAAGAGGTTAAAGATAGAAAGAGATACTCAAGCTAGGGTGCTGCTAAGAAAATAAAGCAGGGTGATGTTAGAAAAATAAATAAAAGTGAAAGGATGCTAATATATATCAACAACAGTGAAAACAGAGATTTTGGGCTAAGACCTGTTGGTGCCTTTATATTTGTTGGTAAAGTGCCAGTAAAAATTGATAAAGATAATTAACAGTTTGTAATAAGACATATGAAGAAATCAGATGAATAATGAATCTCTTAACTAAAACAGATCACTGTAGATGACATGAATACAAGATTTACTGGTACTGATTTATTAAATAATGATGATATATTGTACCATTCAGGGCATTATAATCTGATAATACACCAAATAAATTAACATCAAGCGAAGGTGACAAATATAAACATTTGATTAAGAAATCGTCGATGATTTTTTCCAGCATTGAGGCAAAGAAATCTACCTGACTCACTCAAAAATGAGGATGAAAAAAGATGTGTAGGCTGAATAAAAATATACAGAAAACCCAGCTGCATATATTTGAATGAATGACATTAAATTTAGTCGGTAGATTATCAGTTATTCATGGGCAAACTGGCTGGAAATATAAAAAATTATCATAATGGAAAAGAGGGAATAACACAGAGTGTTTCTATTATAAACAATCCTAAAGGAATTCAGTATTTTATGAGATTTTTAATAACTTGCCACAGATGTTTTGGTAAACTGAAAAATATTGAAAAGTATCACTTAATACTTTAATTAATAAATTAATATAAGAAATGCTTCTCCCTGATTATAATTATTGTGGTCCAGGAATAACATTAGAAGAAAGATTAGCTAGAAATCCATTTGATGATGCTTGCAAAAAACGAGATAATGGTTATAGAGATAATAAAGATTTAGATAAAAAATATGGAGCAGATCAAGAATTTAATTTAGTTGCAAAAGAAAGAATGCAAGCATCTGATAATTCAGTTGGAGAAAAATTAGCACCATATGCACTTGGAGGCATAATGTATGGAAAGGGAAAATTTGGTATGTGTTTAGATGTTGATGATAATTGTTGGTGACTATAAAAATATTATTCCTTTTAAAGTTTTTATCTATATAAATGAATAACTTCACCATTGATTATACTTCACTACCTAGTGGCAAAACTAAATCAAGATCAATTAAAATGAAACTCAGTATCGATCACTTACATAGTATTGATAATTTTTTATCTGGTGCTGTCAGAAGTATTTCACATTATAGTGAAATTGATATTTATTAATTTATGGTAAGATCTTATGGGACCAAACTAGTTTGGTCATCAGTCCCTAAGCTCACACACTATTTAAACTAACTTACGCTACAGACAACACACACACACCCATGCCCGAGAGAGGACTCGAACCTCTGACAGGGGTAGCCCCGTGGACCGTGATAAGACGCCTTAGACAACGCAGCTACCCCATGCAGCAGTGAAATTGAAGTAGATAGCTCCTGTAAAATAGTATTTGTAGAGTTTGTACTTGACAGTCAGACTAAACTATCAATTGGATTGATTTATGCCCCCCCCCTACTCAGAAGAGATAGTTGCTCTACAGTTCAAAGAAACCTTGAGTCTCATTACAAATAGGTACCCCACTCATACAATTATAGTTGGTGGTGACTTCAATCTACCCTCGATATGCTGAAAAAATTATACATTTAAAACAGGTGGCAGGCATAAAAGGTCATCCAAAGTTGTACTGAATACTTTCTCAAAAAGTTATTTTGAACAATTAGCTGATGAGTCCACTCGAAGTGTAAATGGTTGCGAAAACATACTTGATCTCTTAGCAACAAATAATCTTGGACAAATATGGAGTATTCCGACGAATACAGGGATTAGCGACCACAAGGCAGTTGCTGCTAGGCTGAATACTGTAACACCTACAGCCATCAAAAAGAAACACAAAGTCTATCTGTTTAAGAAAGCTGATACAAATGATCTTAACGCCTATTAAAGAGACAGTCTTCACCCCTTCCAATCTGGTCATGTAAGTGTAGAAAAGATGTGGAATGATTTCAAAGAGATAGATCGACAGCTGTTGAGAGATATATACCACATAATTTAATAAGTGATAGTACTGATCCCCCAAGGCGCACAAAACGGGTCAGATTGCTGTTGCAGAAGCAACGAAAAAAGCATGCCAAATTTAAAAGAACGGAAAATCCCCAAGATTGGCAAAGTTTTGCGGAAGTTCGAAATGTAGTGTGTACTTCAATGCAAGATGCTTTTATTAATTTACACAACGAGATTCTGTCTCTGAATCTGGTAGAAAACCCATAAAGCACACCAGTGGCAAGACACAATCAATACCTTCACTGGGCGATAACAATGGTGATGTCACTGATGACAGTGCCATTAAAGCAGAGTTATTAAACACGGTTTTCCAAAACTCCTTCACCAAAGAAGACAAAGTAAATAATTCTGAATTCCAATCAACAACAATTGCCAAAATACGAAAATAGAGGTACATACCCTTGACTTAGTAAAGCAGCTTAAATCACCCATAAAGGCAAGGCCTCCAGTCCACATTGTATACTTGTCAGGTTCCATTCAGAGAATGCTGATACAATAGCTCCATATTTAGCACTTATATACACAACCACTCGCTCCGTACCTAAAGACTGGAAAATTGCTCAAGTCACACCAATACCCAAAAAGGGAAGCTGAATTAAGGGTTCATATCACTAACGTTGATTTGCAGTAGGGTTTTGGAACATATACTGTATTTGAACATTATGAAGTACCTTGAAGAAAACGATTTATTGACACATAGTCAGCACAGATTCAGAAAATATCATTCTTGAGAAACACAATTACTCATGAAGTATGAGTGCTATCGACAGGGGATATCAAATTGATTCCATATATTTACATTTCCAGAAGGCTTCCGACACTGTTCTTCACATGTGTCTTCTAACCAAACTGCATGCCTATGGAATATCGCCTTAGTTGTGCGACTTGATTTGTGATTTTCTGTCAGAAAGGTCACAGTTCGTAGTAATAGACGGAAAGTCATCGAGTAAAACAGAAGTAACATGCAGCATTCCCCAAGGACGTCTTATAGGCCCTCTATTGTTCCTAATCTTTATTGACGACATAGGAGACAATTTCAGTAGCCATCTTAGGCTGATTGCATATGATGCTGTCATTTACTGGCTTCTAAAGTCATCAGGTGGCCAAAACGAATTGGAAAACGATTTAGATAAGATATCTGTACCGTGGGAAAAGTGGAAATTGACCCTGAATAAAGAAAAATGTGAAGTTATTCACATAAGTACTAAAAGAATTCCGCTAAATATCGATTACACGATGACTCACAAATCTGAAGGCTGTAAATTCAACTAAATACTTAGGGATTTCAGTTACAAATACGCAAAATTGAAATGAACACAAGGGGGGGTCAAGGGCGGTAAATCCACCTCTGCATTGTTGCCACATTTATTCAAGATGGCGTATCCAGAATGGCGGCGATAGATATTACAATGTCGCAATGACGTCATGGCGGGAAGTTCACATTTTGGCGGGAAAATAGGTCAGTTGGGCTACCTCCACTATCCTAACCCCCTTCCTCCCCCTCCCCACTCCCCCAGAAAATTGCGAGAAGTTCAAATTTAGGAGGAAAAAAGGTCACTCGGGCTACCTCCACTAACCTAAGACAATGGCTGGAAAATAGGTCACTTGGGCTACCTCCACTAACCTAAGTCTTCCGCCTGCCACCAGTTCCTTGATGGGAAAAGGACTCAGCCTGTGCTGGGCTGCTAGATATGATGGACCTAAGTCTTTATTTTGCAGGCACTCTTTATTTAAACAGTTTGAGGCAGTAGCTCCATCCAGTGTGTTCACCATGAGGACCGGAGTACAACTGACCTAGTACACAGTACTGCCATCAGAGGGCAGTGTCGTCCCATGGTGGTTTGGAGGAAAAATGGCAGGAAACGGACTTGGCGTGTTCTTGGCTGCTGGTGAGAGGAAGGAGTGTACTTTGTTTAATTTCGAATAATTTATTTAGGGATGGATTTCACGTGGTTCATTTTTTACTCTCATACAAAACTCTCGCCCTGACATGCTTTGGTTCACAATGCACAGTACAGAGAGCTGAAAACTACTCGTAAATCACCGAAATAATGCAATACACTGATGTGCAGACACGTAAACAACTCGTAAATTACCGAAATAAAGCATTTCACACCCTACAGACCTGCAAACTACTCGTAAATCACCGAAATAATGCAGAACACTGATTTACAGACACACAAATAACTCGTAAATTGTCAGAAAATTGTGTGTGTAAAAGGCTCTGGAAACATGCTCACAATGCTTAAACAGTCGAAAATAATACTGTGCACAAACACTCAATGCACATAAGAAACGCTTTCGAACTATCGTCAACTGCAACATATCAGAGGCTCCAACCCGTGCACATGCTGACTCCGCCAACATCGCACAGGCACTTTGCAGACTGCAGCCAGCAAGTGTAAGTTACGTCTATTTTTAATTATACAGTTAGAGTTCTTTGAGTGTTATACTGACATCAGTTGTCTATATAAGTAAGAGCCAAGTAACCCTCTGGACGCGCACGTATTTACCGTTGCAGTCGCGATGCCTCTCTACCTGCGGTCCAGCGAAGACTTAATTGCTGAGCAACTCACCCTTGCAAACGCAGCTAAAAGGTTCTCAATGTTATACTGACATCACAGGTCACGCTATGTAAATGTGTTGCAATGCTTCCCAGGACAGAAGAGGGTGCATTGTTCCTAGTGAGCCTGACAGAATATGCGACTTGCATCTAGCCGTGCACGCATTCACCTGCCCAACATGGCTGACACAACACCGTGAAACGTCCACATAGCGACTCACCATCGCAGGTGCATATAAAACGTTTTCAATGTTATACTGCCTTCACGTGGCTATGTAAATAACAGCCAGGTATACCTCTCGGAAATTGTAAAGTGTTGCAGAAATAGTTAATGGTCGCTTTTGTAGGAGCTTTCATGATGTCGCAGGTTGTCCGCATGGAAATTCTTGTCCTAACAGAAACTGTTAGCGGAAATAGCCCAGAATAACGCCAAATGCATTCGTGCTTATGCTCCTAATGTGGCACGTCCTACCCTATCTCGAAATTGCAATGTCCTGCTTTCAACATACGTCTCAGAAACGGTAAACGTTCTCACCACTATGTTCAGGCTCCTACATTCCAGCGCAAAGGATGTATTGTGAATGAATGGAGCATTCTGATTGGCTCTCACTGAACTGCTGCTGCTGGTGGTGTGGAAGCACTGTCCAACATTTCTTGTTCCTGCAAATGTGTAATAGGATGACCGAAGCAGGTGATGTGGTCGGGGTTGTAGGGCGTGGCTGGGTAGAAGAAGGTGGCTGTTTTCGGCAATCTTCCTCTTTATTGTTGGTTCTTCCAATACATTTTCCGGTAGCTCAGCCCCACCGCTCGTGTCGTGGTGGAGACGTGCTGATGCACACAGCCCGGGGAATGTGATGCTGCGTTCGGTCAGCGGCTGTGCAGGCGGTAGGAGGTTAGCGGCACGAGGCCCGGCCAGGCTCGCAGACCCTGCGGCTCTTGACGACGCCGGGAGTCGCCGGTGCAGCAGCGGGCAACGAACTCCGCCGGCCGATCCTCAGGGACAGCGTCACTGATGACGACGACGTAACAGGGACCGAACGCCCAATCGGTCGAACCGAATGCCGACGCCCACCTCTGATGCCGTTAAATCGTGCAGACCGCTGCTGAATCCGCCAGTTACGCGGCGGCGTGTTTATTAGAAGGTTCTCGATGAGTTGGCTAACGCAACCGCGCCACACGCGGCCCGCGCCTGCGTAATTCTGCTAATGCTGCGTTCTGATGGCTGCAGCGCATGTACCCACATACCGACGCTCGTTGCAAAACTGTGTCACCTGCATAACGCGCCGGCCAGCCTTCGTCCGCCATCTGCCGCGAGGCTGGCGCATCGCGCATTGAAACACACTAAATCACAATTTCTCACCATATTTCCTAAAAATAACCCCTTGTCCTCTACAATTCCTCCCTCGTACGAAAAGAATGAGTCCCCGAATTCAACCAAAAAGTCAAAACAACTACAGTTCACTTCACAAACACCACAAAATGCGATTGATTCACTATTTACACTGTGTTCATTCACTTCTATCCTCAGTCTAATCTTTGTCCATAAACATTACTCAATGTTCTGCTGCAGTGCCTCACAACTGTTCAGTGATTTTGTCTGCACCCTTAGGTTAAAGGTTGGAATGGGCGGGATTTGGGCTACCTTCCTCTTAAGCCTATAGTACACTAATCATACGACAAAGATAAAAATACAGGTGGCGGTGGTTGATGATGCAATAACTAGTAAGCGTTGCTTATGCTCATTACGGTACTCATGCACTCGTTGAAAGAGATGTTCCATAGTTATACGTCCATCCTGAGCTGCTAGCATCCAGTCCAAAGAGGCGAGCAAAGTCGGGTTTAATGTGCTATTCAAAGGTTTTCTTCCGTGACGAATTGCACCGGTTCGTCGGGTACGTAGATCAATGTGCGTGTTATGTTCATGATTGTAGTTCCAGTAATCACAGCTGGTAAACGGAAAGTTGGCCCTGAAATGTCACACTGTGTGCCGCTAAATAACAGTCCCTGCCCTGCAATTCTATTCTTTGCGTACTCCCTTGCTTACCCTGCTCGTAATAAACGCAAATAACGACCGTGTTTTCCATTACTGAAAATTCACAATGTGGACCCACTTGCTGAAAGAACTGCACCGTGCCTGCTATAATTTCCTTAGGGCATTCCGCGACTGGTTCTTGAGAGCGGAATAGAGAATACTCACAAGATTTGGGAACAGTGTGTAACAATTTCTCGGGGCAGATGGTAACTGGACCTGTTCGACAACGCAGCAAGTCTTGTGCAGTGAAGAACGCATGAGCTTGTCTGTTACGTGCCACTAACAGTATTTCCTATACAGTTAATTGTACGAATTTCTGCAAAATTTCCCACTTCACTGGATACGTATGCAAGGAGTAACATTCAAATTTACAATGCTTACATGTTAATGGTATTATTATATGAATTCTCAGCAGGGTACCTATCCGTATACTGGTAACAGTGGTCATTTTGTAGTACAGAGATAAGTGGTCGTTTGTTAATGTCGTCAGTAGCTCCAGGGATGCGGGCAGTTCCGATTAAACTTTCCATAATCCTTCCCGAAGTTGTTCTGAAGGTAACAGTACCATGGTTAGGTGACCGCACATTGTGTGCAACAAAGCCTCCTGTAGTTCCGTGGCTTCTATGTGTGCTTCTGTAATACTATCAGCAAGAAAACGGAGCAGCTTAGCGATTACCAGCTGTGAATCGATGTTATCCAACCGGTACTTGTTTATACCCAAGTCGTGATTGGTTGCCGGCTGTGGTCTTAATGTGGGACATCAAGGTCGCGGCCAAAGCTCGCAATGGGCGCGTATTATTAACTACATCTTTCTCCAAACTCTCTAGCTGGATTGTGTGAAGATCTAGCATTCCCTGGTTGCTATTCACATTATTCTGTACCTGCCGTAGCGTTTCATTAATACTTTTAATATCTTCCGCGTCAGTAGTCCCAAAAAAAGTTTTTAGGATACGGCCACCTGTGTCTAACCATCCTCTTTTCCTAAGGACATGCGGGATTAACCCTGCAGTTTGCCGCAACTGAGCTTGTAAGTGTGCAAAAGCTGATCGTAGTAGCTGATATTCCCCCTGTGTGTCATTAAACCTTGACTGATTAGCCATCCTGGAATGAAGTTCATTAAATATATCCTCTAATTTACAGATTTCGTCTTCAACCGCCCAAATATTACAGTCCACCCTTAAGGTCCATTGATGTCTGGACATAATTACGTCCACTTGTCGCGAGAACAAAACACCACTTCATATTGGACGTACCTTCAAGGCTTCAGCTAAGTTGCAACAGCAAAACAGAATAACTATGCTGAGGGATAGTGCACACCTTCCCTCTTCCCCCTTCAGCGCAAACCATGATGCTGGAACTACTGGTCTTACCAGAACGTCACGCCTCCTGAGAAACAAAAGAAAAACAACTCACTTTAGCTCTTCCTTTTTACACGTGGCCTAAGAGCATAATAGCATGTCTGATCGCTTCCACAATTAATTTGGTTCTCTTGTTTATCTACTCCTTTCTTATTCTTTTTCCTAGATTCATCTTTCTCTCCACTAGAAGTTACTGCAGACAATGAAGGAAGTTCCTCAAAATTCCCCTTGAAAGGCCTAATTCGGCTCACACGCACAATAGTAGGGCGAGTTGGAAGCTGTAATTTTACATACACCGGCGATGTCATCTCGATCACCTGGAAAGGACCTTGGTAATGGGATACAAATTTTTTCGTTTTCCCTTTTTGGCACATACGGATTAGTCATCATCACCCATTGTCCTACATGATATTTCGGTAAAGCTGCCTTTCTGTTGTGAACTTTGTCCTGTCTCTCTAATGCTTTAGTGTTCATTTTTTTCACCTGTCGCCAGATTGTTTTCAACTTTGTGGATAAATCCTTAACAGCCAAAATATCGGTTCCTGGTGGGGGTCTTGAGCAATTCAAACAGAGATGGCATCTTCTGACCGAACAGTACTTCCTACAGAGATAACCCTGTACTTTCATGCACTATTGAGTTATACGCCGCTGTTACAAACGCCAATAGGGTATCCCAATTGTAGTGTTGCGAATTTACATAACTTAATATCTTGGCTATTGTACAATGAACTCTCTTGGTCCGACCATTAGCCTGCTGGTGTAACGCGCTCGTTCTCAATTTCTTTACATGCAACAACTTGCATAACTGTTTCATCAAATCGGGCATAAAGTTTGTAGTTACAGGTGTTCTGAATTTCAATATCCATTGATGTACCATGGCGTGAGCCACTGATTCGGCTTGAAGGTCCGTAATAGCTGTCATAGACACATAGCGCGAAAAATTATCTATTATTGTTAAAACATAGCGATCACCCGCTGGTGTTTGCACAAATGGTCCCAAGACATCTACGCCAAGTAATTGGAGAGGTCTCTCCGCTTCCGGTAGTCGTTGCAACACAATTTTCTGATGACTCAATTCCGCCCGTTGAGCAAATGGAATGCAATTCTTTACATACTGATCGACATCTTGCCTACACGTTGACCACCAATAACTCTGTGCTACCCTCCTCTCCGTTGGTCTTCGACCCAAATGACCAGAAAACATTGAATCATGAGCTTGCCTTAAAATTTCGCTTCGCAATATTTCTGGTACGACTATGCGTGGACCGTTCCTAGTTTTACTGTACAATGTCCCGTCTTCCACGACGAACTGTCGCTGCGAGGTAAATCATTGACAATCTGCGTCGGCGGTTTGTGCCTCCTTCCATTCGTTCTCACTTATTCCTGTGCATTCCATGGCGCATACTTTACGACTCAGACCATCCGTGTTTCCATGCGATTTACCCGGTCGATGAATCACTTCAAAATCGTTCTCACTAATATGGAAAGCCCAATTAGTTAATCTACTCGTTGGGTCTTTAAGCCCTAACAACCGCTTAAGTGCTCCATGGTCAGTAATCACCTCGAAACGTCGTCCATACAAATAACATCGGAAATAGGTTATTCCGAAAATTAATGCCAATAACTCCTTTTCGGTTGTTGAGTGTTTGTTGTCTGCGTTGTTTAGCTGTCTGGACACATATGCTATTGGGTGTTCCTGCCCATCTATTTCCTGAGATAATACAACAACCAAAGCAAAATTGCTAGAGTCACAAGGTAATGTAAACTGTTTACTAAAGTCTGGAAAAGCCAAAACCAGACTAAATGTTAACAAATTTTTTAACTTTTGAAAAGCCTCTTTGCATTCTGCTGACCAGTGAAATTTTGCTCCCTTCTTCAACAACTGCATGAGGGGCCTTCCAATTTCCGCAAATTTTGGAATATACCCCCCGTAAAAATTGGTGAGGCCTAAATAAGACTGCTACACTTTTACTTTTGTAGGTGTCGGAAAATTCATTACCGCGTCTACAAGTTTTGGATCCGTGCAGACACCCTCCTGTCCTATAATATGACCTAAATAACGAACTTCTTGCAACAAAAAATGACATTTTTCCATATGAAGAGTTAACCGCGCTGCTTTCAGACGATCAAAAACTTCGAGCAAACGGCGCACATGTTCTTGCATTTCCTTTGAGAAAACAATTATGTCGTCCAAATATACCATACACTGATTAGGTTTCAGCCCTCATAACACGCTATTTAGTAACCGTTGGAAGGTTGCCGGAGCATTTTTGAGTCCGAGAGGCATTCGCCAATACTGAAAATGACCTGTAGGTGTTGAAAAAGCTGTCTTCGGTCGGTCTTCCGGGGCGAGCTCCAACTGGTGGTACCCGCTTCGAAGATCCAAGGTCGTGAAGTGCCGACACTGACCCAAATTATCCAGAGCTTCAGTGATATTAGGCATTGGGTATGCATTCGATACAGTTTTTTGATTCAGGAAACGATAATCACAACAAAAACGATATTCCTTGCCCCCATCAGGTGATTTTTTACCCACTATTACGACAGGAGCGGACCAGGGACTACTATTGGTTTCTATTATCCCATCCCTAAGCTGTTGATTAATAAATTCTTCCATGACAGGCTGTAAACTTTCTGGAACACGATATGGACATTTATACACTGGTGCTTCATTCCCAGTGGGGATGTAATGTTGAACTAACGGTGTGGCGGACGGTGGACCATGAGAATTAAATAACTCTTTGTATTCCATCACAAGGTTCTCCATGACTTCTCTGTCTTGCCCTTCTAAATGTGCTACTTTACCCCTCAGTGCGGACCAGCTGACAGACTCTCCCGGCCCGCATCTCGTGGTCGTGCGGTAGCGTTCTCGCTTCCCACGCCCGGGTTCCCGGGTTCGATTCCCGGCGGGGTCAGGGATTTTCTCTGCCTCGTGATGGCTGGGTGTTGTGTGCTGTCCTTAGGTTAGTTAGGTTTAACTAGTTCTAAGTTCTAGGGGACTTATGACCACGGCAGTTGAGTCCCATAGTGCTCAGAGCCATTTGAACCATTTGAACAGACTCTCCCGGCATTGTGTAATCTGCTGCGAAATCCTTATCCAGTTCATCTTCCCCTATTATTATGGTACCTCGTGCTGACTGCACCTCTTCAAGGCCAAAATTATCAATACTGACAGGCACAACCTTTTTTCCTTTTATCTCCCGCATGTAGGACACTCTATGGCGCGTAAAACACTTGATTTTATCCAGCGGCTCATTCTCAGACAAAGGTTCAACGACACACAACGCTTTTTCCAGCACGCTAGCTCCAACATCTGCCCAGATTATTTTCCCTGTACCCTTCTGTATAGCATCCTGCTAGTTAACCCTAAGGGACCTTGTACACAGTTTACGTGGCCCGCCTGACGTCTGCGCGGTTCCTTGCGACAGTAATGGTTTTTCGGCCGCAGAACCTAGGCGAAATTGTATTCCGTCCAGTTCTACTGTACGCTGTTCCAGGTTAACTTTTGCATGATGCGCAACCAGGATATCCGATCCGAGCATGAAATTATAGCTGCTGCCAACAACTGGAAGAACTTCTACCTTCACCTAGAAATTCCTCATTTCCACTCGGAAGTTTAACACCGCTGATCCAAGTGACTTCACCTGTCCCCCACCCACGCTACTTAACGCCCACCATGGTGGTTTTAATTCCACTTTACCGAGTACATTTCTACTCGCCACGGAGACCTGAGACCCGGTATCCAAAAAACATTTGCACGGTCTGCCCCTCACCAAGCCGGTCAGAAAAAAGTCTGCCACTGATTCTGCACTAGCATTAATCCTTACCGGAGGTGTTGCACAGTGGACACACCACCCCCTGCCCCATTTAACTGAGGGGAGTGAGGCCCACCTTGCGGTTTCCTATCATGTTTCTGCCAGGACCCATTGCAATTACGCTCCCGATGACCCCAACGTCTGCATTTCCTGCACTGCACTTCCTTGCAATCGCGTCTAATGTGTCCCATCCGAACACATCTGAAAACATTTTATTTCTCCATTAAACCCTGCTTTCCTGTCCCGCGTCTTTGTTACTGCTTCAACTTCCTCTAACGCCACAGCGATTCCGACTGCCTCATTGAGAGTCTTAGGGAATTCCATCCTAATCTTGCGGGAGGTTTTGGGTAATATACCCCGCAAAAATGCGTCTAGTGTCCTCTGCTCAGCTTCCTGCAGAATGACTTCATTGACCCTATCGGAATACGTTAGCTCATAGGTATTAACATTAATTTTATGAATTCTTTTGATACATTCTATTCAGTTGTTCCTGATAATATCTAGACGTATTTTTCCTCCGATATCTTTCCAGCTACCCTTTTTTGAATACTTCACATGTCCGAGCATCCCTCAATTCTTCATGGCATGTAACGTACGCTCTGGCATCCCCAGTTGCTTTCAACTTAGTCACATGCAAAAGTGTTTCTGCACCCCAATTTCCCAATTTAGAGGCTGTGCTAAGGTTCTCAAAAAAAAATCATAACATCGTCCCCAGCTTTTCCCGAGAAAGGGATGACCAAAGACGCAGCGTTAGTGTCAAGAATTACTGCAATAACAGGAAACCGTTTCTTGCTCGCTTCTTTAGACCGAGCAAGCTCTATCTCTAATTCTGACACTTGTTCAAGTGGCTGTTGAATAGCCACGTCACCTGACACAGACTGTTCCATCACTACGAGCTATCGAATCAAGACTGCAGTAAGCCCAGAAAGAAGAACAGGGAGGGAAGACGGACTATGCTACGGGTTCAGACAAACCACCAAACGAAAAATTGGCACTTACGTGTGATGTTGCAGAAGTTGCTAATCCATTGTCGCCCTTCTCAGGTGCCACATATCCTCGTCGATTACCAGCCACAATTTACTCCAAATCCAGGGAGAAGACCACTACTGTCACCAATTGTAACAGGAGTGTGTGATACGCAGGTTGCCCGAGTGACACCACTTGTAATAGGATGACCGGAGCGGTTGACGTGGTCGGGGTTGTAAGGCATGGCTGGGTAGAAGAAGGTGGCTGTTTTTAGCAATCTTCCTCTTTATTGTTGGTTCTTCCAATACATTTTCTGGTAGCTCAGCCCCACCACTCGTGTCGTGATGCAGACGTGCTGATGCACGCAGCCCGGGAAACGCAACGCCGTGCTCGGTCAGCGGCTGCACAGGCGGTAGGACGTTAGCAGCATGAGGCCCGGCCTAGCATGCCTCCTCCAGACGCTGCGGCTCGTGACGACGCCAGGAGTCGCCGGTGCAGCGGCGGCAATGCCCTCCGCCGGCCGGTGCTCGGGGACAGCGTCACTGATGACGACGAGGTAACAGCGAGCAAACGCCCAATCGGTCGAACCGAATGCCGACGCCCACCTCTGATGCCCTTAAATAGTGCAGACCACTGCTGAATCCGCCGGTTACGCAGCGCCGTATTTATTAGAAGGTTCTCGAAGAATTGTCTAACGCAACCGCGCCACACGCGGCCCGCACTTGCGTAATTCTGCTAATGCTGCGTTCTGGCTGTTGATGGCTGCCGCGCACGTACACACATACCGAAGCTCGTTGCAAAACTATGTCACCTGCATAACGCGCCAGCCAGCCTTCGTCCGCCGCCTGCCGTAAGGCTGGCGCATCGTGCACTGAAACACACTAAATCACAATTTCTCACCATAGTTCCTAAAAATAACCCCTTGTCCTCTACAGCAGCTTAAAGCACTTAATAAAGACAGGGTCTCCAGTCCAAGTCGTATACCACTCAGGTTCCTTTCAGCATACACTGATGCAATAGCTCCATATTTGTCAATCATATACAACTGCTTGCACAGTGCGCAACAGGAAGGAAAGTAATAGGAGTAATTCGCTGAATTACGGACCCTTACCGCTAATGTCGATTTGCTGTTGTAAATATTTGCCATGTATTGTTGTAAATATTTGTCATGTATTGTTATTTTTCTGACATGTTCTACATCCTGGAGTACCTCCTCACTACGGATCAATTGGAACGAAAGTAAATCTAATCTAATCTGCAGTAGGATTTGGAAAATATACTGTGCCCAAACATTGTGAATAATTTTGAAGAAAATGATTTATTGACAAACAGTCAACATAGGTTTATCTGTATCTACATGGATACTCTGGAAACCACACTTAAGTGTCTGGCAGAAAATATCATTCTTGTCAGACTCAATTATCTCTTTATTCTCACAAAGCAATGAGTGCTATTGACAAGAGATGTCTAATTGATGGCATATTTTTAGATATCAAGAAGGCTTTTAGCACCATTCCTTACAAGCGCCTTCTAATCAAATTTGTGCCTATGATGTATAATATCTGTTGTCCGAATGGATTTGTGATTTACTGTCAGAAAGCTCACAGTTCACAGTAATTTATGAAAAGTAAAACACAAGTAATATCTGGCGTCCTCCATCGAAGTGTTATTGGCCCTCTGCCATTCCTGATCTACATAAACGAGTTAGTAGACAATCTGAGTAGCTGTCTTCGATTGTTTGCAGATGATGCTGTCATTTGCCGTATTATGAATTCATCAGATGATCAAAACAAATTGCAAAGCGATTCAGACAAAATATCTGTGTGGTGCGAAAAGTGGCAATTGACTCTAAATAATGAAAAGTGTGAAGTCGTCCTCTTGAGTACTAAAGGGAATCAGCTAAATTTCGGTTACAGAATAAATCACCCAGACTGTTGTTGTTGTTGTGGTCTTCAGTCCTGAGACTGGTTTGATGCAGCTCTCCATGCTACTCTATCCTGTGCAAGCTTCTTCATCTCCCAGTACCTACTGCAACCTACATCCTTCTGAATCTGCTTAGTGTATGCATCTCTTGGTCTCCCCCTACGATTTTTACCCTCCACGCTGCCCTCCAATACTAAATTGGTGATCCCTTGATGCCTCAGAACATGTCCTACAAACCGATCCCTTCTTCTGGTCAAGTTGTGCCACAAACTCCTCTTCTCCCCAATCCTATTCAGCACCTCCTCATTAGTTATGTGATCTACCCATATAATCTTCAGCATTCTTCTGTAGCACCACATTTCGAAAGCTTCTATTCTCTTCTTGTCCAAACTATTTATCGTCCATGTTTCACTTCCATACATGGCTACACTCCATACAAATACTTTCAGAAAAGACTTCCTGACACTTAAATCTATACTCGATGTTAACAAATTTCTCTTCTTCAGAAACGCTTTCCTTGCCATTGCCAGTCTACATTTTATATCCTCTCTACTTCGACCATCATCAGTTATTTTGCTCCCCAAATAGCAAAACTCCTTTACTACTTTAAGTGTCTAATTTCCTAATCTAATACCTTCAACATCACCCGACTTAATTCGACTACATTCCATTATCCTCGTTTTGCTTTTGTTGGTGTTCATCTTATACCCTCCTTTCAAGACACTGTCCATTCCGTTCAACTGCTCTTCCAAGTCCTTTGCTGTCTCTGACAGAATTACAATGTCATCGGCGAACCTCAAAGTTTTTATTTCTTCTCCATGGATTTTAATACCTACTCCGAATTTTTCTTTTGTTTCCTTTACTGCTTGCTCAATATACAGATTGAATAACATCGGGGAGAGGCTACAACCCTGTCTTACTCCCTTCCCAACCACTGCTTCCCTTTCATGCCCCTCGACTCTTATAACTGCCATCTGGTTTCTGTACAAATTGTAAATAGCCTTTCGCTCCCTGTATTTTACCCCTGCCACCTTTAGAATTTGAAAGAGAGTATTCCAGTCAACATTGTCAAAAGCCTTCTCTAAGTCTACAAATGCTAGAAACGTAGGTTTGCCTTTCCTTAATCTTTCTTCTAAGATAAGTCGTAAGGTCAGTATTGCCTCACGTGTTCCAGTATTTCTACGGAATCCAAACTGATCTTCCCCGAGGTCGGCTTCTACTAGTTTTTCCATTCGTCTGTAAAGAATTCGTGTTAGTATTTTGCAGCTGTGGCTTATTAAACTGATTGTCCGGTAATTCTCACATCTGTCAACACCTGCTTTCTTTGGAATTGGAATTATTATATTCTTCTTGAAGTCTGAGGGTATTTCGCCTGTGTCATACATCTTGCTTACCAGATGGTAGAGTTTCGTCAGGGCTGGCTCTCCCAAAGCCGTCAGTAGTTCCAATGGAATGTTGTCTACTCCGGGGGCCTTGTTTCGACTCAGGTCTTTCAGTGCTCTGTCAAATTCTTCACGCAGTATCGTATCTCCCATTTCATCTTCATCTACATCCTCTTCCATTTCCATAATATTGTCCTCAAGTACATCGCCCTTGTATAGACCCTCTATATACTCCTTCCACCTTTCTGCTTTCCCTTCTTTGCTTAGAACTGGGTTTCCATCTGAGCTCTTGATGTTCATACAAGTGGTTCTCTTATCTCCAAAGGTCTCTTTAATTTTCCTGTAGGCAGTATCTATCTTACCCCTAGTGAGATAAGCCTCTACATCCTTACATTTGTCCTCTAGCCATCCCTGCTTAGCCATTTTGCACTTCCTGTCGATCTCATTTTTGAGACGTTTGTATTCCTTTTTGCCTGCTTCATTTACTGCATTTTTATATTTTCTCCTTTCATCAATTAAATTCAATATTTCTTCTGTTACCCAAGGATTTCTACTAGCCCTCGTCTTTTTACCTACTTGATCCTCTGCTGCCTTCACTACTTCATCCCTCAAAGCTACCCATTCTTCTTCTACTGTATTTCTTTCCCCCATTCCCGTCAATTGTTCCCTTATGCTCTCCCTGAAACTCTGTACAACCTCTGGTTCTTTCAGTTTATCCAGGTCCCATCTCCTTAAATTCCCACCTTTTTGCAGTTTCTTCAGTTTTAATCTACAGGTCATAACCAATAGATTGTGGTCAGAGTCCACATCTGCCCCTGGAAATGTCTTACAATTTAAAACCTGGTTCCTAAATCTCTGTCTTGTTGTTGTTGTGGTCTTCAGTCCTGAGACTGGTTTGATGCAGCTCTCCATGCTACTCTATCCTGTGCAAGCTTCTTCATCTCCCAGTACCTACTGCAACCTACATCCTTCTGAATCTGCTTAGTGTATTGATCTCTTGGTCTCCCTCTACGATTTTTACCCTCCACGCTGCCCTCCAATGCTAAATTTGTGATCCCTTGATGCCTCAAAACATGTCCTACCAACCGATCCCTTCTTTTAGTCAAGTTGTGCCACAAACTTCTCTTCTCCCCAATCCTATTCAATACCTCCTCATTAGTTACGTGATCTACCCACCTTATCTTCAGCATTCTTCTGTAGCACCACATTTCGAAAGCTTCTATTCTCTTCTTGTCCAAACTAGTTATCGTCCATGTCTCACTTCCATACATGGCTACACTCCATACAAATACTTTCAGAAACGACTTCCTGACACCTAAATCTATACTCGATGTTAACAAATTTCTCTTCTTGAGAAACGCTTTCCTTGCCATTGCCAGTCTACATTTTATATCCTCTCTACTTCGACCATCATCGGTTATTTTACTCCCTAAATAGCAAAACTCCTTTACTACTTTAAGTGTCTCATTTCCTAATCTAATCCCCTCAGCATCACCCGATTTAATTTGACTACATTCCATTATCCTCGTTTTGCTTTTGTTGATGTTCATCTTATATCCTCCTTTCAAGACACTGTCCATTCCGTTCAACTGCTCTTCCAAGTCCTTTGCTGTCTCTGACAGAATTACAATGTCATCGGCGAACCTCAAAGTTTTTACTTCTTCTCCATGAATTTTAATACCTACTCCGAATTTTTCTTTTGTTTCCTTTACTGCTTGCTCAATATACAGATTGAATAACATCGGGGAGAGGCTACAACCCTGTCTCACTCCTTTCCCAACCACTGCTTCCCTTTCATGCCCCTCGACTCTTATAACTGCCATCTGGTTTCTGTACAAATTGTAAATAGCCTTTCGCTCCCTGTATTTTACCCCTGCCACCTTCAGAATTTGAAAGAGAGTATTCCAGTCAACATTGTCAAAAGCTTTCTCTAAGTCTACAAATGCTAGAAACGTAGGTTTGCCTTTTCTTAATCTTTCTTCCAAGATAAGTCGTAAGGTCAGTATTGCCTCACGTGTTCCAACATTTCTACGGAATCCAAACTGATCTTCCCCGAGGTCGGCTTCTACCAGTTTTACCATTCGTCTGTAAAGAATTCGCGTTAGTATTTTGCAGCTGTGACTTATTAAACTGATAGTTCGGTAATTTTCACATCTGTCAACACCTGCTTTCTTTGGGATTGGAATTATTATATTCTTCTTGAAGTCTGAGGGTGTTTCGCCTGTCTCATACATCGTGCTCACTAGATGGTAGAGTTTTGTCATGACTGGCTCTCCCGAGGCCATCAGTAGTTCTAGTGGAATGTTGTCTACTCCCGGGGCCTTGTTTCGACTCAGGTCTTTCAGTGCTCTGTCAAACTCTTCACGCAGTATCTTATCTCCCATTTCGTCTTCATCTACATTCTCTTCCATTTCCATAATATTGTCCTCGAGTACATCTCCCTTGTATAAACCCTCTATATACTCCTTCCACCTTTCTGCCTTCCCTTCTTTGCTTAGAACTGGGTTTCCATCTGAGCTCTTGATATTCATACAAGTGGTTCTCTTCTCTCCAAAGGTGTCTTTAATTTTCCTGTAGGCAGTATCTACCTTACCCCTAGTGAGACAAATCTCTACATCCTTACATTTGTCCTCTAGCCATCCCTGCTTAGCCATTTTGCACTTCCTGTCGATTTCATTTTTGAGACGTTTGTATTCCTTTTTGCCTGCTTCATTTACTGCATTTTTATATTTTCTCCTTTCATCAATTAAATTCAATATTTCTTCTGTTACCCAAGGATTTCTATTAGCCCTCGTCTTTTTACCTACTTGATCGTCTGCTGCCTTCACCACTTCATCCCTCAGAGCTACCCATTCTTCTTCTACTGTATTTCTTTCCCCCATTCCTGTCAATTGTCCCCTTATGCTCTCCCTGAAACTCTGTACAACCTCTGGTTCTTTCAGTTTATCCAGGTCCCATCTCCTTAAATTCCCACCTTTTTGCAGTTTCTTCAGTTTCAATCTGCAGTTCATAACCAATAGATTGTGGTCAGAATCCACATCTGCCCCAGGAAATGTCTTACAATTTAAAACCTGGTTCCTAAATCTCTGTCTTACCATTATATAATCTATCTGAAACCTGTCAGTATCTCCTGGCTTCTTCCATGTATACAGCCTCCTTTCATGATTCTTGAACCAAGTGTTAGCTATGATTAAGTTATGCTCTGTGCAAAATTCTACAAGGCGGCTTCCTCTTTCATTCCTTCCCCCCAATCCATATTCACCTACTATGTTTCCTTCTCTCCCTTTTCCTACTGACGAATTCCAGTCACCCATGACTATTAAATTTTCGTCTCCTTTCACTACCTGAATAATTTCTTTTATCTCGTCATACATTTCATCTATTTCTTCTTCATCTGCAGAGCTAGTTGGCATATAAACTTGTACTACTGTAGTAGGCATGGGCTTTGTGTCTATCTTGGCCACAATAATGCGTTCACTATGCTGTTTGTAGTAGCTAACCCGCACTCCTATTTTTTTATTCATTATGAAACCTACTCCTGCATTACCCCTATTTGATTTTGTATTTATAACCCTGTAATCACCTGACCAAAAGTCTTGTTCCTCCTGCCACCGAACTTCACTAATTCCCACTATATCTAACTTTAACCTATCCATTTCTCTTTTCAAATTTTCTAACCTACCTGCCCGATTAAGTGATCTGACATTCCACGCTCCGATCCGTAGAACGCCAGTTTTCTTTCTCCTGATAACGACGTCCTCTTGGGTAGTCCCCGCCCGGAGATCCGAATGGGGGACTATTTTACCTCCGGAATATTTTACCCAAGAGGACGCCATCATCATTTAATCATACAGTAGAGCTGCATGTCCTCGGGAAAAATTACGGCTGTAGTTTCCCCTTGCTTTCAGCCGTTCGCAGTACCAGCACAGCAAGGCCGTTTTGGTTAATGTTACAAGGCCAGATCAGTCAATCATCCAGACTGTTGCCCCTGCAACTACTGAAAAGGCTGCTGCCCCTCTTCAGGAACCACATGTTTGTCTGGCCTCTCAACAGATACCCCTCCGTTGTGGTTGCACCTACGGTACGGCCATCTGTATCGCTGAGGCACGCAAGCCTCCCCACCAACGGCAAGGTCCATGGTTCATGGGGGGGTATCTCTGTCTTACCATTATATATATATATATATATATATATATATATATATATATATGGATTGGGGCTAAGAAATGAAAGAGGAAGCCGCCTGGTAGAATTTTGCACAGAGCACAACTTAATCATAGCTAATACTTGGTTTAAGAATCATGATAGAAGGTTGTATACATGGAAGAACCCTGGAGATACTAAAAGGTATCAGATAGATTATATCTCTGTCTTACCATTATATAATCTATCTGATACCTTTTAGTATCTCCAGGGTTCTTCCATGTATACAACCTTCTATCATGATTCTTAAACCAAGTATTAGCTATGATTAAGTTGTGCTCTGTGCAAAATTCTACCAGGCGGCTTCCTCTTTCATTTCTTAGCCCCAATCCATATTCACCTACTACGTTTCCTTCTCTCCCTTTCCCTACTGACGAATTCCAGTCACCCATGACTATTAAATTTTCGTCTCCCTTCACTATCTGAATAATTTCTTTTATTTCATCATACATTTCTTCAATTTCTTCGTCATCTGCAGAGCTAGTTGGCATATAAACTTGTACTACTGTAGTAGGTGTGGGCTTCGTATCTATCTTGGCCACAATAATGCGTTCACTAAGCTGTTTGTAGTAGCTTACCCGCGTTCCTATTTTCCTATTCATTATTAAACCTACTCCTGCATTACCCCTATTTGACTTTGTGTTTATAACCCTGTAGTCACCTGACCAGAAGTCTTGTTCCTCCTTCCACCGAACTTCACTAATTCCCACTATATCTAACTTTAACCTATCCATTTCCCTTTTCAAATTTTCTAACCTACCTGCCCGATTAAGGGACCTGACATTCCACGCTCCGATCCGTAGAACGCCAGTTTTCTTTCTCCTGATAACGACATCCTCTTGAGTAGTCCCCGCCCGGAGATCCGAATGGGGGACTATTTTACCTCCCAGACTAAAGGATGTAAATTCAACTAAATATTTGAGGACTGCAATTATGAATAACTTAAATTGGAACGATCGCATAGGTAATGTTGTGGGGGAAAGCAAACCGAAGACTGCAATTCATTAGCAGAACACTTAGAAAATGCAACAGGTCCACTAAACAGACTGCTTACACTACGCTTGTCCGCCCTCTTGTGTAGTATGGCTGTATGGTGTGGGATCCGCCTCAGTTAGGATCGACAGAGGACATAAAAAAAGTTCAAAGGGAGGCAACTCGTTTTGTGCTATCGTGAAACAGCATAGACAGTGCCACTAATATGATAAGCCAATTGGCTTGACAATCATTAAAACAAAGGCGTTTTTTGTTGTGGCAGAACTTTCTCATGAAATTTCGATCACCAGTTTTCCCTTCAGAGTGTGAAAATATTTTGTTGGCGCCCGTTTTCATAAGAAGGAATGATCAGTATAATAAAATAAGAGGAATCAGAGTTCTCAAAGAAATATATAAACGTTTGTCTCCCCACGTGTTCTTCGAGAGTGGAACGGTAGAGAAGTAGCTTGGAAGTGGTTCGATGAACCCCCTGCCAGGCACTTAATTGTGAATTGCAGAGTCATATATACTGTAGATCCTGTATGTAGTGCACACAAATGCGTCTATTTTGGCAATGGAAGTCATGATGAGGATACTGTGGTTATATGGTACAATAACTATCAGCCACTGTATTGACATCTTTAAAAACTATATTGTTATTTGCCAAAACCAGTTCTGTGCGAGACTATCGGAATCAAATGGCTGCAGTACACTAATATGAAGAATTATTGTCAGTGAAAGCTACTTGAAAATTATTTTTTCCACAGATCACGCTACGTAATACTTGGCCTTTTCAGTGTAATAACTGCTTTTTACCAGCGCAGTCACAGAACTAAAAGCGCCTCTCTCGTCATCAGTTTATGTTGAAACATGTGACACTGTGAGCTTTTTTTTACAGTTTTGAACTGCACATACAATGCAGTTTGATATTTTACACTGTGACTGTGCTGCTAAAAGCAGATGTTACAGTATAAATGTAACATAAATCATATTTTAAGTTATACAAAAACGTAAACGTTTCTGGTAAAGAACTGGAAGACATCACTGGCGCCATGGCACTTAAATACGTACAACAGAATACCAGTAATTCGTCTTATTAATCTACGGTTCCCTAATTTTATTCAAACTTGGTGATGACAGAGAACAGTAAACAATTTAAATATGCCATCAATTTATTAATTGTTAGCCGTTGCACAACTTTTCGACACAAATATTTTTCTGTGATAATAATGAATTCTACGCTTCTGTGAAAAAGGAAGCTGTACACTTAAATAGGTTTTGACAGTTTTCTGTTGAATTAAATCAGCAGTATTTACGTCGGTATGGTGAAAATTTTACTAAATATCTTACGTTATTTCTGTTCTAAATTTAAAGTCTCTTATGAAAAGTCGATTGCTCGACAGTCAAAATCTTTGGCAATGTTTTGAAGTATTATGGAGTGTCAAGATCCTAAGTTAATGTTTTGAATTGTGATTGTGATTGTTTGTATGTATTAATCGAGGCTATGGATGCAAACGGTAATGGAAAACGCATAGTTACGAAGTTTAGAGACTTGCTAAATAGACAACGGCAAGATTCAGAGGGAGGTCCTGAATGTCCAGATCTTGATTTTGTGTACGACGATGCGGATAATATGATCAACGAAATCGCGGAACTATACAGCTACACAGAACAACCTGAATTTCAACATAATATCAAGGCGTTTGAAGATCAAATGAAGGAATATAAGTTAGCTCCATTTTGGCAGAAGTTATCGGAAGTCCAGCAAAGATCTGTTGTAATGAAATTGCTAGACCAGTTGGAAGTTTCAAATAAATCTTTGCGTATGAAGGCTGCACGATGTATATTGTATTTGGCGCAGGGTTGCTGGGCAGAGCTACAGTCAGACGCTGAACAGCAAGAGTGGTCTTTGAAGAACATCATGTTACTCTATGAATGTGGGGTTTTAAGCACGTTTGTGGAACTATTAAATATAGAAATAGAAAACTGTACTTCGGCTGCAACGGACTCCAGAAAACTTACAGTAAGTTTAGCGGATTCAACAGATTTGAGAATTATACTAAGCGTTTTGTATTTAATGATAGAAGTTATGCGTGTGGATCAAGATGACGATTGTGAACAGTGGAAAATAAATCGTGAAGCATTCAGAGGTGAGTTGGGAAATCCCCTGGGGGACGAGCTGCTCGTTGTAAAACTTCTTGGTATGGTGACACGTTTCTGTAGTGGCTCTGCACCACATTTTCCTATGAAGAAAGTACTCCTGGTGCTGTGGAAAACAATACTAGTTTCGTTGGGTGGTATGGACACATTAAGGCAACTTAAACAGCAGTATCGTGAGCAGGCTGGCCTAAGTGCAACACAAGATACAATGGAAGTAGTTCGCACAATGAGAGCATCGTCACCACCTGCTAGTGCTGCAGACTTGCTGGAAGCACAGAATCAAAAAAGAAACAATCGACCATTCCGCAGGAGTCTAATGAAACAGAGTTCACTTGATGAAATATCTGGGATGGAATTTGAATCCTCATATCAAGCAGACGAGGAAGTACGTGACTTTGAAGAAAGACAGGCAATGGAAGAAGCAGGAGAAGTTCCACAACCACCAAGCCCAAGACCGAGCACACCAATTCCATCAAAGAACAAGGGCCTTCCGTGGGCACCAAAAGCTCGGCAGAAGGATCTCGATATGTTTCTTGAAAATACAAGAGTTAAATTTGTAGGTTTCCCATTACAAGGCGATAGAGAATCACTAGCTGGACTGCCCCATCCAATACACGAAGGTGTTGAGGTTCTGAAACATAACATGTATACTTCGCTGGCGGAGATACAGATACAGAAAGAAGAAGAAATTGCAAGAAATCCTTTATCAACTATGGAACCCCCTATTCCAATGACACCAACAGAGGTGTTATATCAAGGAATGTTACCAAATTTGCCCCAGTACATGATTGCATTACTTAAAATTCTGCTCGCTGCAGCTCCAACATCAAAAACCAAAACTGACTCTATAAATATTTTAGCAGATGTTCTTCCAGAAGAGATGCCAATGACTGTGTTGCAATCCATGAAACTTGGCATGGATGTTAGTAGACACAAAGAGATCATAGTGAAAGCTGTTTCAGCAGTACTCCTTTTGTTATTAAAACATTTTAAAATCAATCATATCTACCAGTTTGAATTTATGTCACAGCATTTAGTTTTTGCCAACTGTATACCTCTCGTATTGAAATTTTTTAACCAAAACATTATTGCGTATGTAAGTGCAAGAAATTCAATTCCTATTTTGGACTTTCCAGCATGTGTCATTGGCGACCAACCAGAATTGACTATAGAGAGTCTTGAAATTGGAGAGAATCAGCAGTATTCATGGCGCAATATATTTTCGTGCATCAATCTCCTCAGGATACTTAATAAACTAACAAAATGGAAACACTCGCGTATCATGATGCTTGTCGTGTTTAAATCAGCACCAATCTTAAGGCGTACCCTAAAAGTTCGCCATGCAATGATGCAGCTGTATGTTTTAAAATTGCTGAAGATGCAAACAAAATATCTGGGTAGACAGTGGAGAAAGTCAAACATGAAAACAATGAGTGCAATTTATCAGAAGGTTCGACATCGGTTAAATGATGATTGGGCGTATGGGAATGATCAAGATGCACGTCCCTGGGACTTCCAAGCAGAAGAATGTGCTTTACGCTCTTGTGTTGACAGGTTTAATAGTAGACGATATGGCTCAGGATCAAGTGACCCTGAATTTGAACCCATGGATCACTGTGTAACAAGTGTGCTTGGACAGCCCTTTGAACTCACTGACTATTTTAAGCAGCATTACGAAGTGTGGCTACAGAGTGAAGTTTTTGACAGATCATTTGGAGATTTCTTCTGACAGCAAAGAATTATTCTGTGTCATCATAATATCAAAATGAATGAAATTGAAACATCATGTTAAAAAAATATACATTCATTTTTCCATTCATATGTCATTATGTGTTTGGAAGAAGCATGGTAATTAGTTTTCAAATTTCTTTTTGAAATGAGGGAAATGAATACCAGTGATGGATTTCAAAATCTGTAATCTTATTGCACTGATATGAATATCAAGTTTGCCATGTCTGTTATACTGCTTCTCAGGTAGGTTATATCTGTTTCTTCTGCTCTCGCATTCGACATGTTCATTCACATGTGCCATCTGGAGAAGATTCAGAAAATGTTTTAATATTATTGGAAATTCATTGAATAATAATAGTGATTAAATTTATTACTCATGGGCACTTCCTTGCAATAGTTCATACTACCAAGCTTTCTTTCGGATGCATTACATGTGCATTTAGATGAAACTTTTTTTGATAATGTAACTGTGAACAAAACTGAAATAATACTGACACTGTTTTACTTTTATTAATCAGTGAACATTAACTAAGTGACACATGCAGTGATCTCTAGATACCCGTTCATGATACTGTAATGCAGTATTCTCCAAATACCACCTAACAGTTGATGATTGATTGCCCCCCTTGGAAACCATAAATATTTTCTTACGAATAGCTATTGAGGCTAACCACAAAAGGAAGTATTTGTTTTCCTTTATCGCAATTTTACCTGACTGTGGTTTTATGATGAATTAAACCCTGTCATGTAACATGGTAAGGATTATATTAAAATCATTAGAGCAGTTATATTTCACTCTCTGACCTACTCTTTAAGTTGAGTCAGTCATTGTTTTGTGCAGGATCAAGTTTGATTTGATTCTGATCACATCCACAAAACATAATGTGAAATGCAGACATAGGTGTAGCCTGATGACCATGATGCCACATGAAACTCTTCCTCCCCCCCCCCCCCCCCACACACACACAAAAACCTCATCGCATGAAATTGTGGAACACATGTTGTATGTTTCTCTCTTTCCATTTCTTACGCTGCAGTCTCAGTACACTACAGTCTCAGACAGCAGTAATTGAACAGCAAGTTTTCCTATAACATGATTTATTATCTGGTGGCAACAGAAAAGTGTAGATGTGTGAAACTATACCACATTCAAGCCAATAATTTTTTTCTCTGCATTTTGTGTGGCTGTATTCCTGTAATGTAGCTTCTAAGTCCTACTTTTGGGTGTCCTGTTTATATATATATATATATATATATATATATATATATATATATATATATATATATATATATATATATATATATATATATATATATATATATATTGATCTCTGTTGGACCTAGTGGTCTAGCAGTAAAGCATGTGCCTGGAACTTCTTCACTTTATTGCATTACTTTATTTAGCCATTTGTTTCTCAGATATAAATACAAAAGTGCACAAAAATCTCACAAGTGATACTCATGAATGTACCTGGCAGGGACATAGGCCTCCTCAACAGCATTTATAACTGATATATCTTCGGAATGAAGACATTATGATTGGAAGACTACATATAAGAAATATAACAAAATGGTGAGAATGTCAAACGATGGGGTGCTAATGAACAACAAACAGGAAGATGTAATGCATATGTGAAGCAGCCACAATGCACAAGCTGTACTCGCTATCAACTTTCTGTTATCTTTTTCGTGGGACTGTGTTGATTTTACATCTCCAGCTGGTATGAGGAGATATTGACCGCTGTATGTTTTTAATAGTATCACTATTTAGAAAACATGTAAAAAACGAAAACTATGTATTGTTTCTGTTAAAAAAAGTACTTGATACAAATTTCAATACAGGTTCCTTTGTATTTTAAGCAAGATTCTGTGTTTATTGCCTCACATTTGTTGTAATTGAATTTACATTTTAGTAGACTCTAATTTAAACCATTTTATATGGGTCATAAATGACATTAGAAAGTATGCAAAAAATAGAGTACAAAATACATTTAATAAACATTGTTAAGACCAACACTTTCATGCACATGGAAATTAATATCTTACACTCTTGAAGGACCATATACAAACCGTCTGTTTTACTCTTTAAATCAACAAACATTTGCAGATAGCATATGTAGACTTCTTCATTGCTTATATGATTTTTTAAGTGTATCATAGACAAAACACAGTAGCTCACTGGTGAGCAAAAAAGTATTTTTAAAGGATGTAAGGATGTGTCCACCATACCTGCAGGGGCAAACGTATCAGTTTCGTAATGTTTTCTAAATTTCTCTGTTATAAAATTTCTCCTATTATATAAAATCTTAAATTTGTGGAAAAATTTTACTTTTCACTTTTAAAAAAATCAGCTGAAATAAGCTAAAATTTACACCATGGAGAACTATAGAAAATAATCTGAGATCCTAACTGTAATCCTTGTAATGATGTTTTATATGTATAGATGGAATCCCATGTTACTGAAGTAATTGTAACTGTTGTATTCAAGATTGTAATATATTTGTAAGATTGAGATTTAATTTATTGACAAGCATTAAAGCAGCACAACTTACATTGCTCTTTGTTTTATTGTCTTATGAATCATACATGTTGAAGGGAAAGTTCTTCATCCAGAATTATTGGTTAAAGTAGTAAATGGTGAATGGGTGGTATTCAAACTTCATCATAAAGAAATAATTATAAATATTACAAAACACATTGCATTCTTTTCAACAGGAACCTTTCCAGACTGTTTTAAATTTGCCAGAGTGATCCCTGTTCATAAAAAAGGTGAAAAGCAAAGTTAAAAAACTATAGATCAGTCACTTTATTATCAGGTTTTGCCAAAATACTGAAGGAGTCATGTGCAGCAGATTAATGAAATTCCTGGCCAAGAGCAAAATCCTCACTGATAGTTTCTAGAAAAATAAATCTGACTTGTGCCATCTACAATTTTCAAAATGCTATAGAAGCAGTGGACAAAATCTAAGCAAAGCGTTTGACATCTTGTACTACAGAACCCTCTTGGAAAAGCTCCAAAAGTATGGCATTTAAGACACTGCATTAACATGGACCTCTTCATACTTAACAAATCAGAAACAGAAAGTAGTAATAACACATGAACTAAATGATAGCACTAGAACCTTTTTTTCAGATTCAGGAATAATAAAAAGTGGAGTCCCTCAAGGATCCATTGTTCAGCATATTATTTTCCTCCTGTACGTGATCAACCAAGATCTAAGAACTGAGTCACAAATAAATACTTTTTTTGCAGGTGACAAGAGCATCCTTCGTACAGGGAGAACCTCAGGACAACTACAAGCAGAGGTAAATAAAGCTACAGACCAGCTAAATGACTGGTTGAAGGAAATAAGCTAGTAATAAATAATCCGAGAAAAGTTCTCTAAAATTCTGTTTAAAGGGGGAAGCCTCCAACATCTCCATGACAATAAAGTGCAGCATTATTAGCAGCCTGACTGGAAACAATTTTTAGGCATATGACTTCAACATGATTTTGAATGGCAGACACACATTTCAAAAACAAATGCAACACTGAAGAAAGTATGCTACAGGGTACATTAACCTGCACACAAAGCAAGCTTCCATAGTGTTGGAACTGCAGGCTTTGCACATTTCCACATCATTCTGTAGTATGGTATTGTATGCTGGGCTAGAACAACTGCTAGCTCAGTCATCATCTTGAACCAAGAAAGAGCAATGCACCATGCATGACAGACAGATTCCTGCAGGCCTCTCTTTCAGAAGCCTCATGAGCATGGTACCAGACAAAGAGAGGAACTCTATGTCCAGTCAGTAAGGACAACAGCTTTAAAACCTCCATTACGGATAGTGCCATACAAATGTACAATGATTTGTCACATAACCTAAAAGTTATTTCCTACTTTTCATTGTTTCAAAAATCCCTAGGGGCATTCTTATTAGATCACTGGTTCTTTTAAGTGAAGTACACCATACTTGAAGCAAAAACCACCACTGCTCATAAAGCAAAATCTAAAATAATTAATTTATTGTGCCATTACAGTACATTTTGATGTTATGTGTAACTATTTTGTTTATTTTATCCAATTTTCCACCCCCATGAAAGTAATAATTTTTTATTATGATATACTTCATTGTTTTAAGATGTAATTTGTCCACCAGTTGTATTTCATTTCTGATGTTTTGCTGCAGATCTGAAGATGGTCACTGCTGACCAAAACTGGTAGTGTAAGGACCAAATGTTTTGTGATCATTGACAGAAATAAAGGAAATTTATTCTAATTTAGTGCTTGTGTGTGTGGGGGGGGGGGGGGGAGACACACACATACAAGGCACACTAGTGTGCATGGTCAGGTGCAAATAACATCCCACAATCTGCAGAGATTTAGTAAATGAACAAAGAATTTCAATCAAATGCTGCCTCGTCTTGAGTGGAAATAAATCTTACATTTAGGACACCATGGGATTGAAATTTGTATTGTAATAATACCTACTCGTGTTTTTATTGGTTGTAATTCTTCCTGATGAACCAGTTATATAAAGGTTCTTGGTTAAACCTAGGATTTTGTTGTAAACACTGCTCAATATTTCACAGGATCATCTATCTGCCATTATCAGATGGTGACATAACTGTTGAGCTGCTACACATTACTGTTCAAACACATTCAGGGATGCATAGGCACATGGTGGGACAGTAATGTTGCTTTTACAATGCAAGTGGATCATACAGTAGAATGTAATAGAACTAGAACTCTGGAATAAACCAAAACATTGTGAGGTTATTTTTTGAAGATGTTGAAATATGTAATGTGGATATCGTTTTTTAGCAGGATTTGGGCTTTAATCTTGTCAAAGCTTGGGATTCTGCTTAAAATAACAGCTTGCCTTAAGGAATGACATGACAGCTTTAGCTAGTATTGATAGTTCTTTCAACAGGTCATAAACTGCATGTGAACATGTATTGCAGGATACTGAGTGAAACCTAGACACAGGTGAACATTCTCTAACTGACATATTAGAAACAATCTTATTGGTGTGGTTACATATCCACAAAAGAGTCTGAACGATAATTTGCAAAAGTTTGTGCCATTCCTTTGCATTAGAGCCTGATAATTGCAGACATACACAATCCTACACCTAGCCCAAGAGCCTTTTAAATCAGTTCCATAGCTTCACTTGATGAACTCGACTTGTTGCAGTGAGGCCTAGTGGTATAAGACATCAATAGCTAATCAAAGGACATAATTTTGATGATATGCTCATAATTTCCAACAGCTTAAGTCAAATGACTAGGTTTTCATGTGGGGTTCAGGAAAATGGCAAGACTGGACAGTGAAAAGATTGGGAATTTGTACGGGCACTGATAATCATGCCGTTGAGCATCCAACAAACCAAAATCATCATCATGAAAGTGTATTGTAAACACAAAAAAAGACAAATAGAGGTTGCCCTGTCACACATCTATACTTGCCTACTAGCATTTACCATGTTAGGTGAGGTGTCTCCCTACTGTAGACCAGGTAGTACATCAGACTAACAGATCATAGGTTGAAAATGAAAGCTCCAAAAGCAGCTGCAATAAGGTAATATATTTTTAATATTTTACATGACAGGCCCGTTTTGGCTAATTGCCACTATCAAGTGACCTGCGAAAATAACATTGGTAAGGTTATCCACACATAGATGGTGGCTGTTTTATGTTTACATTTGCATTGGTACTTACGTCTAATTGGAAATGATGAGCATATTGCATTTATAGTAATTTTTTCTGTCAAATCTTTGTAAGAATAATATTTGACTTAACAATGGCTGAAACAGGCCAAAAAAATATTCCCTTATTGCAGCTAGTTTTGGAGCTTTCCTTTACATTATGTTGTACACTAACATATACTATGCTGCAAGCCCAATGGAAAATAAAACTTCAAAGTTCAATGAAATTGAAAATCAATACCTAGAGAGAGAGAGAGAGAGAGAGAGAGAGAGAGAGAGATGTTACGTCAAGAGTTGAATCTTGAAAATGAGAAGTGTAAACCACGGGAATCAAGATACCAGAAACAGGGGCAGCATGTTGGAGCTCACTGCTTTACTGTAGTTACTAAAGTTCCTGAGCACCTACATTGTTACCAGGCTGCTAGTTGCTCCACACACATTGCTGCTTCCAAGGCTACGGAGAGACAGTCATGTTCAGGTAGCAGTAACTTCCACATTGTGGCTACTTAACGGAGAGATGTGTCCTACATCTTCTAGCAACTGCATACAACTGAGACCCGGAGAATGGTTCTTAGTTCTTTTGTTACTTCGGGTGCCGCCTCTCAGTATACTTCTGTGAGAGGCAAAGAGGTGCCTGATGCCAAAATAACTTGGAGAGGAGGCACTAATGATTCTTGTCGCCCCAGACCGGCAGAGTGGCTCGGCCATTTGAAGTTAGTCTGGGCACCAATTCTTCCAACTCATGGACAGTTGGTGCCCTTAAGCACCTGTATGCTCGATTTGAAAGTAATGGCTCCAACTTTAAGAAACTTTGCCATCTTGAGTGATATTAATATTGATTGAATGGTGAACCTGAACAATGATTATCCCCCTCCAGCTGATAGTCTACCTAACAGGCATTCGTTGGCTGAAGCAGATTAGTTTTGATACTCAAATTGATTGATTTAATTGGTGTGAGATATTTAATTATGCAGTTAGCAGCTTGGAGCTCAGTACCAATAAATTCATCACCTCGTCAGCATTATGAACTTCGTAACTGGATTTACTGTATTAATTTTATTCCACTCACATTCTTTGTTTGGTTGAAAGAGCATTCTGAGTGGCTTCGCCACATGCAATCTCTGTCCACAAAAGCCGGCCGGTGTGGCCGAGCGGTTCTAAGCGCTTCAGTCTGGAACCGCGCGACCGCTACGGTCGCAGGTTCGAATCCTGCCTCAGGCATGGATGTGTGTGATGTCCTTAGGTTAGTTAGGTTTAAGTAGTTCTAAGTTCTATGGGACTGATGACCTCAGATGTTAAGTCCCATAGTGCTCAGAGCCATTTGAACCCTTTTTTTGTCCACAAAAGTTCTATGGGCCACAATCTCTTATTATCTCATCCTAGATGTGTTATTGAATTCTACCTTTAATTTTTAGGTATCAGCACCTGTGCTAGAGGAGATAATTTTTTGGTGAAGCACTTGGTTTCTGTCCATGACTCAGAACATTTTAGGTGCAGGGATGTTTTCCAGTTATCCACATGATCAGGAATTTAAAATACTTAAATTCACAGATTATGATCAACTTATAATAGTAATATGTTGTTTTTATAAGAGTTTTTTTTTATGAAAAATAGCATATGTTGCTGTTGCAATTCAGTGCTAATCTGTTTACTGTATTCCCTCCAGCTCATTTCCTTAATCATTTAAATTTCATCCCATGATATCAAAGGGGCATATCTACAAATCTAATTAGTCCCTCATTTGTTGATCCTGAACCACTGCTTTGTATTTTCTGTTGTCTAGGCAAGAAATGAATAATTGATGAACTTTTCTCCTAACATCATAACATTCTAACATAACCTGGAGTACAACGTGATGCAAAAAATACTAAACTCTCAAGTTGTGAACATTGTTGATCAGCTGTGTTTTTGTTGCCAGTGATTATGTTGGGTGTTAGTGAGATAAAGTGTGCATGTGTGTTTGTACCATTAGCAAGAGATTACTTTGGAATCTGCAAATTTATTTTCCCCACAATAACAGTCATATAACAATAATCATTGTGATGATGTTGATAGTAATAATAATAATAATAATAATATCTGTTCCAAAAGATATAAATATGGCTTTTGGAACAGACAAATGTGACAAATGTAAGAAAAATAGCATAGTCAAGGGAAAACACACTAAACAAGAAGAGTACATATTGGATAACCACAGCGACTGCATAGAAGCGATGGAAAAAACAGGTGCCTATAAATATCTAGGATACAGACAAAAAATAGGAATAGATAATACAAATATTAAAGAAGAACTAAAAGAAAAATATAGACAGAGACTAACAAAAATACTGAAAATAGAATTGACAGCAAGAAACAAGACAAAAGCTATAAATACTTATGCTATACCAATATTGACCTACTCATTTGGAGTAGTGAAATGGAGTAACACAGACCTAGAAGCACTCAATACACTTACACGATCACAATGCCACAAATATAGAATACATCACATACATTCAGCAACAGAAAGATTCACATTAAGCAGAAAGAAAGGAGGAAGGGGATTTATCAGCATAAAAAACCTACATTATGGACAGGTAGACAATTTAAGAAAATTCTTTCTAGAACGAGCAGAAACTAGCAAAATACACAAAGCAATGACTCATATAAATACATCGGCTACACCACTGCAATATCATAACCACTTCTACAACCCTTTAGATCACATAACATCAACAGATAACGAAGAAAGTAAATTGGAAAAAGAAAACACTACATGGCAAGCACCCGTATCATCTAACACAGCCACACATCGATCAAGACGCATCCAACACATGGCTAAGAAAAGGCAATATATATAGTGAGACGGAAGGATTCATGATTGCAATACAGGATCAAACAATAAACACCAGATATTACAGCAAGCATATTATTAAAGATCCCAATACCACAACAGATAAATGCAGACTTTGCAAACAACAAATAGAAACAGTAGATCACATCACAAGCAGATGTACAATACTAGCAAATACAGAATACAAACTTATAAAACAACACGTTCCCACATACAAGTATGCACCACAAAATGTACTGGAGAATGATGAATACAAATTATACTGGAACAGAACCATTATAACAGATAAAACAACGCCACATAACAAACCTGACATCATACTCACCAATAAAAAGAAGAAATTAACACAACTAATCGAAATATCCATACCCAATACAACAAATATACAAAAGAAAACAGGAGAAAAAATTGAAAAATACATCCAACTGGCTGAGGAAGTCAAGGACATGTGGCATCAGGATAAAGTTGACATTATACCAATTATACTATCAACTACAGGAGTCATACCACACAAAATATCCACCAGTACATCATCGCAATACAGCTACATCCAAACTTATATATACAACTACAGAAATCCGTAATTATTGACACTTGTTCAATTACCCGAAAGTTCCTAAATGCAATATAACATATACCGTACAGTTAAAAGGATGTTACGCTTGATCAAGGTCCGCGCCACTTTCCATTTTTGACCAGACATAACGCCTGAGAAAAGAAAGAAATAATAATAATAAATAATAATAATAATGCTTTATTAAACAAATAATGTATCTGATTATGCCCAAAAGCAGAAAATATGATGGACACATTAAAACACACACATTAGAAGCTGCTTTTCTAAATACCAGTACATTTCTTAAAAGTGTTATTTTTAATTTACTTAAAATTTCTCTTTTAATTTATTTCATATATGTACGACTTATTGTTATTTTTTATTGTTGTAATAAAATGACACATTTTACTTCGTAAGATACTTTTATTTACTGTGAATTAAATAATAATACTTGTCAATAGGGTAAAAAGGTTCACTGATAAATAGTATTTCTATTGGGGAGAGCTTCTGTAAAGTTTGGAAGGTAGGAGACGAGGTACTGGCAGAAGTAAAGCTGTGAGTACCGGGCGTGAGTCGTGCTTCGGTAGCTCAGTTGGTAGAGCACTTGCCCGCGAAAGGCAAAGGTCCCGAGTTCGAGTCTCGGTCGGGCGCACAGTTTTAATCTGCCAGGAAATTTCATACCAGCGCACACTCCGCTGCAGAGTGAAAATCTCATTCTGGAGTATTTCTATTGTTGTATATTTGCTATTCTAATTTTGCAGTGCTGTCCTGTACTATTAATAAGGCACTTAATATTATAGACCGAGTGAGGTGGCGCAGTGGTTAGCACACTGGACTCGCATTCGGGAGGACGATGGTTCAATCCCGCGTCCGGCCATCCTGATTTAGGTTTTCCGTGATTTCCCTAAATCGCTCCAGGCAAATGCCGGGATAGTTCCTCTGAAAGGGCACGGCCGACTTCCTTCCCTAATCCGATGAGACCGATGACCTCGCTGTTTGGTCTCTTCCCCCAAAAACCAACCAACCAACTTAATATTATAAGGTAATGTTGGTGTAGACTGGAGTTAACATTTTATCGAAATGGGACAGAAATTGGTAGATGTGATAATGTACATGTTCTGAGAAATGAATGATTGCAATTTCAGACAAAATTGGATGATTTATTCAAGAGAAAAAGCTGAACAAACTGAGCTAGTCAGTAACGCATTGATCCACCTCTGGCTCTTATGAAAGCAGCTGTTTTGCTTGGCATTGATTGACAGAGTTGTTGGATGCCCGCCTGATGGGGTATCATACCAAATTCTGTCCAATTGGCATGTTAAATTCTTGGCCTTAATGGCCGAAAGCTATAATTGTGTGAATCTTTTTGTTGTGCCTATCGCGTCTCAGCATCTCCGCTATATGGTAAGTAGCAACTTTCCTTCTCTGGTATTGTCTCAAAATCTTGAGATAGTTCTAGGCCCCTGCCCATAAAGCTCCAAACATTATCAGTTGGGGAGAAATCTGGTGATCTTGCTGGCCAAGGTAGGGTTTGTCCAGCATGAAGACAGGGAGTAGAAACTCTCACTGTGTGTGGGAGGCTATTATCTTACTGAAATGTGAGCCCAGGATGGCTTGCTGTGAAGGGCACTAAAACGGCACATAGACTATCATGGATGTACCACTGTGCTGTAAGGTTGCTGTGGATGACAACTAAAGGGGTCTTGCTGTGAAAAGAAATGATACCCCAGCTCACCACTCCTGATTGTCGGGCCATATGGCAGGTGACAGTCAGCATGGTATCCCACTGTTGTCTGGGGCATCTCCAGATATGTGTTTAGTGGTCATCTGGTCACAGTTCAACGTGGGGCTCATCGCTGAAGACAATTCTATTCCAGTAAATGAAACTCCAGGCCAAAGATGTGTGTGCAGATGCCTTGGACAGCTGTAGAATACCAACCTCACTGTCACTGGTCATATGGCCTGACAGCCATGAGTAATGATGTGAGGTCCTATTTCTTTTCCTAGCATGACCGATTTTCATCCACGGCACCATTACATCACAGCAGTAAGTCAACAATATTCTGCACGGCAGGCCACCCTGGGGTTCCATTTCAGTAAGGTAATGTCTGCCTGCACTCTGTGAGAGTTTTTACTGGTTGTCTTCATGCTTGCCAAAGCCAACCTTGGTCAGCAAGATCGCTGGATCTCTTGTCAATTGAGAATGTTTGGAGCATTACGGGCAGGGCCCTCAGATCAGTTCCGGATCTTGATGATCTAAAATGTCAAGTGGACAGAATTTGGCATGATATGCCTCTTGATGACGTCCAACAACTCTATCAATCAGTAACAACCAAATAACTGCTTACATGAGGGCCAGAGGTGGACTAGCACATTATTGACTTGCTCAATTTGTGAGGCTGTTTCTCTTGAACAAACCATCCATTTTTTTCTGAAACTGTATCATTTCTGTCTGTACATGTACATGACATCTACTGATTTATGTCCCATTTGGATGAATCCTTCATGGTGCATCATTTTTTTTTCTTTTGTGTTACAGTGTATGTTCATGTTTATTACTGTGGAAATATCAGTTTCCAAGAATAAACTTTGGCAAAACTCTTTGGGTTCCACTCCACTGATAATTCTCATAGCTCTTTTTTTGGAGAACCAGTGCTATATTTAAGTTATCACAGTTTGTTGTAGCCTACAAAGTATTTGTGTTCTGTCTTCTAATTATAACTTGAGAAAAATGAAGAGAATAACATGCAGTCTTAAGTATAACAGAGGCTTTACTCTATTTACATAATGTAGTTATTAAAAAAATATATGCTCTCAGATAGTTTTCTGTCAAAGAATCTTCCAGCAGGTCATACTTCAGGTTGTCTTAAGTAGTTATTCCCGTAAATTTTACACTCTATTCCTTTAGTATAATTCCACTGCCTATGTATACTTCCTCACAGTGCCTTTGTGTGTTTTTATTTTTAAGTTCAAGATAAGAGGTTGCTGTGTACTCTGGTATGGCTTTCAGTAAAGTACTGTTCTGTTTGACTTACAACACAAACTGCAGATTTCGTAAGTCATTGTATTTGTATTTGCAAACAGCAGACATACTGTCTTAATGCAAAGTTGTTTTGAAAATTACAACAGCCTTGAATAACATGGTAGCAAAATAAGAAAGCGGCATGTCTCAGTATCAGGTGTTAAGGCCTATCATGTTTAAAGTTAGTGGTATCAGATCCATATAAGTCAATTTCAGTTTTGAGAACTACATACTATCCTATTAACTAGGCAATATTTTATTAAGTCGCAACAGTACCTCTAAACCCAATATTTCATAATTTATCTGTTGTATATCTATGACATGTTCCTCATTTTCCATAGCACTTTTCACTTCTTAAGGAACTAAACACTATAACAGTGCTGAGGGTGGTTGGCTCCTGCACCATCAGTTACAGTGGGGTTTCCAGGATGGCTAGTTGTGGGCTGACGTTCTCTGCTGAGGAAGGATGGTGTATGCAGCCAAAGAAGTTTCAGTCAAAGTTACAATATCTCCTTTATTGCAGTTTGTTTACAATCGTTGGCTCAGAACTGCCAGTAACAATAGCGAGCAAACTGAATATCATGGATTTTCCCAAAGCATTGGTGCCCGGCTGCTGACCACACACCCTGCTGATGCTGATGCATTGTTGGAGCCACATTTTGACCGGCTGTGGTTGCTGCCAGAAGTTCTGGCTGCATCATACTCCAGTATCCAGAGTGTGGAAGTCTTCTGTCAATATCTGGCGAGGGCAGGGTTGGCTGGACACCCACATCATACTCCCGGGGCAGCGACAAAGTGCAGGGCCGCCCAGGCATCCAGAGGTTTAGGCGGCAGACAGCAGTTCGCTTGCTGGCAGAGGTAAATGCATCTGCATGATCGACATATCGCTGAACAGCACAGGCTTAGCATCTCATAACAGCTCAGCTATTTGAATGTCGACAGGTTGGTTTTGGCAGGGTTTAGTCATGGTGATTGTGTGTCACACCAAATTATCTTGAAAAGAGACAAGGTTGTAACTGGCAGCGGGTCAGCTGTCGTTCATCCTGGTGACTGGCTCGGTCTTATGACACAGAATACTGTAACGTGAAAGAGATGTTGATCCGTTCAGCATGAGTGTTGCTTTCTGGAGTGGATTGACTCCACAGTGACCTGGCACTCCATTGCTGGCTCCAAGTCCTGTTGTAACTTTTTCCCTTTACAGCTGCTACACTGATGGACATAATAGTTTACAAGCTATTTTGTTTTAAAGGAAAAAACTGGTGGTTCAGAAAATTTTCGTTATATTGCGGATCACCTTTTCTGTTATATTGGATAAGATTGAAGATCAGCCTGAAATTTCTATTCCCTGTGTGGCAGCTGTCTTAAGAACTGAGATTCGCTGGGCTATGTTTAGTACAGCTGGAAAGGCACAAGTTTCAGTAACACTGTTAAGTGCTGAGGGGTTTTTCAATTATTTTTTATACATTTATTTATGTTGTCACTGCTTAGTCCAACCTGATGTGCAGAAGTACTCATTAGACTGTTCATTCTATTCAGCAGATCATGCGATTCTTCATCACTTTCACTCAGGATAGCAATGTCATCAGCGAATCTTGTCATTGATATCCTTTCACATTGAATTTTAATTCCCCTCCTGAACCTTTCTTTTATTTCTATCATTGCTTCTTCGATGTACAGATTGAACACCATTTTTAATCCGAGCACTTCGTTCTTGGTCGTCCACTCTTGTACATATTGTATATTACCCGTCTCTCCCTATAGTTTACCCCTATTTTACTCAGGATTTCGAACATCTTGCACCACTTTACACTGTCGGGAGCACGAGCATTACATTCGTCTAGGGCAACACAATAAATCCGCAGTGGCAGAACATCACCATGATTGCGGAAAAGAAATAAAATTCAGCGAAGCCTGTGTGTTGGCCAAGCAGCCAATTATGACTCTTGTACATATTGTATATTACCCGTCTCTCCCTATAGTTTACCCCTATTTTACTCAGGATTTCGAACATCTTGCACCACTTTACACTGTTGAATGTTTTTTTCATGTCAACACATCCTATGAATGTATCTTGATTTTTCAAACAATGGAAAATCCAGGATGGAATGTAACAATATTATGAAAAGGAAATTTGCTACTCACCATATAGCGGAGATGCTGAGTCGCAGATAGGTACAACCAAAAGACCGTCACAATACAAGCTTTTGGCCAATAAGGCCTTTGGTGAAAACACACACACACACACATACACACACACACACACACACACACACACACACACACACACACACACACACACACACTCACACACATGACTGCTGCAGCCTCTGGCAGCTGAAGCCACTGGTTGATTTAATCATACTTTGTTGTGATAGGCCACACTACTGTACACAAATTGAGAGAAGTTTTTGCCTTTGAACTTGCAGAGATTGACTTATGGTAGCTGATGGCTCAAAGCATAAAACTTTATTGTAAGTTGAACAAAATCCAAAGAAGGAAATGAATTTTCATATCATGCATAAACCTGCATTGAACAGTGATTGAATTTGTCGATGTCCCTATGCTTTTTCTTTTGTACAACAGTATCAAAGAATGCCAAGAACATCCTCCCTGTGTACTAAAATAATGATCACATAGTGGATATTGTTTGTGAGTGAAAATGTGAGACTGTGTCTTGAACAATAGTCTCAGATGCCTTCTGAACTGACATGAAGATTTTTCCTGGTA
Organism: Schistocerca nitens; assembly: GCF_023898315.1. Classification (NCBI taxonomy): domain Eukaryota; kingdom Metazoa; phylum Arthropoda; class Insecta; order Orthoptera; family Acrididae; genus Schistocerca; species Schistocerca nitens. The sequence goes on from NC_064617.1 coordinate 870,658,022, forward strand.
CCAGGAATTCAACTGATAGTTTTGTTCAACTTTTGGATTCCAGTATGTTATTTTCACACTTTTTATGAATCTGAGCTTTCAAAGTTTTTATGCATGGATGAAGGTCTTCTTTAATTGTGCCCATCTGTTTGTCCAATGATAATTAACACTTTTGTCATTGTTTTTGAGAGAAGAAAAATTAATATCTGCTTCAGTTTCATTTCCAAGAGGTCTAGTTTCTTTTCTCTCTTTACCCTGTATTTGACTATAAAGGCTTTTTTTCCAAAAATAATACTTCCCATTTGATTCTATAAACATCCAAACAGGTTAACATGTATTATGGCTCGTCTAAACTCACCTGTTATGGCCACCCCTTGGGTCAGGATTTTTAGTGAGCTTGGAGGCTGAGCAGGTGAGGTGGTCATACTGCAGGTGCAGGAAGCCGATCTCAGGACCTGGTGCAGGTGGCTGTCATGCACCCTAAGACATCAGTGAAACAGTGTTGTCCGCAAATATATTTATTACTTGTGCTTTTACAATATGGATTGTATAATTGCGTAGGCTTCCGCGGCCAGAGTCAGTCGACATAAAAGTTTTCTGGGTTTGGTACTGCGTCATAATGTAAAAACTACTGCTGCTATAGAAAAGCCAACGTTTCGGCCACGATTGCAGCGGCTTTCTTCTGGGTCTAATGGTGCGTTCTAGCTACGCAGTGTCCTTTATCTTTTGTTGTTAGTGTTCACTGCGCATGCCATTACGTCATAATTTTAAAAAAGGTAGATAGTTTATTGGTCACTTAAGGAAGAAGGAGAGGGAACTTTATTTTAATAGGTTATTGCGGTGGAGGGAGAACATGACCTCTGTTGTCCATTGGCTCTTGTGTTATGTGCCATGATTGGTGGCCATAGTCGAATGAGAAGTTTGCTGTTGTTTACCAACTGCTGGACGTCGGCTGCGCGGCGGCAGTTACTCGCCGGTAGTGCTCGTGCCTCGTGTTGACAGTGCGGTCTGTTGGGCTCTGATTGTTGGCAGCCAAGATGGGGCAAGCCTGAGTCCATCCTCCCTGTTCATGTTGTTAGGGTGTTTGAGTATTTCGATGGTCTCTCTGATTTTGCGTTTCGTCATAATTGGCTGCTAGGCCAACACACAGGCTTCGCTGAATTTTATTTCTTTTCCGCAGTCATGGTGATGTTCTGCCACTGCGGATTTATTGTGTTGCCCTAGACGAATGTAATGCTCGTGCTCCCGAATGCGCGTTGCTATTGGCCTACCAGTCTCGCCGATGTATGGCTCTCCACATTCGCATTCCACCTTGTAAACGCCTGCAGTGTGTAATGCATCCACCTTGTCCTTGGTGGAGCCTAGCACGTCCTGGATCCTATGACCACTATAGAAGACAGGCTGCACTCCAACGTGGCGAAGGTGTTTACCTATTCGGTCAGTGACGTTTTTCACATACGGTAAGCGTACTGTTGGCTGCAGTTTGTCTATTTCCTGCTTATCTTTCTTGCTTGTGTTGGTGGACAAGGCTGTGTTTATCAACTCATGGCTGTAGCCATTGGCTAAAAACATTGTGCGTAACCTTTTGAGCTCAGGTGTGATGTTTTGAGCATCACTTAGGCGCTGAGCACGGATTGCCAAAGAGCGGATGACAGAGTTCTTCTGCGCTGGGTGGTGGTAGGATTGGGCGTGCAGATACCTGTCAGTATGTGTAGGCTTACGATATACTCTGTGCCCCAGTGTGCCCTCCGTTCTCCTGTACACTTCGACGTCTGGAAACGGGATAGTACCATTCTTTTCTACTTCCAGCGTGAACTGTATCTTCCCGTGCATACTGTTCAGATATTCGTGGAACTTGTGTAGCTCCGTTTCACCATGAGGCCAACGTTTTTAGCCAATGGCTACAGCCATAAGTCGATAAACACAGCCTTGTCCACCAACACAAGCAAGAAAGATAAGCAGGAAATAGACAAACTGCAGCCAACAGTACGCTTACCGTATGTGAAAAACGTCACTGACCGAATAGGCAAACACCTTCGCCACGTTGGAGTGCAGCCTGTCTTCTATAGTGGTCGTAGGATCCAGGATGTGCTAGGCTCCTCCAAGGACAAGGTGGATGCATTACACACTGCAGGCGTTTACAAGGTGGAATGCGAATGTGGAGAGGCATACATCAGCGAGACTGGTAGGCCAATAGCAACGCGCATTCGGGAGCACGAGCATCACATTCGTCTAGGGCAACACAATAAATCCGCAGTGGCAGAACATCACCATGACTGCGGAAAAGAAATAAAATTCAGCGAAGCCTGTGTGTTGGCCAAGCAGCCAATTATGACGAAACGCAAAATCAGAGAGACCATCAAAATACTCAAACACCCTAACAACATGAACAGGGAGGATGGACTCAGGCTTGCCCCATCTTGGCTGCCAGCAATCAGAGCCCAACAGACCGCACTGTCAACATGAGGCACGAGCACTACCGGCGAGTAACTGCCGCCGCGCAGCCGACGTCCAGCAGTTGGTAAACAACAGCAAACTTCTCATTCGACTATGGCCACCAATCATGGCACATAACACAAGAGCCAATGGACAACAGAGGTCATGTTCTCCCTCCACCGCAATAACCTATTAAAATAAAGTTCCCTCTCCTTCTTCCTTAAGTGACCAATAAACTATCTACCTTTTTAAAATTATGACGTAATGGCATGCGCAGTGAACATTAACAACAAAATATAAAGGACACTGCGTAGCTAGAACGCACCATTAGACCAAGAAGAAGGCCGCTGCAATCGTGGCCGAAACGTTGGCTTTTCTATAGCAGCAGTAGTTTTTACATTATGACGCGGTACCAAACCCAGAAAACTTTTATGTCGAATATGGATTGCCTTCTTCAGTGTGGCAGAAGGCGTGCTGATTCGCACACTCAATAGGGAATGTCGATAAGGAATGTCAACACAGCACTTTGTCAGCTGCAGCCTTGTGGGTCACCACATGCAAGAGTTCAGTCAATATGTGTGTCACTAGTAAACATCTGCTCTGTAATAATTGTCAAACTCCTGACTAAATAAAATCTTTTTAAATCTTGATTCAATACCGACATCTACTAAATCCGCATTCCAACAACATGGAGTTACAGTCAGAATTTATTATATATTCACTATACATCAAACAAGAGATTAGTCACTAGCCTCTCTGTCTTCATGTTCCAGTTCAGACTCAGATGTTCCACCAAGTAAGTTAAATGCTATCACAAAAAGATTCAATATACAGGGTGTTCAGAAATTCCCATTAGAAACATCTAGGACTTGTAGAGGGGAATGAGTACATAATATTTTGAATAGGAACCCATGTCTGGAAATGTACCATTTCTGTTCTATGATGGTTTGAATTCAGATGTTTAACTCATCCAGTTCTGTTTGAGGAACTGAATTAGGCATGACACAGTACAATTATTAGGTAACAATTCAGAAGGAAACATAACAAAACATCCATTACTTAAGCTCATTTGTTTGTATTAACTCTTAAACATTATTTGTTTACATTATTTCAAAACAAAAAAAGAACCCAGCACACTGTAAGTACAGAACAGTACTGATGCATTACAACAGCACCTTGACATGGTGACCACCAACATTATTTTGTTATGTTTGCTTTCAATTTGTTACCTAATAATTGTACTGCATAATGTCTAATTCAGTTTCTCAGGAGGGGGTGGATGAGTTAAAAATCTGAATTGCAACCATTGTAGAATGGAAACTGTTTCTGGTCATGGGTTCCTATTCAAAATTTAATGTATTCATTCCCCTCTATAAGACCTAGAAGTTTGTAATGGGAATTTCCGAACACCCTGTATATTGACATTATTGCAATATATCATGTTTCAGTCACTGGTACTCCCTGGAGCTGCATATGGCACAGCAGTTGCTTTGCAGCACTTGCAATGATGTCAAGTGCAGCACTACAGCTCTCGTGTCACACAAAGCCCATGAGGAATACCTTAGGCAAATTAATAGAACAACCACAACAGAAAGTGCTCCATGACGAAACTTTGTATATAATAAATATAGTTCTAACCATCAAAATGACCTGTCTGTTCAGCTTCCCCAAAATGGACAACAATGTACACTTCTCCATTTATACTAGTGTTATTCGGATAATACGGTCTGATTTATTATAAAATATAAACTACCACAGATTTTTTCAAAAAACTATTTTAATTTAATTTCTTACATGTTTCTCTATTTCTTGACATAGTTTCCATATTTGTTTAAACATTTACCATAACATTGTACAAGCTTCTATACCCCAAGTCATAGACATCTGCAGCCTGTGAGGATAACCAGTCTTTTAACTGCTTTTTTTTTGCCTCGACATCTGTTGCGAAGCACTTGCTGCTGAGAAATTGCTTTAGGTAGTAGAACAAGTGAAAATCACTCAGCACCAAGTCTGAACTGTACGGTTGGGGACAGTCTATTCCCATCTAGTAGATCAGATCAGATTTTGGGTGTGAATGGCAGAACAGCGTCTGGCATTGTCATGCAGCAACAAAACTCCAGATGTCAGAAGGCCATGTCGCTTATTCTGTATTGAACATCAAAGTTTAGTCAGGGTTGTGTTGTAAGCAGTTGCATTTATTGTTGTCCCTTGCTGTATAAAATTGACTAACAAGACGCCATGTCTATCCCAAAACATGGCTGCCATTACCTTGTTTGTTGAGATTGTGTGCTTGGCCGTGAAACTGACGGTGAGTCATGTGGCAGCATTCCACTGAGTGGTGTTTACACTCTGAAGTCATGTGAGAAATGCACTGTCATCCCCTGTGACAATGTTCTCTAAAAATTTATCCTCTTCCTTATGATATCAGTCTAAAAGATCAAGAGCACAAGCCATTGTTTACATTTTATGTCTCTCAGTAAGCAGCCTGGGAACCCACCATGCTGATAATTTGCGAAATTACAACTTTTCAGAAACACTTTTACACAAAGTTGTTCTACCAGATTGAGAAATTCCAGCACTAAAGTTGAAACTGTGAATCACCGGTCTTCACAAATCTTTTCGTCCATTGCTTTGACCGAATCTTCTGAGGTTACTGGTGGTTGGCCTGATTGCATTTCATCATTGACATTTCCCATCCATCCTTGGAAGCTTATAAGCAGTTTGCTGTACTCATCACATTGGGATCATACATCTCACTTATCTGTAGGAATTTCTGGTGCTGCAACGTTCCTTGCTGTCAAAAACGTAATCACTGACTGTATTTCACAGTTGGTGGGCTAGTCAGTTGTTTCAAAGATTTTCAACTGACACTGTAAACAGCATGCTGTGACATACCAGTGAAATTAGTGTTGTTTCGTGGGCAAGGCATGCTGGGAGTCTGTCCACATCTGTGTTTGAATGTTGATACCACAATCCATTAACTATAGGTATAGCGATTTGGATCTTAGTTCCTGAATAACTAACCCTCATACATCAAGCTAGTACGGAATTTTTCTATTAATAAAATGGCTTTTTTTTTTAATTCTTACTGATAAAATAGCATAAAATCTCATACTCTCTCAAAAGGAGTCTGTAGGTGCAAGCCTTCCATGGCTCAGCAATAACTCGTGTGACCTGCCCCAGCACTCTCAAAGACAGATGTGCACTTAAGCAGGTGCCGACAGTATATTGCAGATGGCAGGCGTCTTGAAGGTGTAAGTCCAGGATCCCAGTCAATGACACAGCGTACAGCCAAGGTGGTGGTACTATTTTCAGCAGGGGAGACGGTACAAACATGTCTCACCCAACAGGTTCTAGGTGGTAGTTTGGGTCACTTGGTATGGCTCTTAACCATGGGTCCACATTTTCTATGAGTCACAGAGGTGACCAAACAGCAGTGGCAACTTGAAGTGGCTAAGTTCTATCACAGGCAGCTGGCTGTGTGTTCAGAGGTGAAGTCTTTTCTTTGGAACAGGCAGCACATCACGATTCGCCAGCCACATTATCGTGTAACTAGCAAAGCTGTCATTCTGTTGGAAGCAGAGATGCAGATGGGATGACCAGACACTGAGACTGAAGCTTTTGAAATGGGGGTAATCAAGCTGGATGTAATGTCATCCTGGGCTTTTACCCACTGTAGTGCTCCCCTTGCCTTCACATTTCCTGTCATTGCTAGAATGCTGTGGGACAGGTGAGTTTGGATGCTACATGTTATGGCTCTGAATTGCAAGGCTCACAGAATGGTATATTAGGTACTGTCATACTGCACAATTTGCATTCCTTGATTATGGATCAGCTTGGTGTCGTAATATGTCACGAGCAGCACCCTGCCTTCTTTGACAGTGGCATTCTTTTTGTGCCCCACATATTGATTGTCACATGGTATGGACCGGATCTGATTCTTTGCTGTATGTGCACCTGGGAATTGGATCTGCTGTGCAACACTTGTTCCAGTATGTTATTCTACACTTTCATTTTCCAAACACTATACATTAAATCACTTTTAACCGTATGGAGCTGACTCTGATCATCCAGAAACTGCAGTATTATTGCCGAACTACACAAAAGCTAGTGTTGACTGCAATATCAGATATAGATGAGCAGAACTGTTGGCCCTAATCTCTTGGGTGAATCCCTTTTACATTTGCAGTATAATCTACTTTTCATTGATATGTTGATTGTGAATTTTGTTGTATACTGTTGCTAATGTTGACTTCTTAGGTGAGCACTGTTAACCCCTCTTTTAACTTACTTTATAACATGCTTCCAAAATTTTTTTTCAGTTTTGTCACTTTACTTCCACTCTTCAACCCACCATCATCCTGCAACACATTACCACAAGTAAAACACATCAAAATTAGCACTTTTTTCAGAACTACTTTCCAGAACAACCAGTGAATGTAAAACACTGAATAAAAGAACAAGAATAACTAATGAGAATTCATGTTCACATGGTAGGACTGGTAGCAGATGATGAAGGGGAGAAAGAATTTTCATAACTTTTCCCAAACTTTCTACCAAGATCCCTTCCTGGACAGTGCATGAGCTACAGTGAAGGATCAATCCAATACACTGTTGTGCAGAGTTGGTCAGAAATTCTGTGACATTTTTGTGTTCCCTCAGTAACACAAGTAAATGGCGGCAATTTACTTAACCATCACCCAGCCTCAGTTTACTCAAGGATACCTCCTCTCCATGTTGCACAGCTTAATCAACACTGGAGCTTACCTTTTGTCTGTGGAGACGCAATGATTGTGGTGGCTCACTTGACCACATTCAGTTTTATTCATAAACTGCTTGTAGCTAAACCTGAAGAAAGTGATCAATTTACTCTGTACTTGCAGTCAACTAAGCTATATTTTTGGACCCAAGTGCATCATTCAGAAAAAGAAAATGCCATTTTTATTTAGAACAAAAAAAAGTGTGAAATTTTGTGGTTGAAAAGACATCCTCTCCAGCTATCGGCATCTTTTCACTCCTTACAGCTATATCTATACTCTGCAGACAGCTGAAGTGCATGGCGGAGGGTACATCCCACTGTACTGGTTATTAGGATTTCCGCCCCATTTCACTCATGTATGGAGTGTGCAAAGAATGGTTGTTTAAATTCCTTGTGTGTACCATAATTAATCTAACCTTATCCTCACAATCCCCATGTGAGCAACACAAAGGAGGTTGTAATATATTCCTAGAGTCATCATTTAAAGATGGCTCTTGAAACTTTGTTAAATAAGCTTTCTTGGGATAGTTTACACCTACCTTCAGGAGTCTGCCAGTTCATTTTCTTCAGCATATCTGTGACACTCTTCTGCAGATCAAACAAACTTGTGAACATTCAGGCTGACCTTCTCTGTATACATTCAATATCCCCAGTTAGCTCTATTTGGTGTGGATCCCACACACTTAAACAGTTTTCTAGAATCGGTTGCACAAGTGATTTTTAAGCAATCTCCTTTGTTGACTGATGCATTTCCCCAGTATTCTACCAATACATGGCACTTCACTGCCTGCTCTACTCCTAACAAAGCCTATGTGATCATTCCATTTCATATCCCTACAAGCTGTCACAGTCAGGTATTTGTATGAGTTGGTTGATTCCAAATGTGACAGGATACTGTTGTGAACGAGCAGCAAGGGTCCCAACAAACATCCCTGGGACACCCTTGAAATTACTTCTACACCTGACAATGATTCTCCATCCAAAATAATGTGCTGCATCCTCCCTACCAAAAAATCCTCAATCCAGTCACAAATCTTGTAATTTTGACAATACGCATAGATAGTGGTACTGAGTCAAATGGTTTTCAGCAATCAAGGAACATTGCACCTACCTGACTGCCTTGATCCAAAGCTTTCAGTATGTCATGTGAGAAAAGTGTGGTTGGGTTTTGGATGATAGATTTTTTCAGAATCAGTGCAGGTTAACATGCAGGAAATCACTCTGTTTGAGATACCTGATTATGTTTGGAGTCAGAATAAGTTCTAAGATTCTACAGCAAATCAGTGTCAAGGGTACTGGATGGTAGTTTTGTGGACCATGTCTACTATCCTTCTTGTAGATGACTGTGACCTGTGCTTTCTTCCAATTATTGGACATGGTTTTTTGAGGGATCTACAATAGATTATAATTGCAAGAGGGGCTAACTCAACTGCAAATTCAGTACAGAATCTGACAGGCATTCCATGGGGCCCTGGAGCTTTGTTCAGTTGTCAGAGTGTGCAACATGGAGGTATAGAGTAAACAAAGTTGCATATTCAGTTAGCATCACTGCATAATGAAGTATCGAACTGGGGTAGTGAGGCCCATCTTGGTTTCAGTTCTATGCTGTTCAAGTGCCAGCTCTATTGACTAATTTGAGGGTTGTTTCCAATATTCATCTAGTCAGATATTGGGCCTAGGTTACACTGTACACACATTTTTCAATTTGCATTATTCCAGTCATCTTTAAAAAAGACAAGGGAAGAAACTATTCAATAAATCCAGTAACATGATTACATATGGAGCTTTTTATGTAGAAAAGTGTTACAACACCATCAAAGTTGAAAAAGTGTTCACAAGTTAATTTCCTCATTCTCGACATTTCATGCTGATTATTTTGGTTGATATCCATAACAATTTTCTCAGCTCTGATTTTCCCCATTTCAGATATTTATTTTCAGTGTTATTCTAACATTATGGATATATGAATAAAACATACTTTGTGAAAATTTAAAAATATTCAGATAGCATTTCTAGCCATTACTTACCTTCAGAAGGCAAAATTTAAATACTATCAGTAGTTTGGAACTAATAGTTCATTCCTCGGGGAGGACAGGAGGGTAGGTTGGGGGAAGTTTAAAAAGGAGGGGCAGGTCACTCCAATCCCAGAGGTTTCGAAAGCTAGGATGGTGTCATGTATTTTAGTATTTGGTAATCAGCAGAACTGAAATTCAGCCTCTTGAAGGTAAGTAGCTATCAGAAATTCTGTCATTACTTTATAAGTTTCTTGAGTGAAATTTTCTTTTGATGCAGAGATACCGGAACCAGATTTTAAACTGCAAGACATTGCCAGGGGCAGATGTGGACTCTGTCCACAATTTATTGGTTATGAACTGGAGATTAAAACTAAATAAATTACAAAAAGATAGGAAATTAAGGAGATGGGATCTGGATAAGTTGAAAGAACAAGATATTGTTGGGAGTTTCAGAGAGAGCATTAGGCAACAGTTGACTAGAACAGGGGAAAGGAGTACAATAGAAGATGAATGGGTAGCTCCAAGAGATGAAACAGTGAAGGCAGCACAAGATCTAATACGTAAATGTACAAGACCTAGTAAAAATCCTTGGATAACACAGGAGATATGGAATTTAAATTCTGAAAGGAGAAAATATAACAATTCAGCATATGAAGCAGGTGAAATTGAAAGCAAACATGTACAAAATGTGATTGACAGGAAGTCCAAAATGGCTAAGGAGGAATGGCTAGAGCGCAAATTTAAGGATTTAGAAGCATGTTTCACTACATGAAAGGTAGATATTACCTACAGGAAAATTAAAGATACCTTTGGAGGAAAGAGACACAGCTCAGAGATCAAGAGATCAGGTGGAAAACCAGTGCTAAGCAAAGAAGGGGAAGCCGAAAGGTGGAAGGAGTATATAGAGAGTCTATACAAGGGAGATGAACTTGATGGTAATATTATAGAACTTGAAGAGGGCATAGATGAAGATGATATGGGAGATATGATACTGCGATAAGAATCCAACAGAGTGCTGAAAGACCTAAGTTGAAACATGGCCTTGGGAGTAGACGGCATTCTGTCAGAACTAGTGATAGCCTTGGGAGAGGCAGCCATGACACAACTCTTCTGTATGGTGTGCAAGATGTATGAGACAGGTGAAATACCCTCAGACTTCAAGAAGAATGTAATAATTAGAATTCTAAAGAAACTAGATGCTGACAGGCGCAAATATTACCGAGCAATCAGTTTGATAAATCATGGTTGCAAAATATAAACTCGAATTTTTTACAGGAGATTGGGAGAACTGCTAGATGCTGATCTCAAGGAAGATCAGTTTGGATTCTGGAGGAATGTAGGAACATGCAAAGAGCTATACTGACCCTACGACTTACCTCAGAAGATAGGTTGAGGCAAACCTACGTTAATAGCATTTGTGGACTTAGAGAAAGGTTTTGACAACATTGACTGGAACACTATATTTCAAAATTCTGTCTGTAGCATGGGTAAAATGCACATAGCAAAAGGCTATTTCAACGTATACAGAAACCAGACGGCACTTATAAGTTGTAGGGCATGAAATGGAAGCAGTGGTTGAGAAGGGAGTGAGACAGGGTTGTAGCCTATCCCTGAAGTTATTCGATACATACATTGAGCTAGCAGTAAATGAAACCAAAGAAAAATTTGGAGTAGGAGTTAACATCCAGGCAGAAGAAATAAAAACTTTGAGGTTTGCCAATGACATTGTAATTCTGTCAGGACTTGGAAGAGCAGTTGAATGAATTGAACAGTGTCTTGATAGGACATGTAAGATGAACAGCAACAAACACAAAACAAGGATAATGGAATGTAGTCACATTAAATCAGGTGATGCTAAGGGAATTAGATTAAGAAATGAAACACATAAAGTAGTAGCTGAGTTTAGTTATTTGGGCAGCAAAATAACTTATGATGGCCGAAGTAGAGAGAATATAAAATGTAGACTGTAAATTACAAGAAAAGCATTTCTAAAGAAGATAATTATCATCGAATATAGAATTAAGTGCTAGAAAGTCTTTTCTGAAGGTTTTTGTCTGGAGAGAAGAGAAACTTTTGAAATGTGGTGCTACAAAAGAATGCTGAAAATTAGATGGGTAGATTGCATAACTAATGAAGAGGCACTGAATGGAATTGGGGAGACAGGAAATTTGTGGCACAACTTGATTGGTTGATAGGACACATTCCGAGACATCAAGAGGGCACAAATTATGTACTGGAGGGAAGAAAGTGGGGGGTGGGGTAAGGGGGGGGGTAAAAATTGGACAGGGAGACCAAGAAATGAATACAATAAGCAGATAAAGAAGAGTGTAAGTTACAGTACTCATTTGGAGATGAACAGACGTGCACAGGATACAGTAGCATGGAGAGCTGCATCAAGCCAGTCTTCTGACTGAAGACAACAACACACAGTTTTTTAAAAATATTTTCTCGTTTTATTTCTGAACTTGGTGCATATAACTGTATTTAATCATATGACACATAATTAACTCAAAAAGTATTCATGTATAATCATATTATTAATATAAAAACATGTACTTCACTTGCACTAGCATCATATAGAGTGTCTGGCAAAAAGACCTACTGAATGTCAAAAGGTGGTTAGAAAGAAACAAAGAAAGATACAGAGAATTTACATTTATTTGTGAACAATGAACACTACATCATTTTACACTAGCTGGTTGTAAAAAATTATGTCCAGTAAATGGTGTCCCTTTGACACCCTGTCAAAGCATTTCCTGGAAGTTTTCCACAGTTCTTCATGTTATTTCTGGAACACCAGCCACTATCTGGGTGATTGCCTACTTAAGTGCAGACAGGGTAGCGAAGTGATATTTGTACGCTTGAGCCTCTATGTGCCCCCAAAGAATAAACATCATGAGGTGATAAATTGGGTGATCTTGGGGGGAGGGAGGCAGGCGATGTCTCCCCATGAAGGGAGAAGGCATTCAGTTAACAACTTTCTCAAAATTTCTCAAGAACATCGAGAAGTGTGACATGTGGCTCCACCTTGTTGGAACCAAATTTCTCCCTCCTCATCATCCCCAATAAACTGGCTAACTTAGGTCAGAGGGAGGTCTCTATCATATGACAGTAGTGATTTGAATTAACCACTACACCATCTTCTTCAAAAAAATACGGACCCCACACACCAAATTAAGTATTGGTGCACCAAACTGTCACACAATGCATGTGAAGTGGTCAGTGGTGATGTTCCTGAGGGTTTTCTGCTACCCAGTAGTGGGTATTTTGTTTATTTACAGTACCTTACAACTGGAAGAGGGCCCGATCAGAAAAAATCAAAACAGTGTGACAGGGAATGTTCTGAAGAATGTCCCCACACACAGTTCTGTGAGTTTCAAACTATCTCACATTTAATTCATGGGTAACTGTCATTCTGTACAGATGGATATGAAGATCTCTGTGCAGGATTCTCCTTACACTCCTGTCAGACAATCGCAGGACAGCTGCATGTTTAAGTGCTGAACACTTTGGAGATTGCTGGATGGAAGCTATCACATGCATCACATTTTCTGGTGTTGTTATAGTCTGAGGTCAGCCAGCAGATTTTCTTTTCAGTGCAGAACCTGATACTCTAAAGTCTGATATTCAAACTGAAATTGCTTTTCTATAGAGAACAGAATCATGTCAGCCAAGTTCGAACCTAATGCGAAATGCTCACTGAGTAGTAATCACAGAATCACCATTACAAATACACTCCTTCACAACAGATGTATGATGCTCAGTTAGCCAAGCCTTTGCACCTACTGAAAATGGCACATACACCACTATTGATTAGATTAGATTAGATTAATACTAGTTCCATGGATCATGAATACGATATTTCGTAATGATGTGGAACGAGTCAAATTTTCCAATACATGACATAATTAAGTTAATTTAACAACATACTTAAGTTAATATAACAACTTTTTTATTTTTTATGTTTATTTATTTATTTATTATATTTTAAATATTTTTTTTTTCTTAATTTATATCTAAAAATTCCTCTATGGAGTAGAAGGAGTTGTCATTCAGAAATTCTTTTAATTTCTTCTTAAATACTTGTTGGTTATCTGTCAGACTTTTGATACTATTTGGTAAGTGACCAAAGACTTTAGTGCCAGTATAATTCACCCATTTCTGTGCCAAAGTTAGATTTAATCTTGAATAGTGAAGATCATCCTTTCTCCTAGTATTGTAGTTATGCACACTGCTATTACTTTTGAATTGGATAAAGCTGTTAGAAGGGAGATTGGACGGTAATTGTTGACATCAGATCTATCCCCCTTTTTATGCAAAGGTATAACAATAGCATAATTCAGTCTATCAGGGAAAATGCCCAGTTCCAGAGAGCTATTACACAGGTGGCTGAGAATCTTACTTATCTGTTGAGAATAAGCTTTTAGTATTTTGCTGGAAATGCCATCAATTCCATGTGAGTTTTTGCTTTTAAGCAAGTTTATTATTTTCCTAATTTCAGAGGGAGAAGTGGGTGAGATTTCAATTGTATCAAATTGCATAGGTATGGCCTCTTCCATTAACAGCCTAGCATCTTCTAATGAACACCTGGATCCTACTATATCCACAACATTTAGAAAATGATTATTAAAAATATTGTCAACTTCTGACTTTTTGTTCGTAAAGTTTTCATTCAATTTGATGGTAATACTGTCTTCCTGTGCTCTTGGTTGACCTGTTTCTCTTTTAATAATATTCCAAATTGTTTTAATTTTATTATCAGAGTTGCTGATTTCAGACATGATACACATACTCCTGGATTTTTTAATAACTTTTCTTAATATAACACAGTAGTTTTTATAATGTTTGATAGTTTCTGGGTCACTACTCTTTCTTGCTGTCAGATACATTTCCCTTTTCCGGTTACAAGATATTTTTATACCTTTAGTAAGCCATGGTTTGTTACAAGGTTTCTTACGAGTATATTTAACTATTTTCTTGGGGAAGCAGTTTTCAAATGCATTTACAAAAATGTCATGAAATAAATTATATTTTAAATTGGCATCAGGTTCACGGTACACCTCATCCCAGTCTAACTGCTGTAGGTTTTCCCTGAAATTTGCAATTGTTAAATCGTTGACTGAACGTACTACTTTGGAGGACTGTTTAGTATTGCTGAATGGAGCTATGTCATATATTGTAACTAGCTGTGCACCATGATCAGAAAGACCATTCTCAACAGGCTGAGCATTTATCTGGTTAAACTTATCTTGGTCTATAAAGAAGTTATCTATCAGTGAGCTGCTATCCTTTACCACCCAAGTAGGAAAATCAATAACAGGTGTCAAATTGAAAGAACCGAGTAATACTTCAAGGTCATTTTTCCTATTACCCTCTTTCAGAGAATCTACATTGAAGTCCCCACAAATAATAATATGCTTCCCCCTGTCTGACAGATAGCACAACAAGGAGTCCAATTTTTTCAGAAATAGATGAAAATTTCCTGATGTGGACCTATATACAGTTACAATTATAAATGTGCCTTTCTTTAATTTAAGCTTACAGGCACATGCTTCTATATGTTTCTCTACACAAAACTTTTTTGTTTCTATACTTTTTGCACAATGATAACTTTTGACATATATGGCAACTCCTCCTTTCTCCATATTTTCTCTCATTACATGTGCAGAGAGCTTATATCCACTTACATTTACCTTTTCCATATCAGTAACAATGTGATGCTCAGACAGACATAGTATATCTATTTCATCCTCAGCTTCTAAATCTTCTAAACAAAGCAGAAGCTCGTCTATTTTATTCTTTAAACTCCCAATATTTTGATGAAATATACTTACATTATTTTTAATTATACTTTTATGAGAACCTTTCCTTATTCTAACATTTGCAGTACTCTCCTGTCTGAGTTTCTCATTGTGCTTAGGCCTAGTTCCTATACCAGTGGTCACATAAATACCCCCTCCACATCAGTATCTCCACCACAACTCACACAGAGGCTTCTTCAAATAGCAAAAGTCTTTTCCGTTTATGTATGAAAATAATCTACCTCAAATTTATTGAATGATTCACTATTCATCTTTTGACACACTATAACTTTTTCTGTGCTTCCTGTCAAATTTCACTGTTAGGGATTAACATGTTTCCATACTCACTGAATCAACTATATCAAAAATTACAACTGGACAATGTTGCCCCTTCTTGGGTAAATTTCTGTGGTTATTTAGTGAGATTCCCTATTTATCTGAATAACATGGTGTCAATGTATGCTATCTGTTAAATGCTACATTTTAATAATAATGTTCCAGTATTGTCAGCCACTTAAGTAAGGGATAATCATCAGTGATGTGGCTCAACTGATATGGTAACTGAGGCTGTATCTCAAACCAGACCACAATCCTCACTACCCAATATAGGCACAATTCATTTATGCATGTCATGACTATGGACTTTTCTGAGAAATGGAACTCCTGACATGTTAGAGATGACATGAATTTTACTTAGTTGGAGCATAGCCACTGAGACATTTAAAATAAGCTCTCTCTATGATGAGAAGTTTTTAAACTTTTGAATGATGTACTGATTGACCACTTAAACGTATAAAAACATACAACCTTGTAGTTAAGCATGTTGTTATATTTGAAAAATCCATTGCACCTGTACCCTATTGGAATTCATAATAGAAGATAACACCCACCTACTGTAGAAAAATGTTCTCACAATAAGTCATATTCCTAATATTTTTATATCCTTGCTCTTATTAAAGAGCTGGTTTCATGCCTCTAAAAGTTCACATTTTATTTTTAAGGTACAGTTCATATGTGCATAAAGAGGGAGAGGGGGCCCACTATGGACAAATGAAAATGAAGTACATAAAAAGAATTTTTTAAAAAAGAAACCTTTATTGCAACTCTCTGAGCCAGTAGGAACAATACTAGTATTCAGATTATTCAGGTTTTCAGTCGTTGATCATCTGTTGTCTTCAAGATGATTATTACAGGTTTAATGCCTAAAACTGAGATAACTTTCTGAGGATAACACATTGCTGTCAATAGTATTTGCATTCAGTAAAAGAAATAAAGGAATTCACATGTATAGTTCTACAAGCACTATTGCAAACAGTCTAAAAATGACACGTGGACTCATCTTATTGATTTCTTGATTGCAATATGCAGATATGAATGCTATACTGAAAGGCCTGAGCAACAATCTGTCTCATCAGCAACTGAACCAATGCAATAAAAATGAAAGTATTATCAAAATATACAGATTTTACAATATGAGTTGAAACACTGTGACACCAATAACTTCTATCGAGTGATCATAGGCTATGTTTACAAAATGGTTGACATCGGTGTTCTGTTTTGACAGTGTGTTGTCAGTCAGTTTCTTACTGAAGAGGGCATCCTGAAAGTGGTGCATCAGGGTATTCAAATAACCATAATGGACTTCTACTGCAAAAACATTTTCGAATTTACAGAATCACATATAAATTGTGTGCAGAGAAATTGAGATTATAATAATAAGTGACAGAGAAGTCTGTAGATTAAGATTATGTACAGAGTTTGTCTAAAAATTAACACTCATAAAAGTGGATTGTTCATGATTTTAATTGTGACCCTCATATCCAGATTTTGACTGTAGTCCCCAAGTACTTTCACAGTGCAGGAAACATTGTTTATATGAATGAAATTAAGTAAACAGGAAACTTCGTTACCTATAAATACACATAAATGCCACAACTTGACTTGAAGTGTGCAGTTTATTTTCCAGCAGGTGTAAAAACCTCATAATCACGCACGGTAAAATTGTAATCTCCCATAAGAGCAAGACACGAGGCATTTTCTCCATCGTAGGAATGTGGCAAATTGGAATAACTGTCCATGTTGTTGTTGCAGTTGCTCGAAATAAGCAGATCTGCTCCAGCTCCAAAGATGGGGCCACAGCTGAAAAAAAAAAAAAGTTATTGCAGCACCCACAAAGAGGACTTATGGCATAGGCATGACTTATGGCTCATCTGCAGTACGCAGGATTAAAAAAAGAAAGAGAAAATGATATCAACATAGTACAGAACATCTGCACCCATATTCCATGACCTACTGTACTGTTTATGGCAATGAATAATTCATGCGTCACCATCACAATCCCCATTTCCTGTTCCACTGATTAATTGTGCACAGGAAGGATTTGTGGTAAGCTTCTTTAGGAGCTTAAACTTCTGACTTTATATTCTTGGTCTTTAATGAGAGATATGTAACAGGAAGTAACATGTTGGCTGACTCTTCTAAGAACACAGACACTGAGAAGTTTAACAGTAAACCCCCCATGATGCACCACTGGAACTGAATGAGCATCTCCATGACACTTTCACATTTATTAAATGTAACAGCAGCAAAATATGTTACTTTTCTTCGGTTCTTTCTCTTTCTTCTATCAGTCCTACCTGGTGAGGAGTGCAGACTGAGGAGCAATACTCAAATATCAGCCATACTTCCTTTCTGGGTAGAATTCTTCCAGCGAGTCTAGCATCAGCCTTTTCTTCAGCTAAATGATTAATGGAAAATCTCATATAAAGATGTGAAACAAATGCTAACAAAGAGATAGAGGGGCTGGCCAGTACTTACCTCAGCTCAGTACAGCCGATAGATACACATAAAACAGAACTGAAAATTTGCATTCCTAGCTTTCGGAACAAATGTTCCTTCATCAGGGAGGAGAGAGGGGAAAGAAAGGGAAGAAGGGAAAGGAGATTCAGTTACTCACAACCCAGGTTATGAAGCAACAGGGAAAGGAAAATGGGAGGGTAGCAAGGATGGAGGCATGGTTGTCAGAGGGAAGCCAAAGATATTCTACTGTAAGTACTGTGCCAGCTTCAAACCAAAGAGGATGCATACAGAAGTAAAGAGGTATATAGTATAAAGATAAACACAACTATGTAGGATGAAAAGATGCGTGAATGGCTAAAGAGGAAAGGGAAAGAGGAGAAGACTGAAGAGTGAATGGGAGTGAGGTTGTTTAACGTAGGTTCAGTCCAGGGGGATGGCGGGATGAAAGGATGTGTTGGAGTGCAAGTTCCCATCTCCGCAGTTCAGAGGGACTGGTGTTGGGTGGGAGGAGCCAAATGGCACATACGGTGTAGCAGGTTCCTAGGTCCCTAGAATTATGCTGGAGGGCATGCTCCGCTACTGGGTATTGGGCATCTCCTAGGCGGACAGTTCGTCTGTGTCCGTTCGTGCGCTCAGCCAGTTTAGTTGTTGTCATGCCGATGTAAAAGGCTGTGCAGTGCAGGCATGTCAGTTGATAAATGACATGTGTAGTTTCACACGTAGCCCTGCCATGAATTGTGTATGTTTTACCAGTAGCGGGGCTGGAGTAGGTGGTTGTGGGGGGATGCATGGGGCAGGTTTTGCAGCTAAATCACTCTGTATCCATACTGCTAGATATTTAATGTATGTAACCTAGTAATGCCCTACAGAGCTTAAAGCAATCTTCAAGCTGAGGGCAGCTTTAAATTACTATTTCAGATGTCACAAAGGTGGAACTTCATCAGTAGATGGGGCAGAGTATAAACAAACTGATGAGCAGTACTATAACAGAGAAAGAAATTATATATTCCACATTTGTTGCTCAGAAATTATTTTCATCCAGCAATATCAGAATTAGTATCATATCATCCATGAAAGTTATTAGAAGTACACAACAAAATTGCAAACCCACTAGCTCAAATGATAAATCAATGTTTTGAAAAGGGCTGCTTTCGAGAGGTACTGAAATATGATGAAGTCAAACCACTTTTAAAAAGGGAGAAAGAGAGGTCATGGGAGATTATTGTCCTATCTCAATTTTCCCAGTCATATCTAAAATATTTGAAAAAGTTGCTGGTGCTCAAATCCAAAAGTTAACTGCAAAATATTCTATTATTTAAACAATCAATTTGGTTTCCAACAAGGTTTAACCATAGGTGCAGTGAACAGTTTCACAGAGAAAATAAGACAATTAGACAAGAGCAATAAGGCAGCAGGAGTTTTGTGTGACTTCACAAAGGCATTTGATTCTGTAAGCCATGCATTGCTCACTTACAAGTTTGGAAAGTATGGCATTAGGGGAAGTATCCTGCATCAGCTTAAATCCTCTTTCTCAAACAGAAAGCAAATTATCATTCTGAATGGAAAAAAGTATCTCAGCATGTTCCACAAGGTCCAGTCCTGTTTCTCTTCTATGTTAATGACTTACCGTTAAGCATCAGCTCCCTCCAATTCTGTTCACAGATGATACTTCTGTGTTAGTTGAAAAATCAGGATTTGGAAAAAATCCCCTAATCGTCCACCAGTATCTTAGAAACATAGTTCCAGCTAGATGGGATGGATCTCAACATATTTAAGATTCATGTGATGCAATTCAAAACCAAACAGTCAAAATGTGAGCAGATTAAGATTATTCACAACCCCCAAGATATAGAAGAAGTTGACTCAGTCAAATTCGTAGGATTAAACCCGGATAAAAATTTGAGCTGGCAGGCACATGTTGAGTACCTGGCAAACAAATGGAGCAGCTTTGCATTTGCAGTGCAAATATTATCAACCACTTGAGATTATTCTCTCTTTTTATATATCCGAGATGAATTATTTGAGGGAAACCATTTTGTTCACTCACGTGACACAAGAGACAAAGAAAATTTTGAGGTACCAGTATCTCTGTACGTGGGAATGAAAGTTTATAATAAATTAAAAAGGAAGAAGCAAATGAATTTAGGTCCTCTTAAAAGAAAGCTGTATGAGGCACTAACACTGAAATGTTATTACTCAGTGGACGAATTTATGCACAACAAACTGGAAATTTGAGCTGGATATAATGTGTTACATGTTCCAAGAAATATTTTAGTATTTATTAGTGTAAAAATTACTGTAACTGTATTCCAATTTTTTTTACATTTCTCCTGTACGCAAACCAAATGGACTGCAAATGTGTGACATGAGATGAATAAACTACAGTTCCATGAAAAGAGATGTCTACATATCCCTCCATCTACATCCATACTCTTCAAATCACTATGAAATGCATAAACAAGAGTACTTCCCATCGTACCAGTTACAAGGGCTTCTTCCCATTCCATTTACATATGCAACACAGGAAGAATTGTAGTTTAAACGCCTCTGTACATGCAGTAATCTGTCTAATCTTGTCCTTGCCATCCCTCATGCTGAAGATTCCATCTTGTCATTTTCTTTTTTATCAGGACATTCTTTTTAAAATTTTATCTATATTTTAATATTTTATCTACATCTTCATTCACTCCATTAATTTGTGAGATAATTGCAGCACTAAAATTTGTGGCTGTTAGCTGAGAGATTGCTTCACTCTGGCAACTACTGTTCCAGAAGACATTCACACATTGAACACCAGCCAAAGTGACACAAGGTGAGCCAGGCACAGATAATAACAGCTGATGAATGTTGTGAATTTACCATACCAGTATTGGAATAAACCCTAATTATTTCTTGTGTGCACAAGTAACAATCAATTTAGGCTAAAACTTAATCAAATGACATGTTGATCCAAAACACAACTTTTAGGTAGTTGTAACAAAATACTGGCCCCACTGTGGACATAGTAAAGCTGGGGAGACATAAGAGAGGAAAGAAAGGAGCCAGAAACATATTTTTACTTTAAGGAGTTATGGGAGCAAGAATTCATGTCAAATTAAAATTTTCATGGTATAGCTCAGAGATATGAGAAAACAGAATGATGCTACCCTCCTTAGTGATGCCTGTTAAAAGAAGTTGATAATCACTCACAATGGAGACTGCTGAAAATCCAATCTACATTTTGTCATATTTTAAAATCACATCTTATTCATCATACAAACTGAATAACTGTGTTCATTTGTTACTTACTCTGGATGGTAGCATATTGCAAACATCTTCTTTACTATGTTAAATTTGGTTGGCGATAAATCTGGATTATTTGGCAGTGTAAAAAGAAAAGCCTTTTGTGAAGGAATGTAGTGGCCTGTAATGTTTGTCTTCTCCCATGGGACATCACTGAAACCACCACAAATCTCTGATGTTGCACCCTAGTAACAAAGAAAATAACTTTCATATTTTCAGATAAGCCACATGCTGAAAAATAATGTCAATGAAATGTGACAGCTGAAGAATCAAAAAATTGTCAATAAAATAATTCCTGTGAATTTTTGCAACTTTGTGCTTAAAGTGAAAACTTCTATACAGGTTTGCAGCTCGGCTGGGTTGAGGAATTGTGTTGGATGGACAAGGGGTGAAAGGAGGCAAGGAGTGGGAGGGAGGTTTGGGATAGTGGCTGATAGTTGAGAAAGTGAAGCAGCAGTTGTACTGGATATGAATATGAAAGAAAGAAGCAGCAGGTGCACAGTACAGGAATGTGACCTTGGCAGTATCACTGGTGAGCTCATGGAGCACATGAGGATATGGAGGAGTGAACTGGGAGAGAAAGACAGAATAGGGGAAGATAAGATGCTAGGAAGAGAGTGTGTGTATGGGCTGAAAGAAGTTGGGTCCTGGGATGGGGTGGATGTGAGTGTGGGGCAGGAGGCAAGCAGTGATTAAGGCCAGGAAGACTGTATGATTGAAGCATGTAATGTAAGGACAATTCCCATCTAAGTAATTCAGAGAAGCTGGTCTTGTGGGGGAGAGGATAGAGTCCAGATGACATAGATGGTGCAGCAACCATTCAAGTTGAGCATTTTACACTCAGCGGCATTTTCTACAACCGGATGGTCAATTCCGTAGTTGGCTTGAGGAGGAAGAGGGATTCAAGAAAGAGGTTTTGGGACAGGCCTAGAAATTTGAGGAGGAATTGGAGGTTGTGCTGGACATCTATAATGGGGTCGCTATGGGGATGTATGTAGAAGGGTCAGACAGCTGGCAGGTACCTTTTATTTTCTACCCTCAATTTTCTGCCCTCAATTTTCACTAGCCCCTGCCCCATACTCACCTCTGTCCCTTGCTCTTCATTCCATTCAAAGTATCTATGATATACCTATGAAATTTCTATGCTATATATATGAAATATCCTGAACCATTCTTATATCAATCATACTCCCAGCCTCTTGCCCCATGGATGGTATCCTTGTGGAAAACCCAGATGCAAGACCTGTTCTATGTATCCATCCACCTCAACCTATTATAAACTCATCACAGTCATATCTTAACCTGTCATAAGCAGAGTCACCTGTGAAAGCAGCCACGTTATACATCAGCTCTACTGTAACTTCTGCCCAGCCTTTTGTATGGGAATGACCACAGAGCAGTTGTGCACCTGAATGAATGGTGACCACCAAACTGGTTCAGAGCAGAGTTGATATCCAGTGGCAGAACAAGCTATTGAGCATAACATGCTTGACTTGAATGGCTGCTTCACAACCCATACCCTTTGAATCATCTTCAACCTTCTTAGTTCTCTGAATTATATGGGCAGGTATTGTTCTTACAACATATCCTCCAAACCTGCAATCCTGCTGCCCTCAATTTTCACTAGCCCCTGCCCCATACTCACCTCTGTCCCTTGCTCTTCATTCCATTCATTTACTCTCACATTTTCCTCTACATAGTTCATCTGTTCTGTCCCCCCCCCCCCCCCCTTCATACCCCATTCCTCCACCTCACTGTGCTGTGTGCTATAGACAATTCTCCATGCCAGTGACAGGACGAGTGCACCAGTGCCACATTCCTGTCCAGTCCCCTTGTGACCTCTCCCGCCCACCCACCAGCAATTATTCCCTACGCCCTTCACCTCCTTTCTCCTTTCAGTCACTCCACCTCATACAACCACAACACCACAACCAAGCTACTAAGTTGGGACAATGCAGCTGTTTAGTGTTTTTGTTAGTTAGCTCTGACGAAGAGCAATGTTTGAAACTTTAGCAACAATTTCAGTTTTATTAATGTGCCTTTTGACTGCTCAATCTCTGAACTATGTAGCGGGTGGCTACATTCACTCCCTCCATTCAATGAAAAACTTACAATGATCCAGCTGCACTATTTACGTAGCACTGTAAAATCAGGTTATGACATAAACCACAACATATTCAAATATTTAGATATTAATTTTCATATTAGTAACTTCTTGTCTGCAAAAGTATAATTCGTGTTGATAAAATGGTAGACTGATAACTCACCAATGCAATCACATATGTCGGTGCTATCCCATCACAATGGCGGTGGAATGCTTCTGCAGAATAGCCGTGCGTGGATGCACGATACACCAGTCTCCACACTTGCTTTGCAGAGCCATACCAATTGTTTAACACTCTGTGATAAGATGTCTTGTCCTGAAGATATAATTTTGTATAAAACTAGTGGAAACTTTGAAAGGAACCCATCAAAGAAACCAAAATGACATGGAAAATAAATCAGTGACATGACATTTTCATAATGAAAAAATTGTGATTGCAATGAGAATACTTACAGAAGTAAAGTAACACATATATTCTGGAAATATTTGCATAGGAAATAGAATTCAAAATTAAATTACAATCTAAAACTAGAAAAAACAACTGCTACTGGGCATCAGCAGTATGAAACAATACACTGCAAATGTCATGACCATGCCATTCTTATGAATATTAATTTATAGTTTATAGATTAACCATATACATAATCTTAATCCAGAAATTTTTCTGTCAATTTTTGACCATTACCCCACCCAACTGATCTAATTTCTTCACAGTGATACAAGCACTGAGAAGCCACAGAGTACTGTGCTGTAGGATAATGTTCCACTTACCATGTGATGAATGAAGAAGCTTTACAAGTGTCTGCACAAAGTGAACAGCATTTCTGGTCCATCCAGGTTGAACAAGATCAACCACAATGCAACCCCCTGCATCCCAGAAGACACTGGACTATTCCATACTCCAGTCTTTTGTATAAGGCTCATAAGGGTGGAACTAGTTTTCATTGCTGGTTACAATATTAGTCTAATTTTCATTGCTGGTTTAATATTAGTCAAAAAATCTTCCCCTTCCTTTTTGAAATCTTCAAAGAACTTAAGAAGATATTGAGTGACAGTTGTTGTCTGAACTTTGTGGCTTTCTGTCAATGCATGTGGGAACCAACAGGCACCAAAGTTTTGATAACCCACGTTTTGAAATATTTCGTGCACTGCACTATATCCTGTTGCAAGTGATTTGTCCATGTGATACATCTGTCTCCTTAATGAATTCAACTCTTTTCTTGTTGTGCACAGTGGAAGCAGTTACAGGCAAGAAGTTACATGGAAGCAGTTACACTGTGATTGCTACAGTGCTCATCTTGGATGCCCGTGTTCCCACCTTTTAAGCATTTCACCCATCTTCTAACACTGCTGACATTCACGCACACATCTTTATCTACATTCTGAAGGCTACCATTGGCATTCAGGGCTATCACGACAGTGTTTTTGGTCATACTAAATGCCATGTTGGTGAAATTACAACCCTAGGGTCAGACTGTTGCTGCCGCATCCTATCGTGCCATTCTGCAAGAAATCTGAGAGGCCACAAAATACAAACAACCTGGACTCATGATATGGGACATGAATCATCTGTACAACAATGCCTGTTCTCATAGAGCAAGACAAATGCAAACATTTCATTGAGAATAGTTCAAACATCCACCACACAGCTTCCATTGAGTTTCAGCCATTTAGGCCCCTTATAAACCTGGGTGGGCAGCACTTTCAAGACAATGAGACTGTAGGCCAAGAGATCACTCTTTGGGTGCTATAGTTTTCATTAGAATTCTGAACTGTAGGTTTTAGAGCCTAGTCAAATGATGGGATAGTTTTTTAAAGTCACTATGGGAGTGCATTGGAAAATAAAATCTATTTTAATCTGGTACTCACAGCACTCATGTCACTACTGTGTTTTTGGCTTATTTATTTACTTGCTCTTGTACAAAGCTATGTAATATTTGATACATGACCAGTATTTGCAGCAGTAAGCATAATCCACACACAAGTGTTTCACCTGCACAAGGATCTGTGAATCTGGGAAGAACTTGAGAAAAACTCTTGGTTGCAGACGTTTATCTTCACAGTTCTCACGGAATTTGTTTGGAAGAGCTGCATAGCGGTATCTTTCCAAAGAGAGTTCCATTGGCACAGCACCTGTGGGCTCCACCTCTTCTGCAAAAACCTGACTGTCTGTAAAGCAGATAGCTCATGTTAACTGACCAGGATGTGACAGCAGTGGCAAACAAAACAGTAATTTTGAAAAGATGATAATAATAATGTTAGAGAGAGAGAGAGAGAGAGAGAAAGGGAGGATGTAGAAATTTACATAAAGATATCATATTTTGCAAACAAGTGACAAACAAAGATTATGGCACACAGTAAGTAAAAATAATTAATACCAACTGGATTCAGTCAAATAATACAGGATTCAATAACAGCAAAAAAGGTTTGCCTAATATAATAATGAGTTACATCTCTATATGTAAACCTTTGAGCAAACATCTGAGGATGACAATGACTTGACAACATAGTGATACTATCTCAGCAACTCCAAAGTGTTGTCTCCACTCTCTCGAGAGCTATTACTGTATTGGCCTGTATGTCTGGAATAACGTACAGTAGAATAGGAAAGAGAACTGAGGGCATGTTAGATGATGATCAATTTGCTACACGAAAAGTAAAGGTGACACAAAGGTGACAGTTCTGACATTATGCTTCATAATGGAAGCAAAACTTGAGAAAAATCAAGGCACTTTATTTGAATTTGCTGCCATAGAAGAGTGTACAAAACATAATGTGATGCAAGATGATTAAATCCTTAGAAAAATTAGTATATGTTAGGGAATGACAGATAATGTACAATATGTACAAGAGCATATGAAGACGTGCAGAAAAAATGGGATAACCCTCAAATGTAAAAGCTTAGAGGTAAGTGTTGCCATCTATTGCTGGGTACGGGAACTGTTAAAACTGACACTGATCTCAACCCTAAGTGATATTTAGATGTGAGACCAATGTCAATTTGATGGTTCCTGTACCCAACAACAGATGGCTACACTCATCTCTAGTTTTTTTACATTTGAGGGTTAGCCCGTTTTTCTTTACATGTCTTCATATCCTGCCTTGACACTGTATGAGAACTTCTTTTTCAGCCTTTTTCTCTCCCTCTCTTGCCATTATCTTAAGATCTTATTCTACTTCAAAATGAATTTTCATATGAAAAGTTGTTCATCCCTGTTTTTATTGCCATGTATTTCCTACTAAATTGGAACCTTTATCACACGAGGATGTTCTGACTAATGAAAATTTATGCCCGATCAGACCTTGAAACCATATTTCCTGCTTTTTGTAAGCATAAATTTTCATTAATCATGGAATATTCATTGTGTTGCTGTCCAGTTTTTCTGATAATTATTTCATTCATGTCATTTGGTGTATTTGTATCTTCATTGCTTTAATAGCCATTACTTCCATGCATTTCATGTCAGTGAACTGAATTCAAATAAGTACTTATTTACATGGCCAGAGTGATGTGCTTATTTTGAAGGTGTTGATGCTTCTGATTCATTTTATTAATTACTGGGTATTTTTGAATTAATGCTCACTAGTATCTCAATAACAACAAATACATGCATTTACAATTTTACAGCATCCTCTTGAGCCGCACCAAAATAATAAATTTGCTCTTAAAATTTTGTGTAAGCAATACAAATTTCTGCTTTTCCAGCACTTGTAACAAACTCAACTCAAATTAGTCTTTCTTGAATTCATCCATTCAAAGTGAAAGCTCCATTTGAACCATCCATGAGGAGCTTGTCCAGGTACACTTTACAAGCATAGAATTCCTCTGCCTCCATGTAATACAGCAATAACCATAAATTTACCTTCATGAATAGGGCCATTTACCTATAAGTAAAAGTCGAACATGGTTGATGACTCCAGCAAGGTGCTGGCATACTCGTGCTCTTTCCTCCTCAGTCCAGTGGGCTGTTGGTTGTGTAACACCTGCTTGATATTTGGCCCAGTTTAACACAGCTCGCCACACATCTTCTTCTTCAAGTGCAAGCTGGATAACAGAAGACTATCAGTCAGTTTGTAGTGAACAGAATTGGTGCAATATTTGGATGCAGATTTAGTATTCTTACATAATCTGAAGAAATCAACTTAATAAGGGCTTCCTTTGGCAAATTAAGAAATGAATTGGTCTTAACACACCCTGTGGCATTTTCTCCGATGTATGAAATGCATCGTTCCACAAATGATTTGGTACACTTGCCACCTGCAACAGAGGGTAGAAAATGAAAATAATTTATGAAGCTAAACAGAATGTGAAGCAAATGATCAGCTCCTACCCAGTGTAAATACTCCGAGTTACCATAATAAAACAGAGAAACTATTAAGATTTATCATAGACCAAAAGCCCTAGTGAGGAAAGTTATGTAGCTGGCCCACACACATGATCTAACTGCTGTGCAAGCAGAGAAACTGGTTCAATAAAGAACTCCTATTACATGCAAATTTGTGGGCCATACAATTTAGGAAAGAGAATGTGGGTGCCAGATGATTAAACTTAGAGGCCTGGTGCAGGGCTGGAGGTGCATGTGGGCCGGGGACTAACAGAGCTTGATGACAGGAGGATTACAACATCGAAGGGTGTGTTTCAAGGACAACTCCCATATATGTAGTTCTGAAAAGCTGGTTAGTGGACAGAACAGAAACGGGGAGGGGGGGGGGGGGGTTGGAGCCAGATAGCATAATTTGTGGGGCAGCCACTGAAATTGAGCATATTGTGCGTAGCACTATGTTCTGCCCCTGGGTGGTAAACTCTGCTCCCAGCCACAGTTCAGCTGTGATCATTCATTAGGGTGGACAGCTGGATGGCAACCATGTCCACATAAACGTACAGAAAAATTATTGCAGGTCTGGTATATGAAGTGGTGCTTTCACAGGTAGCCTTTTCTCTGATAGAATAGTACGAGGCAGATAATTCATGCAGTGCCTCAACTTTGCATTTTTCTGGTTTTTACAGTCCTTTATTTAATTATGTAATACATTAATCATTTACCATGTTATGTATTGATCTCTGTCTCCTCTCATCCTCATTACAGGTGGGTCCCTTGCACACTGGGTTGTGAGTCGTCTACCCCCACCCCCCCTCCCCCCAAGGAAGGAACTAGTAGCTCCAAAGGCTAGGATGGTATCATATCCGTCTATATAGTCCATTTTGTCTCCTGTAGGTGACTTATGACTGACAATTCTATCTCAAAATTTTATAGTTATGTAGTGTATCTATTTTGTATTATTTCCTGGCTGGAACAACAACAATATTATGAAAAGGAAAGGTCGCTACTCACCATGTAGAAGAGATGTTGAGTCGCACACAGACATAACAAAAACACTGCCACACATGTTGAGCTTTCGACCAAAAGGCCTTTTTCTAAAGTAGACAACACACAGGTCAAGTGTGTGTGGGTTGTGCTTGTCTGAATGTGTGTCATCAGAAGGCAGGTTTGGAGCAGCATTGCTACAATGTTCTTGGTCAGATGCTTACTGAGTAGCACACAGTTGTTGCAAGGAGTGTTGTCATGGTGCAGACACCAGTCAATGGTAAAATATTTTTCAGCTGGCCTTTTGCTTCAGTATTTTAAGCACATCAAAATACAGTGGAACTTTGATTTTATGTTCTCCGATTTTACATTTCTCACAATTCTACACCATAAATTCGTAGCCCCTTTGAAAAACCCGCAAGACCAACGCTATAAAATTCCCCATTTTACATTTCTTCTTAGTAAGGTTTACCTGAATTTTAAGTTCTTACTCGACGTCTTGCTTGAGTTCACCCCGTTTTCTTCCTATTGACATCTGATATGACTAAACAAGTTATAAGTGCCACAAATGACAGATGGTTCGCACCACGGGTGGTGGCGGAGTTAAGGGAATATTTTAGGCTGTTGTGGAGAGGGGAGATGTGAGAGAGGAAATGCTGATCTGATCCATTATCGGTGTTGTCAATATTTTATGCAGTGTAAAATTTATATTTTATGCCATGTACAGAAATTCACTGAGCCAACTTCGGATAAGCTCGTATTGTCAACTGGGGAAGTAAACTCATTTTTTCACATCTCTGTTTCTCTCATCAAGCCAGAAATAACACCAGAATGAAATTTTCACTCTGCAGCAGAGTGTGCGCTGATATGAAACTTCCTGGCAGATTAAAACTGTGTGCCGGACCGAGACTCGAACTCCTGAGTCTGTCATATAGTTTTAATCTGTCATGAAGTTTCTAAAATAAAACTTTAAATGGTGGTGGGCATATGAAGTGCAGCTCATAAGAAAAGCATTAAACAGTAATAGCAATGGCAACAAAGTTTGTCACTAAACAGATGTCCGCATTTATGTTATGGTTTAACCATTTAGCTGCTCTGATGTGTTTCGTTTAATTCAACATCATCAACTTTAGCTTTTTTTCTGGGGGAGCACAAAGAATAGTCTTTAAAAAATAGTGTTTTGAACACATAATTTGTGGCCATAGCATGTCTGAAAATAGCTTGATTACCTCATACCCAGATACCAATTTAAATTTTTTGATAAATGTTTACTTGCTGTTACACATCTGTGAATAAGAACTAATGAAATTCATTACCACAAATTATTGTCTAAACACTTTATTGTACAATTAATTTCCTTTACTTAGATAGATTTTATACAAAGCATTGGAGAGGATTGTGACTTTTAACCATACATGCCAATCACATGTGTTTCTGCTTGTGTGTGTGTGTGTTTTTTTTTCCCTTCATTTTCGTCATTTCTGCACTTTCCTCAATTTTGCGTTTCTTAAGTCTGGACCAAACGAAAATGTAAAATAGGGGTTTCAATATAAAATCTCTGTTTAAGACTTGCCACTCAAAACATCCCAACCTCATGTCATGAAAGTAATAATGAACATTACTTTTGCCTTTGTCATGTTTGCTTACACCTGTCCTAGGTGAGGAGAGACCAGCTTGTCTCCTCTTAATTTCAGCAATTTGATTTGGAATCATACAGATCTGTTTTCAAGCTACCATATGGCTCCAAAACTCACAGTCATTTTTAACGTGCTTCAACAGTTCTCGCAAGACAAGCACACGATTCTCCGTATTTTTCTTGGTTATCACCTTGAGGCCATATTGAACTTATCTGCAAGTGCCAGGTAACAATTTTGTTTGCATTGGTTTTGTCCATCCTTGTAGTCCCTGGTACCATCCAAACACTTAATCAGTGGGTGGTATTCAAAAGTTCACACACATAGCTAATTAGTTATATGTTCCATACATCATTTTCACAATATTTATCAATGCAAAACCAGTAATTTTGCGGGCTGTGTATACATGATTTTTTGTAATTATGTATAGTTTCTGGCCCTTACAAATTACTAAATAGAGTTCTGGCTTAAATTTGTTGTAGGTGTGCACACTACCACCCTTTTCAAAAATTAACATTGTGGATGGTGAATTTCTTTAATGAGCAGTTTAGTATCTAACAGAGATCTTAGTATCAATCAGTGGCCAGAGACACTTTTGCTACTAGGGCACGTTCTTACCAGGGGCAGGGTAGAGCAAAGTGTGCCTCAGCTGCCAATTGCTTGACAGATACCTGGGCTAAGTCCTTCCTCTGCCAAGGTTGTAAGTCATCAGCCACAAAACATCAGCAGTGATTGGTTGTCTTTACCACTAAACTGTTTCTCACATTGTTTCCTCAGATAGATATCTACTATAACAACCTGCCCACAAATAAGGAGCTATCTGGCAGAATGCCAGATAGCACTTAAAAATGAGTGGATTGTCTTTATTGGGGACTTGCATGTCACAACTGATCACTGCATGGTCACAGTAGTTCCTCTACTTCCTACTTTTTGAGTTTTTTATGGAGATCCATAAATACCAAAACTGTTGCTAACAGAATGTTAACAATGAGGACCATCAGACAACAAAGTAAACTATACCACAGCATGATAGAGTGAACAGACATCAAACTTACAGAACAGTAACAGCAGCAGAAGCTACAACCAGAAGCATGCTACAAACAGCAGGCAGAACAGAAACAATTACTGGAACAGGTGGCGCTGTGTCAACAGACAAAAGCTATGGCAATCAAGCAACTGCCCCCATCATTGTGTTCACTACATTACCTCTAGCATTATTTCCTGTATTTTGTGATTCAAACAAAGACTGGCTGCAGCTTAATCAGGAACTGATGTGTATCACCTGTTTTGAAAAACTTGCCCAATCAGCAGTCTCAGATGTAATTTCTTTCTCCAAAATTTATGATTTGCTTACAATATATTATGATAAGCAAACACACTTATGGACATCTTAACTAGTGTTTCACCAGCTGTTGAAGAAACCAGAGCAATCTTGTTAAGTTTGGGTAGCTGATCTTCATGGGAAGATCTGTAAGTAATACCAGCCACCTTTACACTCCCTTGCGTAACCTTTATATGCAGAAGTCGTTGTTCAGTACAAACCAGACCAGGAAATGTTTCATTAGGCATTAAAATTAGTAGACCCATTGTTAGACAAATTCTTGAAATCATTCAAGCTTTTCAGATTACACATAGGCCCAACATGCCAATAGATCAGAAGACTGAAGTAGCGTGCTGCATGAACCATGGAGTCCAATGACAGTCAACACCCATGGACACAGCAAACCAAAGCTGTGTTTCTTTTACACAACTGCAATACCAGTTCTGCTGCCTTGTATTGTACTGGTATCTTCGCCTATACAAAAGGCATGCAATGAATTGCATTTTCATGTTTACAAGGAGCAGGACTTAAGTGCGACCCAACAAGTGCAACCTTTTTCCTAAGAAGGAGAAGTATACCTATGGCATGTGTTGAGTGTCTGCCATAACATATAGAGCAGCACCTACAATTATACTTTGCACTCCAATATGAAGTGAATGGCAAAATGTACTTCACATTGCACCATGTATTAGAGGTTCTTCCCATTTGATCTGAGTATGGAGTGCAGGAAGGACTCTGTGCACAATGTAATTAGTGTAATCTTGTCTTCATGGTCCCTTAAACAAGATACATAGAGTGTTTCGTACATTTTTATACTTATCACTTAATAATGGCTCTTGAAGCTTTGTTAGAAGCTTTTACATGTTACGTGGTGACTGTCTTGGACATGTCTACCTGTTCACCTTTTTCAGCATCTTTTGTAGTAAAATGAACCTGTTACCTTTCGTGTTTCTCTTCTTTGTACATATAACAAATATGGCATCATGGCATCCATACTGGGACAGCTTGTTAAGGGTTGTGATTGCTTCGATATAAAAAAATTATTCGTAAACTGCTTTAGCCTCTTTTATCATCATTATAATATCATACACATTTTGTTGATCAATATCCTGTCAGTCTCAAACACTTGAGAAAAATTCTAGGCTGAATTACACGTGTGTTTTTTTATGCACTCTTCTTTGCAGACTGATTGAATTTTCCCAGTATTCTACCAATGAACCTATGTCTATCACTTTCTTTACCTACAGCTGAGCCTCTGTGATGATTCTACTTATCACTGCAGATTGATACACAGGAATTTGTGTGAGTTTTTTTGAGACTCGTAAGATACATGCACTGTGACAATTGGCGCCTTGCTAAGTCGTAGCCATTAACTTAGCTGAAGGCTATTCTAACTGTCTCTCGGCAAATGAGAGCAAAGGCTTCGTCAGTATAGTCGCTAGCAACGTCGCCGTACAACTGGGGCGAGTTCTCGTACGTCTCTCGAGACCTGCCGTGTGGTGGCGCTCGGTCTGCGATCACACAGTGGCGACACGCGGGTCCGACATGTACTAATGGACCGCGGCCGATTTAAGCTACCACCTAGCAAGTGTGGTGTCTGGCGGTGACACCACACTCCAGATTTGTGTTTCATGAGATGCAAAATTTTACATTTCTGAACATTTAAAATCAGGTGCCAGTTATTGTGTCCTTTAGAATGCAACCAAGACCTCACTAAATATTTCTGCAGCATTTTCAGAAAAGTACTTCATCATACACAAGTGCACCATTGCAAAAGTTTGTAGGTTACTATTAATATTTTCCACAGTTTTATCAGAACACTTCTCACAAGATTAACACAAATAACACACACACACATAGAGAGAGAGAGAGAGAGAGAGAGAGAGAGACTATCAACATGCCCGGGGCAAATATTGAATTATATCTAGATCTGTCAATGACCCTCAATCCATGATATATGCTTTGTTCTCCCAAACAAGAACCCTCAATCCAGTCACAAATTTTGTGTGATAACCCATGCAACCATACTTTCACTGATTTTTTGGAAGTCAAATATTACTGCATCTACCATTGTTTCGTGTGGATGTTTTTGGAATTCATGCTGGTTTACATGGAGGAAGCCATCCCATTCAAGATATGTTATCACATTTGACCCTCAGAATATGTTCTAAACTTCTACAACATGTGTATGTCAAAGATGTTGGAAGGCGGTTTCTGAATTGATTCTGCTGCCCTTCTTGTAAATGGGTATCACCTATGCTTCCTTCCAGCCACTGCACAAACTTATTTATTTTGTTCAAGGCATATACAGTTTTTTATGGTTCAAAGAGAGGCTAACTCTGACACAAATTCTGTGTTGGAATCTGATGGGGATCCCATTGTGCCATGGAGCTTTGTTCGAATTTAGCAATTTCAGCTGTTTTTCAATGCTGCAGACACTAATATCTAAATCACTCATTTTTGCAGTGGCGTGAGAATGAAACTGGGTTAGTGCTTCAGGATTTCAATTTGTTTCTCTGCCATCACATTTGATTCCTGTGCTGTCCACAACTGTCTTGGACACTAACTTTGGTGCCATCAATAGCTTTTTCATTCACTGTTTTGTGAGTGGCCTTGTGACTTGGCTACAGTAGTAACTGAAGGCATCATGTATTTCCCCATGTTAAAATATGTTAAATTCAGCATTTCTCCTTATGGCCCTTTGCTTTGTTTTTCATCTGTTATGCAGTAGTCACTATTTCATTAGAGTTTCTTTACAGAGACCGTATACCATGGATGAGTCCTTTCAATTACAAACTATTCTTCTGAAATTATTTAACTGGATAGATAAAAAACCTGCTCACCAAGCAGCAGCAGAACACACACATAAAAGACTGTTGTGATAGGCAAGCTTTCAGAGCCAGTGGCTTCTTCCTCAGGTAGAAGGGGGAGGAAGAAGGGTGAAGGAAAAGGACTGGAGAGGTCTAGGAAAAGGGGTAGATTTTGGGGAAGTCACCCAGAACCGTGGGTCAGGGGAGACTTACCATACGGAATGAGAAGGAAAGACGGTGTCTCCCCACAGTTACAGGTGACTTTCCTAATATCTACCCGTTTTCCTTCCCCTTCTGCCTGAAGAAGGAGCCACTGGCTCCGAAAGCTTGCCTATCACAACATCTTTTATGTGTGTGTTCTGCCACTGCTTGGTGAGTAGATTTTTTAGCTAGCCAATTAAATAATTTTATGTTATTGATGGTTTTTGTTGAACTATTCATCTAGTAACATATCTCTCCAGTGCTTCATCAAATATTCTTCTAATGTTGAGACCCAGTTCCTCTACATTCTCCTGCTCAGAGCTAAATGTTTCAATGTTCCTTTCTGGGATGTAGTACCACTGTTTATCTAGTCAATCTTTGTACTTGATTTAGTTGCCTTTAGTACTTGGGTGATCAATGATGCCACAATTACACCATTGACATGATACCAATTTCAACATCACCATCCTCAAAAAAGTCAGCTCCGTTTGTTGCCATTTGATATATTTTCTCCATGAGTGGGCTTCTGAACTATCTGTTATAGGTAGAACCAAACAAGAAAAATTACCCGCTTGGCATTTACAGTGACTTTGCCCAGGCTTTTGACTGTGCATATCATAAAACTCTAGATGAAAACATGATGTGGCATTACAGATATTCCCCTTGCATTATAAGACAGTAGAAGACAGAGGGGTCTCATTAACAAAAGATACTATGAAATGCAAAGTCAGAGTGAAAAAACATTAAATAACAAGCCCCACAAAGTTCAGTTCTTGGTCCCTTCATGTTATTGACCTACATAACTGATTTACCACAGACGCTGGAGGTCTCCTAAGAAACTTTTTTTTTTCTTTTTTGCCCCCAGATGATACAAGTCTACTGATTGAGTGTCCAGATAGGTACTTACTAGACATTGCAAGGGGATTAGTGGAACTGACATATGACTGGTTCACAGCAGACAGCTTCCATTCTAAATGACTTACAGACGCCAATAATCTATTCATCTTCTCTGACTGATTTAGTAATCACTGTATCACTATAGGGCCAACAGCGTTCCTGTCAAATCATCCAAGTTACGCGCTGTCATGTCGGGCTAGGCTAGCACCTGGATGGGTGACTGTCCGGGTCTGCCGAGTGCTGTTAGCTAGTAGGATGCACTCAGCCCTTGTGACACCAACTGAGAAGTAGCAGCTCTGATCATGAAAACTGACAACAGCCAAGAGAGCGGTGTGCTGAACACATACACCTCCATATTCACAACTAGTGATGCCTATTGGCTGATGACGACATGGCGGTTGGTCGGTACCATTGCGTCTTCTGAGAGTGTTCAGACGAAGTACCAATACAGTATGATGAACAATATTTACATGCTGGTTTACATGGGTTATCCCTCACGTGGCTGTACATGTAAATCATAAATTTAGGGTTTACAAATGGTGTGGCTATAGTAAGAAACAGTACGAGTGTGCACTGGAGAAATTTGGTAGCGGGGAGACAGTTATTATGACAAGAAATGGTTGAAAGTGCAACGTAAGCCCTGAGAAGAATCTCTTAAAAGTTGAGCATGAAACACAGACCTACTCTGGGAGATACTTCTTTTTATGATATGTTCAAAATGTATTAACAGATGTTTGCTACCCCATTCAAAGTTATTTTAATCTGTTATGTGATGACAAAGCAGGTCATCAAGTATATCAGTCTTCAGTAAATTATTCCACTGAAAAATACTGAGTTTTCTGCTATTAAATATTTCCTAGTTGGTATTAGATATCCATTTACGCCTTGGTTTCTACGACAACTTTGTGAGTGTGTTTACGGTTTGTCACAGTTGTAATGTGGTGACAACTACATCCACACATACAGGAACAAACTGCTTCAATGTTGCACAACATAGATGTGGGTGTGAAAACAGCTGCACAACATTTAATAGCAGTTTTGAGAACAAATTTAAAATGACAAACTGTATAGGACTTATGTCTGTACCATCCCAAGACAAACAGCTTTGCATTCGGTTGTATATTTGGCTACATATTAAAACATATCCAATGATTAAACTGCAACATAACTTTTACTTGTCATTGTGAGAAGTGACAAAACTGTTTTGCACAATACTGCAATCGTACTATACCACTTTACTAAGCAAAAGCGGGAAATGTATATGGAGAATGGAATGGCCACAAGAAGATGGATTCTGGAGCAACTGTACATAAGAAACTATGAACCTTATTTGAAGATAATCACTTACCCATGGTTGTCCCATTAGTGTGCACACTGACTATGAGAAAGCTATAATGGATATCGTGTCAAGTGGAAACTACATATGTTCTCATTTGGCATTCTTACTTTCAAACTGACGTATACTTACTCTTTATTTGCATTTATTTCTATTAGGATGGTGTGCAAATAAGACGAGTGGTGGGGAAATACACTGTAACAATGGGCGGTGTATCATTCAGCCACCTCTATCTATGGTGTGCACACACAATTGATTTTTTTGCTGGGGGTGTGTGGGTTATGATGAAGCTGTGATATAAAGTTAACACACGTATAACGTTAACAAGCGATGGGACTAATTTCCAGTGAGTTACGTTTGTTTTCTTGCACTTATAAAGCAGGAACCCTCAAATGTTCAGAATTTAACTGCAACCATAACTGCTTATGCACTTCAGTAGATTACTCAATATGACAACTTTTGAACTGTGAATTCCCAAACAAAATTAACTTCAAACACAGACCAAATGCCTATCTGCTTGGCAAATCAATCTCCTCCACAGAACAATTTCTGAAGGTTTATGAAAAAAGAAAGACATCGAGGATAGTTAAGTACAAAACACTGCATGCACGATAAATATTATTTGAATGATCAGTATTAATGTGAAACGTTACGTATATATTATTTGAAGTCTCCTGAGTGAGTGTGCCAAGTTTCCGTCACTTTTGACAGATAGCATCAGTTAGTCGCTGGGCACGGAGGGTGAGTTCAGTGGAAGGTGGTTCGGCAGAGCTCCACGATTTGCAGCGGTCGGGGAGACCATCCAAGGCTGTCACACCTGACATGTTGCAGTGAGCTGATGCCATTCACCGTTAAAGGATGCCATTTGTAGGAGACATTTTGAGGATGGTGAGGAGGTGATTCACACAGTGAAGCACTGGCTCTGTCACCAGGACAAGGATTAGTACCTACAGGACATACATGCCCTTGTTTCATGCTGGAGGAAGGCCATAGAAATGGATGGAGATTACATGGAAAAATATAATGTGTAGATAAAACACCATTCTTTTGGTGTGTGTAATTCTCATTATGTTCAATAAAGAATTGGTGAAGAAAAAAATGTGGTGCATTATTTTCTGGGCAAACCTCGTACTATACATTCGTAAAACTGACACATTCCATATTATAACAAGAGGTTGTAATTGTGGTGTACAGAAAAAGCCAAATAACTAGCAAGCTGTATTCATTTTGGCAACTGTACAAGATGTAGCAACGAGCAGAATTCAGAGTCAATACGTCGTCATGCCTGAAAATAGTGTAGATATAATATTACACTTCACCTTTCTTGGGTGAACATTTGATAAATGTATTTATGTGCTGACCCACTGATGCTGATGACATATCATTTG
This sequence comes from Schistocerca nitens, assembly GCF_023898315.1. NCBI lineage: Eukaryota > Metazoa > Arthropoda > Insecta > Orthoptera > Acrididae > Schistocerca > Schistocerca nitens. The sequence continues at coordinate 870,696,090 of NC_064617.1, forward strand.
CCTAAACTACTGAATGGATACGAACAGAAATAAGCAATAAAAATATAAAATGGCCAGGAACAATTCACACAACTTTGAACAATTTTAATAAACATTTTTGGAACAGTGATTAAATTATTTTTGTTTTCAAAATTCAGTCTTAATCCCACCATGTATGTTACAAGAGCATAAGTGACCGGTTTCGGTCATATCACATGACCATCATCAGACCCATGGCATCCTTCGAAGATGGTAGGTTGAGCACTCTTCTCAGTTGCTGTGATGTCGACCAGTTAACATCACAGCAACAGAGAAGAGTGCTCCACCCACCATCTTCAAAGGATGCCATGGGTCTGATGATGGGTGATACGACCGAAACCGGTCATCTATGTTCTTGTAACATATGTGGTGTGATTAAAACTGAATTTTAAAAACCAAAAATTTCACAACTTTGCCTGATGTGTCTAAAATGGAATGTTTACAATTAGCGTGTATTAATAGTTTGGTTTATGACAGTAATACATGGTCTTCCAATGCAAATTCTGTTTAAAAACCAAGAGTGGCTCTGCAAAAATGGAGACACATGTACAAAATTTGTAGGAGAGGAAGAAAAACAATGAAATGGATAAACAGAGAGATCTCTGCTAGATTTAAAGAGAAAAGACTGAGAATCCTGTAATTACTTCAACAAAGTGAAAGTCATTGTAGTTCAAGTCACTCATGAAAAATATTAAATAACCAACTTGAGATTATTATTCGCGCAGAAAAAGTTGACACTCAGCGTGTTTGCTTTTGGGAGCAACTATAAATTGGAAATGCCTGTACTGTCGCTCCCATCAGCCACCACGCCGAGTGTCAACTTTGTTTGCACATGTAGTAATTCATTGTATACAAGTGTCCCATACACAGCACAATTTAACATCTAATGCTTGGGGGAGACAAGGACTTCTGACCTAATCCAATTTCTTGTCACCAAAGGAAATAAGAGTGCAGCAAACAAACTGACAAACCACACAGACTGTCAGAGGGAAAGTGTTGTGATAGGCACAAACTAATGGACTCCTAGAATCAATAAAGTGTTACTTCTGACCAAACTTTGGCATTCAAAATGTATTAACTGGTGTGTGATAGTGGTCTCCCTCAAAACCAGAGATGTAGTGTGGCCTCATCTGTAGCATTGCACAAGGTGTAGGTTACATTGGAAAGTGACAGTTTGATAGAGCTGGTGAAGCCAATGAATGGCAATGCAAAATTCAAATTTTAGTAACAGATTCATCTGTAGTATGACCCAACCATGTTTAATGCAACTTTGTTACAAAAACTAGTCAGATAAGCTGCTTAAATAGACAAATCTCTGGTGCCTATTAGGTAGGTTCATATAACAAACACCAATTACGAAAAATGCAAATGGGTTTGGGAGAGACTAGGTTAAACTTACCATTTTCTTGATGTGTAGTTCTGCAAACAAGTGCCACAATCTTATACTTCCACATCTACAATCGACTGTGAACTGCATGGCTAAGGGTATGTCTCATGGTACTAATTATCAGGGCTTTCTCCTTTTCCATTCACATATAGATCACAGGAAGAATAATTGCTTAAATACCAACATGCATGTTATAATTAGTCTAATCTTGTCTTCATGATGCCTATGTGAATTATGTGTAGGGGACTGTGGCATATACCTAGATTTGCAGCATTTCTTCTTTTCCATGAACGTAGTTCAGCATTTCATGTGTTAATTTCCAATGGGGCTATTAATTATTCTGCCCCATAAAGCACTGCTGTCAGTTATTTTGGACAGCTAGTGTCCTGTATAAGACACTATAGTTTCTGATAATGTAGAACGAGTTATTTTACATTCTTATTACACATTCATATGTAACTATGGTTACATGCTCATCACTTACACTTTTAAGAAGTACTGTTGACGGTTAATTATGCCTACAACCACAAAGTAAGTTCTTCCATGTAATACAAATAGTAGTGAAATAGAAATTTTTCAATTTGTTTTCAAATTTAACTTTGGTATCTTTAAGACATTTTACATCACTGTTAACTGATTAAAAATTTTAGCTGCACCATTGTGCTTAAGACAACCATAATGTGGAGTAATGAATGTCATTTTCATCTGGTTTTGTAATTATTTACATCATTGTCCCTTTTAAACTGTAGTGGGTTATTTACAACAAATTTACATGGTAATATACTGTGAAAAGTAATCAAAATGCCTAACTCAAAACAGATGTACCTGCAAGACAACTGCGGGTGCACCACATCATCTTACAGCAGGTTATTGAGCAATGAACACTCTCTCTCTTAAATCCGAATATTATTCCATTTTGACATTTCCAATCCAGTTATTTTTTCCTCACCATGTGTTAGGGTCATCATTGGTGTAATAGGCGCTACCTCTAGAATAACTAAGACACCTCAATAATACTTTTGAAGATCACTTATTTCTTTTGTACCTATGTTTAAATTGATTACCAGCATCATGTGTTCAAACTACACCTGTCTTAACTATGTCAATGGTTTCATTTTATTTCTTCACAAAAAACAAAGTTTCTGCCATGAGCTAGTGCATCATCACACACACAGCTTCCATCAAATAGTAATTACAGTTAAAATTTTCTTCTTTAAAGGTCTTTCTTATTAAAATGTAAATATTACTCTATCCACAACTAAATTTTTCATCCAACTAAAGAATGCCTTTTTGGCCACTTCCATAAAAAAACTAATTTGTTAAAAATCTCAAATTTTATAAAAATAACTGTACTATGAAATAAATAGTTAAGATTACAAGATAAACTTTGAAAATTCTAACATAATTAAATTTATCCTCGTATACTATAACTTATAAGAAATTCCCTTTTTCCTCAGATGTGATTACAAGAGTGCACAGCAAGTAATACAGTTACTATACTAATTAAATTTACTTTGTGTTTAAATTAGGAAGACTTGTGATAGTCATGATGGATGGCGACTAAAAATTAGGATTGGAGTACTTATCATTCCAATGTGGAAAGGGTGTGCCAAGATGAAAATGACTGAAAACCACCTGGTTATCTGATGTTCAGACCCCACCTTAGAAAAATGAAGGGAGAATTTAGCAATTGTTTATACTACAAATCTTTTGCTCACTAATTAGTTTTATTGACTTACAAAAATCAATTCTTACTTCAATTTGTTCGGACATGATTCTGCCTTGTCTGTAAATAAAAACTGTGTGCGTGCACACACTTTTTGACATACAGATGGTGACAACATTAAACTAAATATACACCCCTAGCTAAGCAGATCTATATACTTACTATACCTGAAGCACGGCGAAAAAATCCCTACATCAAAAAATGAAAGGAGGATATTCATTTAACCTTCAACAATAGCTTTCCCATGTTTATTAAAGTTTGTTTTCAGAGACATGCAAAAAATAATTGAGTAGATCTTTACCTCGCCACAAGACAAATATTGGTCTCACAGCTAAAGAAACTATTTTCAAGTGTGTGTGTCTCTCTCTCTCTCTCTCTCACACACACACACACACACACACACACACACACACACACACACACACACACACACACAAAATAAAATGGGTGACAGCACAGAAATGTTTTAAAAGTGAATGTGCACCAGTTATCAGGGTAAACTATGCAGTGAACATCATATTGCAAACAAACTATTATTCACACATTGTTACACATAAATGTAAGTTCTGCGAGGTGCATGTGGCTACTTGTTTTACTAGTTGCATAACAACTATAGTTTAAATTGGCTAAAGCAAAGGGAAAGCCTACTCTACTCTCTGTACACTCAGCAGTATAATGACCCAGGAAGTACAAACACTGTAGCATACAGAATACAAACATCTAATCATAATGTTTGTAACATTTAAAGGAAGTTTTTTTTTAAAAAAAAAAAAAAAGGTTGTCTTGTACCCTGCACAGCACTCTACACATCAAGTCATTTTCGAATTAGTTCAGCTCCGAAAGATTTCCAGAATGTTACTATTGTCTAAATAAATTTAATCTTAAAAAAACTATGGTTCTTGTGGGTCTTATTCATTGCGAATTATAATACCAATTTGCTGTGAAGCTTATTACAGTATTTTAATCCACATTTAATCACTCGTTAGAAAAACTGTACTAAGAAAAAAAGAAGATATGGAAACATCACACCTCCGATCAAACAAATCACAATAATTATATATTTCGACAAGTATTATGCGTATGATAAGACTTCGAATTGCCTTTGACAAGGTTGGTCCACATTTTCAGTCTCTGGTAATGGAAATGTAATTAAATAATAAGCGCTTGAAAAAACACAAAGTTTAGTTCCACACTGGAAGTCTGACAGACAAACACACACTATGCAATGTATCGGCAGCAATCCACACGGACGCCGATTTTGGCAACAGGCAGTTTGTCTTTCACATTGCCCCCATAGACTGTGGGTTGACATTTTGAATCAAGGTAATATTATCGCCTTTCATCATTATTCTTCCAAGACTTTTTCTTGCCTTCGTCTTCGTATGATACTCTTCGGCGTCGTCTAGCACCAAGTTCATGTACTCATCGAATCCCACAATGTGGCCTTCTATACGAAGAGAGACGTTCTCAAACAACCATACTTGCACTCGCGATCGGTTTTGCAAATATCGGAAGATAAGGTTGATGGGCTGCACCATCACCTTCTGGACTTTTTGTGGCCCTTTGTACGACATCTTCACAGGTGCGGTAAACCTCACTACCAGACACCACACAAGAAACGTATAATGAAACAACGCACACTTTTATTCCCTCCAACAAACTTCTACCGGCAAGCGTGAACGTCCAAAGATGATAATCTATACTTATCAAAGATAAAATGTTGAGCGTCAAAGATTGAATGGAAAAGATATGTATTGCAGTTGCTTTTCTGAGTGCATTGAAAATTTGCAAATTACCATCATTCTCGATACGGGCCATTCAGAAAAGATAAATGACACTTAGCATATGGCGACAAGCATGCATTGTCAAGCATTTCTTGCCATTATATATTTTCACTCACCATCCCAAATCATATTCCACAGTTGCCTACAGGTGTTTCCACATGAAAAGTTGTTCATTCTGTTTTCTTCATGTTTATTTATTGGCTTAAATAGTTACTGTGGCAAAGAAGGGAACTTGGTCTTAGTTATTCACTTTCATATAGGAAGAGACCATCTTACTGGCGGAAGAAAATCGAGTTCTCCAATTACATAGAGGAAAGGGAAATAGGAGACGTCATGCGAGAAAATATATCAGGGATTGAAAATAATCACAATCTTTCACTTTTTACTGCTTTCATCTCAGTCTTCTGCTTGTTTCACATGTATAAAATATATTGTGAAGTGTCAAAACGTACTGGGAAGGCTATCACAGCTAAGTCATCTTCAGTTAAACTTTAAGAGATGTGTGACACCCTCGCCCTACTGTTATTTGGTTACTACTGCAATTGTCCAAACGTTGCTATGCGTAATAACGTGATCATGCGGTCAAATACCTGAAAAAGTTTTACTGAAAATGACAATATGTAGTTAAACTTTCTAAGTAATGGTAATCTCAACCTAACCTTTGACAGTTCCCCTAATTGGTATTATTAACGTAACATCATTTACAGAATCCAGTCTCATTCCACAAGCTTTATGTGAAATTGCATAGAATACACTCTTAATTATAAATTTTTGCTATGATAACTGAATTTAAATTTTATAATAGTAGTAAGAGAAGATTTATTTGCACCCCAGGAATGCTTGCTATTTAATATTTTTAGTACTGTTCATCTCAATGCACATTTTCATGTTCAAATCTGCAAAAGTACTCTAATTTTATCGTTCGATAACGATTTACAAATGACTCATCGTGATACAATTACTTCATTACTGGTATTTGACAAACCTAAATTGTTTTTCTGAGAACTCATTTTATATACCCAACAGTTTTATTTTCAACTGTTAGTAAACAACCAATCAGTTCCCGGAAGCTTTAATAATAAATCTGGGCTAGGTTTCGGTGCTACTATGATTATGCTCTTCAGAAGTATCACGGTATTACCTAAAAATTACGAAAATAGATGGGAGATGCTGAGAGTTAGAGAAGGGAGGTACTGGCGGAAGTAAAGCTGTGAGGACGGGGCGCGAGTCGTGCTTGGGTATCTCAGATGGTAGAGCACTTACCTGCAAAAGGCAAAGGTCATGAGTTCGAGTGTTGGTCTGGTACACAGTTTTGATCTGCTAGGAAAGTTTCAGTTAGAGAAGGGGTTAGTCTTTGGAGGGGTGACAGAGGCTTTGAAACGTCTGCGGCCAGGTTCCACATAGTTTGTCTATCGGATCCTAGTGGCTGTCTGGCTGTCAGAGCCTCGTGGTTGATCCATCTGGTTTTGAGGTCTTTAGGTCAGTATGAGTGGTGGGCCAGCCGCGACATAGGTGTTTGAAAATACTTCGCGTTTCGTGTGGACTGATGAATTTTGTGCAGTTTTCGACTTAGTTTCTGGTGCAATCACAGGACTTAGAATTATTTGGACTCAGTTTGGACCATGCCACAGCAGTTAGTGGAAACGTCATTTGAATTCCATATCTGATCGACTTACAGGACGATTAATAGTTGTGTCGGTTTGAGTGAGGATATTTTGTCGGAATTTGTAGCTTGAACACAGTCTGGTGTTTTTACAGCTAGTTTATTAGTTTATTAAATTTATGGTGTGTTGTTATCCACCATTTGGAATTCCAGTCATATCATTTCTTGCTGCACAATAGCTTGTGTTGCTCACCAGACACAATACCGTGAGTTGATTGGACAATAAATTTGACTTGTGAAAACTGAAATCACTAGTAATTGTGTTAGTGATTAAAAATCTGCATGGACTGTGCGGCTGGTCCCGGCGGAGGTTCGAGTCCTCCCTAAGGCATGGGTGTGTGTGTTTGTCCTTAGGATAATTTAATTTAAGTATTGTGTACGCTTAGGGACTGATGACCTTAGCAGTTATGTCCCATAAGATTTCACACACATTTGAACATTAAAAACCTGGACATATGTTTCAAATTAGCAGTTAATGGAATTTTGACCAGCTGTCAGCAACCATTCTGCAGTTTTACTGTACATTAAAGTGACGCATTTCAGGTACTACATCTGCCCCTAGATGAACAGAAGCAAAGCCCATTTTTATTAATAAGTTTTACTTTAACCCCCTTGGTGAGACACACTGAGCGAGATATTTATGGAAAGATAGCATTAAATGTCATTACATCTTCAATGGACAGTTATGGAAAAAGGGAAGAACATTAGTAATTAACATCTCGTCGAAACATAGGTCATTAAATAAGGATAGACAAACAAATGAAATCAATGCGTGTACCATAAATGGAAAGATAATTTTATCTGACAATTTAAGTGCACCATTCAAATACTACACTGAAGCGCCAAAGAAACTGGTATAGGCATGCGTATTCAAATAAAGAATTGTGTAAACAGGCAGAATATGGCGCTGTGTTCGTCAACATCAATATAAGACAAGTGCCCAGGAGACCGTTTGACCCACACAGATGTGTTAAGGCATGAAATAAAGTTACAATGAAGTGTCGAAGAAATTGGTATATGCATGCGTATTCAAATACAGACATATGTAAACAGGCAGAATAGAGCACTGCAGTCGGCAACACCTATATACGACAACAAGTGTCTATTGCAGTTGTTATATCGGTTACTGCTGCTACAATGGCAGGTTATCAAGATTGAAGTGAGTCTGAACGTGGTGTTATAATCGGAGCATGAGCGATGAGACACAGCATCTCTGAGGTAGCAATGAAGTGACGATTTTTACATACGACCTTTTCACGAGTGTACCATGAATATCAGGAATCCTGTAAAACATCAGCTCTCCGCCACGTTGCGACAGGAAAAAGATCCTGCAAAAATGGGACTAACGACGACTGAAGAGAATCGTTCAACGTGACAGAAGTGCAACCCTTCCGCAAATTGCTGCAAATTTCAATGCTGGGCCATGTCTATGTCTATGTGTGAACCATTCAACGAAACATCATCGATATGGGCTTTTGGAGCCAACAGCCTGCTCATGAACCATTGATGACTGCATGACACAAAGCTTCACGCCTTTCCTGGGCGGCTCAACACTGACACTGACGCTGGACTGCTGATGGCAGGAAAAATATTCCCTGCTCGGATGAGTCTATTTCAAATTGTATCGAGTAGATGAACGTGATGGGTATGGAGACAACCTCATGAATCCATGGACCCTGCATGTCAGCAAGGGACCGTTGAAGCTGATGGAGGCTTTGTAATGATGTGGGGTGTGTGCAGCTGGAGTGATATGGGACCCATGATACGTCTAGATATGACTCCGACAGGTGACACATACGTATGCATCCTGTCTGATCACCTGCATCCATCCATGTACATTGTGCATTCCAACGGACTTCGGCAATTCCAGATGGACAATGCGATACGCCACACGTGCAGAATTGCTGTTGAGTGCTTCCAGGATCACTCTTCCGAGTTTAAACGCTTCCGCCACCAAACTCTCCAGACATGAACATTATTGAGCATATCTATGATGCCTCACAATGTGCTGTTCAGAAGAGACCTCCATCCCCACGTACTCTTACAGATTTATGGACAGCCCTACAGGATTCATGGTGTCAGTTCCGTCCAGCACTACTTCATATTCTAGTCGAGTCCATGCCATGTTGTGTTGTGGCACTTCTGCATGCTCATGGGGGCCCTACACCATATTAGTCGGGTGTACTAGTTTCTTTGGCTCTTCAGCGTACAAATGCACAACAGGATGCAACAGACTGAGAGAAGTCTATTAGGACCAGCTATGAAGAGGAATAGGCATTCTGACAACCCTTTTAGTGACATATCTAGAAAATTTCTCATCTGTGGGACAGAATTATTAAATATAATTGAGTGGCTTCAGTTTGAAAGAAGACGAATCGTTTGGTTCCGTTCTACTCACCAGTTTACCTAATGAGTACAAGCCATATTTACAAAATTCATTATTCCTGTCACAAGAGTTTTGTTTGAGAAATAGTTACTGCAAGAAGTAAGTGACATTGTTTTCTGAAAATCATGCTGTGCTGGTCATTTAGTGAAGAACGAAACAAAGAGGATCTGAAGGCCAGACCGGCCGGTTTGGCCGTGCGGTTCTAGGCGCTACAGTCTGGAACCGCGTGACCGCTATGGTCGCAGGTTCGAATCCTGCCTCGGGCATGGATGTTTGTGATGTCCTTAGGTTAGTTAGGTTTAAGTTGTTCTAAGTTCTAGGGGACTGATGACCTCAGATGTTAAGTCCCATAGCGCTCAGAGCCATTTGAACCATTTTTGAACTGCAAGCCAACAACAGAGAAGCAGCAGATATGACCTGATTAGCGCCAGAGAATACCTGGCGACAAACTGCCGGATTTATGTGCCACGTCAGAACCACGGACAGGTTTCGCGGATATTTTTGACTGATGACGGCCCATCGATCTCAGTTCCGTCGTTTTTCACTAATGTGCAGGTCCTGCCCATCGGATCTAGTGTTGGAGATCTGCCTGGAAGCCGGATCACTTCGTGTGTGGCGTAAATTGGTAGATTTTCGATATCTATCCTTGGATCCAGAGCACGAAATGCGGTGAATGCTCGACAGGTCAGCGGCCACACGCAACGGATTTCGGTACTTGTGACTTTTTCTGACCGATATTACGTTGTACAGTGCGACGTTTTTACGTATTACTTTATTGTTGTACATTTTTGAATTTTAGAATGCATTTATATCGTCCATAAGAAATTAATATGGTCGATATTAGGAAGAAAAACTGCGGCTGTCGCTGGCGATTTATGCGCTATGCATTGATATGTTTCTCGAAAGAAAAGTAGCACATACCAGACATGTGAATTTCATGCAGAATAGTGGGCATTGCTCTGAGAACTGCAAAGGTACAATACGGTAGGGAGAGGACATTCTTGATCCTTCGGTAGATTCGATTAGATTGCGTTTTCGTTGCATAGACCCAAAAATGAGATGATTCTCGTATGTGCGGAACAAGTCAGAAAGAATAACACAAAAAACATTTGAATATAATACTCACTACCATGATCATTTGTCAGGAGGTTACCAAAATAGGTGAATACATAACAGCAAACTGGAACTCGTAATACTTACAGAATTAATACACTGTCAGAATCAAACATAGTTAGCACTTTTAATACATTTTTCATACACAAAATACCTAATCTTGACTGCTGTGACCACGTGTTGTCAAAACTGAAATCTAACAGACATTTGTACTTAAGCTTGTATAACAGTCCCTGTTAAGATATTCGTCTATAGAGTAGAAGGAGTTGCCTATCAAAAAGTCTTTCAAATTCTGTTTAAAGTTAACTTTATCTGAAAGCAAGGTTCTAAAGGTTGCTGGCAATTTATTGACAATGTATGTTCCTGAATACTGGACCCTTTTTTGTACCAAGATTGTTATTATTCCCTGTGTTGATACTATGTATTGAGCTACTGGTTGAAAACAGAGCTACATTGCTTGCAACAAATTTAATTAAGGAATAACTATACAGAGAAGCAGTGGTTACAGTACAGAGTTCCTTGAACAGGTTTGTACATGATGTTCTTGAATTTACATTTACCTCAAATGAGGCTTATTACACGCTTTTGCACACAAAAAAAACTTTTGCTCGTTTTGACGAGTTACCCCAGAATATGACCGCCGTATGACATAACTGAATGAAAGTAAGCAAAGTATGGATTTTTAAAATATATTTATATCTCCCACATCTGACATCACTCTCACTGCAAATCAACATCTACATCCATACTCCGCAAGCCACCTGATGGTGTGTGGCGGAGGGTACCTCGAGTACCTCTATCGGTTCTCCCTTCTATTGCAGTCTCGTATTGTTCGTGGAAAGAAGGATTGTCAGTATGCCTCTGTGTGGGCTCTAATCTCTCTGATTTTATCCTCATGGTCTCTTCGTGAGATATACATAGGAGGGAGCAATATACTGCTTGACTCCTCAGTGAAGGTATGTTCTCGGAACTTCAGCAAAAGCCCGTACCGAGCTACTGAGCGTCTCTCCTACAGAGTCTTCCACTGGAGTCTATCTATCATCTCCGTAACGCTGTAACGAAGTGCGGTGCTCTCCGTTGGGTCTTCTCTATATCGTCTATCAACCCTATCTGGTACGGATCCCACACTGGTGAGCAGTATTCAAGCAGTGGGCAAAGAAGTGTACTGTAACCTACTTCCTTTGTTTTCGGATTGCATTTCCTAAGGATTCTTCCAATGAATCTCAGTCTGACATCTGCTTTACCGACGATCAACTTTATATGATCATTCCATTTTAAATCACTCCTAATGCGTACTCCCAGATAATTTATGGAATTAACTGCTTCCAGTTGCTGACCTGCTATACAGACTTGTTTAGGTGCTTCAGCAGTTCTGTGGTATTTTCCTTACCAACTGATCCTGTTATCGAATTGTAATCCCAGAAATTTTACACTGTCAACCTCTTTGATCTGCATGTCTTTGTATGTTATACCCATGTTGGAAGGAAATGTCTTACAGATTCTGAACTGCATATAATGGATCTTTTAAAGATTAATGACAGTGAATTAGCTTTAAACCGTTTATTAGTGTCAGTGAAAATTTGATTAGCACCAATTTTTAAATGTGTACTGGACTTGCTATTTATTGCAATGTTTGTATCATCTGCAAACAAAACAAACTTAGCATCTGGCACTGTAACAGACGAGAGGTCATTAATGTACACAAGAAAAAGCAATGGAGCCAAGTTGGAACCTTGAGGAACACCACATGTAATTAATTCCCTGTCAGATGAAGACAGACTGCTTACTGCACAGGTATTTCACAACACCATCCTTTGTTTCCTATTTGTAAAGAATAGTAATTCGTAATATCTGTAAAATACTGGACTCAACACTGTAATGGTTAATACAATAATGAACACAGTAGAAGCAACTTTTTTATAGACACTCACCGTAGTGTTGGTTTATACAATTCATTCCCCTCCACCATTTCAGCTTCTTTAAAGAAGCGCACGCCTTCCTGAGCTTTGTTCTTAAGTTACTGCAGGTATTTTACATCTGTCTTCCCAACTACAAGATAAAGTGTATTTTTGTCACAAAATACAGTTTGTGTTATTAAAGTTAAGGCCTAATCAGTAACCTATAATGAAATGTATTCACTATTTGGCTCGCTTTCTAGATATAAAAACAGTTTGTTACAAAAGATGTTGATTTTACTTACGGTATTTCTTGTCAGACTTTCTTTCGCACCAGGAAATGTCTTCTGATTTGTATCGAACAGTTTCTAGAGTGTAACATGACATGTCTAACATCAAGAAATGCATAGTTCTGCAAAGCAGAGTGGGATTATGGGGAAAACAACAGTGTCAAACATGGGAACACTACAAATAAGTGCAAGCAGACATTGTTTCCTACTGTGAGCAAAAATCGGACATAAAATATCATAAGTAAAATCAACATCTTTTGTAACAAACTGTGTTTAAATCTAGAAAGCAAGCCAAACTGTAAATACATGTTTCATATTTTATTTGAATAAAACGAAATGTATTTGGTGACAAAATACTCATGTCTTTGTAGAGGCAAAGACATAATTAAAATACCTTCAATAATTATAAAGTAACTAAAAAGTACATGGCCACACAAACAAAGAATTTATTTTCTGAAACCTTCGTAATTGTTTAAGCTTTCCAATGTGGTTATTAGTCCAATCCTTCACTATACTTGAAGCAACTAAAACTTGCTGATGCCTGAAAACCAAAGGAAACTCTCAAGACTTTCTGTGCTCAGCTGGGATGGTGCGAACACCAGCAGGTACCAGCCTGCAGATTGTGGCTCTGCTAATGTACAAGTGGGTGTTACACATTTTGCAGAATCTGTAGGAAAAATCTGTAGCCCATTGCTCAAATCAACTTGTGTGGACCAGATACAGTTTTGTCAGTGTGGGCGGTATAAGATATCCTTGAAACCTTACAAAACTTCTTGCCTGTTAGCTACCTAGAGCAGATAGTTAGGAACCCCACTCATGATCGAAATATACTGGATCTAATAGTAGCAAACAGATATGACCTCTCTGAGGTTGTCTGCATCAAAACTAGTATCAGTGACCATGACACAGTTGGAGCAACAATGATTAGCAAAGTACAACGGATGAATAAAACAAGCAGAAAGATATAGATGTTCAGCAAACTAGATGAAAAATATAAGTAGTGTCATATATCAGTGAGGAATTTGGAATTTTCAGTACAGGGCAGGAGCATGTAGAGGAACTCTGGCTCAAGTTTAAAAGATTAGTTGACCATGCACTGGATATATATGTACCCAGTAGAACAGTTCATAATGGGAGGGAACCTCCATGTTATACAGACATTGCAAAGAAACTTCTAAAGAAACAGAGATTACTGCATAATAGGTGTAAAACAAACCATAGGGCTATAAATAGAGAGATGCTGACTGAAACGCATTTGGCTGCCAAGAAGGCAAAGCGTAATGCCTTCAGCAACTACTATAGCAGAATTTGTCAAGTGATCTTTCACAAAACCCAAAGAAATTCTGGTCATATGTAAAGGCTGTTAGAGGCACCAAAGTTGCTGTCCAGTTCCTAGTGAATGAGGCTGATCTGAAATTGAGGGTAGCAAACAACTGTGAATGAGGTCAATGTAAATGTGCAGACCAAAAATTATGCCGAAGTGTTTAGTAAAACAATACAAAACGATTTGCACATTGTGAACTCCAATAACAGGAAACTGTTTGTGTTTTCAGACAGCCATGGTCGTGGACTTTCGAGTAAACTAAAAGAATTAACTAAAACATTTTCGTGTGGTATAGTGAAACCAGGAGCCCCACTTAGCGAAATTAAAAAAAATGACCGTATCAGCAGAGGCAAAAAATCTGCATGATAAAGACTTCGTTGTACTTCTGAGAGGCGCAAACGACGTCTACAAAAATGAAACAGCGAGTGCAACGCATGATCTTAAACAGTGTCTGAGGAACCTCACTCACACTAACGTAATACTTGTCAATATTCCGCATCGCTATGATCTTGTAAGATGGTCATGTGTAAACAGGGAAATAAAAAGTGCCAACAATCAGTTTGAAAAAATCTGCAGACATTTTAAAAACGTGAAATGCGTTGCTGTAAGCAGTATTGGACGTAGATACCACACGCAACACGGACTTCACCGGAATGGCTTGGGGAAAGAATATCTGACAAGCCTGATAACCAAGGTAATAAAAAACCACCAAAATAAATTAAAAACCAAAACGATAATTGCATCACCATCGTCTGACTCCAAAACGAAAATACTTCAAAAAATTTCATTAGAAACATCATCAACACCAGCAAAACATGTAAACAAAGACGAAATTTTAACAGAAAGAACAGTGGACATCGATTTCAGTGACGAAAGAACTACTGTTACTCACCATCCAAATATTATTTTAGATGAAAATAAGAAAAACGAGAAGACTCCAAGTTCACAAGGAAACACAGCAGTAGTGGCAGAACCAACATTTGAAGCGTCACCATCAACAACAAATAGAAGGCTGTTGGACAGAAGAAATGCTGAGCCTCCTTCTCATCTCAACGATTTTTTATGTGTGAGCCTGAAGAAAAAGAAGGGACAACAGTAGGTAGTGTCAAGTGTCTCCTCTCTCCCGTCTAAAGACAGACTCCAATAGATCCTCACTCAGGTAACAGCACTAATAGAATGAAAAAGCAAGAGGAAGGCATCTCTTTCTTTCATCAAAATATAAGGGGCCTCTTAAACAAAACAGATCAACTCCTTATTAACATTAGTGAAAAGGACAGTATAAATAATGCTCAGATTTTGTGCTTAACTGAGCATCATGTTATTGAAAAATATGCCTTGCCATCTATAATAGGTTATAGTTTAGTAACATACTACTATAGGGAAAGTAAAGATAAAGTTGGAGTAGCAATTTATGTTAAGGACAGTGTAGCATACAAAGCTATAGATATTAAGAAATATTGTGTGGAACAACAATTTGAGGCATGTGCCACAGAAATAATAACTAAATTCCACCCAATAATAGTGTTGGCTGTCTACAGATCTCCTTCAGGTGACATAAAAACTTTTCTGCATTCAATGGAACTCCTTCTGTCAGGGTTACTTTCAAAAGCGAAGGATATTGTAGTTTTAGGTGATTTCAATATAAACTTTATGACAGAAAATAAGCATAAAATAGACTTTGAGATTGTGATGACCTTAAATAATCTGACATCAGTAATAAACTTCCCAACAAGGATTACATCCGAGTGCCAAACTATGATAGACAACATTTTTTTAGATGTAAGTAGACATCAGAATTATATTGTCAGGCTATTCTAATAATAAAATAAAAACAATTTGGAGCATTGTAAAAAAAGAAACAGGAAAAGATACAACAAGCAAAGAAGATGTAAATAAAATCAGATATGAAGGTTCCCTAGTAGATAACCCCAAAACGGTGGCTGAGATTTTTAATAAACACTTCCTATCAGAAACTCAACAGATTGGTTGCAAGCCCAATGTTGATGAAGCTGTAACTCTTTGTCAAGCAGTATATTCAAACAAAATTTCAGAAATGCACCTTAATCCTGTACTGTAGAAGAAATTCAAAAAATCATCGTCTCTAAAAAGTACGAACTCTGCAGGGGTTGATAATATATCTAGTAATTTATTAAAATATTCTTGTGTGTTGATAAGGGACATTCTCTGTCATATTTTCAATGCTTCCCTTCAGAAAGGTGTTGTTCCCAGTAGACTTAAGTATGCCACGGTGAAGCCTCTGTACAAAAAGGGCGATAAAGCTGAACTAACTAACTATCAACCTATCTCTTTGCTGACAGCTTTCTCCAAAATTCTAGAAAAGCTAATACATGTAAGAATTACTGATCATCTCATGAAGAATGGAGTTCTCAGCAAGAGCCAATTTGGCTTTCAAAAGGGCCGTTCAACAGAAGACGCAGTCTACGCACTTGCAAATGAAGTCCTAGAAACCCTTAATGAAAAAATTCTAGCACTTGGTGTCTTCTGTGATTTATCCAAAGCGTTTGACTGTGTTGATCACCAGATTCTCTTGCAAAAAGCAAAATTAGTAGGAATAAGTGGTGTTGCAGGCAATTGGCTACAGTCGTACTATAAAGGCACATTTGCATGCCGAGCGTGAGTTTCCGCGGAAACGCGAAATATTAATTAAATAAATAATCAGTGACTAATAAATAAAGCCTATGGCACACAACTGCAGCGCTGTGTCGCTGATAAAGACAAAAGAATAATTACGTTACTCTTATGTTTGATTAAGAGAAGAGAGAGCTCAGGTAGAAGTGGTGCGAGAAGCACGTATTTTATTTTATTGTCTGGCACACCGCCATAGTTTCATGTTATAGAAGAATACTGCGAGTTGCAACCACACTAGGCACTCGATTCTGTAATGAATTTATATTTATAAAAGTAAGTAGGATTATGAACTGTAGGCTATTTCATTGAATATATCTGATTTAACTAACTGTGTAACTTTTTTATGTTTAGTAGACAATCACCTCTGTACGACGTATTGGCATGGCTGGCAAATCATTGTAATATTGAGATTAGATCATGAGTCCGTACCTACCGCAGCAGTCTTTGGAAACGATTTAATTACGAAGTCCGATTATTTCAGTTTTCTTTCACGGTCAACTACGAGTTACATTGCCTTTTCCAAATAGCCATTGTCAAGCGTCTGATACCGAATAATTAAACGTCCACGTTCCAGATAAGCAAATACCAATTACAACCAATCATCATACATACAGAATAATTAATCATTAATATTTTATTCCAAATTTTATTTTTATTTATTTTATAGTACCTCCAAGACAGAAAACAAAAAGTTGTCTTGAATAGCTCAGGTGGAGTATGTGACACTTCCTCAGATTCTGAATGGAGTTCCATTACATGTGGAGTGCCTCAGGGATCAATTCTTGGGCCACTATTATTCCTGATTTTTATAAATGATCTACCATCGTGTACAAGCCTGCCGTGTAAATTTACATTATTTGCTGATGATACCACAATTTTTATGAGCAGTAGAACAGACAACAATCTTGAGGAACTCATTAATCACATACTCTCAGATGTGGTTAATTGGTTCAAGGCGAATTGTCTCTCATTAAATTCCATTAAGACCAGCTTTATTCAATTCTGTACAAAAACAGAAAAAGAGAGAGGGGTAATCAACCAACAGTAAGAATGGAAACAACAAAATTTCTTGGAGTGCACATTGACAAGAAAATGAACTGGTCTTCACATATTATTGATCTCTGTAAGAGGCTTAGCTCTGCTACCTATGCTTTATGGGTTGTCACTACATGTGTTGAACCTGACACTGCAAAAGTGGCATACTAGGGCTATTTTCATTCTCTCATTGAGTATGAAATTATTTTTTGGGGCAACCAGCCATTAGCAAGGAAAGTGTTCATTGCACAGAAGCGAGCTTTAAGAATTATATGTGGTTTGCACCCAAGAGACTTGTGTAGAAATAGTTTTCGTAAACTTAAAATATACACAACTACATGCCAATATATTTTTTCTCTCATGTGTTTTGTTTGTAAAAATATAGAGATATTTCAACCAAACAGTAATTATCATGAGCATAACACGGAGGAAGAATGACATACACAGTGAGCTCAGAAATTTGAGCTTGGCTCAAAAGGGTGTCCACTACACTGGAGCAAAACTCTTCAATGCTCTTCATCCCAAAATAAAGACAGAGATTCATAACAAGAGTAAGTTTAAGAAAGCACTAAAATATTTCTGCTAGAAAAAGCTTTTTACAGTCTAAATGAATTTTTAACTAAATAAATTGTAATATTTTAATATGATATAATACAAGTTGACATAATGTCACTAAGAATGTTATTTAACCTGAGCTCTGTATCTGTATGTGTTCTGTATCTGTTTTCTGTAGTGTTTTAATGATTCTAAGAAAATATGTATTTTCTTTTTCTGTATTGCTGCCCAAAGAATTTACTGTATAATTTTTTATATAATTATGTACTCAAATTTCTGTATATGCTATAAGATTATCAGATTGTATTTGTAAAAAACTGACTCGTTCCACGTCCTTGTGTATCCAACACAGTTGGACGTATCAAACACAAAATAAATCAAATCAATCAAATATCTTGGATGGGGAGTTATCGTCAGATGTAGAAGTAACTATGGGTGTCCCCTAGGGTATTGAGTTGGGACCCTTGCTGCACATTTTCTATATTAATGACCTTGATGCAATATTAATAGTAAAATCAGGCATTTTGCAGATGCTTCAGTTATCTATAATGAAGTACTACATGAAAGAAGCTCCATAAATATGCAGTATAAATGTAAATGGATAGATAAAAAATCTACTAACCAAGTGGCAGTGGGGGAAAACACACACACACACAAAAGGATTTAACATTTACAACATATCGGAGCCAGTGGCTCCTTCTTCCTCCTTCTTCTTGCAGAAGAGTTGAAGGGGATGGAAGAGGGGTGAAGGAAAAGGATTGGAGAAGTTTAGGGAAAGGGGTACAGTGCAGAAAAGTCACCCAGAATGCCAGGCCAGGGGAGACTTATGGGATGAGAAGGAAAGACTGATTGTTGGGGTCTGCACTGGATGAGATTTGAAAACCTGAGAGCTTGAAGGTGGAAAACAGGGTAATATGCAAGGCAGAGATTACTACTAAAACAGGTCTTGATAAGATTTCAAAGTGGTGCAGAGACTGGATACTTGCTTTAAATGTTTAGAAATGTACAGATTTGCACTTCACAAAACAAAACAAAAACATGGTATCCTATGACTATAATATCAATGAGTAACAGTAGGAATCAACCTACTGATAAATACCTGAGTTTAACATTTGTAAGGATATGAAATGTAATGATCACATAAGTTCAGTCATGGGTAAAGTGGATCGTAGACTTCGGTTTACCTACAGAATATTGGGGAAGTGAAATCAATCTATAAAGGAAACTGCTTACAAAGCATTCTGTGACCATTTCTAGAATATTGCTTAAGTGTTTGGGACCCAACAAAATAGGACTAAAAGGGTATATTGAACGTATACAGAGAAGGGCAACATGAATGGTCGCAGTTTGTTTAATCTGTGAGAGTGTGTCACAGAGATCAAAGATAGATGTGAACTATCCTGAGAGTATCTATTAACAAAGTATCATGAGCTGGCTGTAAATGATTACTCTAGGAATATACTACAACCCTTGTGAATCACTAATACCATGAAGATAAGATCAGAATAATTACTGCACGCCCTGAGGCATTCAAACAATCATTCTTCCCACACTCCATACGTGAATGGAACAGGAAGAAACCCTAATAACTGGTACAGTGAGACATGCCCTCTGTCATGCACCTCACAATGGTTTTCAGAGTATAGATGTAGATGAAGATGTAATGCCAGTATAAGCTCAGTTCACAAGGTATTCTAAACAGATAACAGTGTACACCTTACAAGAAACTGGCTGCATATACCTTGACAATCTTGTGGATAATATAAAGAGAACAACTAAATTAAACTTGACACTTCCTTGCTCTCACAAATCATTTACTGGAGTGAAGTTTCCTTATAAACACCTAAAAAAGACCAAATGACAGAAATGTTTTAAACACTGTAAAAAAATCAAACTTGAAAGAGAATTTATACCTCAAGCATAGAAAACAAAAATGAGTTTGAAAGAAACTACTGATAAATTTTCAGAAAGGAGAATTAAATATCTAGTGACTACACTTTAAACACCACAAAAAATGGTGTAGTTGAGTTTTATAATAAGACCTTACTTGAGAAAGAAGAATCTGTGCACTAAGAGCTATTGTACCTGCAACATTCTAGACAAAAGTTGTCATCTCAGCAGATTACCAATGAAGACTCTTCACAAGATGATACATAAAGAAGCATAGCCGTGAAAGGAGCTAGAAATTTGGTTTTTAAGCTTATTTTGTTGCAGTAGACACTCACCTTACACAAATCAATCACAATCAATCATCACAATCCTTAATGGGAATCTAAAAGGACCCTAATCTTAGGTTGAAGATGGAAAACATATTTCACTTCATATTTCCAGAAAATATAACCAATCGTATGGGACTGCTTCCTTCATAAGGCAGAAAGGCCATAGTCCTTGTACCAACTTGCTATTATCACTCACTCGGTGCACAGTTGGTCGATTGTGCAACGCACATCTGATCTACCTTTCACTATATCTGTTCTGATGAAAGGTGACACCAAGATGGTAGACTCAGCTGGCAAACTCTCAGGGTCTGAAATTACATGGACCCTCAGAAAAAAGATACACAGTTTCCCTTAATGCTGACACACTGTGAGAAACAAGTCACTATGAGTAAGCTTCCTATAAAAGCACATCCCAATGTACCATCAACATTCCTCCATCATGGAATGAATATTCAGGTAGATGGAGTGGAAGGAAGCTAGTGTGCATACTGGGGGGAGTCATTCTGGATGTGGAAAGGGTGCTTCCGGATGCCATGAAGAGTACAGGCTGCAGCCAACTGCAGGTGGTAGCCCATGTCGGTACCAATGACATGTGTCACTTTGGATCAGAGGAGATTCTCTCTGGTTTCGGGTGGCTAGTGGAAATGGTAAATACTGCCAGTCTTGCTTCCAAGATTAAGGCGGAGCTCACGATCTGTAGCATCATCGACAGAACCGACTGTGGTCCTTTGGTGCAGAGCCGAGTGGAGGATCTGAATCAGAGGCTCAGGTGGTTCTGTGACCGTGTAGGCTGCAGATTCTTTGACTTGCACCACCAAGTGGTGGGTTTCTGGGTGCTGCTTAATAGGTCAGGAGTACACTTTACACAAAAAGTGGCTACACGGGTAGTGAGGGCTGTGTGGAAGGGACTGGACAGTTTTTTAGATTAGAGGGTCTCAGGAATCCACAGAAAGGGTGTCTGTCTAAAAGGGGGCAGGTAAAACACAGTAAGGTAGTTGTAGAAAAGGTATTGTAGTTGTAAATTGTCGTAGCTCCGTTGGGAAAGAACCAGAGCTCCAAGCTCTAATAGAAAGGACTGAAGCTCAAATAGTTACAAGCACAGAAAGCTGGCTAAAGCCAGAAATAAGTTCAGCCAAAATTTTTTCAAACAATCTAACAGTGTTCAGAAAGGATTGACTAAATACAGTTGGTGGTGGAGCATTTATTGCTATCAGAAGTAGTTTGCCTTGTAGTGAAAGTGAAGTAGATACTTCCTGCGAAATAGTATGGGTAGAGGCTATACTTGACAATTGGACTAAACTATTAACTGGATCGTTTTACTGACAGCCCCCCGCCCCCGACTCAGAAGATATAGTTGCTGAATAGTTCAAAGAAAATTTGAGCCTCATTTCAAATACGTACCCCACTAATACAATTATAGTCGACAGTGACTTCAATCTACCCTTGATACTCTGGAAAAATTATACGTTTAAAGCCGGCAGCAGGCATAAAGTGTCATCTGAAATTTTACTGAATCCTTTCTCAGAAAATTATTTCGAACAATTAGTTCATGAGCCTACTCGAAGCGTAAATTGTTGTGAAAGCATACTTGACCTCTTAGCAACAAATAATCCAGGACAAATAGGGAGTATCATGACGAATACAGGTATTAGCGACCACAAGGCAGTTACTGCTAGGCCGAATACCGTAGCACTGACAACCATCAAAAGCTGATAAAAATGCTCTTGGCAGCTTTTTAAGAGACAGTCTCCACTCCTTCCGATCTGATCACATAAACATAGAAAAGATGTGGAATGGTTTCAAAGAGATACGAGTAGTATCGATGGCAATTGAGAGAGATATACCACATAAATTAATAAGTGATTGTACTGATCCCCCATGGTACACAAAACAGGTCAGATCACTGTTGCAGAAGCAACGAAAGAAGCATGCCAAATTTCAAAGAACACAAAATACCGAAGATTGGCAAAGTTTTGCGGAAGATTGAAACATAGCGCATGCTCCAACGCGAGATTGCTTTTAATAATTTCCACAACGAAACTCTGTCTCGGAATCTGGCAGAAAACCCGAAGAGATTCTGGTCATATATAAAGCACACCAATGTCAAAAGGCAAACAGTACTTTCACTGCGCGGTAACAACTGTGAAGTCACTGATGACAGTACCACCAAAGCAGAGTTATTAATCACGGTTTCTGGAAACCTCTTCACCAAAGAAGATGAAGGAAATATTCCCAAATTCCAATCAAGAACAACTATGAAGATGAGAAACATAGAAGTGATATCCTCAGTGTAGCAAAGCAGCTTAAATCGCTTAATACAGGCAAGGCTTCCGGTCCAGATGGTATACCAGTCAGGTTCCTTTCAGAGTATGCAGATACAGTAGCTCCACATTGAGCAATTGTATACAACCACTTACTCACAGAAAGTTCCTTACCTAAAGACTGGAAAGTTACTAAAGTCACACCAATACCCAAAAAGGGAAATAGGAGTAATCTGCTGAATTACAGGCCCATATCACTAATGTAGATACATATACTGTATTCGAGCATTATGAAGTATCTCAAAGAAAATAATTTATTGACACCCAGTCAGCACGGATTCAGAAAATATCGTTCTAGCGGAACACAACTAGCTCTTTATACTCATGAAGTAATGAGTGCTATCAACAGGGGATGTCAAATTGACTCCATATTTTTAGATTTTCAGAAGGCTTTCGACACTATTCCTCACAAGCGTATTCTAACCAAACTGTGTGCCTATGGGGTATCGCCTCAGTTGTGTGGCAGGATTCGTGATTTCTTGTCAGAGAGGTCTCAGTTCGTAGTAATAGATGGAAAGTCATCAAGTAAAACAAAAGTAATATCTGGCATTCCCCAAGGAAGTGTTATAGGCCCTCTATTGTCCCTGATCTATATTTATGACATAGGAGACAATCTGAGTAGCCCTCTTAGATCATTTGCAGATGGTGCTGTCATTTACCGCCTTGTAAAGTCATCAGATGACCAAAATGAATTAAAAAATGATGTAGATAAGATATCTGTGTAGTGCAAAACATGGCAATTGACCCTGTATAAAGAAAACTGTGAAGTTATTCACATGAGTACTAAAAGAAATCCACTAAATTTAGACTACGCGATAAGTCGCACAATCCTGAAGGCTGTAAATTCAATTAAATACTTAGGGATTACAATTACAAATAACCTAAGTTGGAACGATCACATAGATAATGTTGTGGGTAGAGCAAACCAAAGACTGTGATTCATTGGCAGAACACTTAGAAGGTGCAACAGATCCACTAATGAGACTGCTTACACTACACTTGTCCACCCTATTCTAGAGTATTGCTGTGCGGTGTGGGATCCGTATCAGGTGGGACTGACAGATTATACTGAAAAATTTCAAAGAAGGGCAGCTCGTTTTGTATTATCGCAAAATAGGAAGTAGTGCCACAGACTTGATACATGAATTGGACTGGCAATCATTAAAAACAAAGGTGTTTATCAGTGCGACGGGATCTTCTCATGAAATTTCAATCACCAGTTTTCTCCTCTGATTGTGAAAACATTCTGTTGGCTCTCACCTACATAGGGAGAAATGATCATCATGATAAAATAAGATAAATCAGGGCTCATACAGAAAAATTTAACTGCTCGTTTTTCCTGTGTGCCATTTGGGAGTGGAACGGTAGAGAGACAGCTTGAATGTGGTTCATTGAACCCTCTGCCAGGCACTTAATTTTGAATAGCAGAGTAATCACATAGATGTAGTTTTTGTTCAAGTGTTCTAAATAGACATTTAAATTCTCACTGCCGTGAGACCAAAAAACAAATGGATTGTCTACATATCTGAAAAACATGCTGGTTTCGAAGCTACTGACTCCAAGCATTTTCTCGAAGTCTTCCATAAACAAATTTGCAATGATAGGTGCCATCATGCTTCCCACCGCAACTCCATTTGTCTGCTCCTAGTAATGGTCATTGAATAAAAAGTAAGTGGAAGTAAACATGTGGCAAAATAGGTTTGTTGATCCAACACTGAACCTAACCTCAATCAACTATAACAAATCAGACAGAGGAACAATTCATGTGCTGTCTGTGGCATGTCCACCCAACAGTAATATAACAACTTCAGAAGGAGGCTGCAATATGTTGACTTAGAGTTAATCCAGATATTGATATTTTGCCTGTGAACATGGGACGTGCTGAATTTGTTCAGAACATGCAGGATTATGTTCAAAAGTTTTGCTGTTTTCTATGTGTTTCAGCATATCGCAGATTCAGCGCAGACAACACAGAAAGTGTTGAGAGACAGACTAAAAAAAG
The DNA here is from genome assembly GCF_023898315.1 of Schistocerca nitens. Classification (NCBI taxonomy): domain Eukaryota; kingdom Metazoa; phylum Arthropoda; class Insecta; order Orthoptera; family Acrididae; genus Schistocerca; species Schistocerca nitens. Next base: position 870,720,457 of record NC_064617.1, read on the forward strand.
GAATGTGATCTTTAGCCTCTACTATTCAACCTGCATATTGAAATATCAATGAGGGAAATTCTTTTAGTGCATATGGCTTATGTTTTGATGGAGCACACTGAATGAGTTTTCTTTCAGATCCACAGATTAGTCCAAGTTGTAGTATTTTGCACAACTGTTGGCTGTTTCAACTGCTGTGCTATCTTTCATTATAACTGACCTTAAACAGACCCAGTGAAAACCTCGGAAATCAGTGAATTAGGGAGGATGCTGGTTTGGTCAGCCTGGATGTTGTGTGCCATGGAAGAAGTCTGTTACCACAAGCACTCATATGCAGATCATGCTATAGATAATACAGGATGACTGATTGAGGGGCAATAGATCAGTCACGTCCTTACATGGACATCCCATCACACTCTCCTGAACGACTTTCCGAGCTCCGCATTAACATTAACACATTCTGGAATGCTTCATCCAAGGCCTGTCACACCACTCAAAGAGTGACAAAATATCCACACTAGTGTGAGCTACTTTTTCAGTTATGTGCCTGATGTAATTCATGAGTCACTGTCGCCAACATACACTGAGGTGATAAAAGTCATGGGATACCTCTTAATATCATGTCAGACTTCATTTCGCCCGAAGTACTGCAGTGACTCAACGTGGCATGGGCTCACCAAGTCATTGAGAGTCCCTGTAGAAATACTGAGCCATGCTACCCTATAGCCATCCATAATTTCAGAAGTTTGTGACAAGCTGGGCTGCAACTTCCTGGTCTTGCGCCATAGCACTGAGAACTGTAGGGTCTCCCTAAATGGGTCAGGTGTGCACTACACATCAGAGGCTGCTGCTCAGGTAGCTGACTGTGAGTGGAGAGCACACAAGGGTTTTTAGATTTGGCAACTCTCCATCCAATCCATATAACAATAGCTGCAGGAAACCCAAAGTGACAGTGTAAGATCAAAATGAATGCCTTCCACAGGTGAGGGTATTAAAATCCTAAATGGTAAACTCCTGAACCATTCACAACAAAGTGCTACAGTTTGAAGCACTCATGAAAAGCAGTTGAAGCTCACATAATACTAGGTACAGAAAGCTGTTTGAAACCCGAAATTGATAGCAGTCAGAGTTTTGATTTTTGGGGAAAATTTAAGTGAAAAGGATAGGCAAATGGTAAATGGAGGAGGTGTATTTCTTGCAATAGAAAGGAACTCAGATCCAACAAGACAGAAATTGAAGCTGCACGAGATATTGTTTGGGCACGACTCAGTATCAGGGGTAGACATAAAGTGATACTTGGATCCTTCTATTGCCCACCAGACTCATCTCCTGAAGTAACTATAGAGAAAACCTCAGTTCACTTGTATGTAAGTTCCCCAATCATACTGTAATCATTGGTGGAGACTTTGATCATCCAACAATTAATCAGGAAAATCATAGTTTTCTTTTAGTGGTGGGCATGATAAGACATCTGAAAAATGATGAAGACGTATTGGATCTAATGGCAACAAACAGACCTGACCTCTTTAAGGATGTCCACATTAAAACTGATATCAGTGAGTATGATGCGGTTGTGGGAACAATGATTAGCAAAGTATAAAGGACAACTAAAACAAGCAGAAAGCTATACATGTTCAGTAAACTAAATAAAAAATCAGTAGTGTCATATCTCAATGAGCCCCTAGTGAGTGAGGCAGGATCTGTAATTGATGGTAGCAAAGCAAAAATTGGAATGCTTAACTCTATTTTCAAATGTTCCTTCACAAAGTAAAACACAGGAGAATTGCCGCAGTATAATCCTTGTACCAAAGAAAAGATGAATGAAATAAGTTTTAGTGTCAGTGGTGTTGAGGAACAGCTGAAATCGTTAAAATTGAACCAAGCTCCAGGGCCCGATGGAATCACTGTCAGCTTCTATACTGAATCTGTGGCTGCATTGGCGCCTCTTCTATTATCTATCGTAGATCCTCATACAAAAAACAGTGCCTAGTTCTTGGAAAAAGGCACAGATCACACCCATCTACAAGAAGGGTAGTAGAAGTGATCCACAAAACTACCATCCAATATCCTTGACATCAATTTGTTGTGGGATCGTAGAACATAATCTGAGCTCAAACATAATGAGGTACCTTGAACAGAATGACCTCCTTGAGGCCAACCAGCATGGATTTTGAAAACAATGATCATGTGAAACCCAACTCGCACTTTTGTCACATGACTTACTGAAAGCTTTATATCAAGGCACTCATGTAGATGCAGTGTTTCTTGATTTCCAAAAAGCATTTGACTCAGTACCGCACATATGCTTTTTGTCAAAAGTACAATCATATGGGGTATCAAGTGAAATTTGAGACTGGATTGAGGACTTAGTGGTAGGAGAGATACACATGTTATCCTAAATGGAGAGTCATCATCAGGTTTAGAAGTAACTTCGTGTGTGCCCCAAGGAAGTGTGTTGGGACCCTTGCTGCCCGTGTTGTATATTAATAACCCTGCAGACAAATTTAATAGTAAAATCAGGCATTTTGCAGATGCTGCAGTTATCTATAATGAAGTACTATCTGAAACAGGCTGCATAAATAGTCAGTCACATCTGGATAAGATTTCAAAGTGGTGCAAAGACTGACAGCTTGCTTTAAATGTTTAGAAATGTTAAATTTTGCATTTCACAAAATGAAAAATGTAGTGTCCTGTGACAATAATATCAGTGAGCCACTGCTGTAATCGGCCAACTCATACAAATACCTGATTGTAACACTTTGCAAGGATATGAAATGGATTGATCGTGTAGGTTCACTCATGAGTATGGCAGGTGGTAGATTTCAATTTATTGGTAGAATACTGGGGAAGTGCAGTCAATCTGCAAAGGAGATTGCTTACAAATCACTCATGTCACTGGTTCTAGAATATTGCTCAAGTGTGTGGAACCTGAACCATATAGGACTAAAAGGGAATATTGAATGTATACAGAGAAGGGCAGCACAAATGGTCACATGTTTGTGGGAGAGTGTCACAAAGATACTGAGCGAACTGAACTAGAAGACTCTTGAAAATTAAAGTATACTTTCCCGAGGACATCTATTAACGATGTTTCAAGAACCAGCTTTAAATGATTGCTTTAGAAATATACTACATCCCCCCACCTATCGCTCACATAGGGTTCATGAGAATAATAACTGGTACAGTGGGACATACCCTCTGCCATACACCCACAGTGTTTTGCATAGTATAGATGTAGATGTAGAAGTGTTGCTGGTGCAGGATTTTGTGCATGGACTGGCCTTTTGATTATGTCCCATAAACGTTGAATGGGATTCATGTCAGATGATCATGGTGGCCAAATCATTCACTTGAATTGTCCAGAATGCTCTTCAAACTAATTATGAACTATTGTGGTTTGGTGACATGTGCATTGTCATCTATAAACATTCCATTGTTATTTGGGAACATGAAGCCCATGAATGCATTCAGGTGATCTCCAAGTATCCAAATATAACCATTCTGCTCAATGATCAGTTCAGTTGGACCAGGGGACCCAGTTTATTCCACGTCAATACAGCCCACACCATTATGAAGTCACCACCAGTGAGCACAGTGCCTTGTTTACAACTTGGGTCCATGGCTTCATGGGGTCTGCACCACACTCAAACCCTACCATCAGCTCTTACTGACTGAAATGGGACTCATCTAGCCAGGCATAGGTTCCCATTCATCTAGGGTTCAACCATGGTCACGAATCCAGGAGAGGTGCTGCAGGTTATGTCGTGCTGTTAGCAAAGGGACTTGCATCAACCATCTGCTGCCATAGCCCACTAATGATGAATTTCAACACACACTCAAAGGATACATTTGTCATATAGCCCACATTGTTTTCTGTAGTCATTTCACTCATTGTTGCTTATCTGGTGGCACTGACAACTCTATGCAACTGCCACTGCTCTCAGTCATTAAGTGAAGGCAGTCGACTACTGCATTGTCCACGGTGAGAGGTAATGCTTGAAATTTGGTGTTCTCAGCACACTGTTGACACGGTGGGTTTCAGAATATTGAATTCCCTAACAATTTCCAAAATGGAATGTCCCATGTGTATAGCTCCAACTACCACTCTGCATTCAAAGTCTGTTAATTCCTATTGTGCAGCCATAATGACTTCGGAAACCTTTTCACATGAATCACTTGAGTACAAATGATAGTTACACCAATGCACTGCCTTTTTATACCTTGCATATGTGATACTACCACCATCTGTATATGTGCATACCACTGTCCCATAACTTTTGTTGCCCCAGTGTATTTGTCTTGAGACATTCAGCAACTGTATAGACATTTAAGATAATCCTCATTTATTCTCCTGTCTCAGTTGCACATTTTTAATTGGGTTCCATGTTTTTATCACTCAGAATCATCTTCAGATCTAAGTAGTTGCATAAGCAAGCTGTTTTGTCTTCTCAGAACCACATGTCAAGCACATGTGATTCTGAGTGGACAAGACAGGTTGCTGGTGCAACTACTTAGATCCGAAGATAAACCTGTGTGGTAGAAACATATAATATAATTAAAAATGTGCATCTGAGATTGTAACGTAGCAAGTTATTACGGAATAGCATTCAGTACAGTATAGCATGCAGCCACTTACCACGGTGGCTGCAGGATTGTTTCTCTGCCATTACTCACAGCGGAGCTGACACTATCGGCCATGAGAACGGTCTCAAGTAACATCTAGTAGGAACGTAAATTCATATCCCCTATGAATCTAAATAAACCATAGTAATTATCATCCGATTTTGCTCAAACTTTGTATACCATCTTTTGTTATTAAGTAGAAGAGCCTGTTAAAATCTCAGATTTTTATCTGTTTCAGTTACTGAAACTGAGAAAATTACTTAAAAGTCATAAAACCGACACTTATGTTTCAAAACTCAGTTAGGAACAATAGCAGTTTGTCTTTTATCATCATCGAAAGTTATAAACAGAGTGCTCAGTGTATAAAATCACTTAATTGGAATTTTATTTTCAAAACTTTAATTACTCTGCATTTCATAGTGTAAAAAAATCATTCAAAATTATTACCTGCTTATTATTTTGTCGTGTGTATACATGAGAATGAATGAGAGAGTGTCTGTGGGACATATGAAAAAACTTAATACTATTTTATGTTGTTGTTGTGGTCTTCAGTCCTGAGACTGGTTTGATGCAGCTCTCCATGCTACTCTATCCTGTGCAAGCTTCTTCATCTCCCAGTACCTACTGCAACCTACATCCTTCTGAATCTGCTTAGTGTATTCATCTCTTGGTCTCCCTCTACGATTTTTACCCTCCACGCTGCCCTCCAATGCTAAATTTGTGATCCCTTGATGCCTCAAAACATGTCCTACCAACCGATCCCTTCTTCTAGTCAAGTTGTGCCACAAACTTCTCTTCTCCCCAATCCTATTCAATACCTCCTCATTAGTTACGTGATCTACCCACCTTATCTTCAGCATTCTTCTGTAGCACCACATTTCGAAAGCTTCTATTCTCTTCTTGTCCAAACTAGTTATCGTCCATGTCTCACTTCCATACATGGCTACACTCCATACAAATACTTTCAGAAACGACTTCCTGACACCTAAATCTATACTCGATGTTAACAAATTTCTCTTCTTGAGAAACGCTTTCCTTGCCATTGCCAGTCTACATTTTATATCCTCTCTACTTCGACCATCATCGGTTATTTTACTCCCTAAATAGCAAAACTCCTTTACTACTTTAAGTGTCTCATTTCCTAATCTAATTCCCTCAGCATCACCCGACTTAATTCGACCACATTCCATTATCCTTGTTTTGCTTTTGTTGATGTTCATCTTATATCCTCCTTTCAAGACACTGTCCATTCCGTTCAACTGCTCTTCCAAGTCCTTTGCTGTCTCTGACAGAATTACAATGTCATCGGCGAACCTCAAAGTTTTTACTTCTTCTCCATGAATTTTAATACCTACTCCGAATTTTTCTTTTGTTTCCTTTACTGCTTGCTCAATATACAGATTGAATAACATCGGGGAGAGGCTACAACCCTGTCTCACTCCTTTCCCAACCACTGCTTCCCTTTCATGCCCCTCGACTCTTATAACTGCCATCTGGTTTCTGTACAAATTGTAAATAGCCTTTCGCTCCCTGTATTTTATCCCTGCCACCTTCAGAATTTGAAAGAGAGTATTCCAGTTAACATTGTCAAAAGCTTTCTCTAAGTCTACAAATGCTAGAAACGTAGGTTTGCCTTTTCTTAATCTTTCTTCCAAGATAAGTCGTAAGGTCAGTATTGCCTCACGTGTTCCAACATTTCTACGGAATCCAAACTGATCTTCCCCTAGGTCGGCTTCTACCAGTTTTTCCATTCGTCTGTAAAGAATTCGCGTTAGTATTTTGCAGCTGTGACTTATTAAACTGATAGTTCGGTAATTTTCACATCTGTCAACACCTGCTTTCTTTGGGATTGGAATTATTATATTCTTCTTGAAGTCTGAGGGTATTTCGCCTGTCTCATACATCGTGCTCACCAGATGGTAGAGTTTTGTCATGACTGGCTCTCCCGAGGCTATCAGTAGTTCTAATGGAATGTTGTCTACTCCCGGGGCCTTGTTTCGACTCAGGTTTTCAGTGCTCTGTCAAACTCTTCACGCAGTATCTTATCTCCCATTTCGTCTTCATCTACATCCTCTTCCATTTCCATAATATTGTCCTCAAGTACATCGCCCTTGTATAAACCCTCTATATACTCCTTCCACCTTTCTGCCTTCCCTTCTTTGCTTAGAACTGGGTTGCCATCTGAGCTCTTGATATTCATACAAGTGGTTCTCTTCTCTCCAAAGGTCTCTTTAATTTTCCTGTAGGCAGTATCTATCTTACCCCTAGTGAGACAAGCCTCTACATCCTTACATTTGTCCTCTAGCCATCCCTGCTTAGCCATTTTGCACTTCCTGTCGATTTCATTTTTGAGACGTTTGTATTCCTTTTTGCCTGCTTCATTTACTGCATTTTTATATTTTCTCCTTTCATCAATTAAATTCAATATTTCTTCTGTTACCCAAGGATTTCTATTAGCCCTCGTCTTTTTACCTACTTGATCGTCTGCTGCCTTCACCACTTCATCCCTCAGAGCTACCCATTCTTCTTCTACTGTATTTCTTTCCCCCATTCCTGTCAATTGTTCCCTTATGCTCTCCCTGAAACTCTCTACAACCTCTGGTTCTTTCAGTTTATCCAGGTCCCATCTCCTTAAATTCCCACCTTTTTGCAGTTTCTTCAGTTTCAATCTGCAGTTCATAACCAATAGATTGTGGTCAGAATCCACATCTGCCCCAGGAAATGTCTTACAATTTAAAACCTGGTTCCTAAATCTCTGTCTTACCATTATATAATCTATCTGAAACCTGTCAGTATCTCCAGGCTTCTTCCATGTATACAGCCTCCTTTCATGATTCTTGAACCAAGTGTTAGCTATGATTAAGTTATGCTCTGTGCAAAATTCTACAAGGCGGCTTCCTCTTTCATTCCTTCCCCCCAATCCATATTCACCTACTATGTTTCCTTCTCTCCCTTTTCCTACTGATGAATTCCAGTCACCCATGACTATTAAATTTTCGTCTCCCTTCACTACCTGAATAATTTCTTTTATCTCGTCATACATTTCATCTATTTCTTCATCATCTGCAGAGCTAGTTGGCATATAAACTTGTACTACTGTAGTAGGCATGGGCTTTGTGTCTATCTTGGCCACAATAATGCGTTCACTATGCTGTTTGTAGTAGCTAACCCGCACTCCTATTTTTTTATTCATTATTAAACCTACTCCTGCATTACCCCTATTTGATTTTGTATTTATAACCCTGTAATCACCTGACCAAAAGTCTTGTTCCTCCTTCCACCGAACTTCACTAATTCCCACTATATCTAACTTTAACCTCTCCATTTCCCTTTTCAAATTTTCTAACCTACCTGCCCGATTAAGTGATCTGACATTCCACGCTCCGATCCGTAGAACGCCAGTTTTCTTTCTCCTGATAACGACGTCCTCTTGAGTAGTCCCCGCCCGGAGATCCGAATGGGGGACTATTTTACCTCCGGAATATTTTACCCAAGAGGACGCCATCATCATTTAATCATACAGTAGAGCTGCATGTCCTCGGGAAAAATTACGGCTGTAGTTTCCCCTTGCTTTCAGCCGTTCGCAGTACCAGCACAGCAAGGTCGTTTTGGTTAATGTTACAAGGCCAGATCAGTCAATCATCCAGACTGTTGCCCCTGCAACTACTGAAAAGGCTGCTGCCCCTCTTCAGGAACCACATGTTTGTCTGGCCTCTCAACAGATACCCATCCGTTGTGGTTGCACCTACGGTACGGCCATCTGTATCGCTGAGGCACGCAAGCCTCCCCACCAACGGCAAGGTCCATGGTTCATTATGTAAAACTTATGAAACTGAATCGTGGGAAAATTGTGGTGCAACCATGATGCTGATGACGTATGTTGAAGCGTGCTTGCTTTTGTAAGAGAGCAGCCAGAATAAAAGTTATAAGTGGAATAAGTTTCTAAATTAATTTAAAGATTATTTTGTATTTTAGTGTATTTTATTAAATATTATATTAGAAAATGGCATTGGAATGACGTAAATGATTTTATGATTAGTGATTGGCTCAGGCAAGTTTTGCCGCAAGATTGATCTGGAAGGATCATTCTGAGTGGTCATTCAGACCATTAGACAATCAGAATTAAGCCGTTCGTGCACGCAGAATGTTAGATAGGCAGAGAGTGGGGTGGCATTGAGGGAGTCGCTTGCCAACCTTCGTATGTGTAACATCATGCTAAATGTCACTGAGAAAATAACATGTAAAATAAAGAACTGTTGAGTTCATTGCTGTTAGGAAGTGTTGTGACTTAGGCTGTTTAAGTTATGAACATTTTGAGGACAACTTGTTTAATTAATTGATGTATTATGAGTGTGTGATATTTTGGTCTTAGTGAAATTCTGTGTGGCATGTTCCGAGTATTTTATGAAATATTTAGGCGAGCACTTCTAACTTTGAAGACAACTGACACGACCGAAGTTTCAACTCGCTACAGTAGTAGCGAACATTAATCAGGTCGGACTGGCAGATATTCTGGCTGCTTTTCTGTGTGAAATTTTGGTATATTAACTGTGAACTTGGAATGATAGAACAGTAAAAATGGTAAAAATTCAGACTTGATAGCAAATTAATGTGCTTCCTGAAGAATAAAAACCAGTTTACTAGAATTTGCGAAGGCTTACTGCAGGTAAACTGCATTTTCCCACCACCCGAAATTTCTTAAAATGAATTTACAGGAACTGATTCGCAACTTGAGTTACACGGCTTCTGTGTGGTAGGTATCGCGTCGTGGTTTCATCAATGCTGCTCTACACGGCCTAGTGAGTATCTACTACTGCAGAGTGAAGGGACGTCATAAGGAAGCCGTACTGAGGTAGGTGGACAATTAAGGTGAGACAGTATGAACGAACAACAACAATGGCAAACCCCACCCCACTGAAGATGGAACAATAAATGAGACTTATCTTAAATAATCTTTGACTATGTAACCGAGGTTTTGTCCAAACTGTTGTCTGCATCCCCAACTGTAATTACAAGTTCATCATTCCCAAAAATCTGCCCAAAAAACCTAAAGTCTAGGTGACTTCATTGAGCTCCACACTTATTCTGAAATCATTTTATTACTTGGTAGTTACCACAAAAACATCTACAAACCAGTTCTAACATTGTGCTCCCACAACTAATACCTAGTGAAAAGACCCTTGTGGCAACATCAATAGCTGACATCAGTATGAACAAGTTAAATTGAATATTAAGAACATTAGGCATGTCTAATATCTTTGTCATCTATCTTGGCTATTTGGAGTGTGCTGTGTGCTTACTGTCGGTGTCTATGTACAACTAAGTCATCATAGTTGGCTGTTTGCCTAGTGAGCATTTCAACTGTAGGAAGTTCATCTTCTGAAGATGTTAAGGACCCTGTGTGCTCTGGAACAACTGAAACTGGAGGTCCTCTGACCATACCTTGAATGCAAGCATCAGTCACTCTGTTGAAAAGTAGTTCTTCTCTTAGATCAGGGCCTTAGTGATAGTGATGCAAAAAGTCAGCTTCTAACACATTTGTTGAGGTTACCTAACATAAAAGTCCATGTAAATGTTTTTCCTTGCCATGCCTAAGTCAACAGTGCGAGTAGTGGAACTATACATCATTACATGTGAACATTCATAGTGGTATGCTGTACCAAGGGTGCTGAAGTGTGAGGATAGCAGCTGTGCTCGAGATCATGTTTATCTTGGAACCTGAGTCAACTAGAAACTTTGGTTGGTACCCATGTCAAGAATGTAGACAGCCATGGTGTGTGTGGATGTGTTTAGCAAACTAATTTGGTGTACATATATAGTGCTGTGGCATACTTTCTTAATTCCATGACCTTTGGCATCTATCATAGATAGCAAGTACATTTCAGTGCTCACATGAGGAGGTGCACTTGAGCACAGCAGCACCGAAACATGCATGGAACCAGCACCAACACACTCTGTCAGTTACTGTTAAACTCTGAATTCTGAATATCATGTAGTGTTGGCTGGTCTGTTATTGTCAGCTGACTGCATTGCGTCTCAGGAGTTGGGAGGATTTGTCCTGTGGGGGTGCATCATGAATCATTTGATATGTTCAGCGCAGCTTTTTTACTGAGCATCACATATTGCTGTCATGGGTTGGTCTGTTAGTGGCTGTTGGGCAACAAGAAGAGCATTCATCTTGTAATGCAAAAACACAATCAGCAATTTGTAGTGTGGCCTCATGTGTGAGCCCTTCATTCATGATAAGAACACTTGAATAACACGTGGGAATTTACTCAGCCCTATGACCCTTAATGTTTTGTTTGGTATTAACTTCAGATCCACTAGGCTCATACATGGAAGCAAATCTGTGAGGAGTAGTCCACTCAACTGCTCCGAGAAAATTGTCTGGTGGATTTGTTGTTCAGGTGATTTGCTTAACCTTTGCAATAAGGCAACCCACCCACCTCAGACCTGCAAAAGGCATATGGTGATGGAATGAAGAAACTGTGGCAGTTAAGGTAACACATGCTGCACAGTGTGGACATCACTGGAGATGTTCAGTATGGCACTAAATGACTCATTCTGAGGGTTTTGTTGAACACAATGCCATTGATTCATCATGACGCAGTAGATAGCTTCATGTGTGACCCAGCCATCTGGGTTCCACAAAGTGGCAAAATCAGATTTGTTGCTTTGATAACCAGCACGAAAGCACACTTCATATCAGGAGGTAAATAAACACAATGATGGACTTGAGCGCAAAAATATGATGTAGGTCTAGTAACATCTGTTGATATCAGTTGCTCTTGCTCCTGTCAGAAAGAAGCTTATAAGATCCACAGAAGAAAACAGAGAATTGTGATACATGTGATCCACATGCTCTTGTACATGAGTAGAAGGAGGGTTGAAATCACTTTCAGGCGTAGCGTTTTACTTGTATTGTTCCATACCATACTGTTTGTTGCACCACACAATCCACTAAAAGGTCAATCAGTATAGGCAAAAGGTCCCGATACACTGGTTGTTCACAATTTTAATTGTTTGGTGGGAAGGAAGTGCACTGCATTTCCTATAACCGTAGATATTGCATGTTCCTCATGGGTTGCTAGTGTGGTTTCATCCTTGACAGTGCCTAGGATGTTCTTACTGATGCCACAAAATGTAACCATTTTATTAACATAAATAATTATGCAACTCAAAACACCTACATCAACATAGTTAGCACTCTACAAAGACAAGATGAAAGAAAAGACATTACACACATACAGTATTCTTAGCATTTGATTTAAATTGTTCATCTCGACCTCAGTGGTTGATGTCCTCACGCTCATTTATTTCTAGCCTTGGTTTGCACATTACACCCTGTATTCTCCAGCTGCTTATGAACTTGTTGAACCATGTGAATAATTTTGTCCATTGCCTCCAAAGCATTGAAACTAATGGAGATGTCTAGACTGAAGCTATCAGACTTGCAGCATCTCCTGGATATTGTCGCTGATCTGGAAGACTTGACTTTTAGCCCATCTCCTAAAGTTGCCACAACATTAGTGCTGTCAACTACAATGCAAAGTTGTGCTAATTTTTCTTGTGAAATTGTCATATCAGTCTCCCGTTGTCTTCTGTTGATAGCCTGTCACAGGAGTTTCTTATTTTCAGACCTAAGGTTACCTGATTAGATGTTAATACAAAACATGAATTGTATAAATATGTAGGTTTCTACAGTTGCTGTAAATTCCATTAAAATCGTTCTGGGTGTATTGCTATGTTATCTTACAAACTATTTGCAAAATGCCTGAAAGGCTGACTATTTTCATACAACCATTTCACGAGTGTACTGTGAATGTCAGGAATATGGTAAAACATCAAAACTCTGACATCACTGCGGCTGGAAAAATGTCCTGCTAGAATGGTACCAATGACGACTCAAGAGAATCATTCAGCGTGCAAACCATTCAATGAAACATCATCGCAATGGGCTTTCAGAGCCGAAGACCCACTCGTGTACCCTTTATGACTGCATGACAAGAAGCTTTATGCCTCACTTGGGCCCATTGACACTCACATTGGACTGTTGATGACTGGAAACATGTTACCTGGTCAGACGAGTCTCATTTCAGATTGTATCAAGTGGATGGGTGTGGAGACAACCTCATGAATCCATGGACACTGCATGTCAGCAGGGGACTGTTTAAACTGGTGGAGGCTCTGTGATGTTGTGGGGCATGTGCAGTTGGAGTGATATGGGACCCCTGATATGTCTAGATGTGACTCTGACAGGTGACACGTATGTAAGCATCCTGTCTGATTTGCATCCACACATGTCCATTGTGCATTATGACAAACTTGGGTAGTTCCAGCAGAACAATGCAACACCCCACACGTCCAGAATTGCTACAGTGTGGCTCCAAGAGCATTCTTCTGAGTTTAAACACTTCTGCTGGCCACCAAACTCCCCAGACATAAACATTATTGAGCATCTGTGGGATATTTTGCAACGTGCTGTTCAGAAAGAGATCTCCACTCCCTGATACTCTTATTGATTTATGGACTGGCCTGCAGGATTCATGGTGTCAATTCCCTTAAGCAATACTTCAGGCATTAGTCGAGTCCATGCCACATTGTGTTGCAGCACTTCTGCGTGCTTGCAGGGACCCTACACAATATTAGGCAGGTGTACCAGTTTCTTTGCTCTTTAGTGTAAAATGATGTGAGAGTACATCTAGATGTGTTTTAATAAGAAAAAATAAATGATTCATAGACGCATCTAGTCTCCAAGCCATATGACGCATCAAGGAAGACCTTCGCCTAGAGAATCTCATTGACTCATTCGTTCAATTATTTTGTTCCACCGATTACACCATGAAAGACAACTTTCAGATATGTGGAATTAATCATGGTATACATTATCAAAAGAGAAGTAGCTGTTAAAAAGTACAGGTAACTCTGTGCTATGTATTTGTAATAAACTGTCATTACACTGTTGTTTACAACATTTACATAAACAGCTTCTATTTCACACAGTGATATAAAAAGGAAAGCTGCCGGTAGAATTTCTTCTTGGGAAATTGATGCCATCTTTTAGCATGGTTGGAGCATAAACTTTATAAGAAAAGGTAGAGGATCACATTGACATACTTTTACACAGGAGTAATGTTAAACTCAGAATGGGAGAACATAAAATATGAGATTCACAAAGTTTACTACTGGATGTGCATCTGTTCTCCCCCTATGCAAATAGCCTTCCAGTGACTATGAAACCACTGTTCAAAGTTGTACTATTTCCTAATGACACACGCACATTAATTAAGAATTCAGACTCGGCCATACTGAACAGAGTTCAGGTAATAGTTGAAGAGGCCTACACCTGGTTCAGAGGAAATGGTAGCTTATTTTATGTAACTCCACCCTGTATTTCCCCAGAAATTTAACTCCTTGGATAATAACTCTTCATAAGCAGACATCAGCAATAAGAGTAGTATGTAAATATGACAGATTCTTGTAAAGGCCTTTTAAAGGTCTCAGACTTCTCAGAGTTATTTCCCAGGAAATCTACAAAATGAAATGAAATGGTCATGAGGCATTGATGGCCACGAGGTTCCAACCGAGGAAGTTCGGCTGCCAAAATTTCAGGTAATGCCACATTGGATGATTTTCATGTTGGTGATGATGAAATGATGATGAGGACAACATATCACTCAGTCCATGAGTGGAGAAAATCTCCGACACGGCTGGGAATCGAACCCGGGCCTGCTGTTTGGTAGGCAAACACATTACCACTCAGCTAAGCAGGTGGATGGGAAATCTACAATGGTAAAGCAATAAGAATATTATGTAAATGAGCCAAAACTTGTAGAAGCCCATTAAATATCTCAAAAATTTTGTGTTTACATACACTTACTTTCCAGGAAATCTTCAGTGGTAGTGCTTTTAGTAATTAACATCAGTTTGTGGCAAACTGCAGGTTATGTAACTTCAGTACAAACCACAATAGTAGTTAACAGGTGGATCTGGTCTTCATGTCTAGGATTCAAACTCTGGGACACTGGTCTTTGAGAAGGATTGGGACAGGATATCTCTGAGCAAGGATGTAACAGTTCCGAAAGATAGAATTGTGTCATCACTTTTTCTTTTGTACATGTCTATTGACAGTACTATATAATATACCGTCTGAAGGTAAGTACTGGCCAGCAATTCCGTCTCTCAATTTATGAGTTTTCTTGATTGAGTTTTCCTTTCAATATAATCTTGAATGTCTAGAGATTCCAAATATTTTCAGCGTATGGGGTGAAAAAATTTTACACCAGGGTAAAGGATGATAATTTTTACACTAAAGAGAAGTACAGAGCCTACACTGAATTTTTTCCAATACAGTTTGTATTGTGGCCATGGTTCATCTGGAATTTGCATTCATGTTTTTGCCACATACAATATTACAGAGTAAATGCACTATTAAGTTACAATAAGATTTCATACATTCTTGAAGGAACTTACTTTGATGTCCAGTATTTTTTTGTAAAATACATAATTATTGGCTGTAACTACATTGCCTAAGAAGAATGAGTGAAACTCTGAAATGAAAGCTAGTAGTTTTATGAGAAATGGCATGTGGGGCATGGAGAAGCAAGTGAAAGAGTTGAAAATAAATAAGTTGCTGGGTCCAGATGGAATCCCAGTTCAGTTTAACAGAGAGTACTCCACGGCATTGGCCCCTTACTTAGCCTGCATTTATCATGAATCTCTTGCCCACCAAAAAAGACTCAAGTGAATGGAAAGAAGTGCAGGTGTCTCCCGTCTATAAGAAGGGTATAAAAGAATGGACCCACATAATTACATATCAATATTGTTAACATCAATTTGGTGCAGAATTCCTGAACACATTCCGAGTTTGAATATAATAAATTTCCTTGAGACAGAATAGCCTCTGCCCATGAATCAGCACAGATTTAGAAAGCATCACTTATGTGAAACTCAGCTTGCCATTTTCTCACATGATATCCTGCAAACCACTGATGGAGGGCAACAGATTGACTCCATATTCCTAGATTTCTAGAAAGCATTTGATATGGTGCCTCACAGCAGATTGTTGATGAAGGTCTGAGCATATGGTCTAGGTTCCCAGATATATGAGTGACTTCAAGACTTTTAAGTAAGACGACCCAGTATGTGGTCCTTACTGACAAGTTTTCATCAGAAACAAGGGTATCACCAGGAGTGCCTCCCCGGAAAATGCAACAGGACTGCTTTTATTCTCTATGTACACAAATGACCTGATGATCAGGGTGCACAGCAATTTACAGCTGTTTGTTGATGGCACTGTGGTGCAGGGGAAGGTGGTGTCATTGGATGACTGTAGGAATATACAAGATGACTTGGACAAAATTTCCTTGGTGTGATGAATGGCAGTTTGCTCTGAATATAGCAAAATGTAAGTTAATGCAGATGAGCAGGAAAAAAAGTGTCCTTTAGTGTTTGAATACAGCATTAGCAGGGTGCAGCTTGACATAGTCACATTGATTAAATATACAGGCATAACATTCCAAAGTGATATAAAATGGAATGAGTACATCAGGTTGGTAGGAGGGGAGGTAAATTTTTGACTTTATTTTGTTGGGAAAATTTTGGAAAGGGCAGCCCATACATAAAGGGTATGGCATAAAGAACACTAGCAAGATCCATTCTTGAGTACTGTTCAAGCGTTTGGGATCCCCACCATGCTGAATTATAGAAATACATCAAAGCAATTCAGATGTGAGCTGCTAGATTTTTTACTATTAGGATTGATCAGCATGCAAGTATTATGGAGATGCTTCGTAAACTCAAATTAGAATCCCTGGAGGGAAGGCAATGCACTTTCCACAAGGCACTGTTGAGCAAATTTAAAGGACTGGCATTTGAGCCCGACTACAGAACAATTCTTTCACCTCAAACATACATTTTGTGTAAGGACCATGAAGATTATTAGATGCAGGGAATTAGGGCTCGTGCAAAGTCTTTTAGACAAACTTTTTCCCTCACTTTATTTGCCAGTGGAATAGGAGAGGATATGACTAGTAGTAGCAGAAGGCACCTTCTGCCATGCACCATCCAATGGTTTGCGGAGTGTGGATGTAGAAGATCCAGACATTGAAAATTTTTTTTTAAGAAGACAATAAGCTGAACCGAGTTTGTTGATCAGAGTTTTGCATTTATCAATTGAAAATCAGGGAATATAGCTCATCACATTATGTAAGAGACATTCATATTATCTGTGTGTGTGGAATCTCTTTGTTAATAACAGTTAATAATGGTACGATATGAGACATGGAAGAAATTTGTGTCCCCTCAGGCCAGTCATTGCTGTATAAAAGGAAAATATATAGTTACACTAAAAAAAATGAAAAATCATCAAACATTTCATGTGAAGTATTTCAATTGATGTTGATGAATCACAAACATTATATTTAACCAAATGAAAAGCAGAATATATATTTACTTACCATTTGGTGCCAGCTACAATTCAGGAGCTATAGTCTTCAGTACTAATGAATGAAAATATATATCTATAATCAGGAGCAAACTAGAAATAAATGAATTACCTGCTGCCTGGTCCTGTATTTCCATAGCAGCAGCCAAGAATGTGCATGCATTCAGGACTGACAATGTTGATGTTACATGATCTTCACAAGTTTTCTTCAGTTCTTCTACTCCTAATTCTTGTGCTAAGGTCAACATCTCAAACACACCACTGTCCTGTAGTATGATCTGCAATTACATATTCTTAATTTAATTCATCACTTATGGCCCAGAGAACTCAAATAATTAACAACTATTCCACTAGTTAAGGAAAAGAGCAGTTATTATCAATTAGGTAACTTTTTAGTTTAACATTATACGTCAATATAGCTTAGTATGTAATCCATTACAGTGCAATGTAGTAATGTAGTTTTTGTAAAAAGGAAAGTAATAAAAAATGCAGTCAGTTATCTCCAACAATGAAACATCCATGAAGCAGCAATTCAATTGTTTTCATTGTGTTCTGTAGAGCCCATCATGAAGGAGAACTTACCTACAGGGATATGAAGCAAGTCAATGTAATCCTTTTATACATTACTATAGTGAAGACATGTAAGTTAATCTCTGACAGGTGGCAGCACTGTTGCGAATTTTCAACTAAAAAGTGATAATGGCTGCAAGTGGAAACAATAGCCATCCATACAATTTGGCAACACTGAGGAGATGCCATGGAGACATTTACAAAATCGCGTAACTTGATAGACTGCGTTGTAACAATAGATGCCCTTATTTACAGTGATTATCACCACTTGTCAAGCAGCTAACAAGCATCTTCACTTTCTGAGTCTACATATGAGGTAATTTGAAGGAGGAGTGAGTCTTTTGAATTTACAGGGTTTCTCAGTTTCTTGCTGTGTGTTTGGTAGGGGCTTGTTGAAGACCTATAATCCTACTCATAAACCTAGATAAGGAAGTAAAATCTCCAGAGCAATTATTTCTCTGTCTTTTATTACAGTTGTGAGTATCTCTGTACAACTGAAATGAATGTTTACTATCTGCAACAAATAAATGTCCTAGGAAATTAGTGTAAGAATTCAAAGATCTTGGAAGAGGCCTCTTCAGGATGTTTGGTTACGTACTTATAAAGTATTCTTATTGCTCCCTTTCTCTGAATGATATGTCATTTCCTTTACCTGCATAACCTCAGAAGATAGTTGGTCAAAACAACAGCAGGTGAAAAAAAAAAAAAAAAAAAAACAACCTAGCACTGTGGTTTTCAAGCTGAATAATGAGAGACATTTCTAAGTGCAAGAAGTGTTGAATTAAGTTCTTGATTAGTTATTCTATGAGGTGACTGACTTTTAGCATGTTATTCAGATACAATAGAATTTTGCACATAGTGCTGATGATTAATGAGTATTTCTGGTATAAATATGTTTGTATTAAAACGCACAAGAGTTTCCATTAGGTATGACATATAACATCCTCATTTTAATTTTCATCACAATACATAAAATGTCAAAGAATGAGTTCAAAAAGCACAAGTCATTTCTGTTTAAAAAGGGGTTGGCAGTTTGACGCATATAATTAGAGACTCATACTGCTGATGTCAGTCCACTGTGAAGAATTATCAAACATATTACAAGTTGTGATCTTTTTGAATTTAATATTATGCATTTTTCAGGTAAGAGGTAGCAGTTTGTATAATTTTATCAATAATAGTTGGTAGAAGTGAGCCACTTTCATTGTACTGAACACAAATCAAAAATGTCTTTTGGGAGACAATGCTCTCATCATCTCATCTAATGATGAGAGCATCTTCTTGAACTATGCTTGCTGAGTTGGTCCATGAGATTCTGGAGGACATAGATAATGGTGCACAGTTTGAGGTCATGTTCTCTGTCAACTGAAATATTTCCACACTGTTAACTCACTTACAGAATATCATACCAGCTTTGTGACTTCATTCAGAACCACCTAACAGACAGAACTCAAGATATCATTCTTAACAGGGCAAAACTGTCAGATGTAAAATTAACTTTGGAAGTGTTATCAAGTAATTACTGTTTATGATATTTATAAATAACCTGGTGAATAATGTTGTATGTTCTGTGAGACTGTTCACAGATGATGCTGTTGTATATAGGAAAGTTACATTACCTGCAAATTGTAGCAAAATGCAGGAGGACCTGCAGAAGATTGATACTCAGTGTACAAACTGGCAGTTTACCCTAAATATAAATAAATATAATGTATTATGCATAAATATTTGTAAAGTATCATTACTGTTTGATTGCACAACTGATGATAAATAAATGGATCAGTAATAATTGTAAAAAGGTAAAGGTAGCTGTCCAGGATCAATTAAAGTGGAATGACAGCATAAAATTAGTGGCAGTAAAAACAGATACATGGTGGACAGCCATTGAAACGATCTTAAGGAAAGGTAATTTATCAACTAAAGAAATGGGTCACAGTACACTTGTTCAACCAATTCCTGAGTATCACTTAACATTCTGGGACTCTCAGGAGATAGGATTAATAGAGAAGATCATGAAGATCCAAAGAATGGCATCACATTTTGTTATATGTTCATTTAGTAAGCTTGAGAGTATCAGAGATTTTTATCAAACTCCAGAACCAGGCTTTGCAAGAAAAGCAATGTGTTTCTCTACATTACATATATGTTTACTGTTAAAAGTCTGTGATTGTGTATTCCAGTAAGAGTCAAGTCAATGTATTGCTTCCATTCAACATAAATCTTGCAATATGACCACTGTAGGAAAATAAGAGAAATTAGAGTTTATATGGTGCTTTAGTGACTGTTGTTTGTCACACATACTATTCGGGAATAGAACAGGAAAGGAGGGGCATGATAGTATCAAAAGTGCCCTCTGCCTCACACTCTGTGGTTGTTTGCAGAGAACAACTGTGGATATCAATGGAGATATTTACATTGGTTGGTGATATCACTGAATGTTTTTATAAATTCACCATTGGAACCAAAGTACTGAAAGAAGAAAGCCTCAATTACTCCTATGTCAGTCTTATTTGAAATAGAAGAAACCATTGTAAAATAATAACAAAATTGTGTGGAAAAAATAATTTCTATAAAATAATGATAATGCACCTGAAATAACAGATCGCCAATTATCTTTGTTTCCTGAACTCTGATTTCTGATGATTTTGTTTTTCCCACCAGTGTGTCACATCTTCTGTTCAATGAGTATCTTGTTTGTAGTGTCACATGTATTCAGCTGGCAATTTAAATAAGTGTGTGGCTGTAATATCATCTGAGTTTCACTGTGGATCATCTTTTCCACAGTGGTGACCCCAAACAAGGCAATGGATGACCAAAATCACATTAAACATGAGGATACTCGGCAAGTTACTATGGACACTGACTTGCTGGAACAGTCATTGTGTAGTTTGGAAGAAATGATTCCCATTCCTCTAGTGGCAACAAATATCAGACAAGTGCGCAGTACATTGACTCATATGTAGCTCATGAATAATTTGTCAGTTAGCTGCATTGCATCTTCTGCATCGGGAAGAAAATTCATCACTCTGCCATACACCCCCCCCCCCCAAAAAAAAAGAAAAAAAAAAGCAGTGGTTCCAGGTCCTGGAACCTCTATTTACTGCATATGGTATTTATCATGATAACCTACAGTTCATTCTGACCATCAGTGTGTTAGACATTCAAACTCTTTTGTTAGTGCCTGACATTGCTCATACCATGCCATCTGGGTGCAAATATACGCATGTTAAGGACAACTTGCTCTGTCGAGTGCACAAACGAACAGATCTTCAAATTCAGCAAGCTTTGAAAAGTGAGGTTGTTTGTGATAAGTCACTTTCTGAATTCTGTTGGCCTCTTAGATTTCTGGTGACTGAATCTGAATTTTCTGAGGCAACATTAAAACATGTATGATTCAGTCAGTTGCCTTTTGCTATCAAAAGTGCTCTGGTTTCAAATAGCTCTGTGAACTCAGACCCCCAGTTAATCTTTGCTGACTAGTTGCATAATATTTTGTTATATTATGACAATGAATGTGGGACCCCACAAACTGGCAGTGGCATTGTAAGTGTAGCTACAGTGGACGCTGTTAGAGGGAAGCAGCTCACTCCAGTGCAACTTGTGTGCTCTCCAGCAGCAGTTTCATCTCAGAGAGTCCCAGCAGTCCTCAGCACACCAGCCATGCAGCTCTCGGCATGATGTCAGCAAGCAGTTACACAACTGGTATTGGTATCATTTCCATTTTTGTATGACTGCTGCAACTACCATGCTGACAACAGCTGCTGGGTTTAGGCATGACGGGTTGCTCTATATGAAGTGCCTACACTCCACCATAATAGCAAATAAAGCATCTCCTGCTTCATATAATCTGAAGCTGGTTCATGACAATCAAACACAACAAAAAGAATTCCTTCCTGGTACCAGGAATCTGACTCTGGCATGTCAAATCGACACTCTGCTACTAACAGTTTTGGTACATCACATTGATTATATGTCCAAGACACTTGCATTTCGTGAATATATTTAATTGACTCAGGATCAGGTGTAAGTATTGCACCGGTGAAACTGAAAAAGCAATCTTCTGTTACCTGCTGGCACACTGCAACTAACAACTAAAAAAATCCATATTTTTGGAAAACACATCAACGTGACAAACTTCAGTTTTAAGAAGCAATTGCAGTGGACTTTCCTGATTTGCTGATGCTACCAAACCTATTCTTGGAGCTGATTTCCTACACTACTATTGTATTGATGTTTCCATATGGAAGGCTCAACTCTGCCTGAACAGTGAGACTGTTTACAGATATACAGGTTGTTCACACAACTCTCATGAACTGGATCACACCTCTGTTTTAGGTGTGGCAGCAACCCAATCGAGTTTTGTGGATTCACATGTCAACACATGTTATTCTTTGAAAGAGGAACTGCTTACCATAGCGAGCATTGCCAATGAGTTGTTTGAAAGCTTAGCATACATACACTGTATGATCAAAAGTACCCGGACACCTGTCTGTAAATGACTTACAAGTTCGTGGCACCCTCCATCAGTAATGCTGGAATTCAGTATGGTGTTCGCCCACCCTTAGTCTTGACGAAAGCTTCCACTCTTGCAGACACAAGTTCAATCAGGTGCTGCAATTTTTCTTGGGGAATGGCAACCCTTTCTTCATGGAGTGTTGCACTGAAGAGAGGTATCGAAGTCAGTCGTTGAGGCCTGGCACGAAGTCAGTGTTCCAAAACATCCCAAAGGTGTTCTGTAGGATTCAGGTCAGGACTCTGTGCAGGTCAGTCCATTACAGGGATATTATTGTTTTGTAACCACTCTGCTACAGGCCGTTCATTACGAACAGGTGCTCGATCATGATGAAAGATGCAGTCAGCATCCCCATATTGCTCTTCAACAGTGGGAAGCAAGAAGGTGCTTAAAACATCACTGTAGGCCTGTGCTGTGGTAGTTCCATGCAAAACAGCAAGGGGTGCAAGCCTCCTCCGTGAAAAACATGACCACACCATAACACCAGTGCCTCCGAAGTTTACTGTTGGCACTACACATGTTGGCAGATGACGTTCACCGAGCATTTGCCATACCAACACCCTGCCATTGGATCACCACATTGTGTACCATGGTTCATCACTCCACACAACGTTTTTCCTCTGTTCAATTGTCCAGTATTTACACTCCTTACACCACGCGAGGCATCGTTGTTATTTACTGGCATGATGTGTGGCTTATGAGCCACCTCTCGACCATGAAATCCAAGTTTTCTCATCTTCCGCCAAACTGTCAGAGTACTTGTAGTGGCGGGACTGCTACGGTCGCAGGTTCGAATCCTGCCTCGGGCATGGGTGTGTGTGATGTCCTTAGGTTAGTTAGGTTTAAGTAGTTCTAAGTTCTAGGGGACTTATGACCTAAGATGTTGAGTCCCATAGTGCTCAGAGCCATTTGAGCCATACTTGTAGTGGATCCTGATGCAGTTTGGAATTCCTGTCTGATGGTCTGGATAGATGTCTGCCTACTACATATTATGACCCTCTTCAACTGTCGGCGGTCTCTGTCATTCAACAGACGAGGTTGGCCTTTATGTGCTGTTTGTGTCCCTTCATGTTTCCACTTCACTATCAAATTGGAAACAGTGGACCTAGGGATGTTTAGGAGTTTGGAAATCTTGTGTACAGACGCATGACCCAAGTAACACCCAATCACTTGACCACGTTTGAAGTCCGTGAGTTCCATGGAGTGCCCCATTCTGCTCTCTCATGATGTCTAATGACTACTGAGGTCAGTGATATGGAGTACCTGGCAGTGGGTGGCCGCACAAAGCACCTAATGAAAAACATATGTTTTTGGAGGTGTCCGTATACTTTTTATCACATATTGTAGTTAAAGAAAATGAAGTGTTCTGTTCTCAAATTGGTGAATATACTGAAGCCCTAAAAAAAAGCATGGACTGAACTGTGGAAGTTAAATGAATACATCCATCCCCGGATGTCCTTGTCCAACATGAATCAGCTGCCTATGCTCCTCCCTGGAATGGTAACAGCACTAGCCATCTCTCTGAACTATATCAGGACTGCTGGTCACCTTCAGGGCTCACAGATTGACACCTGAAAAGTACGACTCAGTGAAGAAAGAATTCGACGATTTATTAAACATGTATTATTTGAAGTTTAGACATGTCGTGGGTGTTACCCCTACATCTGGTAAAGAAGAAAGACAGTTCGTGGCATCCTTACAGGGCTGTCATACTTTGAATGTGCAAATAACTTGAAGCTGTTATGCTATTACACACCTCTAGGACTTTATGGGTGTTATAGCACGTGCTCAGCTATTCATTGTCATCGATTTCCAGAAAGTTTATCACCTGGCCCCAAGGTACTTGCAGATATATTGCAAATGGCAGTGATCACAACTTTCAGTCAGAATGCCATTTGGTCTAAAAAACACATATCAATCATGGCAGTGTTTCATCAATGAAGTGCTTTGTGGCCTGCCCTGCTGTTTCACATATTTGAATGATGTGTTAGTTTTCTCAAAATCTCCATCAGACCATGATAAACATCAATGAATTACTTTTGATGGACTTTCAAAGCACATTTTACAGATCAACAAAGACAATTACGTTCTCAGACAGAAATAAGTGAAATTTTTGGGCCATTGGGTTAACCATTTGGCATTGAGCCTTTATTAAATAGATTTAAATGATTCGTTCTGTTGCTTTTCCAGATACCTTCCAATAGTTATGTCACTTTTTGGGTATGGCAAACTTCTACAGACACCATCTCCCCCACGCTTCAGCTTTATAGGTGTCGCTCATTGCAATGCTGTCAGGGCCAACTTGAAGGGGTCAGCACCCTGTCACTTGGACACCAGAGGTCCAGTTTAACAGATGTCATGTGTTTAGTACACAACCTGTCCCTTCTGCACCCCTGGCTATTGTCATCGATGCTAGCCAGACAGCACTAGGGGCAGCTCCTCAACAGCACATAGGAGGTGTGTGGCAACTACTCAGGTTCTTTCCCCACAAATTGTAGGGTCATGAACTAAATGGAGCACATATGACTAAGAACTGTTAGCAGTATATGAAGGCATTCAGCATTTCAGGCTGAATTTGGAAGCATGCCACTTCACAGCTTTTATTAATCAAAAACTAGTTCCATTTGATTTCAAAACCCTGCTGGACTCATTCTCACAAATACAATTCCGCCATTAGAAATTTATCAGTCAGTGTACTACTGATATCCAAACTTTATGGCAGAAGATGCTGATCTGGAACCACAAGAGCCAACCAAGAACCAAAGTATGGGACTGCATCTACAGAACCTTCAAATGGACAATTTCCTAGTGCGGTGCAATATTTCTCAAAACAGGCCATGACCTTTTGTTCCATTTGGTTTTTGGATATAAGTCTGTGACTTAGTTTGTGGTGTTCCTCAACCTGTAGCCAACTGCTGTATATGAAAGATGACTGATAGATTTGTATGGCCGGGCATCAAGCAAGATGTTTGGCTTGCCAGGCGGCCAGGGTGGGACACCATGTCAAAAAATCTATTGTTCTTTCAAGAAACCTACACAGCATGTTTCTCATATCCATATTGACTTGGTTAGACCTTTCATGCCTGTTCAAGGCTGTAAGTATATTTTTTTGGCAATTGATAAGTCTACCTGCTAGGTTGAAGCAGTGCCCATCATTTACTTTCCAGTGGCAACAGTCACACAGACCTTTCTAATCACTTGGATATCTCTCTGTTTGGCTGTCCAGCTGATGTAATTATGGACCAAGGCTGTCAGTTTGAGTCTACCTTGTTCCACGAATGGGTAAACTTTTGTGATTTTATACATCATCATACAATCAGTTATCACCCAGCAAGTAATGGAATGTTGGAACATTAACACCAATTTCAGAATCTGCCCTGATGCATGATGATTCATCTTGGTTGTCACCTTTACCTCTAGTACTGGTGGCTCTAAGTGCTGCATTCAAACCCAATATTAGAGTTTCAGTAGCAGAATTCATGTATTTTTAAATTTTTTTTAAATTTTACATGTCTCGTTCCTTAGGACCAAATTGAGAAACAAATCTCCTAGGTCATGGAATGTATCAGTACATGAAATTACAACATAAAAGTAAAAACAGATAAAATAAAATGTTTATGAACCCAAAAAATGGCAAGCCATAAGTTTATGTAAACACAGTCAACAATATAACATAGGAATCAGCTTAATTTTCCAAGGAACTCCTTGACAGAATTGAAGGAGTAACCCATGAGGAAGCTCTTCAGTTTTGATTTGAAGGTGTGTGGATTACTGCTAAGATTTTTGAATTCTTGTGGTAGCTTATTGAAAATGAATGCAGCAGTATACTGCAAATCTTTCTGCACAAGAGTCAAGGAAGTCTGATCCAAATGCAGATTGGATTTCTGCCTAGTATTAACTGAGTGAAAGCGACTAATTCTTGGGAATAAGCTGATACTGTTAACAAGAAATGACAGTAAAGAATATATATATATATTGAGAGGCCAATGCCAGAATACCCAGACTAATGAATAAGGGTCGACAAGAGTTTCGCCAACTTATACCATGTATTGCCCAAACCACCCCTTTCTGAGCCAAAAATATCCTTTGAGAGTGGGAAGCATTACCCCGAAATATGGCAAACCCATCGGATTTCCTTTGGAGTTTTTCAGCTGCCGAGACCACCCCCAAGAGAGCCTCCATTCTTATTATAAGAAATCAAGAACTGTGTTTTAAACTTACGTCCGTCCACAGCGCCTTGCCACACAGTGCCTGCTTCACATCTATTCTGCACAAGGGCAGGCAAGATTGTATGTCACAAACATCCCTTCATCCCAGCAGCTCTGTTCTACGAGGTTTGGGGGACCAGGAGGACAGGAGTAGGGTGGTGGTGGTGGTGGGGGGGGTTGTGTGATGTAACAATTACAATTAGTCGAAGGCTGTCACTGAAAAAAATGAAGTTTGAGTACCTTTGTTTTCTGATTTCTGTAGATTTTTGTTTCTCCTGCCAATGTCTTGCATGTTCTGTGTAGTGGGTACCTACTTTGTAGTGTTGTTTGTATTTGACTAGCAATTTTAGAAAGTGCGTGGCTTTAAAATTGTTCATACTTCACTGTGGATTGACATTCCCACATATATCTTGACTCATTTCAAATAAGAACATTGCTCCTATTGCTTTTTTGTTGTTTCTTTCAGTAGCATTTGTACAAACATTAAATGTCACTCATAATTTATAGACATATTATAACAGGCATACTACTGGGCTGAGGGCAAATAAAAAGAAGAGAAAGAAAACAGTCACATACCTTTCCAGTGTATACATATAGCATAAAGTTGCGGAATGTGTCTGGCTGGAAGTGTGGCAGCCGCACTGGGGTGGGTGTGCCTGGGGCTGCTGGGGACACGGAGCAGCCCGGGATGCGGCACACTTCACCACGCTTGGCCGTCTGGAAGCTTTTACACCTGTGCACAAACATTTGGTCTATCATTATCACAATGATGAAAATTTCATACTATACTATAACAATATTAAATTTATGTGACATATTCAGCTGGTTGTTGATTAATAACTGTTTAAACACACAGTTAAACTTTAGTGAGCCAATCCCAGATTGCAATATTTTGAAATATGGCTGAAATGCAATCTGCACAAGTGTTCTTCCATGAAACCCGTCTTGGTATATTTACGATTCAAATTCTTTGGAAACGGACTGAAACGAACAAGTAATTATGTTGCAGCAATAAATAAAATGCTGCCTCCCATGAATATAAAAGAGTTAAAAGCATATGCTATTATGGAGAATTCATTGCAAACCTAGTTGAACTGTCTAACCCATTGAACCAACTTTCTATCAACAATCTTCTCAGGATTTAAATAGAGTGGGAGGCCCTTGGTATCATTTATACACTTCACAGAAATTTCATCTTGCCATGGAGCATCATGTGTTGCTCACTAACCTTGGCCCTCAGCGTTGCTTAGCAGATTGGACCACCCATTTCTGTACTTATCTAATTTTCATTATTGTATCCATTATCAAGCAGTGATGGTACATGCAAACACCGATGTGCAGTTTGACTTCCCTTGTATGCATACCCGTCTTCACCCAATTAAATTGGTGTGTTTGCAGCTTGATTCAGATCTGGATTTGACCAATCAGTCTTTCCCTTAACATCACATGATGTCATGGCTAATGCCTGCAAGAATCCAATGCTGTCTCACTCACTTTGTATGACACAGGTGGTTGGACGTGTTTTCCGGGCCCAAATTGCATCCTTACAGACCACAGTGGCATCAACTACAACTACACCAAGAGGTTCTGTTGTGGGGTCTTGCAAGAGGACCACTGCTGCATTCTGATTCTCCCCCCTCTTCAACCAAAAGTGCTGTGTCTCATGCACGCTGCCCTTTGGGACCTGTTTTGAATTAAAAGTACTCTGGCCAAATATTGACTTCATCACAGAACTGGCTTGCCAATGTTCTGCCTGTTGGGACTACCAAGCTGCACCTCCTTAGCAGCCCTCTTCCTGGCCTGACACTGGGGAGCTGTGGGAGTATATCCTCTTTATTTTGCTGCCATATTTTTCACTTTCTTTTTATGTTCCATGTGTCTCCAGTTGCCCTTGAAAAAACTCTTTACCCCTGAAGAGACCCCATGCATTTGGTTTCCGATAGTCAGTCAGTGTTTATCTTACATGACTTCAAACAGATTTATGCCCATAGTGAGATACAACACATTTGCATCACAGGTTTCACCATGCCTCCAACAGTCATGTGGAATCAGGCTTCAAAACCTAGCTTCACAAGGAAATGATGTCTAATGCTGCACCTAATTCCCTCTGTCATTTTCTAGCAACTTACAGGGCTACCCCAATAAATGGTGACAACCTGACAGGGGCTACATGGTTGTCCCAAGAGCACTGTCTTGGATGTGCAGTTCAAACTGCCAGCACTCATCATTGCCAAGCTCTCTGCCTTCCAGATAGGTACCATGGTGTGGGCTGGTAATTTCAGACACCAACCAATCTGGATCCATGGGCGATCTCCACTGTGATGTTTATTGAACCTTCCACCTACAGACTTTCTAGTTGCCATTGAAATCAACTTTGCCTTCACCATTCTGGTCAGCAACCACTTGCTTTGCTGTCCCGGACTGACGCTCCAGTCCTGTGTCTATTTGTGAGCTTCGCCCTGCCCTGGCTTTCTGCAGTGATTCACATGGGCATAGACCCACTGCCTTTCCCAGGATTGGTCCATTCTGGATCATGCACCTCTGCATCTTCTCCCTGACAGTCAGTCACTGCTTGGGGTTTGGCGTGGTGGTGAGGCGGTTGGGGAGGGTTATAGTAGTATTATCTGATGTCGCTATGGAAACCGAATAGCAGACATAACATTACTGTCAACCGCAGTGGCACCACTACTCAAGAGGGCACTTGTCACCAGGGATGCTCTCTAATCAGAATCCAGCATATACTTAAGCCAGCCCAGAGGCTGTCTGGGTCAATTGCGGTTCAATCTGTGGAGTGTGCAGTGAGGGTGCTATTGGTGTTTATATTGTGGTCTCTTGTAACAGACAAGACATTGACACTGCATGGAATGGACTTTGCTGTGGAGTATTGACTTGCTTGCACTGTTTCTGAAGAGCATCCTATATGTATATCACTAATTGTGAATAAAACAGGTTGAGCCTAGATTGGTTGCATATGTAGATCACCTTTTACAAAAGTTATCAAGGGGGTGTTAAATGCTAATCATTCTTGCTTCCAATTTCCTATGCAGACAATGTCAAACCTATGTGATCTGAGGCATTCCCGGCAAATGTGGTGTATCCAAGGTTCTCGGGTGTCAGCCAGACCCGATCATTGAAGTTCCACGATATTTCGGCAAATAACCGTTCCGCCATCATCACGTGGTGCTGATGGAATGATCTGTCTGCGCTGTGTCCTTGGTATTTATGTCCGCGGGGTCCCGAGTCGTACCCCGGCGCGGACGGCCAGCGGAGTGCTGCGTGGTGGGA
The DNA here is from genome assembly GCF_023898315.1 of Schistocerca nitens. Classification (NCBI taxonomy): domain Eukaryota; kingdom Metazoa; phylum Arthropoda; class Insecta; order Orthoptera; family Acrididae; genus Schistocerca; species Schistocerca nitens. Next base: position 870,750,080 of record NC_064617.1, read on the forward strand.
GGGGGGTAGCTGCAGCCACGCCCAGTGGTAGGCGTCGCAGTTCATCTCCGTCTGCCGTCGCAGAAGGATCTCGCGTCCACTCGTGCCGTTGCTCTTTGATGGTGTTTAATAATGGTTTCCAGGCCTTGCTAAGTTGAAACTCAGTGTCCCTGTTGATGAGGTTATCTGTTGCGCGAATTTCTATGGCCGCCTTGTAGATACTGTCCCAGTAGGCACTTGTGGCCGTCAGAATTTTGTCTCTTCGAATTTTGCTGTGTGTCCGGTTTCAATGCAGTGTTCTGCTAGGGCGGAATGGCTGGGTTGGTGTAAGCGGGTGTGACGTTCGTGTTCCTTGCATCGGTCCTCGATTGTGCGAGCTGTTTGGCCGATGTAGGATTTGCCACAGCCGCACGGGATTTTGTATACGCCCGCTTTCTTAAGGCTTACGTCATCTTTTGCCATTCCAAGTAGGTCACAAATCTTTGCTGGTGGTCGGAAGACTGTGTCAATCTTGTGTCGCCTTAACAGTCTCCCTATTTTTGATGACACGTTGCCAGCAAGCGGCAGAAAGGCTCGAGCTTGCTTCTCTTCTTCGGGTTGTTCTTCATCTCGGTTCTTGCTGCACTTCTGTTGTCAGAAGGCCCTTTGGATTTGGTGGTTGTCATACCCATTCTTGCGGAACACGGTCTCCAGGTGTTTGAGTTCCGCTGACAAGTTCTGTTCATCAGAGATCGAGTGTGCTCTATGTACCAAGGTGTTGAGCATTCCATTAAGCTGCGCTGGATTGTGGCAGCTGGAGGCATGTAGGTACAGGTCAGTGTGTGTAGGCTTGCGGTACACACTGTGTCCCAGTGAGCCATCAGACCTACGTTCCACTAGGACATCAAGAAAGGGTAGTTTTCCATGGTGAACCGAATGTTACTGTGGACCAAATTTAGATGTTGTAGAAAAATCTGTAGCTGTTCCTGTCCATGTGGCCAGATGACGAACGTGTTGTCCAAGTAGCGAAAGAAGCATACAGGTTTCAGTTCGGCGGCTTCCAGTGCTTCCTCTTCGAAACTCTCCATGAACAGGTTGGCCACCACTGGGGAGAGCGGGCTCCCCAATGCTACTCCGTCGGTCTGCTCGTAGTATTGACCATTGAAGACAAAGTATGTAGATGTTAACACGTGCCTGAATAGTTGTGTCAGTTCAGGCCCTAATTTCTCACTTATTAAGTGGAGAGAATCTTCCAGTGGGACACGGGTGAATAATGAGACAACATCGAAGCTGACCATGATGTTGGATTCTTGTACTGTCATCTCCTTCAGGCGGCCAATGAAGTCATTCGAGTTCCAGATATGGTGCAAACATTTCCCCACATAAGGTCTTAGCATGCCCGCCAAGTGCTGCGCCAAAAGATACGTCAGTGCCCCTATGTTGCTTGACTATGAGTCGCATCCCTTCTTTGTGTGTCACTAATATTGGTAACACATATTCTCCACGATGTACTTTTTAGTCACCTGCAAACTGAAGCACCAAAGAATCTGGTATAGGCATGTGTATTCAAATGCAGAGACATGTAAACAGGCAGAATACAGCACTTTGGTCGGAAAAGCCTATATAAGACAACAAGTGTCTGGTGCAGTGGTTAGATTAGTTACTGCTGCTACAATGGCAGGTTATCAAGATTTAAGTGAGTTTGAATGTGGTGTTATAGTTGGCACACGAGCGATGCGACACAGCATCACTGAGGTAGCAATGAAGTGGGGATTTTCCCATACAACCAATTTCATGAGTGTACTGTGAATCTCAGGAAGCTGATAAAATATCAAATCTCCGACATCGCTATGGCTGAAAAAAGATCATACAAGAATGGGATGAAAGACGACTGAAGAGAATCATTCAACGTGACAGAAGTGTAACCCTTCCGCAAATTGGTGTAGATTTCAATGCTGGGCCATCAACAAGTGTCAGCGTGAGAACCATTCAACGAAACATCATCAGTATGGGCTTTCAGAACTGAAGGCCCACTCATGTATCCCTGATGACTGCACGAAATAAAGCTTTACTCCTCGCCTGAGCCCATCGACACTGACATTGGACTGTTGATGACTGGAAACACGTTGCCTGGTCAGACGAATCTTGTTTCTAATTGTATCGAGTGGATGGACATGAATGAGTATTGAGACAACCTCAAGAATCCATGGATCCTGCATGTCAGCAGGAGGCTGTTCAAGCTTATGGAGGCTCTGCAATGGAGTCGGGCATGTGCAGTTGGAATGATATGGAACCCCTGATATGTGTATATACAACTGTGACAGGTGACACATATGTAAGCATCCTGTCTGATCAGCTGCATCCATTCATGTCCAATGTGCATTCTGACAGACTTGGGCAATTCCAGCAGGTCAATGCGACACCCCACACCTCAGAATTGCTACATAGTGGTTCCAGGAACACTTTCTGAGTTTAAACACTTCTGCTGGCCACCAAACTCCCCAGACATGAACATTATTGAGCGCATCTGGGATGCCTTGCAATGTGCTGCTCAGAAGAGATCATCACCCCCTCGTACTCTTATGGATTTATGGACAGCCTGCAGGATTCATGGTGTCAATTCCCTCCAGCAGTAATTCAGACATTAGTAGCATCCATGTCACGTTGTACTGTGGCACTTCTGTGTGTTCGTAGGAGTCCTACATGATACTAGGCATGTGTACGAGTTTCTTTGGCTTGTGTGTGTGTGTGTGTGTGTGTGTGTGTGTGTGTGTGTGTGTGTGTGTGTGTGTGCACAGGAAGCAGATTTCATTGATGTAGCATCACCATGTCACTGTTCAGATAATGCAAACTCCCCCCTCAGGTCCCAGTAGGCCCCTCGGTACTGACTGAATGCCATGTAGGTGAAATTCTGATCTGAGCAGATGAAAGGAGACAGAATTGTCTGTATTTACAGACAGTAACTAGTTGCTGAGCATGTTCTACAGGGTGACTGAAGGGTCCTGAGTGTCTACTGTACAACATGTGCCATTTGGATCCTCGAACCTAACACTACTTTACTGGGAACTTCATGAACAACATATCCATGTGTGCTACCGCCCTTCTTCACTTAAACTTAATTAACATACTTACTGCTTTGTAGTATTTATTTATTTACTCCTTTATCTTCATGTTTCCTTTTCTCTCTCTCCTTTTGGTTTTCCAATGCCCCCTATTCTGCTTTTATCCTAGTTTTTAGTTGCACTATTCTCTTCACTTCTGATTTCTCTTGCCCATAATGTATCATTACTTCTCTCTCTGTACTTCTATTGTCTGCAGTCTGAAGTTGACACAGTACTCACCAATGTACTAACTTTGACAGCCAGCTCTCTCTTACACCTCTCCTCTCATCATTGTTTCCTCTTGCCCTCACAATGGATGGGGTCCCTCTCAACTTGGGGTCTGAGCAACCTTTGCCAACCTATCCCTTTTCCTCCCTCAGCAAGTGGCTAATAATTGCAAATCTTAGGATAGTTTTTTTTCCATTTTTATTTGTGTCTAACAGCATTATTTTGAATTTGGCTTTTGAATGTAAGTTCTGGTCAGCCAATCTGTTTCTTTGTAAAATTAATTTTTAAAAAGATTAGCATTGCAGCATCATATGACATGTATTTAGTAACTCCCAACTAACTGGTGAGATGATATATAACAGAAAAAAAGAGTCCATATACTGTACCTGACCATGAGTATAAGCCTGTGAGCATAAACAGGGACCTCCTCTCGCCCCACAAGAAAGACGATGTCTGCAGAATCGTGATCCTCGGCAAGCCGAGCGAGGTCTTCCAATAGTCGTGGCACTCCCGATAAGCTCTTGTCTGGGAAATGTCCAGCAGTAGCTGCTACACGGGTACCCATCCTGCACAGAATTAAAGTGTTTCAGAAGTCTGAAGAGGGATGCAAGCTGGTTTTCTCTGATCACACTGCACAGTTACTCATAAAACAGTATTGTTTTGTTCCATTTTATCATGCACCTTTAATGAAAATTTTCTCCTTCTTGTTCTTCTTTTATGATAATTTTGTCAGCATGATCATAGGCATTAGTTTACCACAAACAGATAAATTTAGGTATTTTTAAGATAAAAGTGAAAGTTATCAAAGGAAAGCCATATATTGAGGTTGGCAGGGAGTATCCAAGGGACATGTTCAGCTGTATAGTCGCAAAGGTTCACTTTTATCTGATAGACTGGCACATTTCCTTCACAAATTTGTGTATTTTGTCTTAAGTATGTACGAGGTGTGATCAGAAAGTAACGGCAATTTTTGTTTTTCTTAAAGAATCTTTATTTATTCGACATCAGCTTTGTCTCCTTCACAGTAATGCCCCTCAGATATAATACACTAGTGTCAGTGCTTTTTCCAATCTTGGAAGCACTTCTGGAACTCACTTTTCGTCACGATGTTCATCTCTTTCAGCAATTATGTTATCATCATCTCATCAATGATGGCAAAACGATGTCTTTTTATGGTTCTCTTGAGTCTTGAGAATAGAAAGAAGTCAGAAGGGGCTATGCCCAGCTAATATGGTTGCTGAGGCAATACAACGGTTTTGTTTCTTGTCAGAAAATCACAGAGGTGTGAGCAGAAGCATTAATTAACGGGATGCAGTTTCCATGAGTGGTTTTGCCACAATTCCGGTCGTTTTCGTCAGACGGCTTCAGGCAAACGGCGCATAACTTCCAGGTAGAATTCCTTATTGAACGTACGACCAAAAGCCAGGAACTCATGATGCACTTTCCCATTGTAATCGAACGGAACAATGAGAAGAACCTTCACTCATGATCGAATTCGTCGAATTTTTTTCGGTCTTGGCTCTTTAGGTATTTTTCATTGGGGGCAATTGGGTCTTGGTTTCGGCATCACACCCATATACCCATGTTTCGTCACCTGTTGTAATCTTCTAAGGAAGTTCTGGATTGTTGTCGACTTGATTCAGCAGTTCCTGAGAGAGGTCTACGCAACGTTATATTTAGTAATTTTGGTGCTTCACGTTTCATCCCCAAGACATCCGAAAAAATTGCTTGGCACGAGCCAAAGAAAGTGCCAACGTCACCAGCAACCTCCCTGATGGTGATTTGGCGATTTTCCAGAAGCATTTTCTTTACTTCTTCCACATTGTGGTCAGTAACTGATGTGTTCGGGCGTCCATGGCGGTCGTCGTTTTCGTCTTCTCGACCCCCGTTGAAACGTTTAACCTACTCGTAAACTCTTGTCTTAGTCGTAGGAAATTCGCCAAAAGCCACAGTCAATGTTTCGAACACGATACTACACTTTATTCCATTTTTCAAGCAAAATTTAATGCAAATTCTTTGATGTATCTTTTTCGAAAGCAAAAATTCGCCGAGCTGTCTAAAACATGTCAACGATACACTAAATATGCAAAACAGAAATTATGCACAAATGAAAGGGCTTGCCCTCGACAGATTGGCGTGGAGACCTGCATCAAACGGGTTTTCGGACCGGTGTCTACAACAGTAACAACGTTGTGGTGCACACCTCATGTACTGTACACATTGCAGTGTCTCCAAAGATGCCTGCTCCAAAATAATCCAGGCTCTGTTGCCTCTAATCTTGCCGGGTGAAATAAATGCAAATATGGTAGTTACTGTCATGGTTAATGAAATCTAGAAATTAGGTATAAATTATCTCCAAACAGCCACAATTATCACACAGCATGCTCACATGGCCATGCGCATTAAAGCGTCGCTTCCGGAACAGAGAAGTGTGCGGACGCAGATTGAATCCGCCCAGCGGATAAACGACGAGGGTCTGTGTGCAGGCCAACCTGGATGTGGTTTTTGGGTGGTTTCCCACGCCTCACTAGGTGAATAATGGGCTGATACCCCAGTACCACTTCAGTTACACAGTTCACAAACATTTAGAAAACTCTCTCACACTTTCACAGGAATAACACTAAATGCAGACAACTGAGGTACACATATTCTGTCCTGGGATGGGAGAAGGGGGGGGGGGGGGGGCTTACGTGGTGTCAACAGGAAGAGCATCTGGCCACCACTTAAATTAACTATCCCAAATCACTTACTAGCCATGCCGACCCTGCATCGATGTGACACAAAGGTACAAGAAAGAGAAGAAGAAGAAGGAGCCAGAATTACACCATGGATTAAAGACACAACTTTATGGGAATGCAGGCTTTCTCAGCGAATTTCAGTGATGAAATCTTCTCAGACTATCAGCATAGTCGTCTTGTTACAAATGTTTAAACGAAATTTTACTCATCATCTTCAGGCTAACTGTTGAGTTCATGTCCAGTTCGTTCCTTGATAGCAATCTACATCCACAGACCCCCTGCTGAGGGATCAGTGGATGGACGAGTCGCATGCCTCCAGAACAGATCATATTCCAGCCACTGCCTCTGCTGCTTTCACGTCAGACTGTTGCTGATGTATTTTTGCAAACACCACATTCCATGTGGAACTCCATTGGAAACTGCTGTCCCAGTTGACAAGATCGTTGTGTACTCTTATTTCCATTGCCTCTTTGATGAACGTACCCCAGAACCAGTTGGTGTGGCACAGCACCTTTGTTTGTTCAAAAACAAACATGTGGCCTTCATTGATGGTGTGCTCTGCACTACATATTTGTCGGTTCAGCTGAGGTGAACGCCTCTCAGCCGAGCTGTGCTGTGAGATGTGTCGCCGCATCTGGCCTATGTACCGCATGCCACACTCGCAACTCATGATGCAGACGCCAAGTGCCCATAACCCTAGTTGATCTTCGACTGACACGAGCATATTCTCGGTTTTAACTATTGAGTGGAAATAGTTTTTATGTTGTGTGTCTCCATTATCCTAGCAGTCCTAGCTGTTAGTGGGCCTGCACACAGAAGGAGATCTGCAAGTGGAAAGCTAACCTGAAATAATACAAGTTCCACTGACTTCCAGGTGCTTGCCTGCAGAATGTCGACACTTGTGAGTCGAGGACTACCCTCAGTTTGACGGGAAAAGAACTGGATAAGGCAACAACATCCGTGCTGGCAAAAGGTCTGAATTTTCCACCAGGTTCAAATGGCTCTGAGCACTATGGGACTTAACATCTGTGGTCATCAGTCCCCTAGAACTTAGAACTACTTAAACCTAACTAACCTAAGGACATCACACACATCCATGCCCGAGGCAGGATTCGAACCTGCGACCGTAGCAGTCGCGCGATTCCGGACTGAGCGCCTAGAGCCGCTAGACCACTTTCCAACAGGTCCGAGATCATATCACCTAAGTGGGAGATTAGCTGCAGCTTCAAGCAAGCCATGTGTGGTCTCCCCTCTGAAATGACATGATCGTATGGCATTGTTGGTCGGGAGGCCCCTTGCAGGGAAATTCAGCCGCCGTATTGCAAGTCCTTTTTAGTTGACGCCACGTCGGCGACTTGCGAATCAATGATGATGAAATGATGATGAACACACAACACCCAGTCATCACGAGGCAGAGAAAATCCCTGGCCCCGCCGGGAATCGAACCCGGGACCCCGTACGCGGGAAGCGAGAACGCTACCGCAAGACCACGAGCTGCGGACGGTCTCCCCTCTGATACCACTGAACAGTTCAGGAGGGAGACCAGCAGGGCTCTTGACAAAGCCAAAACGCCAAAGCATACTGTCTCAGTGGCAGAAAGCAGGCTATATACATGCCTTCTGTGAGGATAATGACATATTCGTCCTAGCAGCTGACAAAGGCAATGCGACAGTGCTGTTACAGTGTTACAGTCAGTTGAATGATGGCAAAGGTTTGAGATGCTACTACAGTATCCAGAATACAACCAAGTGAAGGAGTATTCTACACCAAATGTGATAAGGAATACCATCTCACTCCTCAACAACTCAGATCCAGACAAGGTGAAGTGACTGTGTTATCTCGTTGCCAAAAGTACTCAAGACCTGTTGGGACAGTGCACGGTTCTGAGGCGTAATAAAAGGAATGAGAGAATATAAGCTCTCAGAAATTATTATGTTACACTTAACTTCAATAAGATGACTCCTTGATGATTTCCAGATACAAGCCTTTCGTACAGAATGCTGCGACTACACTATGTCGATACTAGACTGATCTAGACTACAGCTACACAACAATTCACCAAGAACCCGTCTTCCACTCTGTAAGAACTGGGCACAACTGCAGTTGGGCGATCGCTTTGTCCTCATGACCCATAGCACCGGAGGCGCCTCAGCTCAGGGGACATGGCACTAGTGTGGCTATTGGTTGGCTGGCGCTGGTCACTGTCACTGTCGGATGACTGTGGATCTCCTATTATCAACCTCTGAATCTGAATGATTGCCCCCTGGATGGTATCGACTAGCAATGAAGCCACATGGGGATATGGTCAGACTGGTGTACCCCAGGCCACCAGTACCACCTTGGCTTTATGGCGCCCGCATCTCGTGGTCGTGCGGTAGCGTTCTCGCTTCCCACGCCCGGGTTCCCGGGTTCGATTCCTGGCGGGGTCAGGGATTTTCTCTGCCTCGTGATGGCTGGGTATTGTGTGCTGTCCCTAGGTTAGTTAGGTTTAAGTAGTTCTAAGTTCTGGGGGACTTATGACCACAGCAGTTGAGTCCCATAGTGCTCAGAGCCATTTGGCTTTATGGCTTCCCAAAAATACACAGAGAAGGAATTCCACTATGTCAGACCCTGAATATTAAAAATTCGCCAACATAAAGCATAAATAAACACCTAGCACAGCTACCAAAACCTCTCATGCATCATTTTCCACTCTACGTCGAAAAAAAAAACGACAATGAAAGTGCTTCAAGGGACGCTTCTGGGTAAGAGTGATCTATTAGTCAGCTTCAACATCACTTCTCTTCTCGTGGGTACTACTAGAGTCACTCTGAGGGCGAGATGGTGATACTGTTTCATCATGCATTCACCACCAGCTACTTCCAGTTTGACAAAGTTCTATGAACATGTAGACACTGTCACCATGGGATCCCCTCTAGCGCCAGGCATCAATAACCTACATAAGGAACACCTTGAGGAAACAGCTTTCAGAATCACACACCTGACACCAAAGGGATTTACAGATATATGGACGACACATTCTTGGTTTGGCTGCATGAAGAAGGAAACCTATAAGAATTCCTATGCCTCCAAAACAGCAGACAACAACAACATTAAGTTCATCATGAGATGGAAAAAACGGACGCCTAGTCATCATAAACATAGTGATAGAGATCCCTGATTTCAAGCTGGGACATTCTGTCTATAGGAATAGGAGACACATGCATGTGTACATAAATGCAAACAGCTGCCATCATCCAATGCAATGCAAATCTGTGCGTGCAATGGCAGAGAAATCGTTTCTGAAGAAGAAAAATTTGTTAACATCGAGTATAGATTTAAGTTTCAGGAAGTCGTTTCTGAAAGTATTTGTATGGAGTGTAGCCATGTATGGAAGTGAAACATGGGCGATAACTAGTTTGGACAAGAAGAGAATAGAAGCTTTCGAAATGTGGTGCTACAGAAGAATGCTGAAGATAAGGTGGGTAGATCACGTAACTGATGAGGAGGTATTGAATAGGATTGGGGAGAAGAGAAGTTTGTGGCACAACTTGCCTAGAAGAAGGGATCGGTTGGTAGGACATGTTTTGAGGCATCAAGGAATCACAAATTTAGCATTGGAGGGCAGCGTGGAGGGTAAAAATCGTAGAGGGAGACCAAGAGATGAATACACTAAGTAGATTCAGAAGGATGTAGGTTGCAGTAAGTACTGGGAGATGAAGAAGCTTGCACAGGATAGAGTAGCATGGGGAGCTGCATCAAACCAGTCTCAGGACTGAAGACCACAACAACAACAACAACAACAACAAAGAGCGTGAGCCGTATACGACGAGTTACAGCTTCTGCTGGTCGAAGATGCAAATAAGATGGACTCTCCAGCCGACAAAGAAGAAGAAACAAAAGAACCCAAAAGGAGAAACCAAGCGCCTGTCGTTCCTTCCATACACAGGATCGGCCACAACCAAGATTTCCAGGATAATGGAGAAAAGCCAAATTCTTGTCAACAATCAAAATCAAGACTATGCTCCAAGTTAGTCAAAGACCATCTAGGGCTATGGGCACCTGGTGTCTACAGCATCAGTTGCGAGTGTGGCATCCATTACATCGATCAGACATAGCAATACGTCTCGAAGCACTGTTCAGAACATGTGAGGGGCGTTCACGTTGGCTAAATCAACAAGTCTGCAGTGGCAGAACAGAGGTTCATCGAATGCCACATATTTGTTTTGGAAATCTTGTCAACCAGGACAGCAGTCTAGATCCGAATTTCACATGGGAATGTCCTTAGCAAGTATATGTCAAGGACATTCTGATGTGAAAGTGGTGGAGGGAAAAGACAGGCAGCAGCGGGACTCAGCGCCCTGACGCCGCTCCACCGTGCAGGGGTTATGCGATTCACCCACCCATTTTGGGCCTTCAGCAGAGGGCCCTGTTGCTGTAAAGGAACAAATTGGAAACGAACCTAATGCGACACTTCGCCATAGGATGATGAGGAGGAAATTTGTCAAAACGTTACAACAACATGAAACCACGATTCGGATAATAACTCCAGAAGTTTTCATCAACAGCACAAGGCCACTGAATAATAGCTTAAAATATATTGCATAAATGACGCTTATCATCTTTCCTGTTGACAACAGCTCGAATTGTTGATTATGTAGCTGAGGAGCTTCCCAAGAGGAGAAACAAATCTGTTCCCTAAGCAAAATTGAAAATAAGGGGGAGGAAAGGTTATCTAAAACTTTTCATAAAGATGAAATCCCGTTTCCAGCTGCTTGACAGTCAAGAGACTACTACAGAAGTCCCTGAATTAGGTACTTGAGAAGGTGCACTCTCGCCAAAACTAACACTAAATACGTTTTCTCTGATGAAACTTTGATCTAAATCTGGACAACAACACTTCTTCTGTCTTTGGCATTTGCCTGTTTACTAGTCTTTATCTCTCCTCCTCTTTTCTGATCTACCTATTGACTGTTCCCCTATTGGTTGATGATTGTTATTTTACACACTTAAGTCTTTGTTCTTCTGTGATTGTTGTACACTCCGCGACAAGAAAGGGCCACCACGAAAGAATTATCCGAATGGAACGGAAATCGGTAGATGTGATGTACATGTACAGACAAACAAATGATTACAATTTCAGAATGGATTATTTATTCAAGAGTGCCGGCCGGAGTGGCCGTGCGGTTCTAGGCGCTGCTGTCTGGAGTCGAGCGACCGCTACGGTCGCAGGTTCGAATCCTGCCTCGGGCATGGATGTGTGTGATGTCCTTAGGTTTAATTAGTTCTAAGTTCTAGGCGACTGATGACCTCAGAAGTTAAGTCGCATAGTGCTCAGAGCCATTTATTCAAGAGAAATAGCTTGACAAATGGAGTAAGTCAGTAACGTGTTAGTTTACCTCTAGCTCTGGTACAAGCAGCTATTCGGCTTGGCACTGATTCACAGAGTTGTTGAATGCCCTCCTGAGAGATGTTGTGCCAAATTTATTGTGTCCAATTAGTGCGTTAGTACCTCGAACTCCCTAGTTGGTTAGACGGCCCAGCGAATAATGCTGCAAATGTTCTCCATTGGGGAGAGATCCGGCGACCTTGCTGGTCAAGGTAGGGTTTGAAAAACACGAAGACAAGGAGTAGAAACTCTTGCCGTCTGCCAACGGGCGTTATCTTGCTGAAATGTGAGGATGGCTTGCCACGAAGGGCAACAAAACGAAGCGTAAAATATCGCCGACGTACAGTTGTACTGTAAGAGTGCCGCGGATAACAACCGAAGTTGTCGTACTATGAAATGAAGTCGCACCTCAGACCATCACTCCTTGTTGTCGGGCCATACAGCGGGCGACAGTCTGGTTGGTATCCCACCGCTGTCCAGAGTGTCTCTTCGCTGGTCATCGGAGTTCAGCTGGAAGCGGGACTCATCACCGAAGACAATTCTACTTCATTCAATGAGATTCCAGGCCAAAGACGCTTCTGGAGACGCCCCGGACAGCTATATAATATCAACGTAACTGCCGCAGGCCATTTTTTTAGTTTTTATTTATTTGGTCCTGTTGACTACATATTATACAACCAGTGTACAAGTAATATAGGACAAGTCAATTGATGCAATTACAGTAGTACATGAACATTTATACATCACATTGCACAGACATTTGTTTATATACCAAGAACAATTGCACGCAGTATTAAAGTCTGCATTATGCAAAAAACAGTTTAAGTGACTGTTTAAAACAGTAGAATAAGTGATAGCGCATATTTTTATGCTACTGACATATATAAGCAGGTAAATTTGCTTCATGGTCATGGTTTGGACTGAATACAAATTTTAGCTGCACTCCTTAAGAAGAGGTTTAAGTGAATGCTCAGGAGTGTGGGGTACATGGAAGTTCACATTTTCTCGTAATGACATAGATAAATTTACATTTTATCACCACAATTCCAGTTAAACAACAAGTAACAGCATCGTACTTTATCTTTAAGGGAGTGCTTTTCTTAGGCAGTTCCTTCACTCTTATACCTTATAACTCTAAGTATTCATTCATTTTATAGAAGGTTTGTTCGATGAGGAATAATTTCAGTTTCCGTCTGAAAACCTTATTTCCTTTTCTATATTGATAGGGAGCTTATTGAAGATCTTTATACCTGATTCAGTAACTCCCCTATGTACTTTAGTGAGAGTTGCAGAGCCATGGCGAAAATTTTTCACCTGTCTTGTGTCATGGTTGTGGATGTCACAATTTTTCTGAAACAGTTCCCTGTTGTTGACTACAAATAACATCAGTGAATATATATACTGACCTGTGATGGTAAGTATCCTGAGAGATTTGAAGAGACCTCTGCAAGATGCCCCATTAGGACTCCACATATTAGTCTCACTGCTCGTTTTTGTATTCTGAAGACTTTTTCAACACCTGCAGCATTTCCCCAGAAGATTATGCCATAGGAGAGAGCAGAATAGAAGTATGCAAAATATAACAACAACATTATTTCTCTGTCCACTAACTGATGGAGAGCTATTAGTGCAAAGCACAGTGAGCTTATTTTCTTGACCAGCTGAGCAATTTGTTCTTTCCATCTTAGGTGACTGTCTATCTGAATACCTAGGAATTTTGTATGTGTGGTTTCATTAATTTTGTGATTGTTAACATGTATTTCAGGAACTTTATTTCTTTTATTTTTTGTCAGAAACTGTATCATATTGTTTTTCAAAGATTTAAGGTTAGGCTATTCGCAGTGAACCAATTGTGTACTTGAGTACAGACTGTCATGGCTGTATCCTGCATTGTGAAGTTGGGTCCTTTTACGAGGATACTTGTATCATCGCAAACATTACTATTTTTGCTCTGTTATTAATTGTGATTGGTAGATCATTAATGTAGATCAGGCAAATTAGTGGCCCAAGAATCGAGCCCTGCAGGACTCCATACTTTACTACATTTCCCCAGTCTGATTTTAATGCTGTACCTGTCACCCTTAAGACACCCCTTTGCTTTCTGTTCTGTAAGCATGATTCTACCCAAGTCAAAGATTTGTCTTTAATGCCATAATGTGGAAGCTTTTTAAGAGTGTGTTGTGATCTACACAATCAAATGCCTTGACAAGGTCACAAAATATCCGCATTGGATACCTTTTGTAATTTAGGTCACCTAAAACTTCATCTGTTAAGTTAAATATAGCTCTGTCTGTGGAGGAGCCATACAACAGACACCCAGGAGTGAGGATCTGAGGAGGTATTTCTTTTCATGGCAGGGCATCTTCGGTTGTCATCTGCAGCACAGTGGTACGTCGACAATGTTCTATGCTCCATCTTGTTGCTCTTCATGGCAAGCCATCCTGGGCTTACATTTCAGCAAGATAATGCCCACCAGCACACGGCGAGAGTTTCTATTGCTTGTCTTCATGGTTGCCAAATCCTACTGTGACCAGCACTGTCGCCAGATCTCTCCCCACCTGAGAACGTTTGGAGCATTATGGACAGGACTCTCCAACAAGCTCGAGATTTTGACGATCTAACGCACCAAATGGACAAAATTTGGCACGATATCCCTCAGGAGCGCATCAAACAACTCTATAAATCATCCAGTTTTTCTGAAATTTTAATTATTTGTTTGTCTGTATATGTACATCGTATCTACTGATTTCCATCCCATTTGGATAACTCCTTCGTAGTGCTTCGTCTTTTTAATCATAGCTACTAGACACCCTATAGCCAGCTGCTCTTCTCAGAGGCCTCATTTCCGTATCTTGCCTTCTTCGTTCATTCACAGCTGTTACCGTGTTATGTCGCATTGACATGTAGTACAGAGGGTACTGGCAATGAGTTGTAGAACTTTATTAGGGTTTCTTTTTCCCCTTCTTTTTATTCATTGTTGGGTTGTTTGGGGGAAGAGACCTAACAGCGAGGTCATCGGTCTCATCGGATTAGGGAAGGAAGACGGCCGTGCCCTTTCAAAGGAACCATCCCGGCATTTGCCTGGAGCGTTTTAGGAAAATCACGGAAAACCTAAATCAGGATGGCCGGACGCGGGATTGAACCGTCGTCCTCCCGAATGCGAGTCCAGTGTGCTAACCACTGCGCCACTTCGCTCGGTTTTATTCATTGTTCTGTATATAGTTATAACAACAGAGGGTGTCTCCCAATTCCTATTCCAGGCTTCTAGGCATTGTAGAGGAGACTCGGTAGATAAAGTTTTCATAAGGGACCCATGTCCAGGAACGAACCATTTGGAGGTTTGAAGGTCGGATCACTTTCAAATTTCCAAACGTGGAGTACAGGAAGAATTCCTGTTTAAATACGTCTGTGTCTGCTCTTATACATCTAATTTTGTCTTCACAGTCCCTACGGGAGCATAGGTTAGGGCAAAAAGAGTAGGTTTAGATGAAACCTCGTAAAGATCGATTACAGTTTCTTATCATGCATACGTGGCTGTAAACCTGAAACACTTGAGACTGAATTCCGAACACGTTTCACTTAACGACTTTTTACTATCGATACTGTCTTTTCCGCTATATTCTTTAATTAATATTCTTCGTTTTATCATACTTACACTTCTTACCTGGCGTCAACATGTACAAGGATTGGGCAAAAATATGGAAACGCGTGCGAAATGCATTCCTGAATATGAATACTGATTATAGTCAAGCCTGGAGGTTTCCCTGTCGTATTTGCCCACGAACGGCACCTGTGCAGTGCCCTTAGTACGCGCCACGTGTAAGCAGTGGTCAGAAAAGTGTTCTGTGTAGTAGCGAGTGCATTATGTCGACGCTAAACGAAGTCGAACGTGGGCAAATTGTTTCTGCTCGTATGGTGGGTGCTTTCGAAACCAAGGTAGCCGGCGTTTTGATGTTTCGAGAGGCACCGTATCGAATATTTATACCGTATACAAAGAAAACATTACCAGCTGTGTCATAATGCGGACGAGAGCGTGTGTTGAGTGGTCGTGACGGGCGGTCACTGAAGAAGACTGTGGCGAAAAATGTGGGGACGACAAATAGAAAAGTCACTGCAGAAGTGACTGTCGCACTCCTGAACCTTGTCAGCAACAAAACAACACGAAGGGGCCGCCAGAAGCAGGGAAAGGCAAGGCAACCTGGAATTCCAAAACCACTCATCAGTGATGCCAACGCCATAAAACATGGACTGTGGACCACTGGAAGAAAGTCATTTGGTCAGATGAATCGTGTTTCACGGTATTTCCAATTTCTGGCCGAGCTTACATTCCGAGAGTGAAACATGGTGGGGCTTCGGTGATGATTTGAAGAGATTAGACTACATTAGATTCAGTTTTCGTTCCATAGACCCAAGAATGAGACGATTCTCGCGGGTGTGGAACATTTCAGAATGTATAACATAAAAAACATAAAACAGTTGAATATAATACTTACTACCCTGATCATTTGTCAGGAGATTATAAAAATAGGTGAATACAGTACTGTAAACTGGAACCGCTAATCTTTACAGAATTGATACGCTGTCAAATGAAACATTGTTCTGCACTATTAATAAACTTATCATACACAAAATACCTAATATTGACTGTTGGGTCGAAGTGCTGTCAAACCTGAAATCCAACAGACATTTTTACTTAAGCAAGCCTAACAGTCCCTGTTAAGATATTCATCCATAGAGTAGATGGCGTTGCCTATCAAAAACTCTTTCAAATTATGTTTAAACCGTGCTTCATCTGAAACCAAGTTTTTAATGGTTGCTGGCAATTTATTGAAAATGTGTGTTCCTTAATATTGGACCCCTTTCTGGACCAAAGTAGGTGATTTTAGGTCTTTCTGTTGATTGTTCTTATTCCTAGTATTGACGCTGTGTATTGAGTTATTGGTTGGAAATAGAAATATAATACTTGCAATAAATTTCATTACGGAATAAATATACTGTGAAGCAGTGGTTAGAGTCCAAAGTTTCTTGAACAAGTTTCCAGATACTGTTCTTGAATTGACACCACAAATGATTCTTACTACACGCTTTTGTACACTAAAACTTTTGCTCGGTTTGATGAGTTACCCCAGAATATGATCCCGTATGACATAATAGAATGAAAGTAAGAAACTATGCCACATTTTTATATTTATATCTCTTACATCTGACATCATTCTCACTGCAGATACAGACTTGAGGCGCTGAAGTAATTCTGTGGTATGCCCTTACCAACTGAATTTATTATCGAGTTGTAATCCCAGAAATTTAACACTGTCAATCTCCTCAATCTGCATGTCTCCATATGTTATATTCATGTTCCGAACTGCATACAGTGGGTATTTTAAAGTTTAATGACAGTGAATTAGCTTTGAAGCATTTTTTTAGTGTTAGTGAAAATCTGATTAGTACCCCTTCCTAAATCTGTAATTGACTTGCTACTTATTGCAACGTTTGTATCATCTGTGAGCGAAAGAAATTTAGCATCTGCCAATGTAACAGACAAGAGGTCAATAATGTACACAAGGAAAAGGAATGGACCCAAGATGAAACCTTGAGGAACATCACATGTAATTAAGTCCCAATCAGATTAAGACTGACTGCGTACTGCACAGGTATTTCGCAGCAACACCCTATGTTTCCTGTTAGTTAGGTAACACTCAAACCATTTCGCAGCACTGCCGGTGACACTGTAATATTCTAATTTATTTAACACAATGATGTGGTTCAAACAGTCAAAGGCTTTTGACAGGTCACAGAAAATCCCGGTAGCCTCTAATTTATTATCTAATGAATTGGGCAGCCATATCGTGGTATTCCATGGACCCATGGTTACTCGGCGAGGTCGCATTATAGCCAAGGGTTATGTGATCATTTTGTCTCATCAGGTCCATCTCATTGTACAGTATTGTTTCTCCAATGGTGGTGCTGTGTTCCTAGACGATGTTTTTTTGTGTGGTTAGGGCGCTCAACTACTAAGGTCATTAGCGCCCAGTCACAAACGTCAGTGCACTAATAGCGTATAAAAACGCAAGGGGGCAACACCAGAAAGTACTTACAAAGACGCAGATAAACAAAGTAAAAGAGTTAGATCTTTTTGGACAAGTCCGTCAATGTAATAAAACGAAGGACATGAGTAGCTGCTCGAGCGTCATCAGCTAAAAGCTCCCGTAAGGTAGACGGCAGACACGAGAGTGAATAAAATGGGGACAATAAAACATGGCGCACCGTCAATGGATGACCACAGGGGCACTGCGGGGCGGGGTCACCGGACAACAGGTAGCGGTGGCTATATCGGCAATGCCCAATCCGCAACCTGGCCAAAATGACCTCCTCTCGCCGGGAAGGGCGTGAGGAGGTCGTCCAAGCCGTCGGGGTCGGTTTGATGGTCCTAAGCTTATTTTCATGGAGAGAGGACCAAGCCTCATGCCACAATGATGAAACGCGCCGACAAAGAACCCCACTAACATCAGTTGATGGGGCACAAAAGGAAGCTGTCCGAGGCAGGAGGACAGCAGCCTTGGCCACAGCATCAGCAGCTTCGTTTCCAGTCGCACCAACATGGCCAGGAATCCACAAAAAAAGGACACGAGCGCCGGTATCAGCTATCAACTGAAGATACTGTTTAATTCATTGCACGAGCGGGTGGCCCGAATAGGGGTCGTGGAGACTCTGAATGGCGTTCAAAGAATGAGAGCAGATGGCACAGGGAGAATGACGATGGCGGCGGATATACTGAACAGCCTGATAGAGAGCAAAAAGTTCAGCTGTAAAGCTTGAACACTGGTCAAGGAGCTGGTATTGAAAGGTATCATTTCCAACGACAAAGGCACATCCGACGCCAGCAGTAGTCTTGGAACCATCTGTGTAAATAAAGACGTTAGAGCGATCCTCGAACGAAGTTCGACAAACCTCGAGCGGTATATCGAATCCGCGATCCTCTCCTTTGGGAGCGAGCTGAGTTCAAGGTGAAAGCGAACCTGAGCCTGGAGCCAAGATGGCGTCGGGCTCTCACCCACTCGAAAAGTCACAGGGAGGATAAAATCAAGTTGCTGAAGCAGGCGACGAAAGCGAACTCCAGGAGGTAACAGGGCAGACAGATACAGCCTGTATTGGCGGTCGAGAGAGTCGTCAAAGAAGGAGAAATATGACGGGTTTTCGGGCATTGACATCAGTCGGCAGGCGTACCGACAAAGCAACATATCGCGCCGGTAGTTTAGCGGTAATTCGGCAGCTTCGACATACAGACTCTCAACAGGGCTGGTGTAGAATGCTCCAGTCACCAGACGTAAACCCTGATGGTGGATAGAGTTTAGACAGCGTAAGATGAACAGCCGGGCAGAAGAGTAGACAAAGCTCCCATAATCCAGCTTTGATCGGACAACGGACCGATATAAGCGAAGCAGGACCATTCGATCTGCTCCCCATGACGTACCGCTAAAAACGCGGAGGACATTTAGGGAACAGGTACAACGAGCAGCCCAGTAAGACACATGTGGAGACCAGAAAAGTTTCCTGTCAAATGTAAGACCTAAAAATTTTGCTGTCTCCACGAATGGGAGAGCAACGGGACCGAGATGTAAGGATGGTGGAAGAAACTGTTTGTAACGCCAGAAATTCATACAGACCGTTTTCTCACCAGAAAAACGGAAACCGTTAGCGACACTCCAGGAATATAGACGGTCTAGACAACGCTGAAGACAGCGCTCCAGGAGACATGTTCTCTGAGCGCTGCAGTAGACCGTAAAGTCGTCCACGAAAAGGAAGCTCGAAACCCCAGCTGGAAGGCAATCCATTATTGTATTGATAGCTATGGCAAAAAAGGCCACGCTCAAAACGGAGCCCTGGGGCACCCCATTCTCCTGGCGAAAGGCATCTGACAAAACAGAACCCACACGTACCCTGAACATTCGATCCATTAAAAATGCATTAATAAAAAGAGGGAAGCGACTGCGGAGGCCCCAAGTGTGCACGGTGCGGAGAATGCACGCCCTCCAACAGGTGTAGTAAGCCTTCTCCACATCGAAGAACACAGCCACCGTCTGGCGCTTACGCAAAAAGTTGTTCACAATGAAGGTCGACAAGATAACTAGGCGGTAAATAACAGAGCGGCGCCTACGAAAGCCACATTGGACATTGGTAAGGAGGCGTCGAGATTCAAGGAGCGAAACCAATCGAGAATTTACCATGCGCTCCATCACGCAGCTGGTAAGGGAGATGGGGCGATAACTGGAAGGAAGGTGTTTATCCTTTCCTGGTTTGGGTATGGGAACAACAATTGCTTCACGCCAGCTTGTGGGAGCGTGACCTTCAGTCCAGATGCGATTATAGGTGCGAAGAAGAAAGCCTTTACCTGCAGGAGAAAGGTTCTTCAGCATCTGAATATGGACACCTTCGGGCCCCGGAAAGAGGATTGGGACCGGGCGAGTGCACTTTCGAGTTCCCACACGGTGAAGGTGGCATTGTAACTTTCACGATTCAAAGGCTGGAAAGAAGGTGGCTGTGCCTCGTCTGCTTGTTTTCATGGGAGGAAGGAAGGGTGGTAATGGGCAGAGCTCGAAACCTCAGGATCCACAAGGACTTCATTCGCTACAGTCAGGCCAGAAATCGGGGAGTGGACCTTGGTGCCAGATAGAGGCAGGCCACCCCAGACAACTGAAGAAGGAGTAAAACTGTTGAATGAGCTGGTGAAAGCCACCCAGCAAGCCTTTTTGCTTTCTTTGATAACACGACGACATTGTGCACGGAGTCGTTTGTAACTGATATAGTTCGCCATCGTACGGTGGCGTTGGAAGGTGTGTAAAGCACGTCGCTGAGCACGAATAGTGTTGCTGCATGCTGTAGTCCGCCAGGGGACTGGGACTCGACGTGGAGAAGAGGAAGTACGAGGGATGGAATATTCAGCAGCAGTGAGAATAACGTCTGTGAGGTATGTGACCTGACTATCGCAGCTGGAGAAGTTTTGATCGTGGAAGGTCGCCATGGAGGTGAAAAGCCCCCAGTCGGCTTTGGAGGTACTCCCGCCTCAGGTGATTGCTCACACATCAGGTCACACCTCCCGAGAAACGGACGGAGGGACCAATCGGCACGTTCAGAAGGTAACAGCTCAGGCAATCACCCCTCCCTGGGTCTGCCCTTTGCCAGGGGGTACATGTGTGCCTTACTTGTCTACACAGGGCGGGGAATCACGCGTTACCCCGTTACAGGCTACGCGTGCAAACGTGTGGGTCGGCCCTCAGACACGCACAGGCAGGA
This sequence comes from Schistocerca nitens, assembly GCF_023898315.1. Classification (NCBI taxonomy): domain Eukaryota; kingdom Metazoa; phylum Arthropoda; class Insecta; order Orthoptera; family Acrididae; genus Schistocerca; species Schistocerca nitens. Next base: position 870,770,764 of record NC_064617.1, read on the forward strand.
AAGAAGAGAGGAAAGAGAGAGAGAGATAGAGGGATAGAAGAAAGAATCTCAAACACCGATGCGGAGAATAAGACACAGAAAGAAGACAAGGAGAATAGGGCAAGGAGAATGAGGCAGAGATAGAAATAAAGACATGAAAGCAAGAAGAAGAGTGAACGTAGGTAAAGACCAATAGAGGAAGAATGCGTGAGGATGGAGAAAAACAAAGGAAACAGGATATTGGAGTTTTCAAACGTCCGTCTCCGGACGAAGGCTGGATACATTACTCCCAAGAAGAGGGAGTGTGAAGGGTAGGTAAGGGAGGGGGGGAAGGATTGGGGACGAGGAGGGATGGGGAAGGGGGGTAGGGCAGCCCGGAAAGGAAGGAGAACTGCACTAGCTCGGGACCCCGTGTTCGCCACGCACTTATCCACAAAAGAGTTGTGGACCCCCTGGGGGGGGGGGGGGGGGGACCAAGACGATGGGGCACCAGTTCACACAGCTCGTATCGCCCAGGACCGGTTTCGTGAGCACGAGGATGAACCGTCGCATCTACCCTGGCCGCCACAGTCGCCAGATCTCAATATTATTATGTCTATTCTAGAGCGAAGGGTGTGTGATCGCTATCCATCTCCATCCTCAACTCGCCACTACTTTGCGGGAAGAATGGTATACGATTCCCCAGGACCTGTATTTATCCTTTCTAAGGTGATTGGAAGTTGTTTTGAACGCCACCCTGTACCGTATTAGGCGTGATAACGTGTTGTGTGTTTGTTTCCATCTTTTTGCCCACTCGGCGTACCTCACTAAAATAGTCACTAGGATTCGATATAACTTTATTCCACTCACGATTCTGCCTATTATCCTTGAGACTAGACCTTCTGTTTCACTTTCCTGACTCTACGCGCTACATTCAACTCTTAAAAACAAAAGCGCGCTCTAATCGTATAAACTCGCATTGTTCACACGACAATGCGCAACAGTTCCTGCGTCTCAAGGAACCTGGCCCCTCCAGGATAGCGTGCTGTCATGCCTGCGAGGAAATTTTCAAATCATTCACGAAACGATTTAATATGCCGTAAGAACATATTTTCTTTAGAATGCGCCGATGTGGTACTGAATCAAAAACGTTTCGAAAAGCTAGAAAACCTGATAGCCTCTGTCCATAACGCTCAGTACGAAGTATGTTCAAACAGTAACGAGAATTTTGTAATCTGGGGTGTTGTATCAATCCAATTTACGTATTTTTTTCATTTTGTGCTGGTAAACATGCCCGAAAAGTTTCTGTAGAATTTAGCTGTGTCGATTGTGTAGTCTGTTGTTAGCTATTGAAACGGTAACATGTGTCTTCGCAATAACGACGATCATTTACTTTGCATAAAAATGTACCAGAAAATTTGTATTACATTTTGCCATAAGAAGTGGAGCAAAGTTTCATGAACGTGACATATCGCTTTTGTTGCTTCTGCTATGAGTAAAACAGGGGTTTGCGAGTGGTCTAAGCGATTCGAAGTAGGATGTGGAGACGTTGAAGATGACGAGGCGCCGTGGACTTCCCAGCACATTATCAACCAATGAAATCGTGGAAATAGTGGAAGTAATTATAACATACGATCAGCGAATCACAATCACAGAAGTCGCTGATGATTCTGCCATATCAACTTTCGGCTCTTTTGGGTAGGAAACGTGTGACAGCAAAATGTTCCAAAATTGCCGAATTTCAAAGAAAGCAGTGGCGAATGCAAACTGCTCGCGAGTCGCTACATGGAGTCAACATATTTGCATTACTACTGAAAACGTGTCATATCACGTGATGAAACACGAATTTAAGGCGCGTTTATAACCAACGCAACAATTTTTTGCTAAAAGCAAGTTGGTTTTACTGAAGATTCCAATACATCATGTTATTTCCCACTCTTTTGGCTGCAATACCCTATTTTTCAAGATAATCTCCGTTTAATGCGACCGCCTTACGTCACCTTACTGGGAGAGCCTGTAAGCCCCCATGGAACCACTCTACTTATCGATGCCAGAGCCGACGTCTTGCTGCACCAGTTAACCTTCCCAGAGTGTGTAGTATCATTGCCACAGATACCACTACAACGCCGCGCCAACGCAAGGTTGGCAGCCCGTCGTCTGCCAAGCACAGCGCACTCAAGCGGGCTGTGTAGCTCGACGGAACTAGAGTGTGCCTCGTTCACTTCTTAGCTAGATTACAACCTAGGCAGACGCACTTTCATAATCGGCCCTCAGCCAGTTCTGTAATGTTTGCAATGATTCTCTGAGGAGGATCCATCAGACTTAGTCCCTGAGAAAATGTTGTATTAGTTCATGGTATTCCATGTTACGAGATTGTCACTTCATAGCCGCAGCTGCAGTCCTACAAACTACTGAAAATAAGTAATTTCATTGTACTATGTGTTTCTTGAATAATAGTCCTTCTCCCTAACAGTGTGCCGTACCGCATATTATTGCAACCTGGACTCCTTCAGCTCCTATCAACTCGACCTCCTACTTATTTGCATTTAGTAACGAGCTGAAAACACCCACGCGTTTTGTGCCTCTAAACAGTGAGACACAATAGAATGCATCCTTCATTGGGCAAAAGTGATAGAAGTCGGAAGTTGCGAGATTCAGGTTCTAGGATGGATGAGGAAGAGCAGTCCAATGAAGGTTTGCTCCTCTCAGGTGCACAAACATGTTTGAGGCCTTGTGCTGTCATGGAGAAGGAGTCTGTTTCCATTTTTGTGGCGACGCATTTCCTGAGCATAGCACAATATAGTTCAGAGATGATCATTGCAGTGTGACAGACGACATCAAACAGAATAAAGCTTCCAGAGTCCCAGAAGACCATCACAATTTTACTGGCTGAGGATGAGGCTTTGAACTACTTGAATGGAGAGATATGGTATGGCGCCACTCCAGGGCTTTCTTCTTTGTATCCGGTTCGAAGTGATGAACGTATGTTTCATCGCCTGTGAAGATGTTCGACAAAAAATTGTCATGATCAGGCTCATAAGGCTCGAGCAATTCTACAGAGATGGTAGTACTAGGTCAAAGTTCATGCAGCCTCACGTTGCATTCTTGCCAAATTTATTCAAGATGGTGGCGATAAATATGGCAATGTTGTGATGTCATGGCGGGAAGTTCAAATGTTGGCGGGAAAATAGTTCTATTGGGCTACCTCCACTAACCTAACCTCCCCCCTCACTCCCCTCCCCCTCCCCTCCCCAAGAAAATGGCAGGAAGTTCAAATTTTGTGAGAAAAAAGGTCACTTGGGCTTACTTCACTAACCTAGGAAAATGGTGGGAAGATAGATCACTTGGGCTACCTCCGCTAATCTAAGTCATCCGACTGCCACCTTTTCCTTGGAATTGGCAGGAAAAGGACTCAACCTGTGCTGGGATGGATGGGATGGACATAAGTCTTTGTTTTGCAGGCTGACTTTATTTAAGCAATTTGAGCTAGTTGCTCCATCCAGTGTGCTCACCATGAGGTCCAGAGTCCAGCTGACCTAGTACACAGTACTGCCACCAGAGGGCGCTGGCGCTGTCGTCCTATGGCGCTCTGGGGTGAAAATGGCGGGAAAAGAACTCAGCCAGTTCTGGGCTGCTGGAGAGAGGAAGGACTGTACTTTATTTATTTCATAACAATTTATTTAGGGCGGATTTCACATAGTTAATTTATTACAATGATAGAAAACACTCGCTCTGATATGCTTGGCGTCACAGTACATAGCCTACAGACCTGCAAACTACTCGTAAATCACCGAAATGCTGCAGTACACTGATGTGCAGACACGAAAACAACTCGTAAGTTGTCAAAATAACGCATGTAAGATGCTCTGCAGATGTGCACACTAATTCTAAACCATCCAAATAATGCAGCACACAGCATACAGACGTGCAAGTTACTCGTAATTTACCGAAATAATGCTATATAACGCTCCACCAACACGCTCACAACGCTTAAACAGCCGAAAATAATGCAGTGCACAAACACTCACTATACGTAAAATCTGCTTTTGAACTATCATCAACCACAACATATTAGGAAACTGCCCCCAACAAAGGTGCCAACACGCGTACACACCGATGCTGTCAGAGAGACAAAGGTAGGTGAGCAAGCCATTGCTCTCAGGCTGCTGCCTCCTACAGCCAGCAGGTGAAAGTCGCATTTCTTTTAAGGTATACAGTTAGAATTCTTCAAGTGATATACTGATGCCACATGTCTATGCAAATAAGAGGCAAGTCACCCTCTGGACACGCATGTGTTCACCAAACCACTGTGGCTGAGGCATACCAGTCACTCCAGCACCGAGAGAGATGTTTGCATAGGGGCTTACCCTCGCAGATACAGGTAAAAGGTACTCAATGTTATACTGACATCACAGGTCTTTGCAAATAAGAGTTAAGTATCACCTCTGAATGGACTATTGAAATTTGTTGCAAGGTTTCCTAGAATAGCACAGGTTGCATTCTCTCTAGCGATCCTAATGGGGCATGCGAGACACCTCTGTCTGCATACATGTTTACTCAGCCACCATGTGTACCTGCCGGTCCAGTGCAGGCCTAATTGCCATGCGTGAGATGTTTCTGTAGCAACTCATCCATGCACGTGCAGCTAAATTCTAGAAGATTCTCAGTGTTACACTGACATCACATGTCTATGTAAATAAGAGCCAGGCCTACTTCTTGGAAATAGTAAAGTGCTGCAGAAATAGTTAACGAACGCTTTTGTAGGAGCTTTTGTGAGATCTCAGCTTATTTGCATGGAAATTCTTACCCGAACTGGAGATGTTTACGTAAATAGCCTTCAATAACACTGATTGCATTCTTCCTGATGGTCCTAACAAGGCAAGCCTCTAGGTCATCAGAGGACTTCCACCTCAAGTGTGATGAAAGATGCCCATCCTGTTTCGACACATTCCTCTAAATAAACGAAGATTTATGTGCTGTACTCCATTCCCCTGTCGCGTCTTGGGTATAAAATCGAGACTTCAGTTTCATCATTATGGTGATTCTAAGTTAGCAATAGGTGTTTGTGACACACTGCAATCCCCGTGTATTCATCTGCTTGAAGTTGTGCTGTTTACAGAGTTAGTGGCGGCATGACGTGTAATTTCACATTTTGGACGCTGCTGCTATGCATTTATCTGATTACTTGTGTTACTAACGATCATTCTATATAAAACTGATGTGGGCATAGTATAATTTCTGAACCATGATCAGATGTGAACAGTGGAGACTATACATATATGGAAAGCTATATTGTGCATGTATCACACAGAGCCGATGTTTTAAGGAAGTAGTTTTCTTAATTTTACAGTTTGTTACCATAGTTTAAAAAAATCATAGAGAAACATGCAAGAAGGATGTATGCCACGCGCTGGAAGTAAATTTCTTACATTGGAATATTAACAGCGCTGCATTCCACATGACTGGATACCTCAGAAACTCAAAGATCTAACATCATAGCCGGTTTTAAGTACAGAATCATGAAGCCTTAGGAGTGCATGTATTTATGTTCTCTGTTACCAATACCCTCCTGGTACTGATCCCAAACACTAGAACAATACTTTAAAATTGATAGCAAAGTTCATTTACATAAAATGCATCGAACCCCATCCATCTGGAGCTCTATCATTCATCAAAATCACCCATTTCTTGTTCTTCTTAACTGTGTGCTATTACATCACAACACTTTGAAATCTGTTACTATACACTGATAAGGAGTGCTAACCTCCTCAACATGGGCACATCTGCAGAAATCTTGTAGGCTTGGATGGGCAAGGACTCGGCAAGCTCCATTCATTCACGAGACATGGAATGTAGTGGTCTACTTCTCGTCAGCTGCAGATTAAATTGGTAACGGCGCTGCAGGACGGGTTGGTCAAAGACAGTGCGAGGGGGTCTTTCAGTCTCTAATTTTATCCTAAGACTGCGAGAATGCTCTGAGACTCCCATCTGCTTAGAGATAGATCATAAATTAAGCATCATGCTTGATGTGCTAGAAATATGTAGAGCACTGTCTGGTATGCTTTGATGATGTAAATGTTCAAGAATTAACAATGAATAGACACACTGTACAGTCATCTATTTACATTCGCAATGATACTCGCAAATAGAGAAGGTGCGGTTTACCGATGATACTGAAATTGGGAAACATGCTGTCGCATCATTGGTTGATGCTGAAACTACTGTAAAATTGCTAAAATTGTTCGCACAATCAACTGTGATGTTTATTATTACAGTACATCATCAGTGTCTTTTCCATCCCATCCGTCCACTGGTAAGCTGTTGGTTACCACATAATGATTGACTGACATCGCTTGTTTGAGATGGAGAAAGAGTTTTGCTGGAGGGGCAACACCTTCTGGGGATGGTTAGCACTGAAACAGTAATCGTATACATGACTGCAATATGAGGAATCAGTCGGATTGGAACACAGAGCCACTGGCTATTCCGTCACTGTGACAGATGAGTTTAAATGTTGAGGTCGTCAGTCAGTTACTCCTTTGCACTGGGACATAGGATCCTCTACATAGTGGTGAGAATGTTTAGTGTTTATGAGACGTATGTTGAAAGCAGGACTTGGTAATTTTCTGGAATGGTAACACGTGACAGTCTGGGTGCCTGATCAGGACCACCAGCAAGAATGCAATTGGTGTTATTGCAGGCTATTTTCGTAAACAGTTCCTGTTAGGGCAAGAATTTCCATGTAGATAAGTTGAGACATCATAGAAGCTTCTGCAAAAGCGATTGTTAACCATTTCTGCAGCACTTTACTGTTTCTGAGAGATATACCTGGCCTTATTTACATAGACATGTGATGTCAATATAACATTGAGAACCTTTTAGCTGCATCTCTGATGGTGAGCTACTATGCAAACATCTCTCTCGGTACTGGACTGGCAGGCACGCCTCAGCCACAGTAGTTTGGTGAACATGTGCATTTCCAGAGGGTGACTTGGCTCTTACTTACATAGACATGTGATGTCACTATAACAATAGAAGAATTATAACTACGTTCCCGAAAATAGATGCGACAATCACCTGCTGGCTGTAGGCTGCAGCGGCCTGAGAACAATGGTTTGTGCCCCTGCATTCGTTTCTCCGATGGCGTCGGCGTGTATGTGCATTGTCACCTTTGTTGGGACAGTTCCCTAATATGTTGTGATTGACTATAGTTCGAAAGTGGTTTTTACGTGCAGTGAGTGTTTCTGCACTGCATTATTTTCGGCTGTTTAAGCGTTGTGAGCGTGTTGGCAGAGCGTCATACAGCATTATTTCGGTAATTTACGAGTAACTCGCACATCTGCATGCTGTGTACTGCATTATTTGGGTGGTTTAGAATTAGTGCATGTGTCTGCAGAGCGTTTTACATGCGTTATTTTGATAATTTACGATTTGTTTTCGTGTCTGCACATCAGTGTACTGCATTATTTCGGTGATTTACATATAGTTTACAGGTTTGTAGGCTATGTATTGTGACCGCAAGCATATCATAGCGAGTGTTTTATATCATTGTAATAAATAATCTACGTGAAATCCATCCCAAAATAAATTGTTCTGAAATAAATAAAATACAGTCCTTCCTCTCTCCAGCGAAAGTGACCTTTTTTCCGCCAAAATTTGCACTTTCCTTCATTTTCTTGAGGTGGTGAGGGGGGAGGGGAGAGGGGGACGTTAGTTTAGTGGAGCTAGCCCAATTGACCTATTTTCTCGCCAAAATCTGAGCTTCCCACCATGACGTCATTGCCATAACTATCGCCGCCATCTTGGATTCGCCATCTTGAATAATATTGGCAACAATGCAACGTGGGGCTGTATGAACTATGTCCTACTACTGATGGTCTTCCATTGCTCTTTATGATCTTTCATCAGGCGGCGAAGAACCCAGCGGCACCAACTGGGCACGCGTGTGTCAGCACTATCAACGGAAATGTCCAGTCGTGTAGTTGGGTGTTTGTTTGTGATCCATCGATCACCTCACGTGACCGCACGTTTCAACATTGCAGGTGTCACAGCTGTATGTGGCCGGCCGCCACGCCGGTGATCGGACAGATTTGCGCGACATTGTGATGATGAAAGACGCCTCGCCCAAAGACTCGTCGCGCTTTTGTTTTGTTCCAGGTCTCCGTAGACGTTCTGCAACAACCTATGAATGTCTGTGATGCTCCGTTTTTTCCGCTAAAAGAAACTCAATGATAGCTCTCCGATTGGATCGCACCTCCGTTACTGACGCCATTTAGAAGGCTACATATTGCTCCGCTACCTATCGCAACTTCATGAAACTACAGGGACTGAAGCGAGAATACTACACGATGCCCCGCAACAAATACTGCACTTCTTCAACCGAAATTGGCCTAGGAAACAAATGTTGTATTATTTATTGAACGCGTCTCGTACATCGAAACGGAAGTTTAGTCGTTCCAGTAGAAGTATTCTGGATCGGCAAGGCCGAAACGAGCTCAACCGCGGTCAGATGTGGAGTTTATGCATGCTGCGTTCAATTTTATTGGCAGAGTACACCACGAGTTCTTTTCACAAGATGGAACGATCGATAAGGAGTACTACTTAAAAGTTCAACTCCATTTGCATCAAGCAGTTGGAAGAAAACGCCCGGATTTATGGCGAAAAAATTCGTGTTTTTTGCACACTTTCTTACTTATTCGTGGATTCTTTTTAATTTTTTTTTTTTGCCGGAAGCAACACAGTATGACGGCCCAGCCTCCGTATTCGCCAAAGGTGATCCCAAGTGACTTTCTTGTGTTCTCAAAAATAAGGAAAATTTTAAAAGGCCATCGCTTTACAAGGATAGATGAGATTAAAAATGCGTCTCTGAAAGAGCTAAAAGCTATGCCATACATCGAATTACAGAAGTGTTTCTGGGATTTGAAAAAGCACTGACATAAGTGTATAATGTCTATTGAGCACTATTTTGCAGGGGTTGATACTGATGTCTGCACATGTACATGAAACCAAGGTTGAGAGTCATGTCTCAACAATATAGATAGCCGTATCGCAGATGCAACCACAACGCTCGGGTATCTGTGAAGATGCCAGACTGAACCCGGATTCCTGAAGATGGGCAGCAGCCTTTTCAATAGTTGCAGAGGCAACATTCCGGATGATGGTCCGATCTAGTCTTGTAACGTCAGCCAACAGGGCCTTTCTGTGCAGGTACTGTGAATGGCTGGAAGCCAGGGGAAAGTACAGCCATATTTTTCCCACAAGTTCAAGCAGCTCTACAGTATGGGTTAATGATCATGGCATCCCCTTCGATAAAATATGCCAGAGGCATTCGGATCTCTGGATGGGGGATTACTCAGGAGGATATTGTCATCAGCAAACCAAAACTGGCATTGTACAGGTCTGAAATGGAATGTTACAATCCTTAATCAGATAGGTAAGTTAAAGAATTTAAAAAGGGAAATTGAAGGGTTGGAGTTAGATATAGTGGGAGTTAGTGAAGTGCGGTGGCGAGAAGAACAGGACTTCTGGTTAGGTCACTACATGGTTATCAACACATAATGACATAGGCGTTATGCAGGAGTAGGCCTAATAATGAACAAGAAAATAGGAATACAGGTAGGCTACTACGAACACCACAGTGGACGCATTATCGTAGTCAACATAGTCAATATAAACACGAAGCCAACGTCCACCACAGTAGCACAAATTTACATGTGAATGTGAACTAGCTCCGCAGACAATGAACATATTGAAGAAATGTGTGATAAGATAAAAAAAATTATTCAGATAGTAAGGAAAATGAAAGTTAAATTATGGTGAGTGACTGGAATTCGGCAGTAGGAAAAGGAAGAGAAGGAAGCATAGTAGAACATGGACTGGGGGCAATGAATGAAAGAGGAAACTGTCTGGCAGAATTTTGCACAGAACAGAATTTAATCATCACTGACACCTATTCTAAGAATCATAAAACAAGGTTATATGCCCGGAAGAGACCTGGAGACACAGGAAGGTTTCAGAATGATTATACAGGGTAAAAATTATTTTGGCCTACAAGCTCTATGATTGCAAGGGAGCCCGAAACAAATATTTTTCTCTAATGCCATACTTTCCTGACAGAATTTTTTAAACCGATACGTAGAGTTTTCTATGGATGAACATTAATTAAACTAACGAACACTGGGAGGCTGCATGGGAGAAAGAAAGCACTTTTTCTAATGTTTTCCAGTGAGGACAAAGACTAACACAAACAAGTTTTAATTTTTTATTACGAAGCGATAACAACATTAACGCATCATAATTACTTCAATCACAGCAGAACTTCAGAAATGCCGCCATTGACTTTTGTAAACAGAGGTTACACCGGCGGATCATAGACTGCAGGAGTGTCCTTCATACTTATTGCTGCTGCTACTACCCAGGCAACCAGAACCTCTTCTAGCACAATAGGGGTTTTGTAAACAAGGTTGGACATCTCTAGTCACATAAAAAACTCCAGAGGTGTCAAGTCAGGGAATCGAGTAGGCCATGGTACAGGGCCTCCACTGCCAATCAATTTTTCTGAAACTCTAGATCCAAGAATAGACGCACAGGACGACGGAAATTTGCCGGCGCTCCGTCACGCTAGAACCAAATGGGCTGTCTTGTAGCGAGTGGATCATAATCCAGCAACTCTGGCAATGCTCTCGCGAGGAAATTGTAATAATGGGTGTCATTTAATGGCCTAGAAATGGCCCAACTAAACGATCAGCAACAACACTTGCACATACATTCACGCAGAACCGCAAATTATGAGCGCGAGTAAATGTGGCGGTGTGTTAAACTCAATCAGAACATGCGAATTGTGGATGCCCGGACATTCTTTCATCTGTAAACAGCACAGAGGCCGAAAATTTAGGATGCATTTAACACTGTTCCACTGCGAAAAGTGTGCTCTGAGCAAATAATCACCTGGTTCCAGGTTGGGGTCACGCTGTGAGTGAAATGGATAAATAATTGTTCTGAAGGATGTTCCTTACATTTTATATAAATTGTAGGTGGAGGGGGAGAGGGGGGGGGGGAGGAAAGAAAGCGGAAGGCATTACTGATGTCAGCTGCACTGGGACATTACGCGGAATCAGCGGCGACGAGTGAAAATGTGTACCCGATCGGGATTCGAAGCCGGGATCTGCTGGTTATCAGGCGGGTGCATTAACCACATGTCCATTCATATAATAGTTCCTTACTTTCGTCTGGTTCGTCCCCATGCTATGCACAAGTTGTAAGTAGGCTGTTTAGGTTTTTTTATTGGTAACGCCACCTCTGTATGAAAATCACTGGCTGTGCTGTGTGCAGTCTGTGGCTGCTTTGCATTGTTGTAATACTCGCCATTGTAGTGTTAGGCAGCTGGCTGTGAACAGCGCGTAGCGTTGGGCAGTTGGGGGTGAGCCGCCAGCAGTGGTGGATGTGGGGAGAGAGAGATGGCGGAGTTTTGAAATTTGTCATGAACTGCTATATATATTATGACTATTGAGGTAAATACATTGGTTGTTCTCTATCAAAATCTTTCATTTGCTAACTATGCCTATCAGTAGTTAGTGCCTTCAGTACTTTGAATCTTTTATTTAGCTGGCAGTAGTGGCGCTCGCTGTATTGCAGTAGTTCGAGTAACGAAGATTTTTGGGAGGTAAGTGATTTGTGAAAGGTATAGGTTAATGTTAGTCAGGGCCATTCTTTTGTAGGGATTTTTGAAAGTCAGATTGCGTTGCGCTAAAAACATTGTGTGTCAGTTTAAGCACAGTCATGTATAATTTTTCTAAGGGGAAGTTTCATATGTCGACCCTTAGCCGAGGATACCTCACTGGAATCATCTGATTTTTTTCTTGTAGTTTGTGTAACTAGTGTAGCTATTGGTTATTGCTAGCACGTAACTGTAGAGAGAATCTCCTTTGTAGTTGCAGTCTTTCATTGTTGTTGTGGCATGCATGTAGATTTGCACCAATTACTTCGCAGCTGCGCTTGCAATTAACTAGATATTATTTTCAGTGCTATGTTAATGTGTTTTCTTATTTTGCTCTTCAAATTGTGCTTTTCTGTGTTGTCGTGTGAAATAATGTGACAATAATGGCGTGTGAAAAACGTAATACTAGGCTCCAAAGTAAACTGAGAAATGACATTGAAGACGAAAGCAGTGTGTTAGCGGCACCGTGTAATGAATTAACTAATGTTCAAACTAGTGATTTGGTAATTGTGCATAGGGAAATGGAGCGGGCGGCAAACAATGGCGTAGACAGTGAAACAATTAGTGAGCAGGGAAGCATTATCGATCGGTCGGTCGGCAACAGCCCGCCTCAGGAATCGGGAATGACAGGACACAATTTTGCAAATATTGTAGACTCAGGTTTTGGGTTCTCACCGTTTTCTCAAATGAGTCAAGACACATTTTCCGCTTGTCAAAATGTGAATGTTGCCGGTGCAAATTCACCGCCGAAAAGCACTGAGGAACATGTTCCAGACACCAGTGCATTGTTATTACAATGAATGCAACAAATGGGACAAAAGCTTGAAAAGTTAGACACAATGAACAAAATCAGAGACAAACACAGCAACAGTTAGACACAATGGAACAAAATCAGAGACAAACACAGCAAAAGCTTCAAAAGTTAGACACAATGGAACAAAATCTTCAAAACTTAGACACAATGGAACAACACCAGAGACAAACACAGCAGCAATTAGACGCAATGGAACAAAAGCTTCAAAAGTTAGACTCAGTGGAACATAAGCTTGAACAAACACGTGAAGATTTAACTACTGAGTTACATAACATCGAATCGAAATGTCAAAAAGTCTGTAATGACGTAAAAACACAAATTTGTGAGCATTTTCAACCTATTTTTTCGCGGCATGAAAATGCATTACAGAATCACGAAGCAGCCAAAAAAGAACTGCAAACCATTGTTCATGAAAATCATGACACCTTGCAAGCTAAAATTGACTCAGTTGCATCTACCGATTTGGTTACGCAACTTGCAGAAACTCAGGAAAATTTAAAGGACACAGTAAATACTCTGAAACTTGGTTCAGAAAAACACACTGAGGAAATAAGTACACTATCGGAGAAAGTAGCCGAACTTTCGGATCAGTTCACTAACTTATCTACAAAGGTAGATGATGATCTCAATGACACAAGACCGGTAGTCTTTAATGACACAGAAGAATGCGAACAAATTAGGAAATTCAAACAAAATCAGAATCAAATAAATACGCAACACCAAAGAGAAATCCGGGAAGTACAAGATCAGCTGACACAGGTAATACAAGAGTTACGTATTTCAGAGGACACTCGCGCCCCAATACGGGAAGAGGGACATAGAAATACGGAAAAGCCACAAAATAATAACACAGGGCATCTCGGAAACTATGAAAGAAATTGGCAAGGTGCACCGAATTTTGAAATGGAACCGCCGAAACGACGTAACAATGACCGACATGCGACTCGCCGACATGATGATTTTGACTATAAGCTCTTCATTACTACACGTAAATTCAAAACATTTAAGAATTCTGGCAACGACATTCATCCTAAAGCGTGGCTGCATCAATTCTCTCATTGTTTTCCTCCCAACTGGTCATTAGAGCATAGATTAGAATTTATGTGTGGCTACTTAGAGAATGAACCAGCTGTGCGAATGCGATCGGTCATTCACGATTGCCACAGTGAAGGAGAATTTTATCATGCGTTCCTCTCAGCATATTGGTCTCAAGCTACACAAGACCGAGTAAAACATAGCATCATAATGATGAATCATTTCGAAGAATCTGAATTCTCCAGTCTTGTGAAATATTTTGAAGACATGTTGCACAAGAATCAATATCTTTCAAACCCATACAGCCCTTCAGAACTCATCCGCATTTGCTTAATCAAATTACCTGAACATTTACGACACATTATTTTAGCAGGACGTTGCAAAGACGACATTGAAGTTTTTCAGGGACTGTTACAAGAACTGGAAATTGACACTGAGAATCGCGGAACGCAGGAAAACAATAATTACAGCTCACATACGTCACAATTCCGTGACGACAGAAATAATAACTGGACACGACAAGGCTGTTCTCACAACGCAAATCGTGACCAAAACAGACACCACCCTTATGACAACCGCTGGCAGAATAATAGTTACAGAGAAAGATCGCATTTCCGTAGTAATGAATATGACAGAGATAACCATAGAAACAGACAATATGGTAATCAGAACTATTATTATCAAGGGAGACAGAATAATTTCAGACGCAACAGTTCAGCGCGCAGTTACGATTCAGGGAGAAATTCTCCACCACATGACCGACAAGAAAGAAATTATGAAATCTACCGACATGACGACAGACGAGATAATCATAACGACAGACCTGAATTTCATCAGAACTGGCGGGATTTAAACAGAGCAGGGCACTTTCGACAACGTGAATTTGTAGAAGTTAGGTCTCCAAATCCCAATAACGGCGCGCGCCAACAAAGAGACAGACAATGACTCGCACAGCAGGCAGCCGCGAGCGCCCGCTGGCTCTGAGAAAAATAACATAAGACGCTAGCCTTGAGAAAAATTTTAACATTCTTTACCGATGTATAAAACATGACAATTGCTTTTCAGTTGAAAGTCTGAGTACTATGAAGAGTAAAGGTTTACACCACATTTCACATGTAAAACCGTTTATTGAAAGATAATCTGCTTTTTAACTTTGTCTTTGCCATATAACTTTTCACTTTACATTGCTAGTATGCTTTGTCAGACTTAGAATCTGTTAACATGCAACAATGTTTTGAAGTTAAATATCCAGTCAAGAACCAAGAGAACTTATTGAAACAGAAATTACGAATGCATTGTTATTGTGAACAGACGACACAGTGTTATTGTGTGTGTGCATTCTTGCTTGTTTGTTGCACGATTACGTAACGACTATAAGGCTCACATACTTAGAACATTTACCAGTACTGCTAATGAGATTTTAATGCAACATTTTGGTTTGTTTGAAAATACATTCTGAATTTAAAGTGCTTTCTGAGAGATACCAGATGACACAGAGGTTAGTTTATGTGACAGCTACACGATTTTTATCACGACGCTACTAATGAGTGACAATTTACAATGTTGCTTTTGCGGTGTATCTGTTTTATATCTGCACAGTTTTCTGAATTCTTCTGGAAAGAAAAACATGTTTTAGTAGTAACTTTCGTGGTATAGCAACAATGAGACAGCCTTTTTCGTGGCACAACAATACATTACTGTACAGTAATTTCGTCATCACGCCAATAAGCATAATAACTAAGATATCTATATGCAAAGCATTTCACCTTTGTTTATCATGAGGTAAGTACATTGACTTCTGCAGAACTTAGCTTTCGGAGGACGATAACTACGACACTTCCACAGAATTATCTAACAGCAAGACGCACATTTAGCACTACAGGACACGCATTTGAGTGATCAATTTTGTACTTAAACCATTTATTTTTCAAGATTTTTGAATTACAAAGAAAGTTTTCCGTGATACATTTTATTCCATTGCAATAACCTGTCACACCTGAGGGTATAATTACATTAATCCTCAGGGGGGTACACGCTTACTTTGTGTACCATGTGTGTGGCAAGCACAAGGAGCCCTAGCTAATATGTTATTTGCTTATACAACTTTACACATCGGTACCATATTTCTCTAACACATAAATTACACAGCTATCTAATCATTTAACTGAGAGATAAACATTTTTTTTACTACATCAGTGACAGATGTTTACGTAATTACACCGTTGGATAACTTCACACTTATGAAATTGTATTTTTGTCTGTACTTTGTGAAATGCTCATATTTTTCTGGAACCATTGTGATACTATGAGAGCTTTGAATGATGTATTTGGTAAGGGAGCATGATTTTTAAAGTACGTTTGAGGTAGATGACACTATTGAAATGAGCAGAGAATTTTTTTTAAGTTTTGAAATTATTGCAGAAAGCTACGACGTTTTTTGAGATTTGACTGAGGTGTTATGACATTATTACGACGACGATGCGTATTATGCTGTTGAGGTATGTTTATGATAAATAAGCTGATGCTATATGAGGAATTTGATTATGCTATATATTTATTATGATGAAATATTGAAGTGCCGACGAATATGTATATGTGTAATAAGGTAAGGAATAATGAGTAGTGGTTAGGGACTCTGGTTTGTGAAAAAGGTTGTTGGAAACCAAGGATCGTACTTTAAGGTTTATGAAATGTATGTACCTGCGTGAATGTATCAGAATGCCGGCGAAAATTTTTTGGGCACTGTTATATTTATAGAATTTTGTTTCTACACATTTGTAACGCAAATTCTTGACCTGTGAATTCTTTATGTGAGACTGTCACTGTAGCGGAAACTGCTGTCGTAAATATTTCGGTAAGAAAGGTAAGTGACCGTGACGTAATGCGTTGTGAGCGGCCAGGTGTGCCAGACACCTTGAGAAAAAGCCATTAGGCGGAGAAAAAAAGAGACCATTAACCTCGCTATTGACATGCCTTTGTAGAAAGCATCGCAAATACGACACGCTCAAACTTGAAAACATGATTACACTGTAGAGTTCTTAATTTATGATATTTACTAAAATGCCGAATGAAACGATGAGAAACATTTCACGGCTATTGTCTTGCTTGTTTGAGAGAAATGCCATATGGCTTGCTTTATGTATTTATTTACTCATTTTGTTTAATATCTAGTGTCTAGCTGCACTGCAGCATTGGTTAAAATAAAATTTAATATATGTACTAATATAATTATTTTATGCCTACGGATCCAGTCAATAAGAAATTTATGATCTACTTCCAAGAAAATGAGGGCACATAAATAGACATTTCCCTTCACAGGAATTGCTTAAATAATTTCTTTACGATTTGGTAACTTATCTGCTAGTGTAAGTTCTCGTGATGCATCACTCTAGTGTTAAGATGTGACATAGGTATTAAACATGGCCATTTTTAGTGTAATATTTTTTCTGCTTGAGCTATGTCATGTTTAGAGATAAGTTTTTGCATTGCTGCTGCTGTTTGCCAGGCATAGTGTTACTGAATTTGACTTTGTGTTACTCTGCTAAGCCAGTTTACTACTGATTTATTTTTCTTGTTTGCTGCTCATTGCCTTATATTAGTCGTAATATTGCAATTGTTTGCCAATGTCCATGTTTTTGTCATTGCTGTTTGTGTTATTTGTTTTGTGCTGCTGCATTGCCTTGTCCCTTAGTTTATGCATCTGAGCTCAGTAGATTTAAGTTAGCTTAAGACGGGGTAGCCTATAAGAGAATGAGTTGCGATGAATTTGAAGAAATGCACTGTGAGGTTATACGAGAAAAGTACAGAAAGCAGGTATAGATAGGACTTTTTGGAAATAATGAAGAACGAAGGGAGATCTCCGAGAAGTAAAGAAAGTTTTGTTTGCAAAATATTGCAGTAAAACAAACCCTGTCCATTCCTTGTGTTATCCCCCTATGTGTTTGTGTACCCTTGTGTATTTGTTTTCTTCCTGTCTCTGTGTACTGTTTCATAGAATTTTTTTCTATTCTATTACTAAGCTACATTCACTATGATGAGGAATACTGTTATCCTCAAGTATAATTAGCATTAATAATATGTTATTTACCTTGTAAATATGCTTAGACATTATTTATTCTGTTTTGTTTTAATGCACATGTGTGAAGTTGATGTTTCAAAATTTATTCTGATCTTTTATGTATCTACTTATCTCATAATTCCTGTAACACTGATGTATATGTTATTTCGATTCTTTTGTAAAGCCTGTGTTACTACAAATGTTATCTGTATTGTTATGTTCTTTAATGATGTATTTTGTACTTTTGTTATTGTATTCTCATGTTATAAAATTGTAATTGACACCAGTTCATCATATTAGTAACTTGTAAGTTACGTTTCACTGCACACGTTTCTGTTGGTCATAGTATATGGACAATATGTGAGAAGTAGGGACTGTTAGTGTTTACACGTGTGTTAATAATTCAGCAAGGGACTGGATAACAGCATTGCTGGTTCTAAGGACAATTCCAAAAACTTTGTGAGTGCACAAGTGGTGGTTATGGACTTGCTATATTATCCGCAAGACTCTTCAATGGTGATTGTGCACCTGCACAGTCACAACAGAGGGCTGCTGGCCATTTCTACAAGGACTACAGTGGGTCTGCGTCTTTGCTGACTCACCAGTACCATTACTTCTACAAGGACTGCAGTGGGTCTGTGCCTCTGGTGGCCCACCAATACCGTAATCTCTACCAGGACTACAGTGGGTCTGCTCTGTGATGACCTACCTACCAATATTCTTCAAAAATTCGACTGACTCTGCGGTGGGTTTACTCTGTTGTGGCCCATTACCTGTCAGCATGTCAAGAGTCAGCACTGTCTTTCCGTTGGAAGGACAACACTACTTCTTCAAGACTGCATGGAAATCCACTACTTCCATGTGCAATTTCTTTTACTAATGAGACTTTGTGAAAAAACCTGTAATTACTATTATGATGAATGATCAGGACTATCTTTATGGACTGTGAGAAAATTTTAGCTTTTGACCAACATTGTATCAATAAGTGTGTGCATTTGATTTCTTTGTTATTGTAATTATGAAAATTTTTTTCAAATCATTAGTGGCCACTGCCCAAAACAATTTGTAAAATTTTTTGTGGGGAGCATGGGGGCTATGTAAGTAGGCTGTTTAGGTTTTTTTATTGGTAACGCCACCTCTGTATGAAAATCACTGGCTGTGCTGTGTGCAGTCTGTGGCTGCTTTGCATTGTTGTAATACTCGCCATTGTAGTGTTAGGCATCTGTCTGTGAACAGCGCGTAGCGTTGGGCAGTTGGAGGTGAGCCGCCAGCAGTGGTGGATGTGGGGAGAGAGAGGTGGCGGAGTTTTGAAATTTGTCATGAACTGCTATATACACTCCTGGAAATTGAAATAAGAACACCGTGAATTCATTGTCCCAGGAAGGGGAAACTTTATTGACACATTCCTGGGGTCAGATACAGCACATGATCACACTGACAGAACCACAGGCACATAGACACAGGCAACAGAGCATGCACAATGTCGGCACTAGTACAGTGTATATCCACCTTTCGCAGCAATGCAGGCTGCTATTCTCCCATGGAGACGATCGTAGAGATGCTGGATGTAGTCCTGTGGAACGGCTTGCCATACCATTTCCACCTGGCGCCTCAGTTGGACCAGCGTTCGTGCTGGACGTGCAGACCGCGTGAGACGACGCTTCATCCAGTCCCAAACATGCTCAATGGGGGACAGATCCGGAGATCTTGCTGGCCAGGGTAGTTGACTTACACCTTCTAGAGCACGTTGGGTGGCACGGGATACATGCGGACGTGCATTGTCCTGTTGGAACAGCAAGTTCCCTTGCCGGTCTAGGAATGGTAGAACGATGGGTTCGATGACGGTTTGGATGTACCGTGCACTATTCAGTGTCCCCTCGACGATCACTAGTGGTGTACGGCCACTGCAGGAGATCGCTCCCCACACCATGATGCCGGGTGTTGGCCCTGTGTGCCTCGGTCGTATGCAGTCCTGATTGTGGCGCTCACCTGCACGGCGCCAAACACGCATACGACCATCATTGGCACCAAGGCAGAAGCGACTCTCATCGCTGAAGACGACACGTCTCCATTCGTCCCTCCATTCACGCCTGTCGCGACACCACTGGAGGCGGGCTGCACGATGTTGGGGCGTGAGCGGAAGACGGCCTAACGGTGTGCGGGGCCGTAGCCCAGCTTCATGGAGACGGTTGCGAATGGTCGTCGCCGATACCCCAGGAGCAACAGTGTCCCTAATTTGCTGGGAAGTGGCGGTGCGGTCCCCTACGGCATTGCGTAGGATCCAACGGTCTTGGCGTGCATCCGTGCGTCGCTGCGGTCCGGTCCCAGGTCGACGGGCACGTGCACCTTCCGCCGACCACTGGCGACAACATCGATGTACTGTGGAGACCTCACGCCCCACGTGTTGAGCAATTCGGCGGTACGTCCACCCGGCCTCCCGCATGCCCACTATACGCCCTCGCTCAAAGTCCGTCAACTGCACATACGGTTCACGTCCACGCTGTCGCGGCATGCTACCAGTGTTAAAGACTGCGATGGAGCTCCGTATGCCACGGCAAACTGGCTGACACTGACGGCGGCGGTGCACAAATGCTGCGCAGCTAGCGCCATTCGACGGCCAACACCGCGGTTCCTGCTGTGTCCGCTGTGCCGTGCGTGTGATCATTGCTTGTACAGCCCTCTCGCAGTGTCCGGAGCAAGTATGGTGGGTCTGACACACCGGTGTCAATGTGTTCTTTTTTCCATTTCCAGGAGTGTATATTATGACTATTGAGGTAAATACATTGGTTGTTCTCTATCAAAATCTTTCATTTGCTAACTATGCCTATCAGTAGTTAGTGCCTTCAGTACTTTGAATCTTTTATTTAGCTGGCAGTAGTGGCGCTCGCTGTATTGCAGTAGCTTGAGTAGCGAAGATTTTTGTGAGGTAAGTGATTTGTGAAAGGTATAGTTTAATGTTAGTCAGGGCCATTCTTTTGTAGGGATTTTTTGAAAGTCAGATTGCGTTGCGCTAAAAATATTGTGTGTCAGTTTATGCACAGTCATGTATAATTTTTCAAAAGGGGACGTTTCAAAGTTGCTGAGAGAATTACCCTTCACCAGATCAAAAAATGCTCACAGGTAATTATCCCATTGGGGAAAAATCTTTGTTTTGGTGTCACGTGCAACGTCCCAGAGTTCGTCGGTTTAAATAATTTTCGCCCTGTATTATGGGAAGACAGAGATTTCAGAACCAGATTTTAAACTGTAATATATTAACAGGAGCAGATACTGATTCTGACCACAATTCATTATCAGTGTAGGTTAACCTTGGAGAAATTGCAAAAAAAGTAGAAAAGTAAGGAGATGGGACCTTGTTAAGTTGAAAGAACCACACGTTGTTGAGAGTTTCAGATGGAGCATTAGGCAACACTGGACTGAAACAGAGAAATGGAATACAGTAGAAGACGTATGGGTAGCTTTTAGAGATGAAATAGAGAATGCAGCAGAGTATCACGTTGATGGCAAGCTAAGGACTAGTAGAAATCCTTGGGTAGCTCAGTAGATATTGAATTTAACTGATTAAAGGAGGAAGTGGAAAAAATGCAGGAAATGAGCAGGCGAAAGGGGAGACAGACGTCTAAAAAAATGAGGGTGATGGAAAATCCAAAATGGCTAAGAAGGAGTGGCTACGGGACAAATGAAAATCTGTAGAAACATGAATAACTAGGGTAAAGATAGACACAGCCTATGGGAAAAGTGAGAGAGACCTTTGGAGAATAGAGAAGCAGCTGCACGAATATCAAGATCTCAGATGGCAAGCCAGTAGAAATCGAAGCAGGGAAAACTGGAAGGAATATATGTATAGAGAACCTATATAAGGGAAACAAACTTGAGGACAATCTTCTAGAAAGAGGACGGGAAGGAGATGAAGATGAGATGGGGGATATGATACTGAGAGAAGAATCTGTCTGAGCACTGAAAGACCTGAGTGGATACAAGGTCCCTGCAGTAGACGACCGTCTACAACGGTACTTTGCGGGCAGGCGTGTCAATTAGCATCGTATTAACTAAAATGGGGGATAAATAGACTTTATTTCGGAAGAATTAAAAAGGGGAAAGTAATACGAAACTTTAATAACTGTACAGTATTACTAAGAAGCGGTATAATGAAAAGTAATGAAAAGCAAAGTAGCAAAGATCAAGCGGGACAGATTAGTTTAGATTAGTTTACGTTCCATTGATCCGTGCTGAGGAGATCCTCGTGGATGTGGAACATGTCAATTTTTTTTAAGCTGAAATAACAATACTAATAGTATGAATATATATAATACATCATTTGTTTCTATTAAAAAATTCGTCAATGGAGTAGAAGGAGTTGGCCACTAGTAAGTGTTTCAGGCTCCTTTTAAACTGATCTTTATTTGTAACTAAATTTTTTATGTTTGCTGGCAAACATAAAACAAAGATATAGGGGCGCGTTTGTTTTTAATACATATAAAAGAACATGTAACACATTATTGAGCTCTCTACCTTCAGTTATCGCGATCGGGCTAGTCGATGAAAAAGTGGTACGCGACTGCGAAATTCGCTAAGGAGATTATTTAAAGACTCTTCAAGCACGTTTAAAATACATTACGAGTGACGAAGTGATCAGAGACGTTTATTGTTGGGTGGAGTGAAAATGAATCCGACAACATAATTTGAACTTTGTGTTAGCTGGGAAAAATACTCTTGGGAAACTATTATGGTTGTGGAACCCACGAAAGTTGTGCGCAACGGAAAGCTATAGTTTACGTAATCGGCATTTTATAAAATGGTGAAACTCGTGTGCGCGGAACATTAATAGAATCTTATCCTTGGACGGTTGCGGGGGTAACTGATACAAACAACGCGCCAGCATAAAAAATAGTTCGCTTATTAACTGCCAGATAATAATTAACGGGGACCTAAAATACTAAAAAAAGGATAGGATCATCACCTGCAATCCCGATTCATATTTCATATTTAATTAGTGAAAAGAGAAGTGTTAATAAACAAACTACATTTCAGTTTTATCCACGATTTTGGCTTCATTACGTAGTCTTGACTACATGATAAACAATATCTGTGGAAGTTGTATGCAACGTACCGTCCTAATATTTAGCCAGCCAATATTGTGGGACACCAAACATGTAAATGCACGAAATTGTTCTTACAGCGGATGTATAATGTGTGAGTGCGACGAACTATATTGAGAAACTGAACATCCATTACGTACTTGCATGTTTATCTGCGAAAATGGTCCTTGTCGGTACATCAGCATAGAGTTCGAATAGAATCGCTGGAACATTGCAAACCATTCAGATTAATCGAACATCTAAATACGCATAATGTTGGTACCACCAGGATGTGTTATTTCTCCTCACCCCCGTGGCAGTAATTGAATTAAGAGTCAGTCAGGAAATACATTTAAATCAATTGACGACCATTGAGCTAGCGTCACGAATTTTCAAACGTCCACTGCCATGTATGAAGGCGAGTGACACCACGAGTGTTAACGTCGATCGAGGGGTGTCGTCGTGATCGTATTGAATGACACTGAGCGTTACATGTCCCTCAGAATTACTGGGGTCTCTGGGAAAGCCAACCATGACAAAACTATTCGAAATGGCGTGAAGGCAAGTGTTGACAGGTGTAAATAAACTTAGGAACCATCGTTGCAAAATACTGATACGAATTATTTACAGAAGAATGGAAAAACTGGTAGGGGCCAAGTTGTGGAAGAACAGTTTGGGCTCCGGAGAAACATAGGCACGCGCGAGGCAGTACTAACCCTGTGAAGTAGCTCAGAAGATAGGCTGAAGACAGACAGACCTACGTTTATAGCGTTTGTAGATTTTGAGGAAGCTTTTGACAATTTTGATTTTGAAATTCTGGGTGCAGCAGTGGTAAAATACATGGAGTGAAAGGTTATTTACAACTTGTACAGAAACCAGGCTGCAGTTATGAGTCAGAGGATGTACTATGGGAATTATGTTACGAATAGTACTAGAGTTCGTGATTAGGACAGAAAAACTGATGATGCCGAAGTGGAAAAACTGGCAAAAGCAGGAAAAGCATGAAAAAGAGAAATTTGTTAAGATGGAAGATGTAGGAAGTATTTTCTGAAGGTCTATCTGTTGTGCGTAGCCTTGTATGGGGATGAAACGCGCGCGACAGGGAATTCAGACAAGATGAAGACAGAAGCTTCTCAAATGCGGCACTATAGAAGAATACTGAAGATTAGATGGGCAGATCGAATAACAAGTGAGGAGGTACTGAATCGAATATGGGAAATAACAAATATCTGCAATAACTTTTCTAACTTCAAGCGGTCACCAATTTGGTACTGGAGGAGAGTACGGGGGGTTAAAAATTGTAGAATGAGACCAGTGCTTGGACACATTAAGCAGGTTCAAATGGATGTTTGTTGCGCTGGTTATAGAGTGATGAAGACGCTTGCACAGGATAGAGGAGCATGGAGAGCTGTCCATCAAACCAGTCTTTGCACTGAACAACATTTATGTAAGCGAATAAATAAAATTCTTCCCAAAAAACAAAAATTCCTGCGATTTAAAAAAAATCTCGTATGTCACGCATGAGAGTGCGAGTTGAATCCTGCTTGAGCATTGTTCTAAGAGCCAATGCTGATTTCCTAGGGGAAGACTGTTTTGTTGCTAGTAGGTCATAACGTTTGAATCGGAATGTTTTCTAGTATTCAGCTACAAATACATACGATACGGGTCTACTTCTTTGGCTGTAGATTGGAATGGTCTGTGCACTTTTCCAGTCACGGGGATCGTACCTCTATATAAGCTTGACATTATCAAGTTTGGGAGCGATCTAGATTAATATAAAAACAGAAGTACAACTTCAAATATCGAAGGTCGCTATTGTGCAGTATTTATTGTGATGATCGATTCCAGCAAACTACGTAGCCACAATGAGACCTGTAAAGCATAAATCAACGTATTTGAGCACACCGGGATCAGATGTAAGTGGGCGTAATACACTGGAGCGCAAAAAAAAAAAAAAAAAAACTGTTATATGCAAGCGTATTAAGATACAGAGATTCGTGAACAGACAGAATACGATGCTGCCGTCGGCAACGCCAATAAAAGGCAACACTTGTCTGGCGCAGATGTTAGATCGGTTACTGCCGAGGTAGCGATGAAGTGGGTATTTTCCCGTACGACCATTTCACGAGTGTACTGTGAATATCAGGAATCCGGTAAAACACCAAATCTCCAACATCGCTTCGGCCGGAAAAAGATCCTGCAAGAACGGGACCAACGACGACTGAAGAGAATCGTTCAACGTGACAGAAGTGCAACCCTTCCGCAAATTGCTGCAGATTTCAGCGCTGGGCTATCAACAAGTGTCAGCGTTGAATGAAATAGCATCGATATGGACTTTCGTAGCTGAAGGCCCACTCGTATACTCTTGATGACTGCCCGACACAAAGCTTTACGCCTCGTCTGGGCCCGTCAACAACGACATTGGACTGTAGATGACAGGAAACATGTTTCCTGGTCGGACGAGTCTCGTTTCAGTTTGTATTGAGCGAGCGGATGGACATGTACGGGTGCAACCTCGTGAATCCATGGACCCCTCTGCATTTCAGCAGGGGACTGTTCAAGCTGGTGGAGTCTCTGTAATGGTGTTGGACGTGTGCAGCTGGAGTGATATGGTATCCATGATACGTCTAGATACGACTCTTACAGATGACACATACGTAAGCATCCTGTCTGGTCACCTGCATCCATTCACGTCCATTGCGCATTCAGACGGATTTGGACAATTCTAGAATAACAATGTGACACCCCACACCTCCAGAATTGCTACGGAGTGGCATCGGGAACACTCTTCTGAGTTTAGACACTTCTGCTGGCCACCAGACTCCCGAGACATCAACATTATTGAGGATATCTGGGATTCTTTGCAACATGCTGTTCAGAAGAGATCTCCATCCCCTCGTACTCTTACGGATTTATGGACAGCCCTGCAGGATTCATGGTGCAAATTCTCTCCAGAACTACTCCAGACATTAGTCTAGTCCGTACCATGCCGTGTTGCGGCTCTTCTGCGTGCTTGTGGGAGCCCTACAAGATATTAGGTAAGTGTACCAATTTCTTTGGGTCTTCAGTGTAGAATTTTACATAAACATCGATCATACCATGAAATATAACATACCTTCTGCCGAAGGTACATACGATCCCAGTGTGCTTGAAGGTATGTTATATTCGATGGTATAGTCCATATTTACGTAAAATTCTATTGCGCCCACTTATGTCTGATCTCAGTGTGCTTGAATACAGAGGGGTCCAAAAACATGTATCCACTGTTTAAAAGTCCATAACTTGCAAACTAATTGACGGATTTGTCTCATTTTTGGTGAAAGTGTAGCTTAAAGCCCAACTTAAAGGTATCACTGTAGGTGTTCAAAATGGTCACCATTAACATCCACACACAAACGATGCCGCCGAACTGCAGCACGCACTACTGACTGCAACGTGTTTAGTTGGATATTTGCACATGAATGTACGATGGATTCTCGTAGTTCATCCAAAGTGCGTGACTTTTGTCGATAAACGACGTCCTTTAGTGTTCCCCACAGGTAAAAGTCGAGATACGCCCTAACACGATTTTGGTAGTGGGCTGGGGCATCATCTTGTTGAAAGTGAACTCTTCCGTCTCCATACAAGTCTCGGATGGCAGGTAAAATGGATGTCTAAAGCTTCTGAAGGTACACCTCAGCGGTAACTGTGCCATCAAAGAAGAATGGCCCCCGATAAGACAACCCACACCACACATTTACTCCTGGCAAGTTCACGGCTTTGTCTACATGGACATTTGGATTTTCGGCGGCCCAATACGTAGATGCAATTGTGGCGATTTACTGTACCATTGAGTTTGAACTGTGCCTCATCAGACCACATAATCATCTCTGCAAACTCTTCATCGTTGCGCACCATGTTAGTAAGCCATTCGCAGTACTCCATTCTACGATTTGGGTCGTCCTCGTTCATTGCGTGTAGCAATCGTGGGATGTAGCACTTCCACTTTACTGTCTTCAAATTTCGCCGAACACTTGAGCGACTCACTCCAGTTTCACGGGCACGCTGTCTCACAGACTGCTGTGATGAGCGAGTGAATTGTTGTAACACACGACGGGAGTTAGCTGGACTTGTTACCGTTACAGGTCGTTCAGATCGTTGTTTGTGTACATCTTTAACACAGCCTTCGGCTTCAAATTTGTTGTGGCGTAACAAGCGAGCTACGCCACACTGAGAAGGAAGCCGAAAGGCACGCGTACACACACGTCGACTGGCGTCAAGTCTGGAACAGGATACGTTATGACTGCTATAAAGAAAATACGTAGCTTTGGAATATACTTAACTTTTAATCAATCCTTGTGATACATCTCTCTTGACTATACAAATGAGACTCGTAAGATACATGCACTGTGACAATTGGCGCCTTGCTAAGTCGTAGCCATTAACTTAGCTGAAGGCTATTCTAACTGTCTCTCGGCAAATGAGAGCAAAGGCTTCGTCAGTATAGTCGCTAGCAACGTCGTCGTACAACTGGGGCGAGTTCTCGTACGTCTCTCGAGACCTGCCGTGTGGTGGCGCTCGGTCTACGATCACACAGTGGCGACACGCGGGTCCGACATGTACTAATGGACCGCGGCCGATTTAAGCTACCACCTAGCAAGTGTGGTGTCTGGCAGTGACACCACAAAATTCGTCTCGAATGCGACGAATCCTTAAACGTGTCGGTGGCTCTGTTTGATACTAATTTCGCCATTGCCGTTGAACCTCATTAATGTTTTCGTACTTAAAATACCACTTCAAAACTGACTTCCTTTCATCGAATGTAAGCCTTGGGCCAGCCATGTTTACTCGAGTAGCTAGGTGCAACTAAGAACTAAACACTGACTCTCTGGCGACTGTCATCTGACAAAGCAAAACAACGCAATAAAACGCTTGTGTGGCGTTTGCCGGAACTACAAACTATTACACTACCAAAGATAAGACAACTCCGTCAATTAGTTTGCCAGTTATGGACTTTTAAACAGTGGATACATTTTTTTGGACCCTTCTGTATGTTGATCTACACCTTACAAATCTGACAATGGCAACGTAGTTTGGTGAAACAGGTCATCACGATAAATACTGTACAACAGTGATCTTGGCTGTGTGAAGTTGTACTTCTGTTTCTAGATCATACCTCAGTTCAAGGAACCTGGGGTAAATCATAGTCTAAATAAGGGCTGATGCATTCGCCATTTCTTTGTGCAGCTTGACAGGAACTAAAACAGGCTTTAAGTGAATCAAGCAGCATTTCAACGTTGCTATAGTTCGTTTAAAATAAGTTGCGACTTTTGACAGTTCAGTACGGAGCTGGTGGGGGGAAGCATAGTTGCCAGTGTGAGTTGGGAGCGTCATCAGATGGCCTACTCGGCGCGAAACCTGACAGGGTCGCTTGACTGCGTGATCAGCAAGCCGACGGATCTGCCATTTTTCTAAAACGACTTTAGAGAAACTATTTTCTGCAGAAATCTGTGATTCTCGCACAGCTTACAGTTTAATTCGTCAGCTTCATGATGAACCCCCTATCACTTCGTTAATGGTCATAGTTATTGTCATATATCCATAGTAGGTAAACTCCTGCAAGAAATTCTTAGTTTACAGTGAAAAATAAGTGTCGCTGTGAATTTGTGTTTTGTGCGTGTTAGGTTGCATCTTGCTGCGTATTAAAAGTACGCAATATATTGAATTTAAATTTTGAAGGATAGCTGTTTGGAAATGTAATGTATGTGAAATGCTCCGTCACGAACTCATGCGTCGGTGAAAAACGTAGAATGAAATATTCACAAATTCCTCCTATCTCATAAATGGTTTGAGATATCGAAACAAGATTTTGGCAAATGATAGCGCGCAAAGACGAGTGTGTTTCACCATATGGTTATTATGCGAAACTTCCATATCTACCGCGATATTCAAGCGACTACAGGGTTTTTCAATGAAATAATGTAGTTATTGAGAGCATCGATACCTGCTAAAACGAGAACTGCTATGGGTTTTGTGAAAATATAAGTGAAGAAGCTACAAGTTTGTTCTTATACTAAGAATGGGCTGTTTCATAAACTATTGATCTGACTAGCACTCAGTTGTTAATTTAATAACACACTATTTCAGGATTCTGTCGCAATTTCAACTACGTTAGAATGCTAGCGAGTTGAATATTTCTGAACTCTGCTGTGTTTTGACAAAAGAAGCAGATTTTAATGTGGCAACAAGAGAAGTTACGTATTCGTCAAAACTCTTCACAATCCTTCATGAATCAATGTCTCCTCAATTACCTTCTTGGTATGGCTGACAAATCAAGACCAGTCCTGTCGTGTAACATTTGCAGTGGCTTCTTATGTCAGCATTTCAGTCTCAATGAACGTACACTTCTTTTTGCGTTTTGCCACATTACTTTTCACCTGGCCCATGCACTCTGCCGGATTTAAATGAGCCTGATACGGAGGATGCCTGATTAAACTATGCCCTTCACGTTTAGCCAGTTCGTCGACCTGGTAACGTAAAGTTTTGGCTTATACGGCACTACAAGTTCCATTAACTTCGCTTTATACGCGTTAGGTTCAACTTTATCTCATGCAACATTTCTTTGTACCCAGAGCAAAACGTCCCGTTTCCTCCACTGCATTGTTGGAGATGTATTCATCGCAACAGTGTGGTATGGCGCTCTGTCCATTACTATTGTCAAATTACGAGGGATGCTTTGCTGCACAACGTTGTCTTCCCAGCTGGTGAACGGTGACCCTGGACGACACTTTTATTGCAAATCTCTTATTCAGATGTAATGTGCCGTTGCTATTAATGCAACGCAAACACAAAACACTTCTTCACAATACTTGACGACTACAGAACATTTCAATGCCATGAAATACGACTGTACAACAAGAGCTGCCGAACGTTGACGCATCTGCTGCGTGACGCTACGTGGTACTGTTTACTCGTGGTTTGGCAACAGGGGCGCTTTACCAGCCGGACCGCTGGCGGCATGGCAGGGGAAGCAGGCTCTCCATTGGTGTTGCCTGGGAAACGGCGTCACGTTCCCCTCTGGTCAGCCAAACGTCAAAAGTCGCAACTAATTTTTAACGCGCTATAGTACCAATCAAAACGCGCTATAATACCTATCAGCATATCACTCATCTTTGTGGCGCAGCGGCACGGGTATTGAATGATGGCAGAGATCCTTGATTTTCTTTTGTGATCCTAGAGGTCGATGTGGGAGAATGGGTAGCACTCCCACGGTACCAGACGTCTTACAAACGTACAGACTGGGAGCGATACCGAGAAACTGTCGCCTTTGATATAGCTCGCGCTCCGCCACCTACTGGCGAAACAGCAGAACAAGCGCTACAAGACTTAACAGGCACCATCTTGCAGGCAGCGGAAGAGGCCACACCTCCACAAAGGGATGGCCCACCGCCGCAAATACAGCTCCCGGAACACTTGCTAGCTCAAATTCGACATAAGAATAGAGTGGCAAAAGATTGGAAGATCACCAGAAATCAGGCCACCAGGAGGCTGCTCAATCGTCTACAGAGAGAACTGAAGGTAGCGCTCAATGAGCACAGAAACCAGCAATGGGAAAATCGCCTCACAGCTCTCAAAGTAGACGATCATACGCTATGGCAGGCAACCAAACAGTTCACAAAAAGACGCGCTAGGATGCCGCCACTGCACGGCGAGCGGGGACTGGTCTACAGCCATGCTGGGAAGGCCGACGCCCTCGCCGACTCCTTCGAGAAGCAGTTCCAAGCTGCAGAACCCCAGGATGAAGAGCATGAAGAGGTAGTCAGTCGTCAACTGGCCGTCTTCCTCAATGCCGAGGAGGACCTAGAGGATGAACCCACACTTTTCGCCCCCGAGGACGTGGCAAAAGTAATTAGCGCCAGGGCACGATAGTGTCACCAATCAGTTAGTCAAAAATCTCCCACCCACGGCGATCACACACCTCGCGAACGTCCTCAACGAGATTACTCGATCCCGCGAGTTCCCAGCTTGCTGGAAACATGTGGAAGTGGTCACGATACACAAACCAGGGAAAGACCCTCTATTCCCGCAGCACTACAGGCCGATTAGCCTATTGCCAACTCTCAGCAAGGTCTATGAGCGCCTCCTGCTAAAACCCATACATGAACATGTTACCGGAGAGCAACTTCTGCCAGATTTCCAATTCGGGTTCCGGCAGAACCACTCTGCCCCACAACAGGTCATGAGAGTGGTGGAAGCAGCCACAGAGGGCTTCAACCACAGAGGCTACTGCGGGATAGTGCTACTTGACGTAGCCAAAGCCTTTGATTCAGTACGGCACAGAGGGCTACTCTACAAGTTGTACACACAAGGGTTTCCCGGGAGCATAGTTCAGCTGATCAAAAGCTATCTCACCAATAGTTCTCCATCAAAGTAGAAACTGCCACCTCCACCAAAAGGCGTATTCGTGCTGGGGTGCCACAGGGGTCGGTCCTGGGGCCCGTTTTGTACAACCTGTACACTGCGGACACACCAACGGGCCCCCTGGTGCACACTGTACAGTACGCGGACTAAACAGCCTTCTACACGAGAAATGCGAACGAGGACCTGGTCATCCGTAGGCTACGAATGGTTTTAGATGACACAGAAACTTGGGCCTGTCGCTGGCGTATCACCATCAACTCCGAAAAGACGCAGGCTATGCTGATTACCCGCAGGCTCGGAAGGCACGAACCTGAACGTCCCCCCCTCCACCTTCACCTAAACGGAACCCCAACTCCCCTGGCGCAGAACCGCCTAGTACCTTGGCGTAACCTTGGACTCTCGTCTTACGTGGAAACCCCACATAGACGAGGTCCACAGGAAGGTCTGCGCCAGAATGTCCACCCTATAACCAATCCTGAACTCAACCAGCTCCCTTCCCAGACCAGTAGCAGTAAATGTGTATCAGGCCCCGATCCGGCCAGTAATGGAATATGCGTGCCCTGTTTGGGGATACGCGGCAAAGCAGCACCTGGACAAACTCCAGAGGCTGCAGAACGGCGTCCTCAGAAGGGCATTGCATTTACCTCTTGGATTCTCCATAGATGATTTGCACGCCGGAGCTGAAATCCCACTCCTGAGAGAGCGTTTCCAAGATCTGGCAAGGGCCTTCTATGAGGATTCTTCCAGATCAGGAAACGCCCTCATCCACTTCCTAGGTCGGTATGACATGTCCCGCGAAAAGCACAAGCGCCCCATGACGATCTTCGACGATTAAGTCGAAGAGAAAATCCCAATATTCAATCCTTAATTCCTGCTCCTTCCCATATAACACCAATCATCTCGCCAACCTCAGGCAAGTACCAGACACAAACAGAACAATCATCACACATCACGGACACCAAAAAACTACAGAAATAATCACACACACACACACGTACACAGGGGAGTAAAAGCCGAAAGGCTACAAACTCCCCCTCACACTTCCCCAAAGAGGGGAAAGTAACAGATGAGAGCAGCAGCAGCATAGTACCAATCAGCATATCACTCATCTTTGTGGCGCAGCGGCACGGGTATTGAATGATGGCAACAGTCCTTGATTTTCTTTTGTGAAGTAACGTTTAATAACAGAACTGAGCATTTTGGCTTTAAGAGGACCACACCCTGCCTATCTAACCCATGTTAATTTAGGCAAGTATTTGACCCATCT
This sequence comes from Schistocerca nitens, assembly GCF_023898315.1. Taxonomy (NCBI): domain Eukaryota; kingdom Metazoa; phylum Arthropoda; class Insecta; order Orthoptera; family Acrididae; genus Schistocerca; species Schistocerca nitens. The sequence goes on from NC_064617.1 coordinate 870,803,089, forward strand.
CTGAAAAACTATTTGATGCAGGACCATAATATTTTTTCTGTTTGTTACATGATGCTAATAGAGTCAACTGTACTAAAATCTACTTTATCCATTTTTTAGTGCTATGTTAATGTGTTTTCGTATTTTGCTCTTCAAATTGTGCTTTTCTGTGTTGTCGTGTGAAATATTGTGACAATAATGGCGTGTGAAAAACGTAATACTAGGCTCCAAAGTAAACTGAGAAATGACAGTGAAGACGAAAGCAGTGTGTTAGCGGCACCGTGTAATGAATTAACTAATGTTCAAACTAGTGATTTGGTAATTGTGCATAGGGAAATGGAGCGGGCGGCAAATAATGGCGTAGATAGTGAAACAATTAGTGAACAGGGAAGCATTATCGATCGATCGGTCGGCAATAGCTCGCCTCAGGAATCCGAAATGACAGGACACAATCTCGCAAATACTGTAGATTCAGGTTTTGGGTCCTCACCGTTTTCTCAAATAAGTAAAGACACATTTTCTGCTTGTCAAAATGTGAATGTTGCCGGTGCAAATTCACTGCCGAAAAGCACTGAGGAACATGTTTCAGACACCAGTGCATTGTTATTACAGTTAATACAACAAATGGGACAAACACAGCAAAAGCTTAAAAAGACACAATGGAACAAAATCAGAGACAAACACAGCAAAAGCTTCAAAAGTTAGACACCACACTTGAACAAACACGTGAAGATTTAACTACTGAGTTACATAACATTGAATCCAAATGTCAAAAAGTCTGTAATGAAGTAAAAACACAAATTCGTGAGCATTTTCAATCTATTTTTTCGCGGCATGAAAATGCATTACAATATCACGAAGCAGCCATAAAAGAACTGCACACAATTGTTCATGAGAATCACGACACCTTGCAAGCTAAAATTGACTCAGTTGCATCTACCGATTCGGTTACGCAACTTGCAAAAACTCAGGAAAATTTAAAGGACACAGTAGATACTCTGAAACTTGGTTCAGAAAAACACACTGAGGAAATAAGTACACTATCGGAGAAAGTAGCCGAACTTTCGGATCAGTTCACTAACTTATCTACAAAGGTAGATGATGATCTGAATGACACAAGACCTGTAGCCATCACTGACACAGAAGAGTATGAACAAATTAAGAAATTCAAACAAAATCAGAATCAAATTAATACGCAACACAAAAGAGAAATCCGGGAAGTACAAGATCAGTTGGCACAAGTAATACAAAAATTTCATATTTCAGAAGACACTCGCGCTCCAGTGCGGGAAGAGGGACATAGAAATACGGAAAAGCCACAAAATAATAACACAGGGCATTTCGGAAACTATGAAAGAAATTGGCAAGGTGCACCGAATTTTGAAATGGAACCGCCGAAACGACGTAACAATGACCGACATGCGACTCGCCGACATGATGATTTTGACTATAAGCTCTTCATTACTACACGTAAATTCAAAACATTTAAGAATTCTGGCAACGACATTCATCCTAAAGCGTGGCTGCATCAATTCTCTCATTGTTTTCCTCCCAACTGGTCATTAGAGCATAGATTAGAATTTATGTGTGGCTACTTAGAGAATGAACCAGCTGTGCGAATGCGATCGGTCATTCACGATTGCCACAGTGAAGGAGAATTTTATCATGCGTTCCTCTCAGCATATTGGTCTCAAGCTACACAAGACCGAGTAAAACATAGCATCATAATGATGAATCATTTCGAAGAATCTGAATTCTCCAGTCTTGTGAAATATTTTGAAGACATGTTGCACAAGAATCAGTACCTGTCAAACCCATACAGCCCCTCAGAACTCATCCGCATTTGCTTAATCAAATTACCTGAACATTTGCGACATATTATTTTGGCAGGACGTTGTAAAGACGACATTGAAGCTTTTCAGGGACTCTTACAAGAATTAGAAATTGACGCTGATAATCGCGGAACGCGAAAACAGGAACACGACAATTACAGGTCACATTCGTCGCAATTCCGCGATGAAAGAAATAATAACTGGACACGACAAGGCTATTCTCACAACACAAATCGTGACCAAAACAGACACCACCCGTATGACAACCGTTGGCAGAATAGTAATAACTACAGAGAAAGATCACCTCTCCGCGGTAATGACTATCACAGAGACTACCATAGAAACAGACAATATGGGAACACAAACAATTATTATCAAGGGAGACAGAATAACTTCAGACGCAACAGTTCAGCGCGCAGTTACGATTCAGGAAGAAATTCCCCACCACGTGACCGACAGAAAGTAACTATGGAATCTACCGACATGACGACAGACGATATAATCGTAACGACAGACCTGAATTTCATCAGAACTGGCGGGATTCAAATAGAGCAGGGCACTCTCGACAAGATGAATTTGTAGAAGTTAGGTCTCCTAATCCTAATAACGACGCGCGCCAAGAAAGAGACAGACAATGACTCGCACAGCAGGCAGCCGCGTGCGCCGGCTGGCTCAGAGAAAAATAACATAGACGCCAACCTTTAGAAAAATTCCAGTATTCTTTACCGACGTATACCGCATGACAATTGCATTCAAGTTCAAACTCTGAGTACTATGAAGAGTAAAGGATTTCACCACACTTCACATATAAAACCGCTTATTGAGAGATAATCTGCTTTTTAACTTTGTCTCTGCCATATAACTTTTCACTTTACATTACCAGTATGCTTTACTTAGAATCTGTTAACATGCAACAATGTTTGAAGTTAAATATCCAGTCAAGAACCAAGAGAACTTATTTAAACAGAAATTACGAGTGCATTGTTATAGTGAACAGACACAGTGTTATTGTGTGTGTACATTCTTGCTTGTTAGTTGCACGATTACGTAACTTCTATAAGGCTCACATACTTCGAACATTTACCAGTACTGCTAATGAGATTTTAATGCAACATTTTGGTTTACTTGAACATACATTCTGGATTTAAAGTAATTTCTGAGAGATACCAGATGACACAGTGGTTAGTTTATGTGACAGCTACACGATTTTATCACGACGCTGCTAATGAGTCACAATTTACAATGTTGCTTTTGCGGTGTTTCTGTTTTATATCTGCACAGTTTTTCTGCATTATTCTGGAAAGTAAAACATGTTATAGTAGTAACTTTTGTGGTATAGCAACAATGAGACAGCCTTTTTCGTGGCACAACAATATGTTACTGTACAGTACTTTCTTCATCACACCAATAAGCATAATAACTACGATATCTATACGCAAAGCATTTCACTTTTGTTTATCATGAGGTAAGTACATTGACTTCTGCAGAACTTAGCTTTCGGAGGACGATAACTACGACACTTCTACAGAGATTATGTTGCAACAAGACGCACAGTTTAGTGCTACAGTACACGTATTTGACTGATTAATTTTATACTTAAAACATTTATTTTTAAAGATTTTTGAATTACAAAGAAAGTTTTCCGTGATACATTTCATTCCATTGCTGTAATCTGTAACACCTGAGGGTATAATTACATTAGTCCTCAGGGGGGTACACACTTACTTTGTGTACCGTGTGTGTGGCAAGCACAAGGAGCCCTAGCTAATATGGTATTTGCTTATACAACTTTACACATCGGTACCATATTTCTCCAACACAGAATTACACAGCTATCTGATTATTTAACAGAGAAACAAAATTTTTTTATGTCAGTGACACATGTTTACGCAATTACACAGTTGGATAATTTCACACTTATGAAATTGTATTTTGTCTGTACTTTGTGAACTGTTCATATTTTTTCGGAACCATTGTGATAATATGAGAGCTTAGAATGATGTATTTGGTAAGGGATCATGATTTTTGAAGTATGTTTGAGGTAGATGACTTTATTGAAGGTCTTGAAATTATTGAAAGAAGCTGCGACGATTCTGAGATGTGATTGATCTGTTATGATGTTATTTTTACGACGACGATGTGTATTATGCTGTTGAGGTATGTTTATGATCAATAAGATGATGTTACCGTAAATGAGGAATTTGATTATGCTACGTATTTATTTTGATGAAATACTGAAGAAGTGTCGACGAATACGTATATGAATAATGAGTAGTGGATAGGGACTCTGATTTGTGGAAAAGGATGTTGGAAAACAAGAATCGTGCTTTAAGAGTTATGAAATGTGTGTAAATGCGCGAATGTATCATAATGCCGACGAAAACTTTTAGAACACTGTTATATGTATAGGATTTTGTTTCTACACATTTGTAACGCAAATTCTCAACCTGTGAAAATATTTTCATATGAGACTGTCACTGTAGTGGAAACTGCTGTCGTAAATATTTCAGTAAGAAAGGTAAGCGACCTTGACGTAATGCGTTTTGGGCGCCCAGCTGAGAGGTAGTCGTCTGACAAAAGAAAGCCATTAGGTGGAGAAAAAAAAGAGGCATTTATCCTTGCTATTGACATTTCTTTGTAGAAAGCATCGCAAATACGACACGCTCAAACTTGAAAACATGTGATTATACTGTGGAGCTTTTAATTTATGATATTTACTAAAATGCCTAATGAAATGACGAGAAATATTTTTATGTCTATACACCTGATTATGACTACTGTCTTTCTAGTTGAGAGATTTTTTACTACCTTATGAAATGCCATATGGCTAATGAATGATGTTTTATGCCTTCCTTTGTACATATTTGCTCATTTTCTTTAATATCTAGTTTCTAGCTGCACTGCAGCATTGGTTATTATAAAATTTAATAGATGTACTAATATCACTATATGTCTACAGACCCAGTAAAGAATACGTTTCTGATAAACTTTCTTAGAAAAGAGGGCACAAATAGACATTTCCCTTCACAGGAATTGCATAAATACTTTTTTTAGTGACTTGGTAATTTCTTTTCTAGAATAAATTGTGATGCATAACTTTAGTGTTAAGATGTGACATAGGTATTAAACATGGCCATTTTTAGTGTAATATTTTTTCTGCTTGAGCTATGTCATGTTTAGATATAAGTTATTGCATTTGCTGCTGCTGTTTGCCAGGCATAGTGCTACTAAATTTCACTTTGTATTACTCTGTTAAGCTAGTTTTACTACTGATTTATTTTTCTTGTTGCTGCACATTGGCTCATATTAGTTGTAATGTTGCATTGCTTGGTAATTTAGATTTACTGCAGCTTGCTTTGACAATTTCCATTTTTTTCATTGCTGTTTGTATTAATTGTTTTATGCTGCTGCATTGCCTCGTCCCTTAGTTTAGCATCTGAGCTCAGTAGATTTAAGTTAGCTTAAGAGGGGGTAGACTATATAAGAAACTAACTATGATGGATTGGAAGAAATGCATTGAGAAGCTATAAGAAAATGGTTTGGCAAAAGAAAAAAAAAGTAGTGTACAGTGGAGAAAAACTATTTTTGAAAAAGAATGTGAACAGAATACAGAAAGCATGCTTGGATAAGATTTTTTTTTTTTTTTTGGCTGGAGCAAATGTCGAAATAAGAGGAACGATCTATGGAATGAAGTTTTGGGTTGGACTGCAGTACCAAATGTTACACTGAAAACAAACCCTGTCCCTTCCTTTTGCGTTATCCCACTATGTGTTTGTGTACCCTTGTGTATTTGTTTTCTTCCTGTCTCTGTGTAGTTTCATAGATTTTTTCTTCTTCTAATACTAAGCTAAATTCACTATGATGAGGAATACTGTTATCCTCAAATATAATTGGCATTAATAATATTATTTTATCTTGTAAATATGCTTAGACATTATTTATTCTGTTTTGTTTTAATGCTCATGTGTAAAGTTGATGTTTCAAAAGTTATTCTGACCTTTTATGTATTTACTTATGTCATAATTCCTGTAACACTGATGTATATGTTTATTTCTATTGTTTTGTAAAGCCTGTGTTACTACAAATGTTATCTGTATTGTTATGTTCTTTAATGATCTATTTTGTACCTTTGTAATTGTATTCTTATGTTGTAAATTTATAATTGTATAGACACCAGTTCTTCAAATTAAGGTACATTTCACTGCATATGTTTCTGTTGGTCATAGTATATGGACAATAGATGAGAAGTTAGGACTGTTAGTGTTTGCACGTGTGTTGATAATTCAGCAACGGACTGGTTAACAGCATTGCTGGTTCTAAGGACAATTCCAAAAACTTTGTGAGTACACAAGTGGTGGTTTATGGACTTGCGATATTCTCCGCAAGACTCTTCGATGGTGATTGTGCACCTGCACAGTCGCAACAGATGGCTACTGGCCGTCTCTACAAGGACTACAGTGGGTCTGCATTTTTGATGGCCCACCAATACCATTATTTCTACAAGGACTGCAGTGGCTCTGCAGCTCTGGTGGCCCACCAATACCACAATCTCTACCAGGACTACAGTGGGTCTGCTCTGTGATTACCTACCTACCAATATTCTTCAAAACTTCGACTGACTCTGCTGTGGGTTTGCTCTGTTGTGACCCATTACCTGTCTGCATGTCAAGAGTCAGCACTGTCTTTCCGTTGGAAGGACAACACTACTTCTTCAAGACTGCATGGAAATCCACTACTTCCATGTGCAATTTCTTTTACTAATGAGACTTTGTGAAAAAACCTGTAATTACTATTATGATGAATGATCAGGACTATCTTTATGGACTGTGAGAAAATTTTAGCTTTTGACCAACATTGTATCAATAAGTGTGTGCATTTGATTTCTTTGTTATTGTAATTATGAAAATTTTTTTCAAATCATTAGTGGCCACTGCCCAAAACAATTTGTAAAATTTTTTGTGGGGAGCATGGGGGCTATGTAAGTAGGCTGTTTAGGTTTTTATATTGGTAACGCCACGTAGCGCTCTGATGAAAATCACTGGCTGTGCTGTGTGCAGTCTGTGGCTGGGTGGCATTGTTGTAATATTCGCCATTGTAGTGTTGGGCAGTTGGCTGTTAACAGCGCGTAGCGTTGTGCAGTTGGAGGTGAGCCACCAGCAGTGGTGGATGTGGGGAGAGAGATGGCGGAGTTTTGAAATTTGTAAGAGTGGATGTCATGAACTGCTATATATATTATGACTATTAAGGTAAATACATTGTGTGTTCTCTATTAAAATCTTTCATTCGCTAACTATGCCTATCAGTAGTTAGTGCCTTCCGTAGTTTGAATCTTTTATTTAGCTGGCAGTAGTGGCGCTGGCTGTATTGCAGTAGTTCGAGTAACGAAGATTTTTGTGAGGTAAGTGATTTGTGACAGGTATAGGTTAATGTTAGTCAGGGCCATTCTTTTGTAGGGATTTTTGAAAGTCAGATTGCGTTGCGCTAAAAACATTGTGTGTCACTTTAAGCACAGTCATGTATAATTGTTCAAAGCGGACGTTTCAAATTATAGTTTGTGGGAAATTGATTTTAAAGAAGGAACTTTTGAAATTGTTACTTACAGTTAATTAAACCTGTCCTGCTGCATATGATGGCCCTTCTTTGGCCCCTAGCAGGTCTTCCAGCTTTTTTTTCACCTTCCTGGATGTTTGCCTTGCTTTCTTGGCCATATTAGATGCAGACCTGTCTGCATCGGCTATCCTCATTTTATCGCAGTGTTGCAGCCTAGTGATCATATATTCACCAGGATTAAGTTCAAAATGGCTCTGAGCACTATGGGACTCAACTGCTGTGGTCATAAGTCCCCTAGAACTTAGAACTAGTTAAACCTAACTAACCTAAGGACAGCACACAACACCCAGCCATCACGAGGCAGAGAAAATCCCTGACCCCGCCGGGAATCGAACCCGGAAACCCGGGCGTGGGAAGCGAGAACGCTACCGCACGACCACGAGATGCGGGCCCAGGATTAAGTCCCAGCTTTTTCAGTACCCAACACTTTCCAATATTACCACAATTAAATGTAATAACAGCATCATGAACTCCTAGTTTCACTGTATGCATGCCTACAAATACGGTTTTAGGAAGGCGGTTCCAAATTATGCTGTTGAAACATTCATTTGGGTTCTGTGTCTGCCCATGCAGACATTTCTTTAGAAGGTCAGGATGAGCCAAGTCTCCGAAAATAGGTTCAATTGCTGTAATAACAGCAGCAGGAAGAGAATGCTGGCGAGAATAAGTTTGTCCAGTTGCCTGAACCCTATTGTATTTGCACCACGAATTTTCTCTTGATGGACACAATCCATGACATGGCTTATCAATAGAGGACTTATGGAAGAATATGGCCCAAACACCTCTCTTCATTGCCTCCAGATTTTCTTTATTTCTCCTAATTGCCTGCCCATACTATACCTGCAAATTTTCTCTTTCAGTTTTAGTTAAACGACCCTTTCCAGTCAACAATTTTCCATCTTCTAATTTTTTTTCTCTCATATCGGCAGTTAGTTTTCTCAGCCTTGTTCCCAAAAGTTTTTGGACATGGCCTACACATTCTATTTTGCTAATAATGGCATCTCCATATGGCTTAGAGTTGACAGTGGGTGGGTTGACAGTGGGGCGCAGAAAAGTGGGTGTGGCACATAAACACACGTGGTAGGAAAATGCTCTTTAAGTGACAGGAAAAATTTTTTACAGCAAAATCCTTTTCAGAGTACCTTAATCTAGCGAAAAATGATGAAAACCGAAAATCGATTTTTTTCGACCTGATCCACGGTGTTGTCCCCTGAAGGCTTCACCTTTTCATATGAATCAGTGGTTCTCGCTGACAACAAGCAAACCTAGTCCACCCCCCTTTTCTTTTCTTTTTTTCTTTTTTTTGTAGCTGAAGTTGTTGAATTACTATTTCACCCGAAAGGGCTTAATAAATTACTAACGTCAGTGATGAACGAAATAGGTGATCGGTAAGTGTGGAGAGGTGGAAAGATATCCGGATTTTGTATTCTCTTTCGTGATTGGACTATCGAGTTCTAAGGCTTGTGCCTGAAAAACGTGTGGTTGTGATATCTATTCCCAGCCGGACCGTGGAAATTTTGAGTCTTTAATTCAACTTTCACCTCTGAACGATGTGAAGAGTCGTGAGCAACGACACGTGGTTCAGATTCAGCGTTAAGCACTGGGTCCCGTTTCCCCGAATGGATAACTGGGGTAGACTACAGACACAGAAATCCCCGAAGAGCTTCCGAATTCAAAGGCTTGCACCCGGCTATTGAGCCACACGTAATTATTATTATTATTTATATTTGCATAAGTAATGACCCGTTATACAGTTTGCTATTTTAGTCTGATTTGCAAATCTGTGGCTTCACGACATATGTTGGTTGTCAAGTTACGCTATCGTGTGTGTGGTGCTTATGGAACAGAGTGTTCACGTAACAGTGAGGTCCATTACCGTAAAATGCTCACATAAAATATTCCGAGGCTGTATCGGTTTCGTCTTATCAGTCGTTTTCAGCAGCCCGTGGAATGATTCTTGGCTCACGACTGCATCAAAATATATCGAGATCATTTTCGTCAGATTTGTCAGAATTCCTACTGGTATCAAAATCTTTCCCTGGGCTACTGAAGACGAATAATATGTCGAACCCAGCACAGACCGGGAAATTATTTATAGGAGTATTTGTCTGTATTAAAATAATTTGCTATAAAATATGTGCTCCATGCAAAATAATTACCATTGCACATTTGTCTTTTCCTGACAGCCCTGTTCCGCAGAAAACAATATCGTAATTCTTAGCTCACGTTGAGGTAAACACTTGGTTTGTTATTCCTAAACTACTTTCAGCGCTATTTCGCCATCAAATTTTTTTTTTTAATTACTCTTAAACCACAAGAATTGAGTTATACAGTGGGAAAAGTTCATCTGAAATGTTACGTAGATTAGCTCGATGCTTACTTTCATTACAGTACCTTTTACTTTTTTCATTTTTCACGCATCGGCAATAAATGTCAAGAGATCTGATGAAAAACCAGTCCTAAGCAAAGAAGGGAAAGCTGTAAGGTAGGAGTAGTACACTCCTGGAAATTGAAATAAGAACACCGTGAATTCATTGTCCCAGGAAGGGGAAACTTTATTGACACATTCCTGGGGTCAGATACATCACATGATCACACTGACAGAACCACAGGCACATAGACACAGGCAACAGAGCATGCACAATGTTGGCACTAGTACAGTGTATATCCACCTTTCGCAGCAATGCAGGCTGCTATTCTCCCATGGAGACGATCGTAGAGATGCTGGATGTAGTCCTGTGGAACGGCTTGCCATGCCATTTCCACCTGGCGCCTCAGTTGGACCAGCGTTCGTGCTGGACGTGCAGACCGCGTGAGACGACGCTTCATCCAGTCCCAAACATGCTCAATGGGGGACAGATCCGGAGATCTTGCTGGCCAGGGTAGTTGACTTACACCTTCTAGAGCACGTTGGGTGGCACGGGATACATGCGGACGTGCATTGTCCTGTTGGAACAGCAAGTTCCCTTGCCGGTCTAGGAATGGTAGAACGATGGGTTCGATGACGGTTTGGATGTACCGTGCACTATTCAGTGTCCCCTCGACGATCACCAGTGGTGTACGGCCAGTGTAGGAGATCGCTCCCCACACCATGATGCCGGGTGTTGGCCCTGTGTGCCTCGGTCGTATGCAGTCCTGATTGTGGCGCTCACCTGCACGGCGCCAAACACGCATACGACCATCATTGGCACCAAGGCAGAAGCGACTCTCATCGCTGATGACGACACGTCTCCATTCGTCCCTCCATTCACGCCTGTTGCGACACCACTGGAGGCGGGCTGCACGATGTTGGGGCGTGAGCGGAAGACGGCCTAACGGTGTGCGGGACCGTAGCCCAGCTTCATGGAGACGGTTGCGAATGGTCCTCGCCGATACCCCAGGAGCAACAGTGTCCCTAATTTGCTGGGAAGTGGCGGTGCGGTTCCCTACGGCACTGCGTAGGATCCTACGGTCTTGGCGTGCATCCCTGCGTCGCTGCGGTCCGGTCCCAGGTCGACGGGCACGTGCACCTTCCGCCGACCACTGGCGACAACATCGATGTACTGTGGAGACCTCACGCCCCACGTGTTGAGCAATTCGGCGGTACGTCCACCCGGCCTCCCGCATGCCCACTATACGCCCTCGCTCAAAGTCCGTCAACTGCACATACGGTTCACGTCCACGCTGTCGCGGCATGCTACCAGTGTTGAAGACTGCGATGGAGCTCCGTATGCCACGGCAAACTGGCTGACACTGACGGCGGCGGTGCACAAATGCTGCGCAGCTAGCGCCATTCGACGGCCAACACCGCGGTTCCTGGTGTGTCCGCTGTGCCGTGCGTGTGATCATTGCTTGTACAGCCCTCTCGCAGTGTCCGGAGCAAGTATGGTGGGTCTGACACACCGGTGTCAATGTGTTCTTTTTCCATTTCCAGGAGTGTATATAGATGATCCATACAAGACTCCGAAAGCACCACATTCAGTAAAAACTACTGACAGTCTTTAGCGAGCCAGTGATGACAAAACTCTTCCATCTGGTATGCAAGATGCAGGCGAAATGCCTTACAGTTCAAGAAGAATGTAATAATTAAAATTCGAAAGAAAGCAGTTGCTGACAGGTGTGAAAATTACCGAACTATCAGCTTAATAAGTAGTGGTTGCAAAATATTATCACGAATTCTTTACAGGAGAATGGGAAAAACTTGTGGAAGCCGACCTGGGAGAAGATCAGTTTGGATTCTGGAGAAACGTAGGAACACGGGAGGTAATACTGACCGTACGACCTATTTTAGAAGATAGATTAAAACAAATCTACGTTTATAGTATTTGTAGATTAGAGAAAACTTTTGACAATGTTGACTGTAATACTCTCTTCGAAATTCTGAGAGTAGCAGGGATAAAATACAGGGAGCGAAAGGCTATTTACAACTTGTCCAGAAAACAGATGGGAGTTATACGAGTCGAGGGGCATGAAAGGAAAATAGTGGTTGAGAAGGGCGTGAAACAGAGCTGTAAGCAATCGTCGATGTCGTTCAATCTGTATACTGAACAAGCAGTAAAGGAAACAAAAGAAGAATTAGGGGTAGGAATTAAATTTCAGGGAAAAGAAATAAAAATCTTGAGGTTTAACGGTGACATTGCAATTCTGTCAGAGACAGCAAAGGACTTAGAAGAGCAGTTGAACTGAATGGACATGATGTTGAAATGTGGAATAAGATGACTATCAGCAACAAAAAATAATAATGGGATGTACTCGAAATATGTCAGGCGGTGATGAGGAAATTACATTAAGACACGACACACTTAAGGTAGCATATGAGTTTTGTTACCTAGGCAACAAGGTAACTGATGATGGCCGAAGTAGAGAGGATATAAAATGTAGACAGGCAACAGCAAGAAAACCGTTCCAGAAGAAGAGAAATTTGTTAACATCGAAAACAGATTTAAGTGTTAGGAAGTCTGTTCTGAAAGTACGGTAGAACCACGCTAATCCAATGCCTATGGGACCGGGAGCATGATCGGAACACAAAAAGATCGGATTATCAGAGGATCACTTTTATGGACCCATAACTTTTAATTCAGTGCAGTACAACTTTAATTTTCAACTGGAAATAACTGTATGAAATATTGTTCCAGTTTAAAACGGTAACAAAATGAAAAGGCGACACATTAAAATATCTAACACGAAATTGTTATGAACAGTAATGCCTGTACTGTGCAATACGTTTTTATCGTACGGTATGGTACTGGGTGAAAGTGTAACTACTCCACACATCTTATTTCAGTGCTGGACTGACACACAACTGATTTGCACTTAACTGTTTAAAACATGAGAAATCACACGATAGAAACTGTTGTGCTCTTAAGCAGGACGAAAATAAAGTTTGTAATGTTCTTTTGCTTAGCAGACCACAACTTCGATTTTGCTGCGATGTTTTGCCATTTCCCAATCTTAATAGAGGTCTGCGCGGATGCGGATATCCGCAGATATATCCACGGCATTTGTTACTTGGCGGATAAAATCGCGACCGGTGCGGATATCCGCGGGTCATCTGTGGATAATGAGCAAGGCATCTGCCCAGTACGTATGTTGCAATTTTAGTTCAAAACTTCAAGTCTGTTGACATTCTTGGAATCTTGCAGGGCCCGGGTAGAGCAGATGTGTGTTGTCCTCAGCCCCTGGCTACGACCGACGTAGCTGTGCCCAAGAGACCTGCGCCTAATCCGTTTCCGCGACCGTGTCTTTCGTGTGGCCTGTGAAGTGCTCTCTGGGTGGCAAACCTGCCTACTGTCTACCAGACAGGTGCCCGTTGCAATTTTCCGCTGCCTTCAGTTAGCGCATTGTAGTGATCGAGTGACAACGTGCGTAGTAGCAAATATCAGTGAGAGTTCTTTCTTCAAATGAACACCATATCGATGGATACAATTTCGTGTAAGGTGAAAAAAGGTGATTTTACATTAGGTGATTTTACATTAGTGAAGGAAAGCAAATTCGAAGTTGCGTGTGGATCTGAGTTTCTCGATACGGCACAGTTTCTTATTGATATGGGGGCCAAGTACGGTGTGGCGAGTGCTCTGGAACTGCTACCTCATCCAACCACTCCTAATTTCTATAACCACTTATTTTGTTGTCACTCTTCGGAAGACGAGTTATTTCTTCCGGACAACGTCAATTATTGCTGGCAGTTTAACTTGTTCACAGGTGCGCCAGCGTTTTGCAGTGTAGGCCTAATACTGTAAATATTTTCAACTGGAAATGACGAGGACTGAACGCGTAAGCTATAATATAATCATCAGCTGACATGAATGGCTTCAAAATTTGACACATCCAAGCAGTGAGTACAAAAAAAATGTCGGTATATGATACAATATGCTAGTAACAGTTTAAAACCATTGTCATTTTCAGCTGCCTTGGCACAAGAGCAGCGAAATATAATTGTTTCTATACACGTATTTTCATCATTTAATACTATTACATTGAATTTTATTTTTTTTTTAATAGCGTTTCCAATCTCACGAGATCTGAACCGCTACTGTGTGTGCTCCGGAGCGCCAATGCTTTCCGGTTTGGAATGGTCTGCTTTAGAGTAGGTAAAGAGCATTTCCTGTGATTTAAGAAGTCAAAAGTAGTTAAGTTGTCGCAGAAATGGCACCCTAACAATAACTATGTCATTACATACCATAATTCTAAGTACTACTGTCTACTACTATTAATTACTCATTCAAAAATTAAATATATGCGGATGCGGATAAGGAACTTGCGGATGCGGATTAATTGCTGCGGATGCGGATTAGGACCTTGCGGATGCGGTGCGGATTGCACTTTTCTTATCCGTGCAGACCTCTACCTACAAAATGTTGATTGATGTAAACGTAGAGATTTATTCGATGTAATGAATGACTATAACAAAGGCTCTTTTATTTTTTAGCATCATGACTAGCGGCGGCCCGTGGGCATAAAGACACACTGGAAATGGGATTGTCGGATTAAGAGGGCAGTCGGACCATACGAGTTCGAATTAGCGATGTTCTACTGTATACAAGAAGAGAACAGAAGCTTTTAAAATGTGGTGCTACAGAAGAATGCTGAAGATTAGATGGGTAGATTAAATAACTAACGAGGAGCTACTAAATAGAATTGGAAAAAAAAAAGGAATTTGTGGCACAACATGACTAGAAGAAGGGATCGGTTGATAGGACACATTCTGAGACATCCTGGGATCACCAACTTGGTACAGAAGGGAAGTGTGGCAAGTAAAAATTGTACATGAAGACCAAGAGATGAATACAGTTAGCAGATTCAGAAGGATGCAGGCTGCAGAAGTTATTTGGAGGTGATGAGGCTTGCACAGGATAGAGTAGCATAGAGAGCTGCAACCATCCAGCGTTTGGACTGAAGTCAACAAAAACAACAACAACAGCATGTCAAGGACGACTGTTGGTAAACAGCGAGGCAGGATAATACAGACAAAGGGATCCTGTCTAATTCTAATATAGACTGGCACAGCACTTCAAAATGAGGATGAACTCACGAAACGTGTCTCACTACTCATGAAAAAACTTAATGGGTACAATACCCTATCATTTAAAATTAATAAATAAAATGTACTATATGAATATATGAATGGACTTAATCAAAACTATATTTAAATCTTTTTTTTCTGATGTGTAACAACCTACTTGTCGTATGTCACAAAAAAAGCCTTGATGATTACGAGATATCGCAGAATCTTGTTTGGGGGTAAAGTATTTGCATCAAGGTAGCCCCACAAAAACCAAACAATTCACTTCCGATCGAGACATTTACACTACTAACTTGTTGATTGATGGTCAACATGAAAAATAAATAATAACAATAATAATAATAATAATAATAATAATAATAATCAGAACCAACCAACACACAGAAGAAACCCACAAAACCAGCATGGCAACACAGGCTACAGATCAGAATAGAAAAACTGAGAAAAGACATCGGACAGCTAACACAATTTATAAGAAATGAAATCTCGGAAAAAAAACGAAAAAGGTTAGGTAAAATCTCACAACAAGAAGCGACAGAGCAATTAGACGAAAAGAAGCAGAAATTACAAGCATTAGCCAAACGACTCAGAAGATACAAAAAAAGTGAAAATAGAAGGAAACAAAACCAAACATTCAACACAAACCAAAAGAAATTTTACCAGACAATAGATAACACACACATTAAAATAAACAATCCACCAAACATAACAGACATGGAACACTTCTGGAGCAACATATGGTCAAACCCGGTACAACATAACAGGCATGCACGGTGGATACAAACAGAAACAGACACATACAAGATGATACCACAAATGCCTGAAGTGAAAATTTTGCAACATGAAGTCACCCAAGCAATTAATTCTACTCACAATTGGAAAGCCCCTGGAAATGATAAAATAGCAAATTTCTGGTTAAAGAAGTTCACCTCAACACATTCACATCTAACTAAATTATTTAACAGTTACATTGCAGACCCATACACATTCCCTGATACACTTACACATGGAATAACTTATCTGAAACCTAAAGATCAAGCAGACACAGCGAACCCAGCTAAATATCGCCCCATAACATGCCTACCAACAATATACAAAATATTAACTTCAATCATTAAACAGAAATTAATGACACATACAACACAGAACAAAATTATAAATGAAGAACAAAAAGGCTGTTGCAAAGGAGCACGAGGATGTAAAGAGCAACTGATAATAGATGCAGAGGTGACATATCAAGCTAAAACTAAACAAAGGTCGCTACACTACGCATACATTGATTACCAAAAAGCTTTTGATAGTGTACCCCACTCATGGTTACTACAAATATTGGAAATATACAAAATAGATCCTAAATTGATACAGTTCCTAAACATAGTAATGAAAAATTGGAAAACCACACTTAATATCCAAATAAATTCAAATAATATCACATCACAGCCAATACAGATTAAGCGTGGAATATACCAAGGAGACTCATTAAGTCCTTTCTGGTTCTGCCTTGCTCTGAACCCACTATCCAACATGCTAAATAATACAAATTATGGATACAATATTACTGGAACATACCCACACAAAATCACACATTTGCTATACATGGATGATCTAAAACTACTGGCAGCAACAAATCAACAACTCAACCAATTACTAAAGATAACAGAAGTATTCAGCAATGATATAAGTATGGCTTTTGGAACAGACAAATGTAAGAAAAATAGCATAGTCAAGGGAAAACACACTAAACAAGAAGATTACATGTTGGATAACCACAGCGACTGCATAGAAGCGATGGAAAAAACAGATGCCTATAAATATCTAGGATACAGACAAAAAATAGGAATAGATAATACAAATATTAAAGAAGAACTAAAAGAAAAATATAGACAAAGACTAACAAAAATACTGAAAACAGAATTGACAGCAAGAAACAAGACAAAAGCTATAAATACTTATGCCATACCAATATTGACCTACTCATTTGGAGTAGTGAAATGGAGTAACACAGACCTAGAAGCACTCAATACACTTACACGCTCACAATGCCACAAATATAGAATACATCACATACATTCAGCAACAGAAAGATTCACATTAAGCAGAAAGGAAGGAGGAAGGGGATTTATCGATATAAAAAACCTACATTATGGACAGGTAGACAATTTAAGAAAATTCTTTATAGAACGAGCAGAAACTAGCAAAATACACAAAGCAATCACTCATATAAATACATCGGCTACACCACTACAATTTCATAACCACCTCTACAACCCTTTAGACCACATAACATCAACAGATACGAAGAAAGTAAATTGGAAAAAGAAAACACTTCATGGCAAGCACCCGTATCATCTAACACAGCCACACATCGATCAAGACGCATCCAACACATGGCTAAGAAAAGGCAATATATACAGTGAGACAGAAGGATTCATGATTGCAATACAGGATCAAACAATAAACACCAGGTATTACAGCAAGCATATTATTAAAGATCCTAATACCACAACAGATAAATGCAGACTTTGTAAACAACAAATAGAAACAGTAGATCACATCACAAGCGGATGTACAATACTAGCAAATACAGAATACCCCAGAAGACATGACAATGTCGCAAAAATAATACATCAACAGCTTGCCTTACAACATAAACTTATAAAACAACACGTTCCTACATACAAGTATGCACCACAAAATGTACTGGAGAATGATGAATACAAATTATACTGGAACAGAACCATTATAACAGATAAAACAACGCCACATAACAAACCTGACATCATACTCACCAATAAAAAGAAGAAATTAACACAATTAATCGAAATATCCATACCCAATACAACAAATATACAAAAGAAAACAGGAGAAAAAATTGAGAAATACATCCAACTGGCTGAGGAAGTCAAAGACATGTGGCATCAGGATAAAGTTGACATCATACCAATTATACTATCAACTACAGGAGTCATACCACACAATATCCACCAATACATCAATGCAATACAGCTACATCCAAACATATATATACAATTACAGAAATCCGTAATTATTGATACATGTTCAATTACCCGAAAGTTCCTAAATGCAATATAACATGTACCGTACAGCAAAAAGGAAGTGACGCTTGATAAAGGTCCGCGTCACTCCATTCTTAACCAGACTTCTAAAAAGTCTGAGAAAGTAATCAAATAATAATAATAATAAAGGGTCAACAGAAGCGTCCGATCTTACCCGTCGGCTTTGACCCGTGACGTAAGCGTGTTGTGGTGTGTGACGTCATTACGGCGCGGAGTTTGATTTGCGATTGTGGCGTGTTTGTAGATGTCTTGTTTTTCTTTGTCGTGCTCTCTGGTGGTGTGTTCATGGTTTTCGTTTGTTTCGTTTGTTTCGTGTGGTGGGGTCAGTTTTCTGTTGCTCAGGTGTTGGATTTGAAGCGGAATTTCTAATAGTGAGTTAATGGTTAATTTAATGCTCATTGCTGTACGTCGGGTGAGTTTGTTATTAAGTGTATTCGGTTGTGGTTTTTTGTGCAGGAATGGATATGAAAGACCGGATTAATAGTTCTCGGTTGAGGGCTATGATGGGGGAGACAGCTTTAGAGCTGATTAAATTTCTTCAGCTATTTGGCTTAATTGCCGAGGTCGTGAAGTGCGGTGTGTGCCGTGAACCTATGAAATTGGTTAAAGTTCCGGACTCTCGGACCAGGGACGGATACATGTGGTGTTGCCGGAAAGATGGCATATGGCGTTCTGTAAGGCGTGGTACCTGGTTCGAGAAGTCTAGATTGGCCATGCGTGAGATTGTGCTTATTACGTATTATTTTTGTTACAGTTGCGGACAGAGTTTTTGCGCGTTTGAGACTGGTGTGAGTGAGAGGACTGTTTTAGACTGGTATTCCTTTTGCCGCGAGGTGTGTTCCGAATTTATTAAGTACAGGGGTAAGTTGGGTGGGCATGGGGTGCTTGTGGAGGTGGATGAGTCGCAGTTTGGTAAAAGGAAGTATGGGAGGGGGAAGTCTGTGGCTGGTCTTTGGGTGTGGGGGGCTGTTGTTCAGGGGGGTGGGGGTACTGAATGTGTTTTTAGGATTGTGGAGGGGAGGTCGAAGCCTGAATTAGTGGGGTTAATTGAGGAGTATGTAGAGCCGGGGTCCACAGTAGTTTCAGATGCGTTTTCTTCATATAGGGGGTTGGGTGAGAGGGGATTTAATCATTTAGTAGTGAACCACAGTCTAGAGTTTAAGAATTATGATACTGGGGCTTGCACTAACACAATTGAGGGGATGTGGGGAGCGGTTAAGTCAGTTCTTGGGAGGGGGAAGAGGCGCTCTTCCAACCTTCAGTCTCATTTAGATGAGTACTGTTGGCGGAAGAGTGTCCCAGAGGGCTATTGCATTCTTCGGGTTTTTTTAAGGGCTGTGGGTAAAATGTATAGACCAAAAGTGGTTAGTTAGGGTGGGCTGGGTAGGTGGGTGGGTGGTTTATTTTGTTGTATAGTGTTTGTGTGTTGTATTTTGGAGTTGTGGGGGAGGGGGTTGACGTTTGGGTGGGTTGGGTTTTTATTTCAGTTCAGTATTTTTTCGTTGGTGTGTCTGTGTGTGTTTTTGTATGTGTGTGTGTGTGTGTGTGTGTGTGTGTGTGTGTGTCTGTGCGTGCGTGCGTGTGTGCATTTGTGTGTGATTGTGGTGGCCAATCTAGTTTGTGGAGCTGGAACTTTTTTGAGGTAAGTTCCGTTTTTTTTTTTTTTGGTTATTTATGTATGTTTTGTGTATTGGGTATAGGTTGGAAACATCCGATCTCACGCGTCGGCTTTGACCCCTCACGTAAGGGACCTACACATTGATCTGTAGCGTAGCCCTGAATACGAGGTTAGGTTGGGAGTTTTTTTTTGGAATGCGGCCGCGGCAGCGGCCGCCTATGATTCGAAAATATTGATTTGACACTAATGAACATGTATACGTAATATGAAGCAATTTGATGAACATATTGATCTGTAGCGTAGCCCACTTGAGGTTAGGTTGGGAGTTTTCTTTTTGGAATGCGGCCGCGGCAGCGGCCGCCTATGATTCGAAAATATTGATTTGACACTAATGAACATGTATACGTAATATGAAGCAATTTGATGAACATATTGATCTGTAGCGTAGCCCACTTGAGGTTAGGTTGGGAGTTTTTTTTTGGAATGCGGCCGCGGCAGCGGCCGCCTATGATTCGAAAATATTGATTTGATCAATATGTTCATCAAATTGCTTCATATTACGTATACATGTTCTTTAAACACGTATTGGTATTTGGTCAGTTTTGTGATGTTGATGTACTTCGTTGTTTTGCGTGGTTTTGAATGGCGGTCGGTCGCTACATTTCTGTATATTTAGTTTCTCCGCACCCAAAAACCCCTAATTTCCCACGCTTGTCCCGTTACAGTCATTAGGCTTTTTGTGAAACTTGTGTATTTCAGTGTTTACAATACGTATGCGATGTTTTTATATCCGCCATATTGGAATTGTTTATACTCGTTTCCGCGGTATTTGTGACGTCATGGGTCAAAGCCGACGGGTAAGATCGGACGCTTCTGTATTTCCATAATAAACGCTTAACGATGGCACTTATTCGCCAAAGCATCTTTGGATGAGAAACGAAGTGGACACACACATCCTACAAGTCAAACAAAAAACGAAATTGCGTAACATGCAGTACACACACGAGCTCGTCTCGGGATAAAAAGGCCCAATCGTCTTTTGGATACTGTAGCTCTTCTTTCTGTGCTTGCTAAGAAAAATTGGAGAGGAATTCCGCGTTATGCGAAACACCGTCTTAGTTTTGTTGTACCCAAGAGATGTTTCAACACTTTTCTGAAAAATTATTGTTACGCGTTAACATCTTGTGTATGTTACATGAATATTTACATTTGTTAAAGGAAGCGATCATTAGGTGTCACATATTTTACATTAATTTCCACACAGTATACAATTGCGACTCACGTCACTGAGTTGAGCCATTGTATGTTGTTCATTTACTATATGTTTAAAGGTATTAGCTTTACGGTATATTAAATTTGGAAGTTATACAGATAAATTCATACATACCTCACATGACCCCGTTACTTGTGTGTGATGGGTACTTTAATTATACCACACATTCTACAGCTTGTCTTCTGCAAACAAGGGAAACGTTTTCTATTTTCTGTTTGTCGTCCATTCCCGACTGAGAATCGCTATGTATATCGTTTTATTTATCATGCTACTTCCTGTTTTTCGATGTTGCAGTGTTGCTTCACTTTATTGTGTAGTGTTAAAGTACTTTTTTTTTGCTATTGCCATTTCTTGTTGTTACACGTGCATTTTGTACAGTTTGTCAGTCAAGCTCAAATTATCTGCCACCATTTCACGCGTTGTAGCAATAGGATTCTCGTTTGTTTCGTTACGTGTTTGTTTGCTTATGGCGTGGCGCGTGATTGAAAGTGTTGTTGACGTGTGTGTGTGTGTGTGTGTGTGTGTGTGAGAGAGAGAGAGAGAGAGAGAGAGAGAGAGAGAGAGAGAGAGATGGCGGAGAGAGGGGGGGGGAAGAAGACGACATGTTATTTATATACTTCTGTCATTGTAGCAGTGTGTGTTTTATTACACTTTGGCGTGTATTCGTTAGGTACGGGGTGGGCAACATACTAAAATGACAAGAATACACTACAGCAAAGGTCTACTGAACCAGCAACACAATACAGACACTGATAAATGCAGCCATACTGGTATACGCCAATTAACCTTCAGTTGCTATCAATCTGTAAATTGTTCGCGCAAACAGAGTTGACACTCGGCGCGGTAGCTGATGGGAGCCACTGTAAATGGGAAATGCCTTTGCAGTCACTCCCATCAGCTACCGCGCCGAGTGTCAACGTTGTTTGCGCCTGTAGTACATGGTTCAAATGGCTATGAGCACTATGGGACTTAACTTCTGAGGTCATCAGTCCCCTAGAACTTAGAACTACTTAAACCTAACTAACCTAAGGACATCACACACATCCATGCCCGAGGCAGGATTCGAACCTGCGACCGCTGCGGTCGCGCGCCTGTAGTACATGGGCCAAACATGTAGGAATTTTAGAAGCAGGCATACAGAACATGTCAGAGTACTGGAAAATAACAGCATCTAATCAACATTTGCTGGTGATCTAATTCCACGACATGACCACCCCACGAAATTAGAAACTGATTTGAAAATTCTTACAGCTAATATCAGCCTCTACCATAAATCAACAAGAGACGAAAATTATCACGTCGAAAATCAATAGCTCTTGGAAAGGAAGTAAATGGCAAATAAATACATATCACTGTGCAATGAAACAGTCTTTGCCACAATAACAGAGGTGTATATTTAACCCCTCCCCCAAATTGTATTTGGTCACACTCTACAATCGAAATCTGTACCTTTAGTCCAGGCCACTCATTCCACATCTCTCCCCGTAGCTCCTCCGCCCCATTCCCCCCCCCCCCCCCCGCCCCCCTGTTTCTCGCCCTCCCTCCCTCTTACCCACCACCCCCTTCTCTCTCTCTCTCTCTCTCTCTCTCTCTCTCTCTCTCTCTCTGACACATACACGCACACACACACACACACACACACACACACACACAAGCGAAGCTAAACATCTCAAACGTCAACAACACTTTAAATCACGCGCCATACCCCCCCCAAAAAAACAAAAAGAAACAAATGAACACAACATAGCTACAACAACATGTGAAATGGCAGCAGATACTTCGCGCTTGACTGACAAGCTATAAAATATGCATGTGTAACGACGAGAAACTACAACAACAAAATAAACAAGTACTTGAACATGGCACAGTCAAGTGAAATAACACCGCAACATCAAAAATCCAGTAACACTTTAAATAAAGCGATATATATAGCGATCTCAGTCGGACATGAACGACAAACAGTACATAGAAAACTTTTCGCTTGTTTGCAAAGGACAAGCTGTAGAATGTGTGGTAGAATTAAAGCAACCATCGTACTCAAGTAACAGCGTCATGTGAGTTATGTAAACAAATATATATCCGTATTATTTTCAGATTTAATGTAAAACTAATACCTTTAAAGACATTGTAAAATAACAACATACACTCCCTCAACTCCGTGACGTGTCTTAACTAATGGAAGACATGTGACGTGTAATGATCGCTTTCTTTTACAAATGAAAATATTTTTGAGCCAATATTCATATAACGTACACAAGAGGTTAACACGTAACAATTTTTCGGAAAGGAAATAAACAAGAATGTCATTGAAGGTATTACTTAAAAGGCTGCAAAATGTCTGGGTCAAACAACACCAAACGCGTGTCTTGCACAACGCGGAATTCCTCTCCAGTTTTCTTAATTAAAGGCCTGCTCGCCGGGCACCCTTTGTAGTCTGACGTTGTTCCCACAGCACCGGTTATGTCAGGTCACTCAGCACTTCGGCTACACAATAGTGCGTGCTCGCCGACGAGGCGACATAAGACAGCCGGCGCAAAGGCACGTGTTATGGTAGCAGAGGAAACCAAACGCACTCACCTGCTTGAGAAGGCGCGGGCAGCAGCAGCGGCGGCGGCGGTGGCGGATACGTCGGCGCGGGACGCTGCGCTGGACTCCGCTACCTGGAGCGCGGTCAACGCTCCGCGCATGCGCAGTGCCAACCCGGCGGCCGGCTGTGCACGCTGCGAGCGGCAGCGACTCGTCCGAAGACTTCAGCCACGGGGGCGTTCGAGGCTGCTGGGTGGGAAACTCCAAAGGGGGCGGGGGATTACGGCAGCGGTTTCCGTGGTACGGGGTGGCCGCCTGGGTGATGGCTACGAGGTACACTTCTGCTGCCGCTCAGACGTTGGCATCCGTGTGAGGCGGCGCCAAAACGAACAAGTGGGCCTCGTGCAGCCGGCTGACCTTGAGGCGGGGACAGCGGGCGGGCAGTCGCTCACCGGCGGCTCTCGCCGGCGGAGGGCGGCGGAGTGTGCCCTGGCCGCTGGGATTACTAAATCGTGGGGCGAAACTGACAGACGTAAAAGCAATCTGGGGAGTAACCCAAGGATCTGCTGAAAGATCGCTACTGTTTACATTAAGCCAGCCATGACAAAACTCTTCCATCTGGTGAGCAAGATGTATTATTGTTGTTGCAGTCTTCAGTCCAGAGACTGGTTTGATGCAGCTTGTAACGGAACCTATTAAAGGCTTTACTTTACCGAAGTATGCGATACCCTCCAAATTCAACCAATTTAACAGTTATGATTAAAGAATAGTGATTGTGTATGTTAACAATGATTGCATAACATGTCTCCATAAACAGTCAACCCATTAAATTATACTGAATAACTGGCCCACACAAAAGTTAGTGTGATCACTGATACAGTAAATGTCATCAAGTAAAAACACTAAGTTCATCTTAAATAATTAATATGAAGTACGAAAAATAGTGGCCAACTTATGTATTTTGGATCTCCTTAAATAAAAATCACCCAGTGAAACCTATTCGTTCAGCCGGCCGAAGTGGCCGTGCGGTTAAAGGCGCTGCAGTCTGGAACCGCAAGACCGCTACGGTCGCAGGTTCGAATCCTGCCTCGGGCATGGATGTTTGTGATGTCCTTAGGTTAGTTAGGTTTAACTAGTTCTAAGTTCTAGGGGACTAATGACCTCAGCAGTTGAGTCCCATAGTGCTCAGAGCCAAACCTATTCGTTCACTAGGACCGTTTTCACTCAGTATTCACGTAAACACTCCTATTTTAGACGAAAACCAATGTAATTCTTAATAATTCATGTTATTTACTTATTTATGCAAATTAGAGAAGTCTATTGACGAACTCCTAAAAACGGCCCTTTTGTAACAAAGAATTTTTCTGTCAAGTCAACAAAACTGTCTGTCATTTTAATAACCTGTTAAATTATGTCACTCGATATAAATTAATAACTTTTCTGCACAAATTACGATAACAGATGTACATGTGACTTATAAAATATATCTCTTTTTAGTAGTTCTTTGACAAGGTTATAAATACAAGCAGCAAGAAGGGTCGGGAGCGGAGTCTGAATGTCACTTTGGTAAAGTGTATGTGTGTTATTGCTCGAGGTGGATAAACATTGCAAAGAACATATAAAAGAAGTGCTACTTTGTGTTGTGTCATTGTCTTTGGTGGACAGTGGAATTAAGATGGCTACCACAATAATAAATATTTGAAGTTTAAATATTTGTTGGTTACGCTCATTACTTATAATCAAAAGCAAATCAAAAACACAGGACCTCATCTTTTTACCCCTAGACAACCAGATTTAGAGCCAGCATTAGCATCGAGACACAGCAGCGATCCAGCAAGCAGCAGCGATTACCACAATGCATTTTAATGGCGCCAACCTAACATCAAGTGCTAACAAGCTCCGTAAATGGGAGTGAAAAAAGTGCGATTATAGCAATATCTACGACTAGGCGACCATTATAAGCTCTCCATGTATACAGTAAAGCTGCATGGCCTCGGGAAAAATTACGGCTGTAGTTCCCCCTTGCTTTCAGCCGTTCGCAGTACCAGCACAGTAAGGCCGTTTTGGTTAGAGTTACAAGGTCAGATCAGTCAATCATTCAGACTTGCCCCTGCAACCACTGAAAAGGCTGCTGCCCCTCTTCAGGGACCACACGTTTGTCTGGCCTATCAATGGATACCCATCCATTGTGGTTGCACCTACGGTACGGCTATATGTATCGCTGAGGCACGCAAGCCTCCCCACCGACGGCAAGGTCCATGGTTCATAGGGGTGGGGGGGGGTGGGGGGCGGCAAGATGTATAAGACAAGCGAAATACCTTCAGACTTCCACAAGAATATTATAATTCAAATCCCAAAGAAAGCAGGCGTTGACAAGTGTGAAAATTACCGAAGTGTCATTTCAATGAATCTTGGTTGGGGGAAAAAAAAACATGAATTCTTTACAAACTAATGGAAAAACTTGTAGAAGCCGACCTCGGGGAAGAACAGTTTGGATTCCAGAGAAATGTGGTAGCACGCGAGGCAATACTGACCCTACGACTTCTCATAGATGATAGGTTAAGAAAAGCCAAAAGTGCGCTTATAGCATTCGTAGACTTAGGAGGGAAAGCGTTTGATAATGTTGACTGGAATATCCTCTTTCAAATTCTGAAGGTGGCAGGAGTACAATACAGGGAGCGAAAAGCTATTTACAATTTGTACAGAAGCCAGATGGCAGTTATAAGAGTTGAGGGGCACGAAAGCTAAGCAGTGGTAGAGAAAGGAGAGACAGGGTTGTAGCCTATCCCCGATGTTATTCAATCTGAATATTGAGCAAGCTGTAAAGGACACAAAAGAAAAAAAATGGAATGCGAATTAAAGTCCAAGGGCAAGAAATAAAAACTTTGAGGTTTGCCGATGGCATTTTAATTCTGTCAGAAACAGCAAAGGGACTGAAACACTAGTTCAACCGAATGGACAGTGTCTTGAAAGGAGGATATAAGATGAACATCAACAAAAGCAAAACGAGGATAATGGAATGTAGTCGAATTAGATCAGGTGATGCCGAGATAATTAGATTAGGAAATGACACACTTAAAGTAGTAAACGAGATTTGTTATTTGGGGAGCAAAATAACTGAGGAAGGTCGAAATAGAGATGATATATAATGTAGATTGCCTGAAGAAGAGAAATTTGTTAACATCGAATATAGATTTAAGTGCCAATAAGTCTTTTCTGAAAGTATTTGTATGGAGTGTAGCCATGTATGGAAGTGAAACTTATGGAGTATAGCCATGTATGGAAGTGAAACTTTGGACTATAAACAGTTTAGACAAGAAGAGAAGAGAAGCTTTCAAACTCTGGTGCTACAGAAGAATGCTGAAGATTAGATGCGTAGATCACGTAATTAATGAGCAGATACTGAATAGAACTGGGGAGAAGAGGAATTTGTGGCACAACTTGACTAGGAGAAGGGCTCGATTGGTAGGTTACATTCTGAGGCATCAAGGAATCACCAGTTTAGTACTGGAGGGAAGAGTGGAGGGTAAAAATCGTAGAGGGAGACCAAGAGATGAATACGTTAAGCAGATTCAGAAGGATGTAAGTTGCAGTAGTTATTCAGAAATTATGAGGCTTGCACAGGATAGAGTAGCATAGAGAGATGCATCAAACCAGTCTCTGGACTGACGACCACAACAACTACACAGAAGAATGGAAAAAGCTGGTAGAAACCGACCTCGGGGAAGATTAGTTTGGATTCTGGAGAAACGTGGGAACACGCGAGGAAATACTGTCACCACGACTCTTTATAGAAGATATAGAGTGACAATTATTGAACTATATGAAATAAAATCATTATAACTTCTGAACAGCTTGCGTTAGGACGTTCGGCTGCACGGTTTAGCCGCGGGGCACGATGGGATTTAGTATGTGGTGTACGGTTTGATTTAGCAACGAAGCCCACTTCCATTTGGGTGGTCTCATCGATAAGCAAAATTGGTGCATTTGGGGGACTGAGAATCTGCATTTCGCGATAGAGAAGTCTGACTAACTGCCTATTGGCTTCTGTCTCGGATTATTCGGCCGACATTCGTCTGATGGTTTTTCTAACGTTTCGCCAGCACGAGTGGCTGGCATTGTCAAAGCTTCACCCTTCATTGTTGGTGGTGAACTGGAGCAGAGCTCGCGGCCGCAGGATATTTTATATATCTTGCGTGCGAACGCCAAAAGGGCTTCTCCGCGGCCATTTCCGGTGCTGTTCTCCTCTTGCAACCTGCGACGGTCATTCGCTGCAGAACGGGAAGCCAGGATGCGTTTATCTTAAGGCTTTCCTCTTTCTTGTTGAAGCTATTCCCGTATTTTTGTGTTTCTATAGCTTCTCTGAACAAATCCAACCCGCAATGTCGCTTATGTTCCGTGATCCTGATGTTGATCGATCGTCCAGTTACTCCGACACAAACTTTCCCGCACGTGTATGGTATGCGGTATATCCCCGATATTGCAAGTGGGTTTCTTTTCTCCTTTGCCGATCTAAGACACTCTTGCATCTTCTCAGTCGGTTTTCAAAATCGTCTTTACGCCGCGTTTGCCCAATCGGCCGTGGCAGAGCACGCACTGTGTGAGACCGACTACATAGTAAAATTCTCCGACACGGAAGTTCTGGCTGTAGAGAAGAACTATCACACCCGCTTGTTCAGAGAAGCTATAGAAAAACGCAAACACAAGAATAGCTTCAACAAGAAAGAAGAAAGCCTTAAGGTAAACGGATCCTGGCTTCCCGTGCTGCAGCGAACGACCGTCGCAGGTAGTAAGGGGAGAACCGCAAAGAAAATGACCTTCGGAGAAGCCCTCAGACGTTGACGCGCCAGGTACATATAGTCTGCGGCCGCGAGCTCGACTCCAGTTCACCACCGGCAATGGAGGGTTAAGCTCTGACAATGCCAGCCACTCGAGCTGGCGAAACGTCAGTAAAATCATCAGATGAACGTCGGCTGAAGAACCCGCAATAGGCAGTTTGTCGACAAGTGGCCGATTTTGTATAGAGAAGTCCCTTTACCCTATACGGGGACTGTGTGGTGTCCATTCACGGAATAATCGGTGCGATATTACTTGATGGCATGGTGACTACCGAACGCTACATGAAGCTTTGGGAGGATAATTTAATCTCCATTAACCAAAGTGACCCTGATTTAGACAACATGTGGTTCACACTAGACGGAGCTCGACGCCATCGAAGCAGGAGAGTGTTTCATGTCCTGGAGGAGCAATCTAGGAACAGCATTCTGGCTACGGGTTACCCAGAGGCCCCTGGCAAGGGCCTCGATTGGCCGCCATATTCTCCGGATCTGTATATATGCGACTCCTTTTTGTGGGGTTGTATTACAGACAAGGTGTACACCAGTAACACCCTTAAATCGTTGCTGAGCTGAAAATAGCCATTCAGGAGGCCATCGGCAGCAGCGATGTTCCGACACTTCAGAGGGTCATGCAGACTTTCGCTATTCGTCTGCGCCACAATCACCGTCAATGATGGCAGGCATATCGAACATGTCGTAACCTGAATCCGTGTATCTGTAGTGAAGTTTAAATGTTGAATAAAGTTTTCGCAAGCTGTAGTTTGTAACTATTTTACGTTTTTCTTTTTTTCACATAGTTAAATAATTGTCACCCTGTAGGTTAAGGAAAGGCAAAACCACGTTTATAGCATTTGTAAACTTAGACAAAGTTTTTGACAATGTCGGCTGGAACACTCTGTTTGAAATTCTGAGGGTAGCAGGTGTAAAATACAGGGAGGTAAAGTCTATTTACAACATGTACAGAAACCAGACGGCAGTTACAAGAGTCGAGGGGCATGAACGAGAAGTAGTAGTTGGGTAGGGAGTGAGACAGGGTTGTAGCCTCTCCCCATTGTTATTCAATCTGTATACTGAACAAGCAGTAAAGGAAACAAAAGAAGAATAAGGAGTAGGAATTAAAATCCATGGAGAAGAAATGAAAACGTTGAGGTTTGCCGATGACATTATAATTCTGTCAGAGATAGTAAAGGACCAGGAAGAGCAGTTGAACAGAATGGACAACATCTTGAAATGATGGTATAAGAAGAACATCAGCAAAAGCAAGACAAGACTAATGGAATGTAGTCGAACTAAATCAGGTGATGGTAAGAGAATTATATTACGAAAAGAGAGACTTAAAGTAGTAAATGAGTTTTGCTATTCGGGCAACAAAATAGCTGATGATGGCCGAAGTAGAGAAGATTTAAAATGTAGAGTAACAAGGGCAAGAAAAGCGCTTCTGAAGAAGAGAAATTGTTGACATCAAGTATAGATTTAAGTGTCAGGATATCTTTCTCGGAAACTATTTTTATCTAGCGTAACCTTGTATGGAAGTGAAAAATAGACGATAAAGGGTTTAGACAAGACAAGAATACAAGCTTTAGAAATGTGGCGCTACAGAAAAATGCTGACAAATGGGTTGATCACTAAGTAATGATAATGTACTGAACAGAATTAATGAGAAAAGAAATTTATGGCACTACCTGACTAAAAGAAGGGATCGGTTGGTAGGACATATTCTGAGACGTCAATGGATCTACTGGAGTACTCTGGAGGCAAGTGGCGGGGGGGGGGGGGGGGGGAGGGTGGAGGAGGGGGATAAAATGGTAGAGGGAGACAAAGAGATGAATACAGCAAGCAGAATCAGACGGATGCAGGTTGCAATAGTTTCTCAAAGATGAACAGACTTGCACAAAATAGAGTAGCATGGAGAGCGGCATCAGACGAGTCTGCAGACAACAACAGCAACAACGAGTTGTTGCTGTTGTTGTTGTGGCCGTCTTGAGTCGGAAGACTGGTTTTGCTGCAGTTCCTCACGCCAGTCTATCCTGTAAAAGTGTCTTCATTTCTCCGCACAACTCATGTAATATACGAGGGCTATCCACAAAGTACATTACGTTTTGGAATTAAAAATAAATAAAGTATTGTAAAATTTTTTTATTATATACAGATGAAAGCCACACTTCAATACTACTTTTCTACATAGTTGCCATTTAAATTAAGGCACTTATCGTAGCGATGGACGAGCTTGGAAATTTCTTCGTCGTAAAATTCGGCCGCCTGCGCCTTCAACCACGTGGTTACCTCTTCTTGAAGCTGTGCGCCGTCATCTAAACGCTGCATAGCCAACCACTTCTTCATTGCTGGGAATAAGTGGAAGTCGCTCGGTGCCAGGTCGGGACTGTACGGCGGATGAGGAAACAACTCCCACTTAAAAGATTCGAGAACTTCACGAGTGGCATTTGCCGTGTGGGCCCGGGCGTTTTCGTGAATCAGCAAGATCTTTGAGCCCAACTTTCCCCTGCGCTTGTTTTGTATTACTCTTCTGAGGTTGTGCAGAGTTTGGCAATACCATTGAGAGTTTATTGTAGTGCCTCTTTCCAGGAAATCCACAAAAATCGTGTTTCTATCGGGTTACTTATTAACCACGTGGTTGAAGGCGCAGGCGGCCGAATTTTACGACGAAGGAATTTCCAAGCTCGTCCATCGCTACGATAAGTGCCTTAATTTAAATGGCAACTATGTAGAAAAGTAGTATTTAAGTGCGGCTTTCATCTGTATATAATAAAAAAATTTTCCAATACTTTATTTATTTTTAATTCCAAAACGTAATGTACTTTGTGGATAGCCCTCGTACGTCCATTTGATTCTGCTTTTGCTCTCTCTACAATTCTTACATCCTATGCTGTCCATAATTACCTGACTTACTATACTACGTCCAGTGCCGGCTCCACGATTTTCTGACACCGGAGAGTCGTTCTTAGGCTCCTCCCCCAAATTATACATTAAACTTTGGTTTTCTGGATTAAGTCAGGTAAATATTAATGTTAAAAAGTCAAACAACGCATTTTCAATAACCTTTTTTGATGCTCGCAGTTCACATAAATTCGATACTTAACAAAAGTTTACTTTCTATCTAGCTTTTCGTAAATCTGAACTCTACCTATAATCCCGGTATGATCTAATGACTGAGTCAACTCTGACTCAGTTGGAACCAGAGCTAATCCAACAAGCTGCCGTTGCCTCGTTGTAGTTCTCAAACAATTTGCTCTTAACTCTTGCAAGAAAGCTGAATGACCGCTCTACTTGGTCAACAGTAACAACCAAAATTCAGAAAATCCCTAAGGCTACCATTATATTTGAAAGCACCCTATGTTATTAAAAAGTGCACCAACGAATAGCATTCAGAAGGCGCAGAGTGGGAAGTGACTCAGACCCAAATGTAGCTGCATGGATCTTTTTAAGTGCAAAATTTCTTCTTTCGAATCATGCTTATTAACTTCTACGCTGTACAGAGATGCCATGTTTTCTACGGACTCTGATAGAGCAGAATCGTCTAGGCTTATACACTAAGGTGAGGCTCCCAGGTAGATGCCATTTTCCTTGACTTTCGGAAGGCGTTCGATACAGTTCCGCACTCTCGCCTGATAAAAAAATACCAGACCAGCTGTGTGGCTGGATTGAAGAGTTTTTAGCAAACAGAACACAGCATGTTGTTCTCAATGGAGAGACGTCTACAGACGTTAAAAAAATCATTCTGTGTGAAATCTTATGGGACTTAACTGCTAAGGTCATCAGTCCCTAAGCATACACTCTACTTAAACTAAATTATCCTAAGGACAAACACACACACCCATGCCCGAGGGATGACTCGAACCTCCGCCGGGACCAGCCGCACAGTCCATGACTGCAGCACCTTAGACCACTCCATCTACAAACGTTAAAGTAACCTCTGGCGTGACATAGGGGAGTGTTATGGGACCATTGCTTTTCACAATATATATATGACCTAGTAGATAGTGTCGGAAGTTCCATGCGGCTTTTTGCGGATGATGCTGTAGTATACAGAGAAGTTGCAGCATTAGAAAATTGCAGCGAAATGCAGGAAGATTTGCAGCGGATAGGCACTTGGTGCAGGGAGTGGAAACTGACCCTTAACATAGACAAATGTAATGTATTGTGAATACATAGAAAGAAGGATCCTTTATGGTATGATTATATGATAGCGGAACAAACACTGGTAGCAGTTACTTCTGTAAAATATCTGGGAGTATGTGTATGGAACGATTTGAAGTGTAATGATCATATAAAATTAATTGTTGGTAAGGCAGGTGCCAGGTTGAGATTCATTGGGAGAGTCCTTAGAAAATGTAGTCCATCAACAAAGGAGGTGGCTTACAAAACACTCGTTCGACCTGTACTTGAGTATTGCTCATCAGTGTGGGATCCATACCAGATCGGGTTGACAGAGGAGATAGAGAAGATCCAAAGAAGAGCGGCCCATTTCGTCACAGGTTATTTGGTAAGTGTGATAGCGTTACGGAGATGTTTAGCAAACTCAAGTGACAGACTCTGCAAGAGAGGCGCTCTGCATCGCGGTGTAGCTTGCTGTCCAGGTTTCGAGAGGGTGCGTTTCTGTATGAGGTATTGAATATAGTGCTTCCCCCTACTTATACCACCCGAGGAGATCACGAATGTAAAATTAGAGAGATTCGAGCGCGCACGGGGGCTTTCCGGCAGTCGTTCTCCCCGCGAACCATACGCGACTGGAACAGGAAAGGGAGGTAATAACAGTGGCACGTAAAGCGCCCTCCGCCACACACCGTTGTGTGTAGATGTAGATGTAGAAAGTCACGGCTCACCTTCTAATGTCGTGACAGACTGCCTTATGGCCGGCCTAGAGCAGCAACTCGCCGTGGCACGGACTCAACAAGTCGCTGGAAGTCCCGTGTAGAAATATCGAGCCTTGCTGCCTCTATAGCCGTCCGTAATACCGGAAGTGTTGCCGATGCATGTACACTCCTGGAAATGGAAAAAAGAACACATTGACACCGGTGTGTCAGACCCACCATACTTGCTCCGGACACTGCGAGAGGGCTGTACAAGCAATGATCACACGCACGGCACAGCGGACACACCAGGAACCGCGGTGTTGGCCGTCGAATGGCGCTAGCTGCGCAGCATTTGTGCACCGCCGCCGTCAGTGTCAGCCAGTTTGCCGTGGCATACGGAGCTCCATCGCAGTCTTTAACACTGGTAGCATGCCGCGACAGCGTGGACGTGAACCGTATGTGCAATTGACGGACTTTGAGCGAGGGCGTATAGTGGGCATGCGGGAGGCCGGGTGGACGTACCGCCGAATTGCTCAACACGTGGGGCGTGAGGTCTCCACAGTACATCGATGTTGTCGCCAGTGGTCAGCGGAAGGTGCACGTGCCCGTCGACCTGGGACCGGACCGCAGCGACGCACGGATGCACGCCAAGACCGTAGGATCCTACGCAGTGCCGTAGGGGACCGCACCGCCACTTCCCAGCAAATTAGGGACACTGTTGCTCCTGGGGTATCGGCGAGGACCATTCGCAACCGTCTCCATGAAGCTGGGCTACGGTCCCGCACACCGTTAGGCTGTCTTCCGCTCACGCCCCAACTTCGTGCAGCCCGCCTCCAGTGGTGTCGCGACAGGCGTGAATGGAGGGACGAATGGAGACGTGTCGTCTTCAGCGATGAGAGTCGCTTCTGCCTTGGTGCCAATGATGGTCGTATGCGTGTTTGGCGCCGTGCAGGTGAGCGCCACAATCGGGGCTGCATACGACCGAGGCACACAGGGCCAACACCCGGCATCATGGTGTGGGGAGCGATCTCCTACACTGGCCGTACACCACTGGTGATCGTTGAGGGGACACTGAATAGTGCACGGTACATCCAAACCGTCACCGAACCCATCGTTCTACCATTCCTAGACCGGCAAGGGAACTTGCTGTTCCAACAGAACAATGCACGTCCGCATGTATCCCGTGCCACCCAATGTGCTCTAGAAGGTGTAAGTCAACTACCCTGGCCAGCAAGATCTCCGGATCTGTCCCCCATTGAGCATGTTTGGGACTGGATGAAGCGTCGTCTCACGCGGTCTGCACGTCCAGCACGAACGCTGGTCCAACTGAGGCGCCAGGTGGAAATGGCATGGCAAGCCGTTCCACAGGACTACATTCAGCATCTCTACAATCGTCTCCATGGGAGAATAGCAGCCTGCATTGCTGCGAAAGGTGGATATACACTGTACTAGTGCCGACATTGTGCATGCTCTGTTGCCTGTGTCTATGTGCCTGTGGTTCTGTCAGTGTGATCATGTGATGTATCTGACCCCAGGAATGTGTCAATAAAGTTTCCCCTTCCTGGGACAATGAATTCACGGTGTTCTTATTTCAATTTCCAGGAGTGTATTTGTGCGCGAACTGACATCATGTCCCGTAAATTTTCGATGGCATTCATGTCGCGCGATCTGGGTGGTCGAATCATTCGCTCGAACTGTCCAGAATACTCTTCAAACCAATCGCGAACAGTTGTGACCCTGTGACATGGCGAGTTGTCATACATAAAAATTCGGTCGTTGTTTGGGAACATGGGGCGTTAACGATGGGTTCAGTTTGACCAGAGGTCCGTTTCATGTAAACACAGCCTACACTATTATAGAGCCACCACGGGCTTGCACAGTACCTTGTTGACAACTTCGGTACATCATTTCGTGGGGTCTGCGGCACACTCGAACCCTACCATCAGCCCTTACCAACCGAAATCGGCACTCATCTGACCACGCTTCGGTTTTCCAGTCGTCTAGAGTCCAACCAATATGGTCACGTACCCAGGAGAGGCGCTACAGGCGATGTTGTGCTGTTAGCAAAGGCTCTCTGTCGGTTTCATGTGAAGTTGGCACCCGACTTTCGAGAAAAATACATTTTCTTTTAGAGTTCTTGATAGGCATGCTATAGTTCTAGAGTCTAGTTCTGGAATTATATGTACAAAATTTAAATAGATGTGCAATAATATTTGGGAATATTTTAATCTTGTATGAAAATTAATTGACAAGTTTGCGAAAAAAATAATAATCACAGTTCTGAGTAGCCCCCCATGAGTTCTACAGATTTTTTTGTGCAGATAATAGTTTATGAGATAACTGCGATAATGAGGGACCCATTTCCACAGTCATGTGAAGTTAGCACACGACTTTCGAGAAATATGTAAGACGTCACGGTCTCCTGACCTTCACTGCTTACATATTCTGACCTCACAATCATATTCCGCATATCAAGACGCTTCATTCGAACTCAAACTCGATAAGATAAAGTCAATGTTGTATGAATTCATGTAAACGATATGCAATTGACAAGTGAGCGCACCATGTTTGAAATACTCGAGGCTGGCGTGCACACATACATTCCAGACACGACGGTCACAGAGGCTTTTAGTTTGGGAGAGAGGCCGCACAATGGGACGCCAGGCCCTCAGAGGACGACCCAGCGCATGTGGGCTGGTGACTGCCCGTAGCGGACAGCGTGGGCCTGAGTGGAAAGGGGGGAACAACCCCGTGTTCGGCTTAAAAGCAAATTCCACTACATTGTGTGGGAGTGGCCAGCCTACGCATTTTTTACACATAGCACGCAGTTTCAGAGATTTTCACAGGGAGACAGCAAACGCCAAACACCAAAGCTACAAGCTTCCAGATTGGTCGCCTTAAACGAAACCTCATTCTCCCGTTTTAGAAGATCAATGCTGATTGGCAGACGATATTTCTGATGCCTTGAGCTGAAGGAATAATGGAAGAGACTGAAAGATATACCCCTTCACGTCTTGCGTGGAGAGGCGCCGTTCCGTTGTCGCTCTTGGAGCGAGAACACGTAACGAGAGCGTGCGCGCTCGTACGTGTACTCGAAAGAGTGAGGAACAAGTCTCTCCTCAGTACTTCACTGGGAGAGCACCTCTGTCGAGAGCGAATCAAAGGGCGACTCTATATTGAGTCCTTGCGATTAAGTGTTGTTCACTGTGTTGGCTGACACACTTATTGTGCGGTGTGAACGGACAGAGTTATAGTTAAACGCCTGCGAGCGAATTTTGAGTGGCATTGTGGTGGACTGGTTATCTGACCGGTGTACCACGCCAATAGTTAGACTAGGGCGAATAGGAATCCTTGACTTCATCAAGGCATAGGGAGAGTTTGATTGGCGAAGGTCAATCCAGATAGAACGATAGTTATCTTATTTGTCAGCAGCGAGCGGCGCAGACAGCAGTCATCGCAGCTTACGGTATTGTGCGCTACAGCTATTGTGAGCCCCATATTTCCTCCACAACAGTACACTTCACTGCATTTGACACGCGACAAACTCGACCGTACCTAGCAACATTATAAAGCATAATTATTCAAGTTGAGTAGGTGCGCCTCTCAGCCATTCTGCCAAGGCAACTACCATCTTAAACTTTGTGTAGAAATTTCATTAGCGAATCCTATCCTTGAAAGGTAACTTCACATTCTGAAAAGAACAAGGATATAACTTGTTCAATTCATAACTAAAAGTGTCATTGTGATTTCACAGAATTTTTGCAAAATAAATAATAACTTTCGTTAGTTCCATGTTTTCCTTACACTAACTAGCACTACTTCTGTACCCAAGTATCCCACTAGTTACGTAAGAAATTTTGTGAATTTTTGTGTCATTTCATTACAGTGGACGACTCCAGAAGATATTTATTGCTGAAAGTTTTTCAGGCATTTCTCTTTAGAACGTTAGGAGCGTCTGTCTGACTTCTGTAGTAGTGTGGGGGTGGAAATTGCATCTTTCAGGAGCCACAGGGTAAAGGGTACATCTCAGATTAATCCGTTGCGCAGAATAACAGACTAACAGATCAACCCCGTCGCGCACAAATATACATTTTTTTCAGAATTCTTGGCAGATATGCTGTAGTTCTAGAGTTCTCTGTAAATGTTTTTGATAGCTCTGTAGAATTTTTTGCGAAAAAAATTGTGTTCACAATCCCGAACAGCTGAATATCTGTGAAGTTGGCAATCGGTTTTCGAGAAATAATATACATTTTTTCAGTGTTCTTTATGATGTGCTGTAGTTCTAGGATTTTGAATATTTCTGTAGGATTTCGTGAAAAAAAATTACGATCACATTCTGAGTAGCTGTGAAGTTGGGCCCTATTTTTGATATATATATATATATATATATATATATAGAGAGAGAGAGAGAGAGAGAGAGAGTTGTCGAGAGTTCTCAGTAGACATGCTATATAGTTTTGCAGAATTTCACAGCTGACTGGCTGTGAAGTTGGGCCCGATTTTCGGGAACTGTATATATAGCTCTCAGTAGATATGCTATATAGTTCTGTAGAATTTCACGAAGAAAGCACGAGTAATTGGCAAAATTTTAATGCTGTAAAAAATTATTTGCCATTGTACGAAATGAACTTATCACAATTCTGAATAACTCCCCAAGAGTTCTACAGAAAAACTTAATGACTTTTTTCTTATACAGGTAATAGGTTATGAAATAATTGCAAAATGAAGAACCCATTTTCTCTACAGAAAACATACGAAATCGCACTAGAGTTCTGATGACATTTACGCTCACAATTCTGGATAACACCCCAGAGCTTTATCAAAATAACCCAATGTAATTACTTGTGAAGGTAATCGTTTATAACTGCAATGGGTCCCACTTCACTAACCTATATAGCTTTTCGTGCGAAGCTCAACCTCGGTGCTCTAGTTGTAATCAGTGCTTGTAGGTACAGGTCGGTACACATCGTGTCGATTGTCACTATGTATTCGACTGTAGCCATCCCCAGCCATCTAACGTTAGTTGCCATTTGTTCGTCTATTAATCATTTTGTTTTGCAGCTCCTTGCATTGGCCGTGTTTGCAGTTAAAATTGTTGGATGTGAGGTCCGCTAGTTATGCAAAACACCGTTTTTTCTCAGTACCCAAACATGTTTCGGCACCAATGTGCCATCATCAGTGGGTTTCCGTTTTTATTTATTCTGCAATGGAAAATACTTGTTATAGTTACGTGTGCATCACAACACCTTAGCATGATGCAGAGAATGGAAAAGCTTGCCACATGAAAACGTAGGTAAAAACGAATATAGGCACGAAAACATCGCGACAAACTAAATTACATTCTAGAAGATAGGTTAACTCCCAGCAAAAAACTTTCTCATCAACATCGTTTGATTGCAGATGACAAGCTACCTATAGTAATTAACACACAAGTGATCCAGAAAATTCATGCACACCAAATGTAAAGGTACTTACAATAAGAAACGATCTGTTGTTTGAACTAAAGGTGCACACACTTTTATAATCATTTAACAAAAATTTTCACATTGCAGAATAAATAAAAACGAAACCCCACTGACGATGGCACAGTGGTGCCGAAACATGTTTGAGTACTGAGAAAAAAACGGTGTTTTGCATAACTGGTGGACCTCACATCCAATAAAGTTCGTCTCTTTATTACGTTGTAGCACAACAACTTTAATTTAATTTGATATCTTTGCTACAATTAAGTATCAGATTTGAAGATAACTGTCTCTACAATGTGCCTTCACGAAATCCTGTTACGCCGGTGTTCGATACATACAGGTATTTTCGAACATTTAGCAAGATACGCGATGTTTGTTGTTTTTTTTCGCTGAGGAGCCTAGATGCGTCGTACAAGTCATAATTTCATTGTCAGGTATGGAAATCAGGTATATGGGTAGGATCTCGTTCACTTAGAGGAGGTAAAAGCACAACTGACTCGCGAAATTAAATCTATTAATATATGTCAGCTCAAAAGACACACGCTTCTTGAGGCACCAGTCATCAGTATTCGGAAATCATCTCTTCGATGACATGATGAGTGCTGTCGGGGAGCCCGCTACGGCTGCCACTGAGAGTTGTTTGGTGAAGTCAACTCTGGGCCAGATTTGTGGATACGAAAAGTGGGAGTGAGTGAGAAAGAGAGAGAGAGAGAACTTGGTGTTACATGTTGCCTCTGCTCACTAGAAGGAGTCCCTGTCGACGTTAACAGCCTAAAATAAAGGTTGTATGTAGACTTAATTAATATTTTTAAATGATTTAATTAGTGTATTTAATTTTTTTTTGCCATCAGTCGTCTGACTGGTTTGATGCGTCCAGCTCCTAATTCTTCTCCTGTGCCAACCTCTTCATGTCAGAGTAGCACTTGCAACCTACGTCCTCAAATATTTGCTGGATGTATTCCAGTCTCTGTCTTCCTCTACAGTTTTTTCCCTGTGCAGCCCCCTTTAGTACCATGGATGTCATTTCCTAATGCCATAACAAACATCTTATCCTCCTGACTCTTCTTCTTGCCAGTTTTTTCCACATATTCCTTTCCTCTCCAATTCTGCGCAGAACCTCCTCATTCCTTACCTTATCATTCCACCTAATTTTCAACATCCGTCTGTAGCACAACATCTCAAATACTTCGATTCTCTACTGTTCCGGCTTTCCCACAGTCCATGTTTCACTACCATACAATGCTGTACTCCAGACATACTTTCTCAGAAATTTCTTCCTCAAATTAAAGCCTATGTTTGATATTAGTAGACTTCTCTTGGCCAGGAATGCCCTTTTTGCCATTGCTAGTCTGCTTTTGATGTCCTCCTTGCTCCGTCCGTCATTGGTTATTTTACTGCCTAGGTAGCAAAATTCCTTAACTTGGTCTACTTCGTGACCATCAGTCCTGATGTTAAGTTTCTCGCTGTTCTCATTTCTGCTGCTTCTCATTACTTTCGTCTTTCTTCGATTTACTCTCAATCCATATTCTGTACTCATTAGACTGTTGCTTCCATTCAGCAGATCATGTAATTCTTCTTCACTTTCACTCATGATAGCAGTGTCATCAGCGAATCGTTTCATTGATAACCATTCACCTTGAATTTTAATTCCATTCCTGAATCTTTCTTTTATTTCCATCATTGCTTCTGCGATGTACAGATTGAACAGTAGGGGTGAAAGACTACATCCATGTCTTACACCCTTTTTAATCTTAGCACTTCGTTCTTGGTCGTTCACTCTTATTACTCCCTCTTGGCTCTTGTATATATTGTTTATTACCCGTCTCTCCCGATAGCTTACCCCTATTTTTCTCAGAATGTCGAACATCTTGCACCATTTTATATTGTCGAACGCTTTTTACAGGTCGACAAATCCTATGAACGTGTCTTGATTTATCTTTAGTCTTGCTTCCATTATCAACCGCAACGTCAGAATTGCCTCTCTGGTGTCTTAACCTTTTCTAAAGCCAGACTGGTCGTCATCTGTCATCTGTCATCTAGCACATCCCCAATTTTCTTTGCCGTTCTTCTGTATATTATGTTTGTCAGCAACTTGGATGTATGAGCTGTTAAGCTGATTGTGCGATAATTCTCGGACTTTTCAGCTCATGCAGACTTCGGAATTGTGCGGATGGTATTTTTACGAAAGTCAAATGGAATGTCGCCAGACTCATACATTCTACACACCAACGTGAATAGTCGTTTTGTTACCACTTCGCACACTGATTTTAGAAATTCTGATAGAATGTTATCCATCCCGTCTGCCTTATTTGATCTTAAGTCCTCCAAAGCTCTTTTAAATTCTGGTTCTAATACTGGATCCCCTATCTCTACTAAATCGACTCCAGTTTCTTCTTCTATCACATCAGACAAATCTTCCCCCTCACAGAAGGCTTTCAATGTATTCTTTCCGCCTATCCGCTTTCCTCTCTGGATTTAACAGTGTAATTTCTGTTTTACTCTTAATGTTACCACCCTTCCTTTTAATGTCACCGTAGGAGGTTTTGACTTTCCTGCATGCTGAGTCAGTCCTTCCGACAATCTTTTCTTTTTCGATTTTTTCACTTTCTCCATGCAGCCATTTCGTCTTAGCTTCCCTGCGCTTCCTATTTATTTCATTCCTCAGCGACTTGTATTTCTGTATTCCTTAGTTTCCCCAAACATTTTTGTACTTCGTCCTTTCATCGATCAACTGTCGTATTTCTTCTGTTACCCATGTTTCTTCTCAGTTACCTTTTTTGTACCAATGTTTTTCTTTCCAACTTCTGCGACATTGCATATCATTCATTTGATGCGTTTTCCATGTCTTTGTTTTGTCTTCAATAAATGTCAGGAATGAAAATCCTTGTACTAATCTGTATGTCACCTCTAAGAGACATAGGCCAATATAACTATGTACAAATGTTCTTAGCTCTAGGAAATGTTCACAACATAATGAATGGTATAAACCAATTATGGCGTAATTTATGGTTCTGTTATCATATATTTTCAAACGTGTCTCTTTTCGCTGTTTATTGTGATCCATCCCATAACAAAAAATATTACAATGTTTACAGATAAATAAATAAAAAATCTCAAGCGGTTCACCGGTTGAAATAAATATTTTCATCTGACGGCATTTCACTGATGTGTGTGTCAGTTTAAATTAGTGACGTCATCAGCAGTCGAACCCAGGCTCACCGCTTAATTTCATTTTCGTATCTCACACAAGTATGTGGGTTCTTATTCCAGTGGCATACACAAAAATTATGACCAGGTGTATTCATTTACAACTACCTTCAGGCAAAATTTTCTAAAATTAACTACTTACTAATGAGTTTGTTTCACATGTAACATACAATTTACGCAGCTTTTGTATACACATCAGAAAAAGTATTGCATCATCCCGGTTCCCAGAGCGCTGAAGATAGATGTTAACTGTGGATATTGTACCACAGACCCAGTCCCTTTAACTGTTCAGAGATGTCACTAAAACCGGCTAAAGATGTAAAGAACCGTGCATGAGCAGTGCCTATTAGACGGAGGGGGTCCGACAGCGATCCGTTCCAGTCATTCCACCACGAAGGAGGTACACGGCTCGTGTTGTCTGTAGTTCAACCATGCCTAGTCGGTCAAAAACGCGGATCGATCGCGTCTGCACTG
Organism: Schistocerca nitens; assembly: GCF_023898315.1. Lineage (NCBI taxonomy): Eukaryota > Metazoa > Arthropoda > Insecta > Orthoptera > Acrididae > Schistocerca > Schistocerca nitens. The sequence goes on from NC_064617.1 coordinate 870,845,300, forward strand.
TTACTTTGTGCCAGGAAGGGCTCTCAACTAGGGATGTGTCCAGGCGTCTCGGAGTGAACCAAAGCCATATTATTCGGACATGGAGGAGATACAGAGAGACAGGAACTGTCGATGACACACCTCGCTCAGGCCGCCCAAAGGCTACTACTGCAGTGGATGACCGCTACCTACGGATTAAGGCTCGGAGGAACCCTGACAGCAACGCCATCATGTTGAATAATGCTTTTCGTGCAGCCACTGGACGTCGTGTTACGACTCAACCTGTGCTCAATAGGCTGCATGATGGGCAACTTGACTCCCGACGACCATGGCGAGGTCCATCTTTGCAACCAAGACACCAGGCAGCGAGGTACAGATGGGCCCAACAACATGCCGAATGGACCGCTCAGGATTGGCATCAGGTTCTCTTCACCGATGAGTGTCGCATGTGCCTTCAAACAGACAATCGTCCGAGACGTGTTTGGAGGCAACCCCGGTTAGGCTGAACGTCTTAGACACACTGTCCAGCAAGTGCAGCAAGGTGGAGGTTCCCTGCTGTTTTGGGGTGGCGTTATGTGGGGCCGACGTACGCCGCTGGCGGTCATGGAAGGCGCCGTAACGGCTGTACTATACGTGAATGCCATCCTCCGACCGATAGTACAACCATATCGGCAAGATATTGGCGAGGCATTCGTCTTCATCGACGACAATTCGCGCCCCTTCATGCACATCTTGTCTTCCTTCAGGATAACGACACCGCTCGATTAGAGTGGCCAGCATGTTCTCCAGACATGAAACCTCTCGAACGTGCCTGAGATAGATTGAAAAGGGCTGTTTATGGACGACGTGAGCGACCAACCACTCTGAGGGATCTACGCCGAATCGCCGTTGAGGAGTAGGACAATCTGGACCAACAGTCCCTTGATGAACTTGTGGATAGTTGTTGTTGTGGTCTTCAGTCCTGAGACTGTTTTGATGCAGCTCTCCATGCTACTCTATCCTGTGCAAGCTTCTTCATCTCCCAGTACCTACTGCAACCCACGTCCTTCTGTATCTGTTTGGTGTATTCATCTCTTGGTCTCCCTCTACGATTTTTTCCATCCACGCTGCCCTCCAATACCAAATTGGTGATCCCTTGGTGCCTCAGAACATGTCCTACCAACCGATCCCTTCTTCTAGTCAAGTTATGCCACAAACTTCTCTTCTCCACAATCCTATTCAGTACTTCCTCATTAGTTATGTGATCTACCCATCTAATCTTCAGCATTCTTCTGTAGCACCACATTTCGAAAGCGTCTATTCTCTTTTTGTCCAAACTATTTATCGTCCATGTTTCAATTCCATACATGACTATACTCCATACAAATAGTTTCAGAAACGACTTCCTGACACTTAAATCTATACTCGATGTTAACAAATTTCTCTTCTTCAGAAATGCTTTCCTAGCCATTGCCAGTCTACATTTTATATCCTCTCTACTTCGACCATCATCAGTTATTTTGCTCCCCAAATGACAAAACTCCTTTCTCTACTTTAAATGTCTCATTTCCTAATCTAATTCCCTCAGCATCACCCAACTTAATTCAACTACATTCCATTATACTCGTTTTGCTTATATCTTATATCTTATATCCTCCTTTCAAAACAATGTCCATTCCGTTCAGCTGCTCTTCCAAGTCCTTTGCTGTCTCTGAGAGAATTACAATGTCATCGGCGAACCTCAAAGTTTTTATTTCTTCTCCATGGATTTTAATACCTACTCCCAATTTTTCTTTTGATTCCTTCACTGCTTGCTCAATATAGAGATTGAATAACATCGGGGAGAGGCTACAACCCTGTATCACTCCCTTCCCAACCACTGCTTCCCTTTGATGTCCCTCGACTCTTATAACTGCCGTCTGGTTTCTGTACAAATTGTAAATAGCTTTTCGCTCCCTGTATTTTACCCCTGCCACCTTCAGAATTTGAAAGAGAGTATTCCAGTCAACATTGTCAAAAGCTTTCTCTAAGTCTACAGATGCTAGAAACGTAGGTTTGTCTTTCCTTAATCTAGCTTCTAAGATAAGTCGTAGGGTCAGTATTGCCTCACATGTTCCGATATTTCTACGGAATCCAAACTGATCTTCCCCGATGTCGGCTTCTACTAGTTTTTCCATTCGTCTGTAAAGAATTCGTGTTAGTATTTTGCAGCTGTAACTTATTAAACTGAAAGTTCGGTAATAATCTGTCAACACCTGATTTCTTTGGGATTGGAATTACTTTATTCTTCTTGAAGTCTGTGGGTATTTCGCCTGTCTCATACATCTTTCTCACCAAATGGTAGAGTTTTGTCAGGACTGTCTCTCCCAAGGCCGTCAGTAGTTCTAATGGGATGTTGTCTACTCCCGGGGCCTTGTTTCAGCTCAGATCTTGCAGTGCTCTGTCAAACTCTTCACGCGCTATCGTATCTCCCATTTCATCTTCATCTACATTCTCTTCCATTTCCATAATATTGTCCTCAAGTACATCGCCCTTGTATAGACCCTCTATATACTCCTTCCACCTTTCTGCTTTCCCTTCTTTGTTTAGAACTGGGTTTCCATCTGAGCTCTTGATATTCATACAAGTGATTCTCTTTTCTCCAAAGGTCTCTTTAATTTTGCTGTAGGCAGTATCTATCTTACCCCAAGTGAGATAAGCCTCTACCTGCTTACATTTGTCCTCTAGCCATCCCTGCTTAGCCATTTTGCACTTCCTGTCGATCTCATTTTTGAGACGTTTGTATTCCTTTTTGCCTGCTTCATTTACTGCATTTTTATATTTTCTCCTCTCTTCAATTAAATTCAATATTTCTTCTGTTACCCAAGGATTTCTACCTGCCCTCGTCTTTTTACCTACTTGATCCTCTGCTGCCTTCACTACTTCATCCCTCAAAGCTACCCATTCTTCTTGTACTGTACTTCTTTCCCCCATTCCTGTCAATTGTTCCCTTATGCTCTCCCTGAAACTCTGCACAACCTCTGGTTTAGTCAGTTTATCCAGGTCCCATCTCCTTAAATTACCACCTTTTTGCAGTTTCTTCAGTTTTAATCTACAGTTCATAACCAACAGATTGTCGTCAGAGTTCACATCTGCCCCTGGAAATGTCTTACAATTTAAAACCTGGTTCCTAAATCTCTGTCTTACCATTATATAATCTATCTGAAACCTGTCAGTATCTCCAGGCTTCTTCCATGTATACAACCTTCTTTCATGATTCTTGAACTAAGTGTTAGCTATGATTAAGTTGTGCTCTGTGCAAAATTCTACCAGGCGGCTTCCTCTTTCATGTCTTAGCCCTAATACATATTCACCTACTACATTTCCTTCTCTCGCTTTTCCTACTGACGAATTGCAGTCACCCATGACTATTAAATTTTCGTCTCCCTTCACTATCTGAATAATTTCTTTTATTTCATCATACATTTCTTCTTTTTCTTCGTCATCTGCAGAGCTAGTCGGCAAATAAACTTGTACTACTGTCGTAGGTGTGAGGTTCGTATCCATCTTGGCCACAATAATGCGTTCACTATGCTGTTTGTAGTAGCTTACCCGCATTCCTATTTTCCTATTCATTATTAAACCTACTCCTGCATTACCCCTATTTGATTTTGTGTTTATAACCCTGTAGTCACCTGACCAGAAGTCTTGTTCCTCCTTCCACCGAACTTCACTAATTCCCACTATATCTAACTTTAACCTATCCATTTCCCTTTTTAAATTTTCTAACCTACCTGCCCGATTAATGGATCTGACATTCCACGCTCCGATCCGTAGAACGCCAGTTTTCTTTCTCCTGATAATGACATCCTCTTGAGTAGTCCCCGCCCGGAGATCCGAATGGGGGACTATTTTACCTCCGGAATATTTTACCCAAGAGGACGCCATCATCATTTAACCATACAGTAAAGCTGCATGCCCTCGGGAAATTTACGGCCGTAATTTCCCCTTGCTTTCAGCCGTTCGCAGTACCAGCACAGCAAGGCCGTTTTGGTTAGTGTTACAAGGCAAGATCAGTCCATCATCCAGACTGTTGCCCCTGCAACTACTGAAAAGTCTGCTGCCCCTCTTCAGGAACCACACGTTTGTCTGGCCTCTCAACAGATACCACTCCGTTGTGGTTGCACCTACGGTACAGCTATCTGTATCGCTGAGATACGCAAGCCTCCCCACCAACGGCAAGGTCCATGGTTCATGGGGGGGGGGGGGGGTTGTGGATAGTATGCCACGACAAATACAAGCATGCATCAATTCAAGAGGACGTGCTACTGGCTATTAGAGGTACCGGTGTGTACAGCAATCTGGACCAACCCCTCTGAAGGTCTCGCTGTATGGTGGTACAACATGAAATGTGTGGTTTTCATGAGCAATGAAAAGGGCGGAAATGATGCTTGTGATCATCTCTATTCCAATTTTCTGTACACGTTCCGGAACTCTTGGAACCGAGGTGATGCAAAACTTTTTTTGATGTGTGTATTTTGTCAGAGTTTTTCTGATGGAAAATGAAGTTGTAAGGGGCAGTCAAATGGAAACGGTACAGATAAAAAAGAAGTAAGCAAACTGTTTATTATTTGAAAAGTAAGCGCCGTAACTGTTAATACATTTGTTCCAGTGTGGATCAAAAATGTTTGCGGTTACTTTACAGAACTATGGTTGTACCAAGTCGTGCACCTGTTCGTCCGAAGCAAATCGATGGCCACAAATTATTTAGGACTCTAAATATATGGAAATCGCATGGAGACATATCAGGACTGTGTGGAGAATGTGTAAGAACTTTCCAGCGACACTTCTGCAATGTAGTAGGTCCACATTTTGCCACGGTTGTTTGGAGTACGCTGCAGAATTTTCTCTGAAAGGCCCTTACACATCTTCCATACAGTCCTGATATGTCCCCATGCGACTTCCATATTTTTGGAGTCCTGAAGAAATACATTTGTGGCCGTCGATTTGTTTCGGACGAAGAGGTGTATGCCTTGGTTCAATAATAGTTCCGCAGGCAATCGCAAATATTTTTCCATAAAGGTATCGACCGTCTTGTCTAACGGTGTGATAAATGTATTAACAGTTATGGTGAATACTTTTAAAATAATAAAGAGGTTACTTCCTTTTTTCCTTCTGTCAAGTTTTCATTTGTCTGCCCCTTGTATTGGTCATATACAGAAGTAAAAAGTCACGTTATTAAACTAAAAGAGTAACAGAAATTTTAGGTTTTCATTCGTTCCACTTTGTTCAATAACGCATTTTTATTGAATCTGGAAAAACAAAGAAGATCTAGTTTTTTCTGCTTTCATTAAAAGATTTTAAAGATTTCAGTAATTACTTTAAATGCATTGCGTGACGGTACTGTTTCTTCTTGTAACATTTATCACTGGAATAAGATCAAGAAACGCATTTCTGTTTCATATGAATGTTTTCAAAGAACAAAACAAATCTTTCCACGATCACTGGACGTTCATTTATCCAAGGAAATGCGACTAATATCGGAGACAAGCGTGTGGGAGAGGGGAGGGGGGGCACCAGGTGATTTGTCGCTCGTGTGGAAAAGCCTGCTCTGCCTGCGGCGAATCTCGTTCGTGGGTCACACTTTCATGAGGATTTTCAGTGCCCCCATACTTTCACGCTGTTGCGATTAAGCTTTCCAGACAAATGGAAGATGGCTTCGTCGCCGAATATCGGCTTGGAGTCGAAGTGTTCTTCTTCAACTGTTTCCTGTGTTGTTATGCAAAATTGAAAGCACTGGCCATTATCTTCCGCTTTTAATTGTTGCACGAGTTGCTGGCGGTACGGTTTGAAATGTAACCGCCGTCGTAAAATCTTCCATACAGTCTGCTGCGGTGTTCCTAGTCCGTGGCTTAGGCGCGCCGTTCACGTTTTTTGGACTACGTACGAAACGTTTACACGCCCTCTCCAACGTTGCATCTGTGTCCCTAAACTGCTGATACCAATTGTGATGCCACGACTAATAGCGAGATATAATATTTTTCTCCTTTCCTTTACTACCTTGCACTTCGTAGATATAATTCTGATGACATAGAATATTTTTCATTTGGTTATATAGTGTAGAACATGAAGTGTGACTATGTTTACTTTGTTGTTTTCTATACGAGTTCCTTATGTAAAGACCTGGATTTTTTCTGATGATCTTTGAGATAGTTTTATTAGATGTATTGTGTGAAACGGAATGCAATAGGCAGAAGTGCTGTAAGAACCGTGGAGCGAGAGAGGTATCGATAGCTGTCGGGTCGAACAGTGTGTGGGAGTCAGCCGCGGATGGCGCGTGAGCGTGGCGGTACGAAAGCAAGAGGAGGATGCTAAGTTCACCCAACCTGGATATGATGTGACGTCATTAAGACGTATATACGCTTTAGTCGATTAACACACCTATCGACTTTTACGAACGTTCGAGATACTAAACTGTCGTCTGCTAGTGGTTTGTTTTGACACGTGCGATTCTGAAAACAGCTCAGTGTGGCAGCGTATTTGTATTTCGCCAAAATAAAAGTAAAAGGGCTGGATATTAGTAGAAATATTCCTGACCGTGGCCTTGAAAATACCACGGACAACAGGTTTCGTAAAAAAGTGAAGTCTTCTTATGTCCCGACCAGATTAGATTGTGTGATTGTTGTATTGAATGCTTACGCCGAAAATAATATTTATTTACTATCAACATTTTAGTATGGTTTCATACAATTGGTCTTGTCAGTACATATTAGATTGTAGCAGCATACCATTGCTGACTTTTTTTCTTAATTTATATAGCTGAAAGAGAACTCGTGCACGTTTGTTAGCTAAGTAATTTATATGTCCATCCCAAGATAGTCTTTTATCAACCATAATTCCAAGTAATTTTACACCCGGACCGCAGAGACAGGTACCTTAGTGTCCAGTAATGACTGATGTGTAGAATGATTGAATTTCGAACTTAAAAAGAAAAATATGAGGCATTGTTGAAGAAAAATCGTCGACCGGAGATGAAATACGAGGGGAAGTGGATTTCTCAATGTAATCTTAACCAAAGGTTAGTGTCTAGTACTGATTGACGTATGAAATGATTGAATGCAGTGTCAAAGCATTCCACGGTGGAATGATAAACCAGACGTACTGTTTATTATGTCATGTATACAACCACAATAGTTTTAGCATGTACCTGGACATGTCAATGTGGTTGATGTCAGCAGTATAATTTGCTAAGACAAGATTATGCAAAATACGAATTGCATCACAACATGAGCGGATACCTTAAACTATGCAGAAGTCTCGTTACTTTTGCTGGATGCAGCTTGCAGAAGATGACAACAGTAAAGGTCTCTTACTCGGAGAACCAATGTGTAAGGTCATCATATACTCAGTTCAGCTTTGGAGTCTACTGTTCACAAACGAATGGCGCAGAGCACAGCGCTACCCTGTCACAACCTCTCGAAAGTTCACAAAAGTCGAATAGTTGATATACGGTTTCTATCGTTTTCGATGTAGCGTGTATACGTCATAATGACGTCACATCGTATCCAAGTCCGGTGAACTTAGCATCCTCCAAAGCAAGACAGTATTGTGGGTAGTAATGGTGTGCGATTAACGCGATATTAATACCGGACCGTGTCTGTTAGACACGATCTGAAATTCGAATTCATGATGGGCACTCTAAACGGACGTTGTATTATGCGAACGCTGTTGGTTTTTGCAGAACGATGCTTAGGCAGTCATAATGCACTCGTGAACAGACAGTATTGTCATCCGTTTAGAATTGAGCTGCGTTACATAAACTGTCAATTTAATATTGCTCATTTTCTTGACTACGATATATGACGTAGGCTAAAAGACTAACCGCCAGTGTGGAAACTGTGAGCTGTGTTGCTACGTAAGTGACGGTTTTCGCGGCAACAGTGCTATCGCGAACCGTGAATATTAACAGTAGATGGACTGTCTAACTGCGCAATTGGCGAATTATAGCAAATGGAATGTTAATTTAAACACGATGTATGGACTGTGCCAAAGTATCGAGTGTGAAAGCTGTAGTTGAACTAATACGACTTTCAAGAGCTACATAAACAGTTACTTTGTTCCGGTCTACGACAAATGGATACTATGCTACTTATTACCATCGACAGCAGAAAAAGGATGTAAAAAAAGAGGATACATTAATGCCAGGGACACGACTGGATGAACTTACAGTCTGCGTATGAACAACTTCAAGCTGCTTCTATTGCCGTCGCCACATCACGCCGTCCCAAAACAGATAAGAATCGAAACAATTCCTCTCTTCGAGAAAATCACACTTGTAAACAATTTAATTTCTTTTTGCTTTGTAATAGACTATCTCTTGATGTTTCTCTCCGTAAATAAAATTATAGTAGTGTATTGTAAATACTGTTCACGTTCAGTGATTGTTGAAATTGTGGTAAGTTCCTATGGGACCAAACTGCTAGGGTCATCGGTCCCTAGGCTTACACACTACTTAATCTGTCTTAAACTAACTTACGCTAAGGACAACACATACACACATGCCCGAGGGAGGACTCGAACCTCTGACAGGCGTAGCCGCGCGAACCGTGGCAAGGCGCCTGAGACCACACGGCTATCCCGCTTGGCAGTGATTGTCGACCCCACCGCTAACAGTAGTTATTGCCGTCATTTATTTGTTTTGCTTTTCAGTGTATTTGTACTAGTCGTTGCATGCGTTGTGTGTGTCTTTGGAAGAGTGTGCCTCGACGTGTATATACGGTAGTTTAGGTAGGAGAATTTATGTGCTGTACTGTGAAATGTGGCCAGAGGTGTAATTTGAGGCATCCGCCATTGAAGTTATTTACACCGACCAGTTACAAAGAAGAAGCTTACTCGCTATTGGTTCAAGTTGACATTTTAGAGGTAACTTTGAATCTCATAGCTTTCAAAGTACACGATCTCTATTTACATGCCACTTACGTCATATTTCCATCCATTCATGTTTACATCCAAATTTATCCGAGTTTAGCTGTTACCGGAAGAAAACTTACAGTATAATGTATCCTTATTTATCAGATTGACTTCAGAGTGTTTCACTGCTTTCACTAGCAAAGAATTTTACTATCAAAATTTTAAGAGGATTGGAAAACTTCTCATGCATAGGCTCGCTTTTGAAGTTTCCAGAAGTAAAACGGGTTCTTAGGGTTTGTGGAGTATTAATTTACTTTGTGCTGTTTTTCTTTAAACATTTTCTGATTACAAATTCACGGTCATAGTAAATCCCCAGGAACCATTTTCTTCACACAATGCACAATGCTCTGTTTACGTGGCGGCTGATTTCCACAATTCCTTCTGAATTCATGCTGCACTGTTATATAAGGTGCATTGAAGTTATAACACCTTCGATTTTTTTTCTCTGGACTGGAAATACACTCCTGGAAATTGAAATAAGAACACCGTGAATTCATTGTCCCAGGAAGGGGAAACTTTATTGACACATTCCTGGGGTCAGATACATCACATGATCACACTGACAGAACCACAGGCACATAGACACAGGCAACAGAGCATGCACAATGTCGGCACTAGTACAGTGTATATCCACCTTTCGCAGCAATGCAGGCTGCTATTCTCCCATGGAGACGATCGTAGAGATGCTGGATGTACTCCTGTGGAACGGCTTGCCATGCCATTTCCACCTGGCGCCTCAGTTGGACCAGCGTTCGTGCTGGACGTGCAGACCGCGTGAGACGACGCTTCATCCAGTCCCAAACATGCTCAATGGGGGACAGATCCGGAGATCTTGCTGGCCAGGGTAGTTGACTTACACCTTCTAGAGCACGTTGGGTGGCACGGGATACATGCGGACGTGCATTGTCCTGTTGGAACAGCAAGTTCCCTTGCCGGTCTAGGAATGGTAGAACGATGGGTTCGATGACGGTTTGGATGTACCGTGCACTATTCAGTGTCCCCTCGACGATCACCAGTGGTGTACGGCCAGTGTAGGAGATCGCTCCCCACACCATGATGCCGGGTGTTGGCCCTGTGTGCCTCGGTCGTATGCAGTCCTGATTGTGGCGCTCACCTGCACGGCGCCAAACACGTATACGACCATCATTGGCACCAAGGCAGAAGCGACTCTCATCGCTGAAGACGACACGTCTCCATTCGTCCCTCCATTCACGCCTGTCGCGACACCACTGGAGGCGGGCTGCACGATGTTGGGGCGTGAGCGGAAGACGGCCTAACGGTGTGCGGGACCGTAGCCCAGCTTCATGGAGACGGTTGCGAATGGTCCTCGCCGATACCCCAGGAGCAACAGTGTCCCTAATTTGCTGGGAAGTGGCGGTGCGGTCCCCTACGGCACTGCGTAGGATCCTACGGTCTTGGCGTGCATCCGTGCGTCGCTGCGGTCCGGTCCCAGGTCGACGGGCACGTGCACCTTCCGCCGACCACTGGCGACAACATCGATGTACTGTGGAGACCTCACGCCCCACGTGTTGAGGAGCAATTCGGCGGTACGTCCACCCAGCCTCCCGCATGCCCACTATACGCCCTCGCTCAAAGTCCGTCAACTGCACATACGGTTCACGTCCACGCTGTCGCGGCATGCTACCAGTGTTAAAGACTGCGATGGAGCTCCGTATGCCACGGCAAACTGGCTGACACTGACGGCGGCGGTGCACAAATGCTGCGCAGCTAGCGCCATTCGACGGCCAACACCGCGGTTCCTGGTGTGTCCGCTGTGCCGTGCGTGTGATCATTGCTTGTACAGCCCTCTCGCAGTGTCCGGAGCAAGTATGGTGGGTCTGACACACCGGTGTCAATGTGTTCTTTTTTCCATTTCCAGGAGTGTAGATAGCAAAGTGAGGTTTATTTTAAAATACACGTGCTCTCATTGTGAATGAATCACCCCATTTACATAGGACTCCCAAAACCGGATTTCGTAAACCGATTTCCCGATATCACTTCTGGGTGGTCATGTAAACACTTCAAAATAGATTCTGAAAACGCGCTTCTAGTTTCCGGTTTTCCAATTCTGCGATCGATTTTCTCTCCCAAGTAAATGCAATCGGTTTTGAAACCTGCTTGGGCTGTCAGGTTTCATCTAATTTTTCAAAATCTTCAGCTAATATGGATGGAGTGGCTTTTTGCACAGTGAGGGATAAGTAGAAATATTAGACTGAAGCTGCTTCCACCTCGTCTAACTGAAGTGAAATAGCGACTGCGCTGTTTCACAGGTGCCATATTTAACTGGGCTACATCCGCTTCAGGTCTTACATGTGAACCCGGTAGGGAAAAACGGTTTTCGAAATTTGGTTTTCGTCTTTCGGAAGATTAGTCGCATGTAAACGTAGTGTATAACCAGAAATGGCAGCACTGTGTGGCATACAGAACTCTAGTGGCAGTGGCAACAAGGACTATTTTTGATACTTAAAATGGCGACGTTTCCATAACACGAATAGCGTGTAATCGTTCATTTTCTCCATTTGCGTGACATGACAGAGACTGAAATTCATCGCCTGTTGAGGGAGACATGGTGTCATGGAAGTGTCTAATGTATGCTCCTGGGTGAGGCAGTTCAAACAAGGCAGAACGTCGTTTGACAACAAAGCAAGACCATCCCAGTCTCACACCACTGTTTCTGACGTCTTAATCGAGCGAGTGGAGAAAGTTGTTTTGCAGGATCACCGAATGAGTGTGGAACACATCGTCTCTGAAGTTGACATTTCCGTTGTATCTGAGCGCACAATAATGCATGAAGGTCTGAAAATGAGAAAAATGCGCCCGCATCTCGTGGTCGTGCGGTAGCGTTCTCGCTTCCCACGCCCGGGTTCCCGGGTTCGATTCCCGGCGGGGTCAGGGATTTTCTCTGCCTCGTGATGGCTGGGTGTTGTGTGCTGTCCTTAGGTTAGTTAGGTTTAAGTAGTTCTAAGTTCTAGGGGACTGATGACCATAGATGTTAAGTCCCATAGTGCTCAGAGCCATTTTTTTGAGAAAAATGTCCTCCAGGTAGGTGCCACAAACGTCAACAAATGAGCTCAAGACTGCATGCGTGGTATGTTACCAGGTAATGTTGACTTGTGCTGAGGCATGAACGGTACTTACTTCTCGCCACTTTTGACAACAAATTAGACATGGATGCTGCTTTTCAATCCTGAAACGAAGTACCAGTCAGATCAGCAGAAGCACACAGACTGAGCGAAAAAAATTTCTGGTAAGTGCCAGTGCTGAAAAAATTATGGTGTCCATGTTCTGAGAAAGTGATGGTGTAATACTTTCTCACTGCGTCCCTGAGGGCGCTACGGCGACAGGTGCATCCTACCAAGATGTTTGGAAGAACGAGTTCCGTCCAGCATTACGTGAAAAACTGCCAGAAAAGGCTGCACGTGTTCTCTTTGCCCAAGGCAATGCACTAGCACCCTGGTGCAATTTCTTTGTGACGACAACTTTGAAATGACGTGTCATGCTCCCAACTCACCTGACCTGGGTCCTAGCAACGATGAAAGACACTCTCCGTGAGTAGTAGGGCAAAGAGAGCATTGGCTCACTCTCCATTGTTGCCAAATTTATTCAAGATGGCGGCGATAGATATGGCAACGTCGCAGTGACTATATCGTGGGAAGTTCAAATTTTGTCGGGAACCCTGTTCTCTCCCCCAGAAAATGGAAGTTCAAATTCCAGCAGGACAGTGCAACACACCATGACTACCTCCACTAACCTAAGAAAATGGCGGGAAGATAGGTCACTTGTGCTACCTCCACTAACCTAAGTCATCCTACCACCTCCTCTTCCTAGGAATTGGCAGGAAAAGGACAGCCTATGCTTTATTTTGCATTCAGTGTTTATTTCAATCATTTGAGGCAGTAGCTCCATCCATTGTGTTCACCATGCTGTCTGGAGTCCAACTGACCTAGTGAACAGTACTGCCACTAGAGGGCACTGTCATTCCTCCTGTGACATAATCCAAGATGGCGGTCTGGGGGGAGGGGGGAATGGTGGGAAAAGGACTCAGCCTGTGCTGGGCTGCTGGAGAGAGGAAGGAGTGTATTTATTTTGTTACAATTTATTTAGGGACGGAGTTCACATAGTTTGTTTATTACAGACACAAAACACTCAATCTGAAGTGCTTGGGGTCGCAATACACAGCCTACAGACCTGCAAACTATTCGTAAATAACCGAAATAATGCAGTTCACTGATATACAGACACGCAAACAACTCGTAAATTGTCAAAATAATGCATGTATAATGCTCTACAAACACTCTTGCTAATCAGCAACTGTCGAAATCATGCATTGCACAGCCTGCACACCTGATCACAAAATAATGCAACAGACACAAAAACAACTCGCAAATTGTCAAAAGATAATGCATGTGTAACGCTATCCAAACACGCTCACAACACTTAAAAAGCTGAAAATAATGCAGTGCACAGACACTCATTGCATGTAAAAAAACGCTTTCGAACTCTCGTCAACTGCGGCGTATCAGCAAACTGCCCCCTCTACAGAACACAAGGTGCACATGCTGAACGGCGCACTCACGCCGGTCCCATATGCAAGACGCTTCTGAGTCGCATGTGCATGTTTACTGTTGCTGGCACAATACCTCACTACCTGTGGATACTGATGTCACAGGTCACACTATATAAATCTGTTCCAATGCTTCCTAGAATAGCACAGGGTGCATTGTTCCCAGCGATCCTAACGGGACATGTGAACTGCATCTAGCCATGCATATGTTTACTTGCCCAGCATGGCTGACACATTGCCACGAAATGTTAGTGTAGCAACTCAGCATTGAAGGTGCATGTTGGAGGTTCTCGGTGTTATACTGACGTCACATGGCTATGTAAATAAGAGCCAAGTCTACCTCTCGGAAATTGTGAAGTGTCACAGAACACGCTAGTTAACAGACGCTTTTGTAGGAGCTCTCACGATGTCTCACCTTGTCCGCATGGAAATTCTTGTCCTAACAGAGCCTGTTTACGAAAATAGCCCAGAATAACAGCAAATGCATTTCTCCTGATGGTCGTAATGTGTCACCCCACCCATCAAATTTTATCCTTCCTGGAAATCGTTAAGTTCTGCTTTCAACAAACATCTCCGAAACACAATATGTAGAGACTCATATGCCCCAGCACAAAGAATGTAGTAAAAATGAATGGAGCATTCTGATTGGCTCTTAAGGAATTTACCCGCCAGTGTGGAAGCACTGTCCGCCTTTTTTTTCTGCAGATGAGACTTTCAGCGACAAAACTATTTTGTACAGATCGCCATATTGCACTGACAGTTAAACCCTGCAAAAGTGATCTACAGATCGTCAAATACCTCCCACGTATTCACCGTGCTGCTGTGCAGTGCTGATGGAGGAAACTACCGCCATAAACGTGGCCCATGACCACAGCTGCAGAAGAGTGTGTCAACCAGAGAGAGACCAGCCGGCCGTGGACGACCCCACATCCCAGGAGAACGCTATCAATACTCCCAGCACAAACACTCGTCATATTGAATCTTCTCAAATTTCCGCAGAGTATCCATGCAGTCCCAAAGGCAACTCAATGCAAACTGCGTATTAGTTCACTATTCACCTGTCCAGAGGAGGCATGAGCTAAATTATCATAAGCCAGAAGCATTCTCGGACTCTCCGAACCAGTGTACATAGGATGGGCAAGCCCCAGCTTAGCACACTGAGATGCTGTTTCTGGCACTGACCTGTCTGCTTGCTGCTGTGCTTTCTATGGTCATCTCCAGAATCACAAGAATATTGGGAACCAGACATATATTATTAGTGTAACTGTGAATGTGTGTGAAATCTTATGGGACTTAACTGCGAAGGTCATCAGTCCCTAAGCTTACACACTACTTAATCTAAATTATCCTAAGGACAAACACACACACCCATGCCCGAGGGAGGACTCGAACCTCCGCCGGGACCAGCCGCACAGTCCATGACTGCAGCGCCGCAGACCAATCGGCTAATCCCGCGCAGCGTTAGTGTAACTACAATTAAATATTAGGATTGCTGCCACAATCTAATACCGAGCAATGTACTGGATATGTCTACTCTTCATGACCATGGTTCTGGAATGAATATCAGTATCTATACTGCACATAATTTTCCATGTAAAAAAAAAAATCTTTCATTCCCCTTCAGCTATCGATGTGCTGTATCTCTACCTCCCTCACGATAGGATACACAGAAGCAATCACCAGACACTCATATATATACCGTGAAGACTGTTGTACAAAGGCTGGGTCGAGTCCCCTCGGCGCAAAGGCTTCACTGTTTCTGGCCCCGACCTATTTGCTTGCTTGCTTGTTTTCTACACCAATCTCCAGACTCATGGATTACAAGAACGTATCTAATTTTACGTGGCTTGCCAGAATATCATACCATTTTCGCGATACTTCTCGACATCAAGTACATAGCCGTATGCTACCGATCACTCACACAACATAATTCCGAAGATATAGACTGGAAATCATTTCTCAAGAAACACAAAACTTTAGCGAGGTGGAGCATGCTGTAAACCATTGAGAAACGAGAAAGTGACCTCGTCTGCGATGACCTCGAAAAAATAGAGGAAGCCGATATTTCCACTCTTGAATACTGATGTCGGTGATATAACAGATCCGAAATCATCCTTATATTTACAAAGTCAACTAAGGTGTTTTTCTTGTCTACAGAACCAGCAAATGTGTCTTCCACCTGTCTTTCGCCTTCTAGATGCGCACACCCCAATCGATGTTCTCTCATCCAAATAAAGACAGGAAATGTGCAAAGCAGTTGACCAGACAATTTACATGGGAGGGAATAATGGTCCAGCGCAAACACATATCCAAATTTAATCTTGTCAAATTTCCACATGATCACGAAAGCTCTCCAACACATACTAAGTATTAGTTGACTATTCCGCTGTGTAGAGGATGACGCGGTTAAGTCAACATCATTCTTGCATCCCAAAATGCCTCTCCAGCTCCTGCCGTTAGCGGGAAACATGAATCATTAGCACTACAGGCCACCGGCACCGTGCGCCAAGCACACATAGACCAAATCAGAATCCTCCTAGGAAACTGTCCACATATATATTTGATCGCTATACTTACAGTTGAATGTTACAATTGCAGTCTCAATTGAATGACATTTGACAATGAGCGAAGTATCAGAAATACACCTTGATGGTGGCTGTGGCTCTGTAAATAGAAATATCTGTGCCATTCTTATGACCTGACATACTCTCCCTTTGCTATTACAGTATTCCATGTCAAATCCATGTCTTCCTTATGACTGGACAAAGCCATTTCCTTTGCACACGTTGGTACACAAACACATACTTTACAAGCCTGATGTTCAAGGCGAACCTATAATGCATCCCCTACTACTAAGTATAATGTTTCACCAATAACTGATTGCCGGCGATACGAAATAATACAGACCGACAATCAGCGATGGGTGGACACGTCTCATGAGTTTTCCTTATGGGCGGTACCACTGTGTCTTTGAGAGAGAGGCGTAATCGTCTTACAAACGACTACATGTTACAAAAACACGGTTGCAACGACCATATTACTGCCACAAGCATTCTTGGTTTTATAAGTGCACACAAGTATCCATGGTAAAAGCTATATCAGCTTTATATGTCGAGGTATGGCATTACCTCCGAATGAAGTGGTTTTTCCAGACAAATACCATGACACTGAATATAGACGGTGATCACTGGAGTGTATATTATCAGACCAACAGTGCAGTTACATGTCGCCGACAGTGCAACTTCGTAATAAAAATGTTGTTGTTGTTGTTGTGGTCTTCAGTCCTGAGACTGGTTTGATGCAGCTCTCCATGCTACCCTATCCTGTGCAAGTTTCTTCATCTCTCAGTACTTACTGCAACCTACATCCTTCTGAATCTGTTAGTGTATTCATCTCTTGGTCTCCCTCTACGATTTTTACCCTCCACATTGCCCTCCAATGCTAAATTTGTGATCCCTTGATGCCTCAGAACATGTCCTACCAACCGGACCCTCCTTCTTGTCAAGTTGTGCCACAAACTCCTCTTCTCCCCAATTCTGTTCAATACCTCCTCATTAGTTATGTGATCTACCCATCTAATCTTTAGCATTCTTCTGTAGCACCACATTTCGAAAGCTTCAATTCTCTTCTTGTCTAAACTATATATCGTCCATGTTTCTCTTCCATACATGGCTACACTCCATACAAATACTTTCAGAAATGACTTCCTGACATTTAAATCTATACTCGATGTTAACAAATTTCTCTTCTTCAGAAACGCTTTCCTTGCCATTGCCAGTCTACATTTTATATCTTCTCTACTTCGACCATCATCAGTTATTTTGCTCTCCAAATAGCAAAAATCCTTTACTACTTTAAGTGTCTCGTTTCCTAATCTAATTCCCTCAGCACCACCCGACTTAATTCGACTGCATTCCATTATCCTCGTTTTGCTTTTGTTGATGTTCATCTTATACTCTCCTTTCAAGACACTGTCCATTCCGTTCAACTGCTCTTCCAAGTCCTTTGCTGTCTCTGACAGAATTACAA
Organism: Schistocerca nitens; assembly: GCF_023898315.1. Lineage (NCBI taxonomy): Eukaryota > Metazoa > Arthropoda > Insecta > Orthoptera > Acrididae > Schistocerca > Schistocerca nitens. The sequence goes on from NC_064617.1 coordinate 870,862,800, forward strand.
TGTCATCGGCGAACCTCAAAGCTTTTATTTCTTCTCCACGGATTTTAATACCTACTCCGAATTTTTCTTTTGTTTCCTTTACTGCTTGCTCAATATACAGATTGAATAACATCGGGAAGAGGCTACAACTCTGTCTCACTCGCTTCCCAACCACTGCTTCCCTTTCATGCCCCTCGACTCTTATAACTGCTATCTGGTTTCTGTACAAATTGTAAATACAAAATTATTGAGGCTTTCGTGGCCACTTGTTGACAAACTGCCTATTGGCTTCTGTCTCGGGTTCTTCGCATTAGATGAACGTCGGCCGAAGAACCCGAGACAGAAGCCAATAGGCAGTTTGTCAAATTGTAAATAGCCTTTCGCTCCCTGTATTTTACCCCTACCACCTTTAGTATTTGAAAGAGAGTATTCCAGTCAACATTGTCAAAAGCTTTCTCTAATTCTACAAATGCTAGAAACGTAGGTTTGCCTTTCCTTAATCTTTCTTCTAAGATAAGCCGTAAGGTCAGTATTGCCTCACGTGTTCCAGTACTTCTACGGAATCCAAACTTATCTTCCCCGAGGTCGGCTTCTACAAGTTTTTCCATTCGTCTGTAAAGAATTCGTGTTAGTATTTTGCAGCTGTGACTTATTAAACTGATAGTTCGGTAATTTTTACATCTGTCAACATCTGCTTTCTTCGGGATTGGAATTACTATATTCTTCTTGCATGCTGAAGATAAGGTGGGTAGATCACGTAACTAATGAGGAGGTATTGAATAGGATTGGGGAGAAGAGAAGTTTGTGGCACAACTTGACTAGAAGAAGGGATCGGTTGGTAGGACATGTTCTGAGGCATCAAGGGATCACAAATTTAGCATTGGAGGGCAGTGTGGAGGGTAAAAATCAAAGAGGGAGACCAAGAGATCAATACACTAAGCAGATTCAGAAGGATGTAGGCTGCAGTAGGTACTGGGAGATGAAGAAGATTGCACAGGATAGAGTAGCATGGAGAGCTGCATCAAACCAGTCTCAGGACTGAAGACCACAACAACAACAACAACAACAATATTCTTCTTGAAGTCTGAGGGTATTTCGCCTGTTTCATACATCTTTCTCACCAAATGGTAGAGTTTTGTCAGGACTGGCTTTCTCAAGGCCGTCAGTAGTACTAATGGAATGTTGTCTACTCCTGGGGCCTTGTTTCGGCTCAGGTCTTGCAGTGCTCTGTCAAACTCTTCACGCACTATCGTATCTCCCATTTCATCTTCATCTACATTCTCTTCCATTTCCATAATATTGTCCTCAAGTACATCGCCCTTGTACAGACCCTCTATATACTCCTTCCACCTTTCTGCTTTCCCTTCTTTGCTTAGAACTGGGTTTCCATCTGAGCTCTTGATATTCATACAAGCGGTTCTCTTTTCTCCAAAGGTCACTTTAATTTTCCTGTAGGTAGTGAGATAAACCTCTACATGCTTACATTTGTCCTCTAGCCATCCCTGCTTAGCCATTTTGCACTTCCTGTCGATCTCATTTTTGAGCCGTTTGTATTCCTTTTTGCCTGCTTCATTTACTGCATTTTTATATTTTCTCCTCTCATCAATTAAATTCAACATTTCTTCTGTTACCCAAGGATTTCTACTAGCCTACCTACTTGATCCTCTGCTGCCTTTATTACTTCATCCCTCAGAACTACCCATTCTTCTTCTACTGTATTTCTTTCCCCCATTCCTGCCAATTGTTCCCTTATGCTCTCCCTGAAACTCTGTACAACCTCTGGTTCTTTCAGTTTATCCAGGTCCCATCTCCTTCAGTTCCCGCCTTTTTGCAGTTTCTTCGGTTTTAATCTACAGTTCATAACCAATAGATTGTGGTCAGAGTCCCCATCTGCCCCTGGAAATGTCTTACAATTTAAAACCTGGTTCCTAAATCTCTGTCTTACCATTATATAATCTATGTGATATTTTTTAGTATCTCCGGGATTCTTCCATGTATACAACCTTCTTTTGTGATTCTTGAACCAAGTGTTAGCTATGATTAAGTTATGCTCTGTGCAAAGTTCTACCAGGCGACTTCCTCTTTCATTTCTTACCCCCAATTCATATTCACGTACTATGTGTCCTTCTCTCCATTTTCCTACTCTCGAATTCCAGCCACCCATGACTATTAAATTTTCGTTTCCCTTCACTACCTGATTAATTTCTTTTATCTCATCATACATTTCATCAATTTCTTCATCATCTGCAGAGCTAGTTGACATATAAACTTGAACTACTGTAGTAGGCGTGGGCTTCGTGTCTATCTTGGCCACAATAATGTGATCACTATGCTGTCTGTAGTAGCTTACCCGCACTCCTATTTTTTTATTCATTATTAAACCTACTCCTGCATTACCCCTATTTGGTTTTGTATTTATAACCCTGTATTCACCTGAGCAAAAGTCTTGTTCCTCGTGCCACCGAACTTCGCTAATTCCCACTATATCTAACTTTAACCTATCCATTTCCCTTATTAAATTTTCTAACCTACCTGCCCGATTAAGGGATCTGACATTCCACGCTCCGATCCGTAATAAGAATACCGAATTTAAAAAGTGATTCGGCTAAGAAACGTGGTATGAAACTGATATTTCCAACTCCGTCACGCCGCTGCTAGATATTTCTGCAGTATTTGTAACGCGTTCTGTCTCAAAGCCATGTCAGAGGTTCGGCGATATATTGACTGGGTTATAAGCGATGGTTGATTGAGAAGGATCACAAAAAGTAGATGGTGTGCTGATTGAGGTCGTGACAAATGTACACTAGCTTTTCAGATCTCTAGTGTTTTGCTATCTGCTAGAAATTCTGTCTGGGATTTGGAATCAAGTCTTCCCATTCAGCCACATACCTGTGTTGGATGCTATGGAGAAGTCCTTTAATGGTTACAGCCTCTAGTGAATCATACACTCCTGGAAATGGAAAAAAGAACTCATTGACACCGGTGTGTCAGACCCACCATACTTGCTCCGGACACTGCGAGAGGGCTGTACAAGCAATGATCACACGCACGGCACAGCGGACACACCAGGAACCGCGGTGTTGGCCGTCGAATGGCGCTAGCTGCGCAGCATTTGTGCACCGCCGCCGTCAGTGTCAGCCAGTTTGCCGTGGCATACGGAGCTCCAGCGCAGTCTTTAACATTGGTAGCATGCCGCGACAGCGTGGACGTGAACCGTATGTGCAGTTGACGGACTTTGAGCGAGGGCGTATAGTGGGCATGCGGGAGGCCGGGTGGACGTACCGCCGAATTGCTCAACACGTGGGGCGTGAGGTCTCCACAGTACATCGATGTTGTCGCCAGTGGTCGGCGGAAGGTGCACGTGCCCGTCGACCTGGGACCGGACCGCAGCGACGCACGGATGCACGCCAAGACCGTAGGATCCTACGCAGTGCCGTAGGGGACCGCACCGCCACTTCCCAGCAAATTAGGGACACTGTTGCTCCTGGGGTATCGGCGAGGACCATTCGCAACCGTCTCCATGAAGCTGGGCTACGGTCCCGCACACCGTTAGGCCGTCTTCCGCTCACGCCCCAACATCGTGCAGCCCGCCTCCAGTGGTGTCGCGACAGGCGTGAATGGAGGGACGAATGGAGACGTGTCGTCTTCAGCGATGAGAGTCGCTTCTGCCTTGGTGCCAATGATGGTCGTATACGTGTTTGGCGCCGTGCAGGTGAGCGCCACAATCAGGACTGCATACGACCGAGGCACACAGGGCCAACACCCGGCATCATGGTGTGGGGAGCGATCTCCTACACTGGCCGTACACCACTGGTGATCGTCGAGGGGACACTGAATAGTGCACGGTACATCCAAACCGTCATCGAACCCATCGTTCTACCATTCCTAGACCGGCAAGGGAACTTGCTGTTCCAACAGGACAATGCACGTCCGCATGTATCCCGTGCCACCCAACGTGCTCTAGAAGGTGTAAGTCAACTACCCTGGCCAGCAAGATCTCCGGATCTGTCCCCCATTGAGCATGTTTGGGACTGGATGAAGCGTCGTCTCACGCGGTCTGCACGTCCAGCACGAACGCTGGTCCAACTGAGGCGCCAGGTGGAAATGGCATGGCAAGCCGTTCCACAGGAGTACATCCAGCATCTCTACGATCGTCTCCATGGGAGAATAGCAGCCTGCATTGCTGCGAAAGGTGGATATACACTGTACTAGTGCCGACATTGTGCATGCTCTGTTGCCTGTGTCTATGTGCCTGTGGTTCTGTCAGTGTGATCATGTGATGTATCTGACCCCAGGAATGTGTCAATAAAGTTTCCCCTTCCCGGGACAATGAATTCACGGTGTTCTTATTTCAATTTCCAGGAGTGTATTTCTGGCACTCTTCTATCTCGATATGGGTCACCTTTCTCTAACCTATCTGCTACAGTAAAATTCCAACGTGGTTTTAGGTAGTACCTATTCATTTTGCAACTACTGCCATTTCTGCAGCTTTATGCATGCGATCGTTCCAATTTAAGTTGGAAGTGAGTAGAAGTCGGAGAATACTGTATCTACCACCTTCTGCAACCCGTGTAGAAACAGGCTAAGCTGAGTTAGTGCGACAGGACTGTTTTTTGATCATTCAATGAAAACGGGGAACATATTGTCATAGCTCCACCAACTGTGCACGATGTATAAGGTCAGCGCCAAATGAATCCCACTCCTGCAACACTAGGTAGTGTGAAAGACAGTGTGGTAACTGGGAGAAGGACGAGGATTTTGCTACTGCATTGTGATGCTTCTCCAAACTACACACAGATACTGCAGTCTGAAGCAGATTCGTGCCCCTCAGTGCCCATTCACCTCTGTCACTCCAACATGCTATATCAACTTTATTCTGTGCCATCCAACAGAGAAAAATTAGGAACTATGAAAGCTCCATCAACTTCATACGATAGAGAACTCGATAAGTTTTTTACCACATCTCTCTCCTCCCATACGTCGAAGACAAATACTGCATGCATGGCGACACCAAGCATATGTGACGATACTATTAAATATACAGGTATTGATCCTCTGCACAGACCAGTTTAATGTTACATCACCTGTGGCAATGATGAGAGGACGAACATATCCCACAGACTATATTGTAAGTTGCAAGAGACATTCCCTATGACCCTGTGTTGTTTGAAACAGTGCTTTTTTTTCTACTGAAACATGCTTTGTACACTGCCATACATTTTGTTTCTCTGCCACGACTTCGAGGTCTGTGTCAGATTCTAAACTGACATTAACACATTCTGACCCATTGCCTCTCGCAGAGAAGTAGACGTTGCATGGTGTAAATCATATTGTTACTACTGCTACCATTACATGCCACACACACTGGATGATTTTAAATAAAAGACAGATGGCTGCATTCCGTTTAGACTGATTCCTCATACTGCAGTCATGTACACGATCACTGTTTTGATGCTAGCCAATCCCAGAAGGTGTTGCCCCTCCACCAAAACTCTTTCTCCATCTCAAAAAAGCGACGTCAGTCAGTCATTATGTGGTACCCAACAGCATAACAGCGAACGGATGGGATGGAAAAGACATCATCGATGTACTGTAATAATAAGCATCACAGTTGATAGTGCGAACAGTTTTAGTAATTTTACAGTAATTTTAACACCGACCAATGATGCGACAGCATTTTGCCAATTTCAGTACTATCGCTGAACCGCCCCTTCTCTACTTTGCGAGTATCATTGCGAATGTAGATAGATGACTGTCCAGTACGTTCATTCACTGTTAATTCTCGAACAAATATATCATCAAAGTATACCAGACACTGCTCTACATATTTCTTGCACCTCAAGCATATTGCATAATTTATGATCTATCTCTATGCGGATGGGAGTCAAAGAGCATTCTTGCAGTCTTAGGATAAAATTAGAGACTGAAAGACCCCCTCACACTGTCTTTGACCAACACACCCTGCAGCACCGTTACCGATTTAATCTGCAGCTGACCAGAAGTAGACCACTACATTCCAAGTCTCGTGAATGAATGGAACTTGCCGAGTCCTCGCCCATCCAAGTGCACAAGATTTCTGCAGATGTGCCCATGTGGAGGAGGTTAGCACCCCCTATCTGTGTATAGTAGCACATTTGAAAGTGTTTTAATAGCAGACGATTAAGAAGAACAAGAAATTGGTGGTTTTTATGCATGATACAGCTCCAGATGGACGGAGTTCGAAGCATTTTACGTAAATCATAACACTGATTTTCAGTACGGTTTCGTAACATATACTGTGTTCGAACATTACGAATTGTCTCGAAGGAAACGATTTATAGACAGTCAACAGGGATTCAGAAAATATCGTTCTTGTGAAACACAACTAGCTCTTTATTTTCATGAAGTAATATGCACTATCGACAGTGGGTTCAAATGGTTCAAATGGCTCTGAGCACTATGGGACTTAACATCTATGGGTATCAGTCCCCTAGAACTTAGAACTACTTAAACCTAACTAACCTAAGGACATCACACAACACCCAGTCATCACGAGGCAGAGAAAATCCCTGACCCCGCCGGGAATCGAACCCGGGATCGACAGTGGGTCTCAAATTGATTCCACCTTTCTAGATTTCCAGAAGGCTCTTGACAACCCTCCTCACAAGTGGCTTCTAATCAAATTGCGTGCCTCTGTTGTGAAAAATGGACTCGTGATTTCCTGTCAGAAAGGTCGCAATACGAAGTTACCCATGGAAAGTAATCGAGTAAAACAGAAGTGATATCTGGGCTTCCCCGACGAACTGTTATAGGCCCTCAGCTGTTTCCAGTGCTTAGTTTTAATATCATTCTTATGGGTTTGGCATTACCTATAGCTGATCTTACAAGATTAAATTTGTTTACGTTTATAGGGTTGACCGTACAAATCCAGTTGATGTTATTCCTTTTTTAGAATTTAGCTGACCGTGATCATGTGTCTAATGGATTAAGCAATCGAACTATTAATTTCTTCTCCTAGAGTAGCTAAATGAAACAGCAACAAGATTCGAACCAGTGTCCCTCAGACAACAGGAACTGTATGTGGCAAGATAAACAAAAGCAGCCGCCAATCAAAAACTGACAAACAATTTCAGAACATATGTAAAAAAAAAAGAAAAAAAACAAACTTTAAAACTTGAGAAATGGAAACAACATGTGGGATTTTCTTTATGCTAAAAATTCGTGCATATTATAAAAGTAGATGTAAACAATTCCGTTAAGAACGCTTGTGTGAAATTGCAAACTGCAATGCTTGGCGAGTTGTGGCATTACGATCTTTGAAGTTCTAACAACAGCCATATGAAAGGTCAGAGAGCTGCATCGCTGCACCAGGCGTACTGGCTACGAATGTAACAGTACGTGTCTGAGATGCGTCAGAAAATGACGGTGGAACAACGATACAACATCCAGTTTTGTGTTAGGTTATGTATTTGTGGGCGAGAATTCGTCGAATTTGACCTGAATACCGAGAGGCAGGTTCTTGGTTTCTCCTCCACGGCAAAGCACCAGCCCATAATGCGAAGATCATGCACATGCACGAAGTTTTGCCCAGCAAACAGATCACGGTCCTGGATCATCCGCCGAATTCGCCGGTTTGGGCACCAGCCGAATTCTGGTCGTTCCCCAAATTGAACTTGGCAATAAAAGGATACAGTTAAGGAAATCCAAGAAAACTGCACTGCAGTACTAAATGCAACTCCTAAAAAGGATTACAGTGATTGCTTCAAAACACTTTTACACCAATTTCAGCTGTGTATCTATTCCAGGGTAGACTATTTTGAATAAACACAGTAATTTTATGAACATAATTCACAACTTTTATTATTCGTAGCATTAGTTCTAACGGAACTGGAACACATTGTTTATGGGTCTATATTCCACATTTCCTCTTAAACCACTGGACTGATGTCAACCAAACTTAATACACATATTACTTATCATCTGGACAGAAATAATGTGGGGTTAAGGACTGTTCACTTCTCAAAGAACTGGGGGTGGGAGTGAAAAAGAAGCATAGCTCACGACGCACAGATAGCCAGACTATAGTCATCCACTATTTCAGAATGAGAGAAGATAGTTACTTTCAAGTAACTTTACACATAATTTCAAACATTTACGAGAACTTTTCTCGCTGACACGCTCCACGAAATGACGAAAGGAAAGAAATTTATAGCTTGCTACATTTTAGCTGTTCATGAAGTAAAACTGCCGCATCAGGCATGACCTTTTAATTTATTACTTCTGTATTACTTACTCTATTCACAACACATTTTGGTGACAGTATTCACATATACCGCTGGATGTACTTGCAAATATGTGTCGTTGTACCACATGTAGTTCAGGATAGATGACCTTATAAACATTGAACTGATACAGTGGTTCGCAGGAGAGCTTCTGTAAAGTCTGGAAGGTAGGAGACGAGGTACTGGCGGAAGTAAAGTTGTGAGGACGGGGCGTGAGTCATGCTTGGGTAGCTCAGTTGGTAGAGCACTTGCCTGCGAAAGGCAAAGGTCCCGAGCACGAGTCACGGTCCGGCACACAGTTTTAATCTGCCAGGAAATTTCACATATGGATTTGATAAACAATGTGCAAGATTCACAATCACAGCTTGCCATTCAACTAGAAGTTTACTTGAGTGCCACCAGGTGGTAGCACACTGCAGCGAACTCTTATCCCCGCTCGCTTGGCATAAATCCCGCTAGATGACAGCACACTCCTCAGAGCCCGCACTGCTAGCCGCGCGGTCTAACGCGCTGCTTCCCGAGCGGGAAGGTATGCCGGTCCCCGGCACGAGTCCGCCCGGCGGATTAAAGTCGAGGTCCAGGGCGCCGGCCAGCCAGTGGATGGTTTTTAAGTCGGTTTTCCATCTGCCTCGGCGAATGCGGGCTGGTTCCTCTTACGCCGCCTCTGTTACACTATGTCGACGATTACAGCGCAGACACTTTTTCCACGTAAGCGTACATCATAATTGCTCTACCACGCAAACATTTGGGGTTACAATCGTCTGGTATGAGACGTTCCCAGGGGGTCCACTGTGGGGCGCACCGCACAATAACCCTGGGTTTTGTGTGGGGCGGCGGTGGGGCTGGTAGACTGCTGTGGCCAGCTGTGGGGTTGTGAACCACTGAGGGCTGCGGCGGCACGAAGCCTCTCCGTCGTTTCTAGGTCCCCAATTCAATACGCAATACACACACACTCCTCAGATATGCTAATTCAGTCGCTATATACTGTTGTAAAATTAGATTGGTCGTCAGTATATGCTATATTTGTACTGTTAGTAAACCTATTTTGTGTGTATTATGTATTTTATCATACAGTAATCCATTTGAGGCGCTGAGAATCATAATGGCCTAAAGAACATTACCGTCGATTGTGAGACTGTAGCATTTATTCAGATGGTTCAAATGACTCTAAGCGCTATGGGACTTATCATCTGAGGTCATCAGTCTCCTAGACGTAGAACTGCTTAAACCTAACTAACCTAGGGACATCACACACATCCATGCCCGAGGCAGGATTCGAACCTGCGACCGTAGCACTAGCGCAGTTCTGGACTGAAGCGCCTAGAACCGCTCGGCCACAGCGGCCGGCATTTATTCATGTTTCTGAAATTTGTTGATCTTATCTGTGCTGTACACCCACACTGTATATATGAAAATTGACGAATGGCTGTATCATTGGTTTCTCTGATATTCACTTAAATGTAGGATCGACGGCGGTGTGCTTTAGGCCCTTATGGATCTCAGCACCTCATTTTTATTCTAGTCAAGTAACCCTGTTGGTAGACATTACTACCAGAATTTAATCATTTCCACAAACGGCACTTTGTGTTTGGACTTGGATGTTTAGTGTGCGAGAATCAGATTTCGTGTGTACTGTAAACATAAACTATGTCGAATCTATTTTAAATGCTAACAAAATGGTTCAAATGGCTCTGAGCACTATGGGACTTAACTGCTGAGGTCATCAGTCCCCTAGAACTTACAACTACTTAAACCTAACTAACCTAAGGACATCACACACATCCATGCGCGAGGCAGGATTCGAACCTGCGACCATAGCGCCCGCGCGGTTCCAGACTGTAGCACCTAGAATCGCTCATCCACTCCGGCCAGCTAAATGCTAACGGAAAAGTAAAGCTATGAGGAGGGGTGGTGAGTCGCGCTTGGGTAGCTCAGTCGATGGAGCACTTCCGCGAGTTCGAGTCTCGGTCCGGCACACAACTTTAACCTGCCAGGAAGTTTCATATTAGCGCACACTCCGCTGCAGAGTGAAAATCTCATCCTGGGAACAGAAAAGTAAATTACCAGGAGAAGTGAACCGCAAAGGAACTAGAGCCTCTGAGAACAGATCCTTTGATTGAGAGAGCGACGAAATCAAACAAGCGTGACTACAAGCGAACATTTCTACTGTACAGTTAGCCCAGAATGTTGTGTGAGTGCAGCGTAAGAATATCTGATTTTCAGGCCGGAAGTAAATTCGTGAACTAATACATCTGTCAGGGATCTTGTACATTTGTCTGAAAAAATGGAAAAGCAAGAAAACTTTCACTTACACAAAAATGCCGAAAAAATGGAAAATCAAGAAAACTCTCACTTACACAAAAATGCGAGATGGAGAGTTGAGAAAGTTTGCACATTATCTCGTTATTGTCATAAACCGTACTTAATTATGTAGGAAAAAAAAACAAAATTCCACAAAAACAATTCTTTCTATTGTCGGAGAAGTTATGGTTGGCTCTGAGCATTATGAGACTTTACTTCTGAGGTCATCAGTCCCCTAGAACTTAGAACTACTTAAACCTAACTAACCTAAGGACATCACACACATCCATGCCCGAGGCAGGATTCGAACCTGCGACCGTAGCGGTCGCGCGGTTCCAGACTGTAACGCCTAGAATCGCTCGGAGAAGTTATGCATCATCTTATTATTATTACTATTATTATTATTGCTGGCAGTGGCTGTAATTATATAGACTTGTTGATAAGCATAACCGGTATTCAGCAGTTGCTATTAAGTCCACACTCTCAAATTTATCTGAATCTAAAAATTTGTGAACACCCCGAATGTATACTCACGCGCCACTACTGATTCTACCCCGTGCGAAGTCATCCAAATGTTGTCTCGCGGCGGTGTGGTAAAGAAGAACATCGCCACAGTGCAGTTTAACTGGTCGCTGATAGACACACAGACAGACACTGTCTTTTCACGTTCCTTCAACTGCCTCGTGTTGCGGGTCCAGCCCCTTTTGGAGCTGTAGTCACGTAGACCTCACACCATGCGACGTCCGGCTGTCTTTGCACGATTGGGAGACCCCTGGCAACGTGCTGCAGCACTTTCATTCATTTCCGCAGAACAGTTAATATGTTATGTTTCTTTATCTATCTCGTCCTGAAGGGTTGCAGACGTCCTCCCGTTCCTGTCCCAGGTTTTCAAGACTGCAGCCGGCCTGCTTACTTTCTGGGGCGCTTCTACCGCAGAGTAGATCAAGTCGACCTACATTTACATCTGAATCTAGATAGACTTCTACACTCTACTAGCCACCCTTCGGCGCATGGAGGAGGGTACGTCTGGTTTCGCAGTTTTTTTTTCATATAATGAGGGATAATTCGAGAAAGGTGTGTGTGTGGGGGGGGGGGGGAGGGGTCCGGGGGGGGGGGGGGAAATCAGATAATGTACGCTCTTCGAATTTAAAACTAAGCTTCTCTGCGATCCCGGCGCCTCTATTGTATCGAATATAGTTGGAGTTTGAGGAGCATATCCACAACTCTCTAGCAGTAACTAAACGACCCCGCAGTTAGATTAGATACGGTGTGCTTTTCGTTCCAGTGGATCCATAGTGAATAAATCATCCAGTATGTAGACACATATCAGGAAGACAAGAATACGCAATAAAATTTCAAAAGAAAAACAGATATGCTATTATGCCTTCCACAGATCCCAACTAAAATGGTCCTCATAAACGTGGAATAAGTCAAAAAACCTTGACCATATTTTCATTTAGAAGTTAATAGCAAATCTGTCGCAAAACATGTAAATGTTTAGCACAGTAAGATGAGTATTATGATAACTGTTGGGCTATTGTAGCCAGCTGTGAGCAATTGTTCATCTTCGCTAGTGTGAAACACATCTATATTGAACAAGTGCTTGTAGGTCTTAAGCTATGTATTTTAGAGGCCACGTTTACCAGCCATTTCCACTTACTTGGGTCCATACTGTCACCTCTGAAAGTTGTGTATACTACAATGTTAGCAACAACAATACAGGCACAGATATTCCACTGTCAGAGGTATCACAACTAATGTTCAAATGGCTCTAAGCACTATGGGACTTAACATCTGAGGTCATCAGTCCCCTAGACTTCGAACTACTTAAACCTAACTAACCTAAGGACACCATACACATCCATGCCCGAGGCAGGATTCGAACCTGCGACCGTAGCAGCAGTGCGGTTCCGGACTGAAGCGCCTAGTACCGCTCGGCCACAGCGGCTGGCGGTATCAGAACAGTCTTCGCTTATAATGTAGACAATTTTAGACCTATGTCTATGCCATCAGTGTTTGCTAAAGTTATTGAAAAGGCTGTATATGTAAGTATAATTAATCATTTTATGTCCCACTATTTGCTATCAAATGTACAGTTCGGCTCTAGAAGTCATGTAACGACTGAAAATGCTATATTCTTTTTTATCTATGAGGTACTGGGTGGGTTAAACAAGAGGTTTCGAACGCTAGGCATATTTTTCCATTTAACTAAGACCTTTGATTGTGTTGATCACACGAGCGGTCTAAGGCGCTGCAGTCATGGACTGTGCGGCTGGTCCCGGCGGAGGTTTGAGTCCTCCCTTGGGCATGTGTGTGTGTGTTTGTCCTTAGGATAATTTAGGTTAAGTAGAGTGTAAGCTTAGGGACTGATGACCTTAGCAGTTAAGTCCCATAAGATTTCACACACATTTGAACATTTGTGTTGATCACAAAATGTTGCTGCAGAAGTTGGACCATTACGGAATACAGGGAGTAGCTCACAATTAATTCACCTCTTACTTTAGCAACAGACAGCAAGAGGTCATTATTCACAGTGTTGAGAACGGCTGTGATGTGAGGTTTGAGTGTGGTACGGTCAAATGGGGAGGGGGGGGGGGCACAGATCGGTGTTGGGGGGACTCCTGGTCCTTACCTATATAAATGACATGTCCTCTAGTATTACGGGTAACTCAAAAATATTTCTGTTTGCTGATGACACTAGCTTGGTAGTAAAGGACGTAGTGTGCAACATTGGCTCGGTCTCAAATAGCGCAGTTCATGAGCTAAGTTCATGGCTTGTAGAAAATAATCTAATGCTGATTCTCAGTAAGACTCAGTTTTTACAGTTTCTAACAAACAATTCAACAAAACTTAACGTTTTAATTTCACAAAATGGGAATATGGGTAGTGAAACTGAACAGTTCAAATTTCTAGGTGTTCCGGTAGATAGTAAACAGTCATGGAAAGCCCACGTTCAGGACCTTGTTCATAGAGTTAATGCTGCCATTTCTACTATTCGAACGGTATCTGAAGTAAGTGTTCGTTTGACACGAAAATTAATCTACTTTCATTATTTTCATTCGCTTATGTCGTACGGTATTATATTTTGGGGTAACTCTTCCCATTCTAAGAGAATATTTTTGGCTCAGAACCGGGCATCTTGTCGACCCCTGTCCACGAGTCTGGGTATTTTTACATTGGTCTCTCAATATATATATTCCATACTGTCATTTATTGTTAACAATATTAGCTTATTCCCAAGAATAAGCAGCTTTCACTCAGTTAACACTCGACGGAAATCTAACGTGCATTTGGATCGGACTTCTTTAATTGTGCAGAAAGGTGTGCAGTATGCTGCTACATCCATTTTCAAAAAGCTACCACAAGAATTCAAAAATCTTACCAGTAATCCACGCGCTTTCAAATCGAAACTGAAGAGTTTCCTCATGGGTCACTCCTTCTATACTGCCGAGGAGTTCCTTGAAAAATTAAGCTGATTCCTTGGTTATGGTGTTAACTGCGTTTATTTAAACTTATGGCTTGACATTCATGGATTCATAAACATTTTATTTTATCTGTTATTTCTTTTATGTTGTAATTTCATGTACTGACATGTTACATGACCTTGGAGATTTGTTCCTCAATTTGGTCTTACGTAAACTGACCTGTAAATAAATAAACAAATATATAATATGGGCTACGGAACAACCACATGAAGCTGTACAACATGAGAGGGACTCTCCAATTTTTAATGTGTTCTGTGTAGTTTCACGGGAAAAGGTGTATGGTCCATTTTTCTTTGCCGAGAACACTGTTACAGGAAGCACATATCACGACATGATTGAGAACTTTCTTTTCCCACAGCTGGAGACAGATTCGAACGACTTCATTTACCAACAGGATGGGACACCTCCACACTGTCATCTGGAAGTGCGGGCATTTTTAAATCAAAGGATTACTGAACGCACTGGACCAAATGACTCAGCCTTACATTACTGGTCTCCAGGGTCACCGGATTTGACTGTATGTGATTATTTCTTGTGGGAGTTTATAAAAACTCTGTTTATGTGCCTCCATTACCAACAACAATGAATGAAATGAGACATCGCATAACAGCAGCTGTGGAAGCTGTAACTCAAGACATGCTTGCTGCAGTGTTGGAACAATTTGAATACCGCATTGATGTATGCCGTGCATTTCAAGGGGGCACATTGAACACCTATGAAAAGGTATGAAAAAAAAAAACTTTTTGAGTTTCCAGTGCATCAAAAAACAAAATTCATTCTATATGTTTATTAGTTCCGGAAATATAGACGTGCCAAATCGGATAATTCTTTTTGACATACCCTGTCTTCTGGATAAGAACCCACGACCGAAAACGCTATCCAGCGACACAGAGCGTCAAAGTTGTAGGCACCGGTGCGTGATAATATATGTATATACAGGGTGATTTCGTGATTATGTTACAAACTTTCGTGGGTGATGGAGACGGATGAATGTATCAATTTTAGGTAAGGGTTTCTGGTTCGGAAACGAACGAGTCGAAAGTCAGAAACGAACATCATTCTGATACCCCTGACAATCTAATAAATGTACCGGTACTGTTATTGCTAACATTGTAGGTTATGCAACTTTCTCCGCGAGGGGTAACCGCGTGGTCTGCGGCGGCCTGTCACGGTTCGCGCGGCTACCTCCGTCGGAGGTTCGAGTCCTCCCTCGGGCATGGGGGTGTGTATGTTGTCCTTAGCGTAAGTTAGTTTAAGTTAGATTAAGTAGCGTGTAAGCTTAGGGACTGATGACCTCAGCAGTTTTGTCCCATAAGATCTTACCACAAAATTCCAACTATGCAACTTTCAGAGGTGGCAGTATGGACCAAATCAAGAAAAAAAGATCAGTAAACACCCATTCTACAATGCATACCTAAGGAGCTGTGAGAAATTTGTTCATCTTCGCTAGTGTGAAACACATCTGTATTGAACAAGTGCTCCTAGTTTGAGAGGTGGCAGAAGCCCCCTCTCATATTTCTATCTTACTCTGAGTAATTCGATTTTCCTATCTAATTGCATGAGGTGAAAAGTTGCTATTCCTTCACACGCGGACTTCCCACGCAGCGTCTCTCGTCACCCGGGTGGTCCGGGTGTCCGTCCCACATCACACTTTGTTGGGTTTGTGTGCGGTTTCTGTACCACAACAAATGGTGTATGTAATTACAGCGTTGGAACGACGTTGTTGAAATTTTATGTTTAAGTATAAAAATATTGGGAGTGGATTATTTTTATTGTGCATTTTCAGATAAATTGGTTTTTCATGAATGATCACGAGAAGTAAGGCACGACTATTATCGAGCGAAGCTAAAACAAAAGAGGATAGCATAATGGATAAGGGGCAGGATACTGACGGGGACAGGTTCGGAGATGAGATGGGTACATTTTTAGCAGGACAGGACGACAGGGTCATTGATGAGGAAGGTTATTTGGACGCGATCTTAGAGCAACATCGCGACCGTGATTATGATAGTGAGGTAGAGGATGAAACAGAGACAGGCACACAGGTCGAGACGGTAGCAGAAGCTTATAGTCAAACGAACGAGTGCAGACAGAGGCCAGCTCGGTCACGTTAGAGCTCTAGCGCCCAGGTGTCCAGAGTTACAGCGCCCATGTGTGACGAGGATCAAAAAGATGACATAAACCCAATACTGAGCTTCCTACGATCAATGAAAGAAGAAGCTGACGAACAACGCAAGAAGGAGAAGGAAGAAGATGAGAAACAGCGTAAGAAGGGGAAGGAAGAATCTGAGAAACAGCGTAAGAAGGAGAAGGAAGGGGCTGACGAACAGCGTAAGAAGGACACTGAGGCAATAATTTCGCATATAGGGGAAATTGGTGGGGAATTACTAACAACAAAGAAAGAATGTGGAGAAGCAAAACAAATGTCAATGGTAGCACAAAAAGTAGCAGGCCTAGCCAAAACGGCAGCAACAGGGGCAATGAAAATCGCAAAAGTAACTTCTCAACTCGCATGTCGCTTGCGACGTGCGACACAAGCCCACTCAAAATTCATAGCGTTCTTAAAAACTCAAGGTAATATTGCGGTTACGAACATCACGAAACGAATGAAAGAAGTAGAGAGTCGGATAGCAAAACTAGAGCGAAACGGGCACACGAGCACTGCACGTTCGGATACCAATGATGGAGTACGCAGAATTGTGTCTCCGAGGAAAAGCCCGCCGTGCTCTAGCCCAGTGACAGAGTGCGGAACTAACAATACACACGGAGAAACAGCTAGTAATAGCTCCAATAATTGTAGCCCACTTAGGAGAGTGAATTCGGAGTGCCACTTCCACTGTGATAGAGAGGTAGCATATCACAGCTATCAGCAAGATAGATCAGGACACTCAGCAGACGTGCAAGTATCGGAAACGAGTGACAACACCAGTGCGAGGATCGGACAGGAGTTTGATCAGAATCACTTTCTGTCGATACTAAAATTCCAGACGTTCATAGATAATAGAGGGTCGATGCATCCGAAGAGCTGGGTGATGCAGTTTACAAATTCATTACCGTCGTCATGGCCAACCCAGGCAAAAATAGAATTCATGTGTGGGCACATCGAAGGCCAAGCCGCGGAAAAGATGCGGGGTGTGGCAGCGACGTGTCGGACTTATCAGGAATTTGTTGATGCGTTCCTGCGGATCTACTGGTCAAAGGAAACGCAAGACAGGATTAAAGAGGAAATAATATTTTGTCCTGAACTGGAAGTGTCCGGGCATAGGAGCGCAACCAAATTTTTGATGATTTACTTAAGAAGAATCAGTTTTTAGATAGTCCATATAGCAATGGAGAAATCATCAAATTTTGCTTTTCCAAATTGCCAGTTAGGTATCAACAGACACTTGTCGGGAAGTGTGGATCTGACATAGAAGCATTCAAGAGTCTATTGCGCGAACTCGAAGTAGTCTTTGATAAACAATCCGCAAAGGATAGGAAGAAGGCGCAAAATAACAAATACCACGGGCCAGCAAGGGAAGACGACAACATATCGCATAATCGCACGGTCAGTTAGGAAACGAGGGTTACGGAAGTCAAGGTTACGCTATTCAAGGTTATGGAAACCAAAGACACGGAAACCAGAACGCCAGGGAACAGTGTCATGCTAGACAAGGAATCTGGGACAGGAGGAATAACGAACGGCAAAACGACCGTAATTGGAGACAGCGAAACCAAGGACAACAGGAGAACCAGGAGATTGAAATTAGACCTGCAAATCCTAATGCACGTCAGAGGAGCGGGAGCCTGACAAGGGATTGGCGCTAGTCCATAGGACTCCTCCAGATCTCTCACACAAAGAAGTTCGTGGAATAATAGTAGTTTAAGTGGTGTACATAGTAGAATAGGCAAGTATATGAACCTTTCTTTGGGGAACAATAATCGTTGCATTAATAGATTAAGATTGTTAAAGTATTAACACGCTGCTCGCATAAGAATTTACTGCTGCTAACTTTTTTTTGTTTATCTTCGCGATCTCCACTGTCGATGGGATAAGAGGCACTGCCTTTCCATGAGCAATGTTTTTGTCCTTTCCTGTCTGGTGTCCATGTTAAGGGAAAATGATGAGTGAGGAGATGTCGCACAAACGAGCGCATACAAGAACGTGCTCTTAGAAGCGTTCTGAGAAGTCGTGATACGCTCCATAGCGGCCACAACCAGTTCGTGAGACGTTCATACCATTGCTTGCAGGCACGCGTCAGTGCACTGCAAGATTGTGGTATATTGCGTGATTTCGAGGATGAATATGGGCAGTATAGTTTTTACAGTGATGCGCCAGCATCGTTGTCTTGCAAGTCGGGGTGAACCTGTGAACGTTTGACTCCAGTGGTGCCCCAGACGGTAGAAAGGCGGGCATAAAGCCTACCATGCCAATGTGCGGGTTGTGGATTTAGCGTGCTGCTCGTGACTGTCACAGATGAATAACCAGGGAATTATACTTGGAGATTCGTGACATAAAGTGTAGCTGGCGTGTGGTGGGCGACGGAATTCTCAACAGGAACCAATCCTGGCTTGGTCATATTACATTGCCTCTGGAAAGGTGTACTTTGATCGCGAAAACCGCATCACATAGAAAAAAGAACTTGCAACTATAATTTATTGTCTTGTATAGGCATGGCTAACCCAGTCTCTGGAGTTTCAGTGAGGCGTAGTGAGAACTCGGAGGCCGTGTCGTACGGCGCGCACATCACTGTCGTCAATAGCGGAGAGCAGTGACATCTCAGCGTAACAGGAATTATGTAAGAGTATTGTATAAGGTAAAAAAAATAAAGGTACCATATACTAGGATAAGTTAAACTGTAGGATTTAACAAGAATTTGATCAACATTGTTGGGGTTTTCTACCACAAGTAGGAATGTTTGGCGAGCGCCTGTTGGAATGCTATTTTTCAAGTCACCAAATCACAGACCCGAGATGGAGGGACGACGGCAAGCGAACGTAGAATAGTTGCATGTTCTTTATAGCTCAGTAAAACTTTAAAACTTCAACCTGCATAATAACATGTCGTTGTTATTGTTGTTGTTGTGGTCTTCAGTCCTGAGACTGGTTTGATGCAGCTCTCCATGCTACTCTATCCTGTGCAAGCTTCTTCATCTCCCAGTACCTACTGCAACCTACATCCTTCTGAATCTGCTTAGTGTATTCATCTCTTGGTTTCCCTCTACAATTTTTACCCTCCACGCTGCCCTCCAATACTAAATTGGTGATCCCTTGATGCCTCAACACATGTCCTACCAACCGATCCCTTCTTCTAGTCAAGTTGTGCCACAAACTTCTCTTCTCCCCAATCCTATTCAATACTTCCTCATTAGTTATGTGATCTACCCATCTAATCTTCAGCATTCTTCAGTAGCACTACATTTCAAAAGCTTCTATTCTCTTCTTGTCCAAACTATTGATCGTCCATGATTCACTTCCATACATGGCTACACTCCATACAAATACTTTCAGAAATGACTTCCTGACACTTAAGTCTATACTCGATGTTAACAAATTTCTCTTCTTCAGAAACGCATTCCTTACCATTGCCAGTCTACATTTTATATCCTTTCTACTTCGACCATCATCAGTTATTTTGCTCCCCAAATAGCATAACTCCTTTACTACTTTAAGTGTCTCGTTTCCTAATCTAATTCCCTCAGCATCACCCGACTTAATTCGACTACATTCCATTATCCTCGTTTTGCTTTTGTTGATGTTCATCTTATACCCTCCTTTCAAGACACTATCCATTCCATTCAACTGCTCTTCCAAGTCCTTTGCTGTCTCTGACAGAATTACAATGTCATCGGCGAACCTCAAAGTTTTTATTTCTTCTCCATGGACTTTAATACCTACTCCGAATTTTTCTTTTGTTTCCTTTACTGCTTGCTCAATATACAGATTGAATAACATCGGGGAGAGACTACAACCCTGTCTCACTCGCTTCCCAACCACTGCTTCCCTTTCATGTCCCTCGACTCTTATAACTGCCATCTGGTTTCTGTACAAATTGTAAATAGACTTTCGCTCCCTGTATTTTACCCCTACCACCTTCAGAATTTGAATGAGCGTACTCCAGTCAACATTGTCAAAAGCTTTCTCTAAGTCTACAAATGCTAGAAACGTAGGTTTGCCTTTCCTTAATCTAGCTTCTAAGATAAGTCGTAGGGTCAGTATTGCCTCACGTGTTCCAGTATTTCTACGGAATCCAAACTGATCTTCCCCGAGGTCGGCTTCTACTAGTTTTTCCATTCGTCTGTAAGGAATTCGTGTTAGTATTTTGCAGCCGTGACTTATTAAACTGATAGTTCGGTAATTTTTACATCTGTCAACACCTGCTTTCTTCGGGATTGGAATTACTATATTCTTCTTGAAGTCTGAGGGTATTTCGCCTGTTTCATACATCTTTCTCACCAAATGGTAGAGTTTTGTCAGGACTGGCTCTCCCAAGGCTGTCAGTAGTTCTAATGGAATGTTGTCTACTCCCGGGGCCTTGTTTCTACTCAGGTCTTTCAGTGCTCTGTCAAACTCTGCACGTAGTATTATATCTCCCACTTCATCTTCATCTACATCCTCTTCCATTTCCATAATATTGTCCTCAAATACATCGCCCTTGTATAGACCCTCTATATACTCCTTCCACCTTTCTGCTTTCCCTTCTTTGCTTAGAACTGGGTTGCCATCTGAGCTCTTGATATTCATACAATTGGTTCTCTTTTCTCTGAAGGTCTCTTTAATTTTCCTGTAGGCTGTATCTGTCTTACCCCTAGTGAGATAAGCCTCTACCTGCTTACATTTGTCCTCTAGCCATGCCTGCTTAGCAATTTTGCGCTTCCTGTCGATATTGTTTTTTAGACGTTTGTATTTCTTTTTGCCTGCTTCATTTACTGCATTTTTATATTTTCTCCTTTCATCAATTAAATTCAATATTTCTTCTGTAACCCAAGGATTTCTACTAGCCCTCGTCTTTTTACCTACTTGATCTTCTGCTGCCTTCACTACTTCATCCCTCAAAGCTACCCATTCTTCTTCTACTGTATTTCTTTCCCCCATTCCTGTCAGTTGTTCCCTTATGCTCTCCCTGAATCTCTGCACAACCTCTGGTTTAGTCAGTTTCTCCTGGTCCCATCTCCTTAAATTCACACCTTTTTGCAGTTTCTTCAGTTTTAATCTACAGGTCATAACCAATAGATTGTGGTCAGAGTCCACATCTGCCCCTGGAAATGTCTTACAATTTAAAACCTGGTTCCTAAATCTCTGTCTTACCATTATATAATCTGTCTGACACCTGTCAGTATCTCCAGGCTTCTTCCATGTATACAACCTTCTTTCATGATTCTTGAACTAAGTGTTAGCTATGATTAAGTTGTGCTCTGTGCAAAATTCTACCAGGCGGCATCCTCTTTCATTTCTTACCCCATATTCACCTACTACGTTTCCTTCTCCCCCTTTTCCTACTGCCGAATTCCAGTCACCCATGACTATTAAATTTTCGTCTCCCTTCACAATCTGAATACTTTCTTTTATTTCATCACACATTTCTTCAATTTCTTCGTCATCTGCAGAGCTAGTCGGCATATAAACTTGTACTACTGTAGTAGGCGTGGGCTTCGTATCTATCTTGGCCACAATAATGCGTTCACTATGCTGTTTGTAGTAGCTTACCCGCATTCCTATTTTCCTATTCATTATTAAACCTACTCCTGCATTACCCCTATTTGATTTTGTGTTTATAACCCTGTAGTCACTTGACCAGAAGTCTTGTTCCTCCTTCCACCGAACTTCACAAATTCCCACTATATCTAACTTTAACCTATCCATTTCCCTTATTAAATTTTCTAACCTACCTGCCTGATTAAGGGATCTGACATTCCACGCTCCGATCCGTAGAACGCCAGTTTTCTTTCTCCTGATAACGACATCCTCTTGAGTAGTCCCCACCCGGAGGTCCGAATGGGGGACTATTTTACCTCCAGAATATTT
Organism: Schistocerca nitens; assembly: GCF_023898315.1. Taxonomy (NCBI): domain Eukaryota; kingdom Metazoa; phylum Arthropoda; class Insecta; order Orthoptera; family Acrididae; genus Schistocerca; species Schistocerca nitens. Next base: position 870,884,830 of record NC_064617.1, read on the forward strand.
TACCCAAGAGGACGCCATCATCATTTAACCATATACACTCCTGGAAATGGGAAAAAGAACACATTGACACTGGTGTGTCAGACCCACCATACTTGCTCCGGACACTGCGAGAGGGCTGTACAAGCAATGATCACACGCACGGCACAGCGGACACACCAGGAACCGCGGTGTTGGCCGTCGAATGGCGCTAGCTGCGCAGCATTTGTGCACCGCCGCCGTCAGTGTCAGCCAGTTTGCCGTGGCATACGGAGCTCCATCGCAGTCTTTAACACTGGTAGCATGGCGCGACAGCGTGGACGTGAACCGTATGTGCAGTTGACGGACTTTGAGCGAGGGCGTATAGTGGGCATGCGGGAGGCCGGGTGGACGTACCGCCGAATTGCTCAACACGTGGGGCGTGAGGTCTCCACATCGATGTTGTCGCCAGTGGTCGGCGGAAGGTGCACGTGCCCGTCGACCTGGGACCGGACCGCAGCGACGCACGGATGCACGCCAAGACCGTAGGATCCTACGCAGTGCCGTAGGGGACCGCACCGCCACTTCCCAGCAAATTAGGGACACTGTTGCTCCTGGGGTATCGGCGAGGACCATTCGCAACCGTCTCCATGAAGCTGGGCTACGGTCCCGCACACCGTTAGGCCGTCTTCCGCTCACGCCCCAACATCGTGCAGCCCGCCTCCAGTGGTGTCGCGACAGGCGTGAATGGAGGGACGAATGGAGACGTGTCGTCTTCAGCGATGAGAGTCGCTTCTGCCTTGGTGCCAATGATGGTCGTATGCGTGTTTGGCGCCGTGCAGGTGAGCGCCACAATCAGGACTGCATACGACCGAGGCACACAGGGCCAACACCCGGCATCATGGTGTGGGGAGCGATCTCCTACACTGGCCGTACACCACTGGTGATCGTCGAGGGGACACTGAATAGTGCACGGTACATCCAAACCGTCATCGAACCCATCGTTCTACCATTCCTAGACCGGCAAGGGAACTTGCTGTTCCAACAGGACAATGCACGTCCGCATGTATCCCGTGCCACCCAACGTGGTCTAGAAGGTGTAAGTCAACTACCCTGGCCAGCAAGATCTCCGGATCTGTCCCCCATTGAGCATGTTTGGGACTGGATGAAGCGTCGTCTCACGCGGTCTGCACGTCCAGCACGAACGCTGGTCCAACTGAGGCGCCAGGTGGAAATGGCATGGTAAGCCGTTCCACAGGACTACATCCAGCATCTCTACGATCGTCTCCATGGGAGAATAGCAGCCTGCATTGCTGCGAAAGGTGGATATACACTGTACTAGTGCCGACATTGTGCATGCTCTGTTGCCTGTGTCTATGTGCCTGTGGTTCTGTCAGTGTGATCATGTGATGTATCTGACCCCAGGAATGTGTCAATAAAGTTTCCCCTTCCTGGGACAATGAATTCACGGTGTTCTTATTTCAATTTCCAGGAGTGTAGTAAACATGCATGGCTCGGGAAAAATTACGGCCGTAGTTTCCCCTTGCTTTCAGCCGTTCGCAGTACTAGCACAACAACGCCGTTTTGGTTAGTGTTACAAGGCCAGATCAGTCAATCATCCAGACTGTTGCCCCTGCAACTACTGAAAAAGCTGCTGCCCCTTTTCAGGAACCACACGTTTGCCTGGCCTCTCAACAGATACCCCTCCGTTGTGGTTGCACCTACCGTACGGCTATCTGTATCACTGAGGCACGCAAGCCTCCCCACCAACGGCAAGGTCCATGGTTCATGGGGAGGGGGGGGGGGCATAATAACATAATTTATTCAAAAGACATAGAATGTAGATCGTTGGCATATGGTAGTTAATTCTTGAGCATATCTACTGTCGATCTATATAATTAATAGTAATATTAGTGCGGGCCTGCACATTTAGTTGTTCATCCAATATAGCGCCACACACCATGTACAGTAGTGAGGTCGGTCTCTACACAAATATCAAGATAGATTATTTCCATGTCTACATTAGATATACCAAGATTTTGTTATAATGATATCCATAGATTGATAACTATAAAATTAAAATAAGAGTGTCTGAAATGACAGACCATCAATGTATCGTTATGTAAATTTATCATAACATAGAAGGTCATGGGAAAACGTTAGGCATAAGATTTTTGTCAGAATTGTGCAGATGACAGGAATCGTGGCAATGCAGAGGCCAGCCGGAGCAAAAAACAAGAGGTCATCGGCTGTCCGCAAGAAGGGGAGCGGCAGCGCGCCACCTGACGAGAAGGGTGCGGCAGCGTCCAGTCTTACAAGCTGACAGTCACCGGGCCATATACCTGAGTGATTAGGCAGCAGACAGCCCTCGCCGGTCCACAAGCGAAAGTGTGGCTGGCCGTTGACACTGACACGCGACCAGCACGCAACAGCCAGCTAGCTCTCCGGATGCGGCAGCCGTTTGGAGGGATTCCCTGCGGCAGACCACGTTGTCGTGAGTACACGAAGATCACATAAGGTGTCAGAACCTGCGCCTCATGTGCCTCAGGACAGAAAGGGACGCTATATAATCACCTATTTGAGTTTTTACAACTCACTAGCATTGGCCAATCTGCATACACAAAGCAGTATCGAGCCACAAACTCTAACGAATTGTCTCATTTCTAACTTCTCCTCTCACTTAGAGAGCAGTTGTAGCAATCGTCGCTCCTAGTTCGATTCTGTCTGGATCACCTCACACACTTGTGGAGTCACTCCACGTGCCATCATCCCTCGTCGAACTGCAATATTGCGAAACGTAAAATACTGTCCAGGGAGAAAAGAGACCTGGACTAGTGATACATCCCAACTAGTACCTCAGAGACATTTAATCGACATGAGGAGAGTCTATGTCTTCCTCCCGTGCTGCCGTGATCATATGTGTGGGTCTTGCTGCAATCACAACAACGTACTGCAGATGCTCCAGCACACCCTATTGCTGTTGCAACAACGTAGCAACAACACCCGACATTTAGCCCTATGTGATGTCAGTACTGTGGCCCCATCCCAAAAGCCCCCCTCTGATGCTCAAGACATGGAACCACGTGCATCAATGCATATGACTCAACATACCAACCCCCTCAGAGAAACTAACGAATTTGTGAAGTGCTTCGAATATTTCTAACAATGCGATTTAGTGCCTCATTCTCAGCACAGTCGTGAACATAGTGCAATGTGCAAGCACAACTTGACACCCCATGAACCTTGTTTTTTTCTTAAATTTCTTTCTCTAGTGTTGTTTTTGTAATGTATGTCATACCCTGTATGTGTTTGTGAATTTGCACTGTAATTCTTATGTAAGTGATAGAGTAGGGCGCACAAATTACAAATTACTGTATTGTTCTCTACACCATTTTTTTTGTATTCTGTATTTTTTGTTGTGTGTATGCAAACAGTGTACCTGAAGTCCCCATAAACTGAAGCAGATACCACCACTGTCATTGTGAATGGACCATCAGTTCAGGGAACATTTTGTAAAGGTTATTCTTGCTGCAGGGAGACAGAATGAATCGGAGGTTGTCATTAGATTCTGAAAGCTCACAAAGAGATTGTTAACGTAAATATTTTCATGTGTGATTGAGTTAAGGTTAGTTTAATGATTGAAATTGTTGGAACATCTTGGGCATTTAATTGCAGAGCACTCCAACTCTGATTGTAAAGAATAAACTGCTCCATATTTGGCTCACGTGCCTGGGCCATATTTAGAGCGTGAGTGTCTGTGTGAATCGGTGTTTGGAAGGGGCTCCTTGGGTATGTATGTGTGACCTGAGTGTTAGAGTTCCATATTAAGAAGGTGAAGTTCGCTACATCATAAATAATCCTCCCTCTATGAGCTGCATTTTTCAGTTGCAGTGATTTTTTTTATAGAGTGCGGCATGTGGAGTCAGTTCGCAAGATTGTTCTTGGGCGATCGACTCACTACCTTGCTCCTAAGTGAGCCAACCGCTCACCAATTACAATCTAAAATGGCGTAGGGGCTATGAGAGGTTGTAGAATCCCCCTCTCATATTTCTATCTTACTCTAATTCGATTTTCCTCTCTAATTGCATGTGGTGAAAAGTTGCTATTCCTTCACACGTGAACTTCCCACGTAGCGTCTCTCGTCACCCGCGTGGTCCGGTGACAGGCGGGCTCTGCGGATCTTGAAAAGGTTAAGCCGACGGGTGTGAGGAAGTCGAGTAAATGCTTTCCAGACGCCGACATTGTCATAATAGCGGCGGAGACACGCCCGCAGGGACCTGAAGGAGCTGCTGGGCTAGAGATTCCGTTATTTCGCAGAAACTTAGCGAAAACACTTTCTGGCGGGCTACCAGCGAGGCGCGGGAATGACTTGTGTTCACAGGCAGTCTTGGCGGGCAAATTCCCGCGTTTTCTGCAAAATCGTAACTGTGATTGGCTTGCTCAGGGCATAGCTCCGTGACGTAGCAAAATCGGCGCAGAAGTTGGCGCCAAGAATCTCCATTGGTGGAATGGTAGTGCTTCGGCAATAGAGTGGAATTTTCCTCCGGGTTTCGAGTTGCTGATTGGAACATTTAACCACGGCCACTAGCGTGGGGGCGGGAATGTTCTGTGTTCAGTTTGTACGGGTGCTCTTGTGGTAGTCGGCTCTCGTCTTTCGGTCAGAGTAGGTTACAAGACAGCTCTCGCTGCTCTGGACAGCCTGCCGTCCGTTGGCTGTCTAATATACTTTTATTTGATTGTAACTGTTTAACAAAGTTGCTGAAGTTTCGACTTCAACGTAACTTTCCGAGTACAGTTGGCAATTGAGCGTTCTGCGTACAAGCGGCCTATGTTGTCCGTCTTGGGCAGTTTTGGCTAAAGTTGACTGTATCGGTGTTACTGTGTGACTTCACTTGTTAAAATCAATCACTGTACCGTCAGTGATTGTGTGGCGAGGCTTCTTCGTCTCCCTCAGAGGCGCATTTGTATTGATAGGAAGTCTTTAGTCTGGAACAACCAGACCAGGACCATTTGTTTTGGGCTATACTCGCGACATTATCATCACCACGACGGGACATCGAAGCAACCAGCCATCGCTTCCGGTACGCCCGATCGTGTCCGTGCAGTTAAGAAGACAGCTTGGTAATGTATGTCCGCAGCACCGGCAGATTAGGGAATTTGCACTGTGATAATCAGAGCTCAGCAGAGCGCGCCTGTTCGTCTTTTTCTAACTTTGTTCTGTCTTGGGTGTTCATTGTCTGAGTTCTCACTACTGTAGCAGCAATTAATGTTGGGTTGGTTGTGTGTTTCTCTTAAGATTTGAGTTGCAAGGGATTGACTCCACATACCACTTCGTCATAAATGTCACAATCTAGTTTATGGACAACTTCACCTTCACAGCAGTTATTTGAGTATCCAATTTGATCCATTTTGATATATTGTACATGTTTCATGTATGTTGTTTATGATTTTGAGTTTAGTCATAATAAATCAAATTGTTATTTTGGACAGAACTTTCATTCTGTTAATCTGTAGAGCAACCCTTTCATTTCTCACTACGTTACTGAAACTTTCCTTTATTTAATTAATATCTATCAAATTAAATTATTGCAGGTGCCAAACTCTTTTCTACTCCACTTGCAGGGTCGATTACAGTCAGTTCGCGTTTCTTCTTAATCCATGTGCAACAGCAAAAGTAGGAGTTAGAAAAGGGGGGGGCTTAGAGCATCATTTCCATATGATGATTCGAGAAGAATTTAGTGTTAAATACACTGCTAGCTCCGGCAATTCGCAAGCTCTTAAGGTATGCGTTTTAGAGGCCATGTTTATGAGACATTTTTACTTGATTTGGTCCATACTACCACCTCTGAAAGTTGCCTGCCCTACAATCTTAGCAACAGCAGTACAGGTACAGGTATTCGCACTGTCAGAGGTATCAGAACGATTTTCGCTCATAACTTGCGACTCGTTCCCTTCCGGTATAGAGATCCTTACCTCGAATTGACACATTTACCCTCTTCCATCATCCTTGAAAATTCGTATCATCAACACGGAATATCCCTGTGTATACTCGCCGTCGCCTATGACTTTGACACTCTGTAGTATCGTTGCATGACGTTTCCGGACATTGGTTCCTACTTAAAATACTACGTACTCACTCACTTGTACAAGTTCTAGAAGTTTGTAGCGGGAATTCCCGTACACGCTATATGTTCTCCTGGGTACGCTTTACAATCCAATACCTGTTTTCGGAATATCTGTCTGATGCCGATGTAATCTAGATGACATTATCCCGTATCTTCAGACCTTTTTCAAATATTCCTCCTCTTGTGGTTTTTAAACAGTGTATTCGCCACTGCTAGCTGAAATTCATTGCAAAAATCAATTAGACTTTCTCCTCTCTCATTCCCTCTATGAAGCCCATATTGTACCGTAACCCTTTCTTCTATTCCTTCCCCCACAACCGTGTTCCAATCCCACATGGTTATTAGATTTACATCTCCCTTTATATACTGAATTACCCATTCAATACCCTGTTATACTATGTCTTGTCACCTTCTGCTTGTAACGTAGGCGTGTATACTTGAACTACTGTTGTTGACGTTGGTTTGCTGCCGCTTCTGTTGAGAGCAAACCTATCGCTGAACTGTGAAAGTAGCTCACTCCCTACCCTACTTTCCTATTAATAACGAATACCACTCCTGTTATTTTCTGCTGCTGTTGATGTTTCACGATATTCGTATGACAACAATTTCTTATCTTCTTTCTATTCCACTTCACTGACCTCCTACTATATCCAGATAGAACCTTTGCACTTCCATTTTCAGATTTTTCTAGCTCTCCTTCCCGTGTTCAAAGTCCTGACGTCCCACGCTTTGACTCATACGATGTTATCCCTTCCTTGGTTATAAAATTTTTTTCTCATTGTTACCTCCCCCTTGGCAGCCCCCTTCACAGATCCGAATAAGGGACTAATTCGGAATCTTTTGCCAATGAAGAGGTCATCATGAGACCTTTTTCAATTACAAACCACGCGTCATGTGGGTACAGATTTTCATGTCTTTAATGAAGGGCTTTCCATTGCTTTCTGCATCCTCATGCCGTTGATCGTTGCTGATTGTTCTGTCTTTCAGAAAACTCCTGAAAATTTTTATTTTGAATTTAAGCAGTAGATAGCTTCGAACACTAGACCCTGGGCGTTTTGATTGTCAGTGAAAGTCAGTCTCTCTAGACCACTGTTCTATTCTATCGACGGAATAGTTTTAATTCGTCCTGTATTTCTTGGTGTAGAGCACGTCGGACGCTATTCTTCAGCGCTTTGCAGTATTATTTGTAGTGAAATTCTGTAAATGGGTTGTGACTGTCCTTCATATTATGATGCGGCTCCCGTTTTCTCCTGCACGATATTGTAATGTCATTAATTATGCAAATTGGTTGCTTATTAGTACTGCATATCTGCTTGCAATTTTTTAAAAGAGAAAGTGATGTCAAAGAAAGTGGTTATGCTTTGAAGAAATTTATTACATTTCTTGCTCTGTCTGTTTTATAGCCTTCTTGACGAGTTTTCCCTTCGCGATTGGCTTTAAATGTCGGCTCTGCAAGCAGAGTCAAATTTTCTCCACTCGGGACTGGATCTACGTGCTGTCCTCGTCATTCACTTCGTTGTCAGACGCGCAAATCGCCGAAGTGGCGTGTAATGTTGGGTTGGCGCATAAGTTCGTAGCCGGTTTCCACAAGTTTAATAAACACAACAGATACACATAACAGGGGCTTTAGTCGTCAGTAACATATTCTCATTCACTATTTACAAAAGTCATCGATTGCGTAGCTTCTCGTTCCGCTACTGTAGAAATCACGAGGTTTGGAGGCGAAGAACTCGTCGAGTCATGTTCTGAATGCATTTTCATCCGGAAAGGAAGTGCGGGAGAGCGTTATCGTGGAGGAGCATCGCTTCACGCAGTCTTCCTCATCGTTGTTCTGGACTGCGTCTGAAAGATGTCTCAGGCGTTAACAATAAATGGTAATAGTGATGGTTACACCTCGGGGAAGCAGTTCGTAGCACACCACACCGTCGCTGATCCACCGGATGCAAAATATTATCTTTTCTGGATGCGCGGAGGTCTTTGTAAGGGGAGTTGTTGCTTTGATTGGGCTCAACCATTCCTTTCTTTTCCTTTAGTTAGCACGTTGTTATTGTGGTTTTCAGTCCATAGACTGGTTTGATGCCGCGCTCCATGATACTCTATCCTGTGCAAGCTTCTTCATCTCCAAGTAACTACTGCAATCTACATCCTTCTGAATCGGCTTAGCATATTCATCTCTTGGTCTCCCTCTACGATTTTTACCCTCCACGCTTTCCTCCAGTACCAAATTTGTGATTCCTTGATGCCTCAGAATGTGTCCTGCCAACCGATCCCTTCTTCTAGTCAGGTTGTGCCACAAATTCCTCTTCTTCCCAGTTCTATTCAGTACCTCCTCATTACTTACGTGATCTACCCATTTAATCTTCAGCATTCTTGTGTAGCACCACATATCAAAAGCTTCTGTTCTCTTCTAGTTGTTGTTGTTGTTTTGGGGGAAGAGACCAAACAGCGAGGTCATCGGTCTCATCGGATTAGGGAAGGATGGGAAAGGAAGTCGGCCGTGCCCTTTCAAGGGAACCATCCCGGCATTTGCCTGGAGCGATTTAGGGAAATCACGGAAAACCTAAATCAGGATGGCCGGACGCGGGATTGAACCGTCGTCCTCCCGAATGCAAGTCCAGTGTGCTAACCACTGCGCCACCTCGCTCGGTCTTCTAGTCTAAACTGTTTACTGTCCATGTTTCACTTCCATACATGTCTACACTCCATACAAATACTTTCAGAAAAGATTTCCTGATAGTTAAATCTATACTTGATGTTAACAAATTTTTCTTCTTCAGAAACGGTTTCTTTGCCAGGGCCAATCTACATTTTATATCCTCCTTACATCGACCATCATCAGTTATTTTGCTTCCCAAATAGTAAAACTCATTTACTACATACTTTAAGTGTCTCATTTTCTTATCTAATTCCTTCAGCATCTCCTGATTTAATTTGACTAGTGGCCATGCGGTTCTAGGCGCTTCAGTCTGGAACCGCGCGACCGCTACGGTCGCAGGTTCGAATCCTGCCTCGGGCATAGATGTGTGTGATGTCCTTAGTTTAGTTAGGTTTAAATAGTTCTAAGTACTAGGGGACTGATGACCTCAGGTGTTAAGTCCCATAGTGCTCAGAGCCATTTTATTTGACTACATTCCATTATCCTCGTCTTGCTTTTGTTGATGTTCATCTTATATCCTCCTTTCAAGACTGTCCATTCTGTTCAACTGCTCTTCCAGGTCCCTTGCTGCCTCCGAAAGAATTACAATGTCGTCGGAAAACCTCAAAGTTTTTATTTCTTCTCCATGGATTTTAACGCCTACTCCAAATTTTTCTTTTGTTTCCTTTACTGCTTGCTCAATATACAGATTGAATAAAATCGGGGATAGGCTACAACCCTGTTTCACTCCCTTCCCAGCCACTGCTTCCGTTTCATATCCCTCAACTTTTATAACTGCCATCTGGTTTATGTGCTAATAGCCTTTCGCTCCCTGTATTTTATCCGTGCCACCTTCATAATTTGAAAGAGTATTTCAGTCAACATTTTCAAAGCTTTATCTAAATCTACAAATGCTAGAAATGTTGGTTGGCCTTTCCTTAATCTGTCTTGTAAGATAATTCGTAGGGTCTGTATTGCCTCACGTGTTCCAACATTTCTATGGAATCCAAACTGATCTTTAGTTAGCGTAAGGAAACAATTTCTCGTCACCAGTAACAACACAGGATATGAAAGATCGGTGTTTTTCAGGTGCCAGCTGAAGACGAGCAAGCAGACGCACATATGGCTGCCAGCTGATTTTTGTGATTTTGGTTTAGAGCATGCGGAATCCAGACAACCGATTATTGAACCTTCTCCATTGCACTCAAATGCCACACGATGGTGGCCCAATAGCAGTTCATCGCATTTGCCAGTTCTCAAGTACACTGACGTGGATAATTGTGGATTAATGCGTTCAACCGATCTTCATCAAACACCGAAGGTCTTCCGGAGCGTGGAGAATCGCTAATGTCACAACGAGCTTTCTTAAAACGAGAAAACCATTTTCTTGCCGTGCTCTATCCAGTGAGACTATCCCCATACATGGCGCAAATGTTTCTGGCTGTCTCCGCTGCTGTCACCCCTGCATTGTCCGCCCCCGGTAGCTGAATGGCCAGCACGGTAGCTCAGCGTGTTCGGTCAGAGGACTGCTTGCCCTCTGTAATAAAAAACTGAGTAAAGGGATCAACGATCAACTTGAACGGATGTCTTGTGACGTCTGCCCAGACCAAACGCAACGAACAATGCCGAACAAAATGAAAAAAAAAAAAAATCGTCAGCGGGTCAGAATGTCAATCTTAAAGGCCCGGGTTCGATTACCGGCTGGGTTGGAGATTTTCTCCGCTCAGGGATTGGGTATTGTCTTGTCCTAATCTCATACCCATCGACGCGCAAGTCGCCGAAGTGGCGTCAAATCGAAAGACTTACACCCGGCGAACGGTCTACCCGACGGGAGGCCCTAGTCGCACGACATTTATATTTTTATTTTCCCCTGCGTTTAACTCAGATGGAAGAATATATCGGAAATGTTCTGGTTCCCCCATTTGGCACCTAGCTTTCTAGCGTCGACAGCTCTAAGTGTCAAAATGGCAATATGTTCACTCAAATAGCAACAGTGATCTACAAATAATAAATGACAATCGATAAGTAAACTTACAGCAACCAGAATACCAATAATGCAACAACAACGCTACGAACTTATCCACTAACCTAATAGAAAGAGTTGCATCTGGCGGCTAGAACAGGCCCATATAGAGTCTCTGGGCCAATAAATCCGTGCTGTCATTTCATTTACTGAAGTACTGAGAAATGATGAGACGGGTTTGAAGTTCTCTGAGGCTATAGACACTGAGATAATCAATAACACAATAGGCAGTTCAGATAAAGACGAATGAACACTCTGCCGGCCGGTGTGGCCGAGCGGTTCTAGGCGCTTCAGTCTGGAACCGCGCGACCGCTACGGTCGCAGGTTCGAATCCTGCCTCGGGCATGGATGTGTGTGGTGTCGTTAGGTTAGTTAGGTTTAAGTAGTTCTAAGTTCTAGGGGACTGATGACCTCAGATGTTGAGTCCCATAGTGCTCAGAGCCATTTGAACCATTTTTTGAATGAACACTCTAAAAATGGCATACACAGAATCTGGACCACACACACATAGGTTCCAGGTAGGTAACTGTGAAGAAACCTTGAATAATAGAAGAAAAGATACTACAGTTGATCGACGAAAGAAGCAAGTACGGAAAATCTATGTAAAATTCATGGAAACAGAAATGTAAATCACTTAGGATTGAAATAGACAGGAAGTGTACGGAAGCCAAGGCGATATGGCTACAAGAAAAATATGGAAAAAAAACGGAAATGTAATGACTGTCGGAAGGACTTATTCGGCACATTGAAAAGTCAAAGCAGACTTCTGTGAAACTGAAAGCAAGGCCGTCAACGGGAAGAGTAGAATGGGAATTCCAGTGTTGAGCGCAGAAGAGAGCGGGTAGGTGGAAGGAGTACATGTAAGGCCTCAATGAAGGGGAAGACTGGTCTGATGAAGAAAGGGGAATCGACAGGGAAGAGATAGGGGATCCAGTATTAGAATCAAGAGTTGAGTTGAGCTCTGGAAGACTTGCGATGAAATAAGGCAGGAAGGACAGATAATATTCCTTCGTGATGTCTGAAGTCATTGGAGGAAGTGGTATCCAAGCGATTACTCAAGCTGATGTGTAGAATATGTAAGTCTGGAGATATACCATCAGACTTTCAGAAAAACATCATGCACAAAATTCTGGGGACAGCAAGAACTGATGAGTGGGAGAGTTATCGCGCAGTCGGCTTAGTACCTGATGCCTCCAAGTTGCTGATAAGAATAATATACAGAAGAATAGAAAAGAAAATTGAAGATCTGTTAAGACGACGATCAATTTGACTTCGGAAAGGTGAGAGCGTCAGAGAGGCAGTTCTGATCTGATGATTGATAATGGAAACAAGACTAAAGAAAAATCCAGAAACGTTCCAGGCTTTGGCGATTCCCGTAAGAGTTGTTCTTTCGAGAACAAGTTACTGTCTTCGTATATATAGTTAAAGGCTACCCAGCCATTGACCTTCGTCTGTGCGAATGCGCACAGGTTGCCCAAACTCTTACGGGAATCGCCAAAGCGTGCGCGAGTAATGAGTGGATGGGTAAATGTCTACAAGGTACAATACATATGTAGAATTCTGGACAGTTGGGAATGTGAGTCTCACGGGAAGCGTGCAAGGGATGAGTCCCTGCAGTCGCGCTATTCATCTGTGTCCTCGGTGGCTCAGATGGATAGAGCGTCTGCCATGTAAGCAGGAGATCTCGGGTTCGAGTCCCGGTCGAGGCACACATTTTCAGCTGTCCACATCGAGGTATACCAACAACACCTATCGGCAGCTGAGGTTGTCAATTAATCATCATTTATTCCAGGGAAAAGCTGCACGGTCATCAACAGTAACTGTTCTTTCGAGAACAAGTTACTGTCTTCGTATATATGTTCATAGGCTTTGTTGATCTGCAGACAGCTTTTGACAATGTAAAATGGTGCGTGATGTCCGAAATTCTGAGAAAAGCAGTAAGCTGTATGAAAAGACGGATAATATACAATATGTACAAGAACGAAGAGGGAACAATAAGAATGAAAGACTAAGAACGAAGTGATCGGATTAAAAAAGAGGACACGGATACAGTCTTCCGTGCCTGCTGATTAGTCTTGACATCGAACGAGTGGTGAAGGAAATAAAAGAAAAGTTCAAGCGTGGGCTTAAAATTCAGAGGGAAATGATATCAGTGATAAGATTCGCAGATGACATTGCTATCCTAAGCTAAAGTGAAGTAGAATTACAGAACGTGTTGGATGGAATGAACAGTCTAATGAGTAAAGAGCATGAATTGAGATTAAGTCGAGGAAAGACGAAATTAGTGAGGTGTAATATAAATGAGATTAGCTATAAACCTAACATTAAAACAAATAAACGACGTGAAGAATTTCTTCTGTCTTGAAAGCAGCATAGCACATGATCGACAAAGCAAGGAGGACATTAAAAAGCCAACTAATACCGGCAAAGAGAGCCTCCCTGGGCAAACGAAATGTACTGACGATGTACGTTTGTCTTGTGTGGAGCTTAATAATGGACTATCGGAAAATTGGAAAAATAGAGAATCGAAGTTTTCGAGGTGAGGTGTTTTAGACGGATATTAAAAATTAGATGGAATGATAAGATGAGAAATGAGGAGGTTCTCAGCAGAATCTGTGAGGTAAGGAATCTTTGGAAAACACCTACAAGAAAGACGGACGGGAAGATAAGACATGAGGGAATAATCTCCATGTTAATACAGGGAGCTGTAGAGGGCAAAGATTGTAGGGGAAGACTGAAAGATACATCTAGGAAATAGCTGAGGATGTAGATTGCAAGTGCTACTCTGAGATGAAGAGGTTGGCGCAGGAGAAGATTCACGGTGGGCCACATAAAACCAACGATGTGACTGACTTAATAAATAAAGTATTGCACATTGTATACTATTTTGGCTTTTTGTTTCATTTCTCGTACTGAGATGTAAGTCATGGCTAGACTTGGTTTCATGTTCTGTAGAAACATGATGGTTGGATACTGCACGGAAAGCTGAAAAATAGAGAGTGAGGGAGAAGTGATATAGACGTGTGTATGATAAACCCTTTGCCTCAAAAATATTTATCTCTTTCATAACTCCTCTGTGTTACCGCACATAACGTGTCACTCATCTCATTTGTATTAAGATCGCAGTACGTGGAGATGCCTATTTGCTTCCACCGCCCAGAGTGGAATGCAGACGTTCTAATAAAAGTACACCAACCTGCAGTCTTCTACAGTTGTTGGTCCCTGCGCAGAGAACAGCACGTAGATTGTGAATCCGTAATCTTGAGGCTGTAGAAACTCTTTGCGAGGGACTGTTATTTTAGAAATGATTAAATTTCCAATAAGTTTGTTTATACGGGATGACACTCGCTTTTTATTGGCAGAGCACAAGAAACTGCACAATTAGATTCCTTTTCAGAGTCACAAATAATTTCCATTCTTCAACAAATTAATGAACGGTATATTTCCGTAATTATTATTACACTGTTCTCAACTATATGTCCAAATAACCATACATTGCTAATAAAGTCTTAACTGACACCTACCGCGGCAGACTACATATCTGTCTTCCGACATTGCCGAACCAACTGGTTCAAATGGCACTGAGCACTATGGGACTTAACATCTGAGGTCATTAGTCCCCTAGAACTTAGAACTACTTAAACCTAACTAACCTAAGGACAACATACACGTCCATGCCCGAGGCAGGATTCGAACCTGCGACCGTAGCAGTCGCGCGGTTCCGGACTGAAGCGCCTAGAACCGCTCGGTCACATTGACCGGCCTACCGAACCAGCTCTGATTTACACATTAGACATTGCTAACTAAGTCTTAACTGATACCGCGGCAGACAACATGTCTGTCTTCCACACTACCAAACTAGCTCTGTCTTACAGCCAAACCGCTCCGCCCGCCATCCAAGTTAGGCGCGATCCGAAGATCACCGAAGGGTTTCGTCGGCATTTTCGTTTAGCAGTTGTTTATTACTCTGTTGGTTATTAATAGGCTCTGGCTCTGAGCACTATGGGACTCAACTGCTGTGGTCATCAGTCCCCTAGAACTTAGAACTACTTAAACCTAACTAACCTAAGGACATCACACACATCCATGCCCGAGGCAGGATTCGAACCTGCGACCGTAGCAGTCGCACGGTTCCTGACTGCGCGCCTAGAACCGCGAGACCACCGCGGCCGGCGGTTATTAATACTTGTGAAATAATGGAATGATAGAACGCTATTGAGAGATGCTTCAATTTGCAATGCAAGTAAATGAGCTGTTTAGTTTGTCTAATACACTACTTTCCATTAAAATTGCTACACCACGAAGATGACGTGCTACAGACGCGAAATTTAACCGACAGGAAGAAGATACTGTGATATGCAAATGATTAGCTTTTCAGATTATTCGCATAAGGTTGGCGCCGGGACACCTACAACGTGCTGACATGAGGAAAGTTTCCAACCGATTTCTCATACACAAACAGCAGTTGACCGGCGTTGCCTGGTGAAGCATTGTTGTGATGCCTCGTGTAAGGAGGAGAAATGCATACCATCACATTTCCGACTTTGATAAAGGTCGGATTGTAGCCTATCACGATTGCGGTTTATCGTAGCGCGACATTGCTGCTCGCATTGGTCGAGATCCAATGACTGTTAGCAGAATATGGAATCGGTGGGTTCAGGAGGGTAATACTGAACGCCGTGCTGAATCCCAACGGCCTCGTATCACTAGCAGTCGAGATGACAGGCATCTTATCCGCATGGCTGTAACGGATCGTGTTGCCACGTCTCGATCCCTGAGTCAACAGATGGGGACATTTGCAATACAACAACCATCTGCACGAACAGTTCGACGACGTTTGCAGCAGCATTGACTATCCGCTCGGAGACCGTGGCTGCGGTTGCCCTTGACGCTGCATCACAGACAGGAGCGCCTGCGATGGTGTGCTCAACGACGAACCTGGTTGCACGAATGGCAAAACGTCATTTTTTCGGATGAATCCAGGTTCTGTTTACAGCATCATGATGGTCGCATCCGTGTTTGGCGACATCGCGGTGAACGAACATTGGAAGTGTGTATTCGTCATAGCCATACTGGCGTATCACCTGGCGTGATGGTATGGGGTGCCATTGGTTACAGGTCTCGGTCACATCTTGTTCGCATTGACGGCACTTTGAACAGTGAACGTTACATTTCAGATGTGTTAGGACCCGTGGCTCTACCCTTCATTCGATCCCTGCGAAACCCTACATTTCAGCAGGATAATGCACGACCGCATGTTGCAGGTCCTGTACGGACCTTTCTGGTTACAGAAAATGTTCGACTGCTCCCCTGGCCAGCACATTCTCCAGACCTCTCACCAATTGAAAACGTCTGGTCAATGGTGGCCGAGCAACTGGCTCGTCACAATACACCAGTCACTACTATTGATGAACTGTGGTATCGTGTTGAAGCTGCATGGACAGCTGTACCTGTACACGCTATCCAAGCGCGGTTTGACTCAATGCCCAGGCGTATCAAGGCCGTTATTACGGCCAGAGGTGGTTGTTCTGGGTACTGATTTCTCAGGATCTATGCACCCAAATTACGTGAAAATATAATCACACGTCAGTCCTAGTATAATATATTTCTCCTAAGAATACCCGTTTATCATCTGCATTTCTTTGTCATTTTGTCATTTTGGCCGGCAACTACCGAACGCAGCAGCCAATCGCGGAGAAGGATCACAATTTAGGCGGTCTTTCTTACGATACCCGTACCGAACAAACCGTCTGTCATCGGTACCTCACACTACATTACGTCATTTTGCAACTGCTGTCTTTTCAACTGCTCTAAGAAGAGTTTTTTGTAGCTGAATATGATGACTGCAAAGAAGGAAATATTACAACTGGTCGAAGTCTTCGTGTCTTTCTATATGTAGATCAGTGTTCAGAAGCTGTACTGACATTGACAGTCCAGAACCAGATTCTCATAGATTTAAACAACTCAGTACAACGAATTCTCTTGATACTTTTTGTTATAATTCGTATAGCCGTTTGTTTCACCTTAAATGCTGTTTGTTTATTTTGTTCATTTGCTCCCCTTAAAGGTTATCCAATAAATAATTAGGGAATGGACTTAAGGAAAATAAACTAGTACACACTGAAGTTATTATTCGAACTGCAAACGCTACTGAAGCTATTCGCTTTTCAAGGACTGTAATATGCTCCGTCCACTTTAGTTGTAAGTCCATATACATCCGCAGAATTTTTGTTCTTGCTGCACATTCTACGAGCTCATCTTTCACTTTTAGAGATATGCTGTTGGTTTTTCTGCTTTGTGGAAACTAATACTGTTGATTTTTACTTTATATGTAAGGTTAATTTGTTGTTTACTATCCACCTGCATATATATATATATATATATATATATATATATATATATATATATATATATGTATATATGTGTTTCTTGAGCTTTGTCCTTTAGTACTCTTTGTGACTCATTGCTGATTATAATGTTACTTTAATCATGACAAATGACACTCTAGGAAGTCATTGGTGTGTATTGAAAACACTATTGGACTCAGCATACTACTATGCGAGATACAATATTAACGTATTCTTGGTTAGAAATATGTTTTATGATATGATTGGATTTCGATTGAGAAATTTCGCCCCATTGTACGCTGTTTTTGGGGTATGAAGGAAACAACTTACTTCTACTCCCCTTCTTTCTAATATATACAGTTTATTTAGCATTATTTAATGGCTTACTGTGCGGGAGACGTTGGTAAAGCCAAGGATGATACCGGTTTCCTGATCTCCTTTGTTTAGTGGTTCTAGACCAACGTTTGTAAACTGAGCTATAGCTGAGCCTCTGTTTTTACCAAACGTGAAAACAAACTATTTTCTTTTTTACTCAGAAGATTGCACTTTGTTAAGATCTCTGTTTTTCACGATGGTTTCCATTAGCTTTGAAAACTCTGAGCTAGAAATAGGGCACTAACTTTCTGTATTTCGTGCGTCACCTTTCTTATATAGAGGCAGAACTTTTACATGGTTTAATGCCCTGGGAAGAAACTTGTGGTGAAAGATTTATTTATGAAGCACACTACAGGGTCGTTGCTGCTGCCTATATAGTCCTCGGGACATCGAGTGATATCTGCTGATGTTTTATTTTTTTAGGTTGCATGCAGTAGTACTTAGTTCTTCCACAGTGAGTGGTCGCTGCATCATTGAGTTTGATATGTAGTTGAGCCTTTGTACAGGCTGTCTTACATCAGATTTTTGTTGTACCTTGGTAACTAAGTTGCTGAATATTGATTTGCGAAGTTTTCTAGTTTTCTGACCATTCTGCTGAAACTGTATGTTTATTTCATTTAGTTTTTTTTCTTTTTCTCTCCTGTTTGGTGATGTACTAGGCTGCTTACATTTTTTCTACCTTTTCTGTACATTTATCCCTCGGGAGAGCCTGTAACTCCTAGAGGGCGCGTCCCCAGGTGGCGGATCGGGGAACGCCTCCCAGATATGGGTGGTAGGAGGGAAATCAAATACCTCCCGCGGACCAACAGGCCGGGCAGAGCAAGTTCGTTAGCTGAAGTGAAAGCAACTGCTCTAGGGGTAGGCATCCCCGAAATCAAGACCCTGGTCCTCCAGGTTGGGGGTTGTGCTTAGGGCCAGCGACCCTATCACAGGATCCTGTAGGAGAAAATGGATTGCTACGAATCAGAATGACAAGAATGCTGGGCCACCAAACTTGATGACGAACTTGCAAAATTTAAAGGTTATGAATATGGGAACATGGAATGTATTAAGTCTCTATAGATCAGGATCACTGACAAATGTCATACAGGAACTTGAAAGGTATAAAATGGATCTAGTTGCAGTACAAGAAACCAGATGGACGGGTAATGGAAGTATAAACAAAAATAAGTATACAATAATGTATGGGGGAAATGATACACAAATACATGCACTAGGGACAGGATTTATAATAAACAACAAATTGTTACCTTTTATTAGGAAATTTGAGGCAGTGAATGAAAGGATATCTCACATTACGATTCAATGCAAATATAAGACTTTAAATGTTATAAATTGCCATGCTCCAACAGAGGATAAAGAGGACAATATTAAAGAAGAATTTTACAACAAATTGGAACAGGTATATGATACATTCTCGAAAAATTCAATTAAAATAATTCTAGGAGATTTCAATGCCAAGTTAGGACATGAAACTCATTATAGACCTACAATTGGACCTCATAGTCTACATCAGCAGAGTAATGAAAACGGAACAAAACTTATTAGCTTTGCCACTTCCAAAAACATGTTGATCAAAAGTACATATTTTGCACATAAAGATATACATAAACAAACATGGGCTTCAAGAGATGGCATCACAAAAAATCAAATTGATCATGTATTAATCGAAAAACAACATCATAAATGCATACATGATATCAGAAGTCAAAGGGGAGCAGACTGTGATTCGGATCACTTTCTTGTAAAAGCCAAGTTCAAGATCTCACTCTCAAGACATAAATGGTCTAAATTAAATGGTGTTCCTAGGTTTAATACAATGAAACTGAAAAACCCAAACATTCTCAACCAGTACATTAGAGAATTAGAAACACACAAACCTGAAGTGGAAAGTAAAATTAACAATGATGATACTAATCAAGCTTGGAACGCTCTGAAAGAAAATATCATACGAGCAACTACCTCAGTTTTGGGACATTTTACTACAACTAAGAACCCCTGGTTTGATGCCGAGTGCTCGAACGCTATCGAAGATAGAAAATTAGCAAGGGAAAAATTCCTACAAAAACCAATAACACAAAACAAACTTATTTTTGAAGAGAAACAGAAACTTGCCAGGAAACTCATTAGGAAAAAGAAAAGGGATTTTATGAATTACAAATTAAAAAGAGCTGAGAATGACCGTACCACAGACTCCAGAGGATTTTTCAAGAGCATAAATATGTTTAAAAGTGGGAATATAAAAAATTATGGACAGTTCATAACAGACCCAGATGGCTCCTTGCTAACAGAAAGAAGTGACATTGCTAACAGATGGAAGGAATATTTTAATGAGTTACTAAATGCTCCAACTATAAACGTCTCTCAGGAAGATGACAATGAATATCTTACTGCTGACCCATCGGACGAAGAGCCCAGCTTAGCAGAAATTAAAGAAAGCATCAAGAAGCTGAAGAGACATAAAGCTCCTGGAAGTGATGGTATAGACACAGATATATGGAAGCTCAGTAAATTTCCTTTTGTAAACTGCTTACACAAAATCATCACCAACATCTGGAAGCAGGAACAGGTCCCACATGATTGGAAAGAAGTAGTTGTGTGCCCTATATACAAGAAGGGGGACCCAACAAATTGTTCAAACTACAGAGGAATTGCATTACTAAACACAACATATAAAATTCTGACAAATATACTGTTAGCAAGGATAAGCCCTTACGTTGAAGACTCCCTAGATGATGCCCAATGTGGATTTAGACCTAACAGATCGACTATTGACAATATATATGTCCTAAGGATGTTGGGTGAAAAGAAATATGAATTCAATCAAAATGTACATATGCTTTTCATTGATTTTAAAAAAGCTTTTGACAGTATCAACAGGGAATATTTATGGAAGTGCATGAGGCAGATTGGCATCCCTAACAAATTGATAAATTTAATAAAATCTTGCACTTTAAACTCAAAATACAAAATAAAAGTAGCCAGCAAACTTTCTGAAGACTTTGAGGTTAAAACTGGAGTCAAACAAAGGGATTCACTCTCACCAGTTCTTTTTAACATAGTAATCAATAGAATAATTCAAAAAGTAAAGCTACTACAAATTGGAGCACAACTGGAAAGCAAAATTAATATTGTAGCATACGCTGATGACATTGCATTATTATTTGACAGTGAGAATGATTTGAAGCTTCTTACAGCACAATTAATTAAAGCCACAAATGGCACAGGCCTCCAGCTGAATACAGACAAAACAATGTACTTTATCTTATCCCGCTATCCATCAAATAATAATGTACTGCAAATTAATAACACAGCTTTCACAAAGACAAATGAATTTAATTACCTTGGTACAATAGTAACCTCTGACAACTCCATAAAAATTGAAATAGAATCACGAATTCAGAAGGCTAACAAATGCTACTATAGTCTCTTGACAGTTTTCAAAAGCAAGTTAATTTCTAGGAACACCAAACTACAAATATACAAATCATTGATTATACCAGTACTCACCTATGGATCTGAAACCTGGACTCTCACAAAAAAAGAGGAAAACAGATTAAGAGTATTTGAACGAAAAATTTTGAGAAAAATATTTGGACCCATAAGAGATAGGATCAGTGATGAATGGAGATTGCTAAATAACAATGAAATTTACAAATTATGTAAAGACTCCGATATAGTGGCCAAAATTAAAGCCAAAAGACTGAAATGGATAGGGCATGTCATCAGAGCACCACCAAACAGGACCATCAAGAAAGTGACTGAAGAGATTCCCACCGGAAGACGACCTCTTGGACGCCCACGCATGAGATACTTGGACAATATTCAAGACGATCTCAGAAAACTAGGACATGACAGACAGTGGCAAATTACTTGTAAAGACAGAGCAAAGTGGTTCAACATTGTCCATTCTGCAGCAAAAAGCCTTCATGGATTGTAATGCTCAATAATAATAATAATAATAATAATTTCTGTACATTTATCATTTTGGGAGATTTTGGCTGCTGATGATACTTTCCTATTACTTTTCTATTACGTTTTTGGCGTGTAGTAGTAGTTTAGAAATGCAGCATCAATTTGGTTGATTCTTATGCTGCTGAGGTGCTTGGCTGTTATGGAAGATTTCCTTATCTCTTCAGTAACCCACTTATTTTTGTTTTGTACTTTATTGACTCTTAATACTTTTTGAAACACTTCTTTTAATGTCAGTGTTGTTGGGAACTTTGAAAACTTTCCATTTGTTCTAATCATTGTGTACACTACATCCTGTGTTTGTTGTTCATCTGTGGGACAAACTGAACTCTTTTTAGCTAGAGAAAACTCTAGTAATATATTTTTGTTTTCTACAGCTATGTTTAGTTTTAAGGTCTGACTAGAACGATCTGAAAGATTAAGGTTATCTGCAACAACATTAAAACTTCATTTCTCTATGTCCGTTAGTATCTGGTCAACACTTGCTGCTGCTTTCTTTATTATCCTTGTGGCTGTGTTAATCATTGGTGATATTCGAAAGCTGTACATAATCTTTAAGAATGTGGTGCAGAACCCATCTGGTTTCATTGAGCTGATGTTTAAATCGCCAAAAATAATCATTTTCCCCTTAGGATTAGAAACCATGTCCAATAGTTGGGTTAATTTTGCAATGAAAGTGTCTATGTCATCACTGGAAAAACAGTAAAAGCATAATATAAGTGATCCTTGGAACATGTAGTATATGACTTTCTTGTCCAATGTCTCTATGTATTTTCCTTGACTTAAAGAAATAATTTTATTTCTAACTATCTACATAAGCCCTTCCTTCGTATACTCATACGTGCATGATCATCCACCTATCAAAATTTTTATATTATGGACTGAAAATCCTCGAGCTCAAGATCACAAATAAATTTTAATTTTGATTACTGGTTTCAGCTGGACACGAGCCACCTTCACATCTAAGATATAAAGCTGCACCTAAGAATACAGCAACTTACTATAGTTTATAGGAAACAAAATTACAGACCCAAAATAGAAATTGCACATAAAATATTAGCAAAGTCAAGCTATAGGAAACAAAATTACAGACCCAAAATAGAAATGGCACATAAAATATTAGCAAAGTCAAGCATCACAAGAAGTAGTAATTACAGGATACATACCATAAAATTTCTTGATTAGTTTAATTGCCATAATGGCTCAACACATAGTTAAAATCTTTTTTAAAAATAACAACTTCCATACATACATCATATACTATGATTTACTATTCAACAATTGCCAATAACAGAGGTATTGGTAAATTCACACCAAGCCCTTGAATAATCAATATATTCTTTTCAGACATATGTACAACACATATAATACAGAGATACAGGAATGTACTGTCATACTTTGTCTTAGGTAGACAATTTAATCATATTGGTTCCTGTCTCATAGCCATTTTAATGTAGACTTCGGGCAACATTTCCATATAGAGTTTGATGATAAGTAAGACGCATTTCCACTGGTGCATTCTGCATAAAACGTAATAACGTATTCTGTATGTATTTGCTCTTAAGAATGGGAACGTCAATCTTGTGGTAGAATGTGTTGTGCTGTTGGTTGCAAATAACTATATTTCACTGATTGGATGTCGAAAAATACTACATCTAGCCCTCGAGTGATGACTATTGTTGTTTTTTGATATATAAGATTAAGATAAATTCCAATCACCCATGTTTTGTAACTTTTATGTATGCATTTGGTAGACATCTAGCTACTGAGGTCTGCAGTTTTTATTACTTTTATAATCTATTTCCATTATATCATTTTTATTAGTGTACATTTATTATTTTTTTTCCTTTTCAGTAATTGAGTAATTTTTTATTATTGCTTAATACCATCATTAAGATGAAAAACTGATTACCATTATTTCAACCTCAGTTATGGTCCATAATGTTGTATGTTGATAATATTCCTTATACTTTGATTTGTTATGAAGACATGTAGTTTACAGTTTCAAAATGCTTAGACGATGGCTGAGGCCGGTAAACTTCGGTAAATTATCAGCTTGGTAAAATATTACATAAAATTGGATCGCTTATTAACGTTAATAAGCTCGTATTATCAAGTCATACCATCATCAGGTGAAGCCCTGTTCGTTCAGTTATAATGTGGACTGTATCGATGTTAATAATTCAGCTATAAATACAGTTGTACCGTGTATTACTTTTAAATTTTATTAGAGTATATAATATTTCACTACCCGGTATTACTTTTAAATTTTATTAGAACATTAATATTTTATGCACGTTGCATAGCCAACTGCTAATCCCATCTAGCGATCATTGCTGTAAGTGGATTATCGAACTTAAAAAATGGCTATTAGTCCCCTCTTCACTGCAGTAATGGCCACACATGTTTACATGATGTGTATTTCAAATGTTTTATTTCTTGATTGTTGTGATGGTTATCAACTGCAATACTATTCTCATACACCACGTGTTAATAACGTACTCCTGATGATATCTGCTATGAGGTAATATTAATACCGATTAAATTGTGTCAGTTGTTGTACACTTCTGTAATCTCATGTGAAATTTTATGTCGTAAATCAGAAGATGGCTCGTATGTACCTTAAACTAGTAATCAAGCTAAAAATTTATTTCCCGTCTTGACATCGAGGATTTTGAATCGTTGATAAAAAAAATTACGGCAGTTCGCGTGTCTCCAACGTTGACAATGTCAATAAAAGCTACCTCTCATAGTGTTATATCATAATGACAAGTTAGACCATGAGTTTGGAATTGCATGTGCTATTTCAAATCTTCTTCACCAATATTTTGTAATGCTAGCTACGAGCTATCAAGAGTCTTCAATTCTATGTTTAGCTGCGGCACTGTATTTCTTATGAAGTCGATATTTTGCTGGAGAGCTAAGAAACAAACCATACTGCTTACCTTGGAGACTTCTCCTTCTTCTTGCTTTCAAATAAAAAATCATTTGGACGGTGAGGATGTATAGGTTTCTTACCGTTCTCTTCTCTATCCACAGCTGCTTCTGTTTTTTATTTATTTTTATTTTACACATCTATTTCCTTTAGGACCAAGCTGAGGAGCTAATCTACGTGATCATGGAACGTGTCAGTACATGAAATTACAACAGAAAAGTTGTTTATGAATCCTAAAAAGACGACAAGCTATACGTTTATGTAAACGCAATCAACAATATTGCACCGGAATCACCTTGATTTTTCAACAAACTCCTCAATAGAATAGAAGGAGAGGTCCATGAGGGAACTCATCAGTTCAGATTTGAAAGCGCATGGATTAATGCTAAGATTTTTTTAATTGTTGTGGTAGCTTATTGAAAATGAATGCAGCAGGATAGTTCACTCCTTTCTCCACAGAGGTAAGTAAGTGCGAACCAAACGTAGATTGGATTTCTGCCTAATACTGAGTGAAAAGTGGTAATTCTTGGGAATAAGCTGGTATTGTTGACAACAAACGACACTGAACAATATACATATTGAGTGACGAATGTCGTAATACCCTGACTAATGAACAGGGATCGACAAGAGGTTCGCGAACTTTCAGCAACTTATTGCCTGAACCGCCAATTTCTGAGCCAAAAATACCATTTGTGGATGGGAAAAGTTACCACAAACTATAATACCATACATCATAAGCGAATGAAAATAAGCTAAGGAGAATATTTTTCGTGTCGAACTATCACTTATTTCAGATATTGTTCTAATAGTAATAATAACAGCATTATGTCTTTGAATACGATCCTGAACATTAGTTTTCCAAGACAGTTTACTGTCTATCTGAACACCTAGTAATTTGAACTGTTCAGTCTCACTAATCATATTCCCATTGTGTGTAGCTGGAACGTCAGGTTTTGCTGAATTGTGCGCTAGAAACTTTAAAAATTGAGTCTTACTGTGATTTAGCGTAATTTATTTTCTTCAAGCCATGAATTTATGTCTTGAACTGCACTATCTGAAACAGTGTGAACGTTGCACACAACATGCTTTACTATCAAACTAGTGTCATCAGCAAACAGAAATATTTTAGAAGAGACACCAAAGCACCGATCCCATGTACCTGTTCTCCACTCGGACACCACATAATAGCCATTCTCAATATTGTGGAGAATAACCTTTTGCTGTCTGTTCTTAAACTTAGAAGTGAACCATTTGTGAGCTACTCCCTGTATTCCATAATGGTCCAACTTCTGGAGCAATATTTGTGATCAACACAATCAAACGCCTTAGTTAAATCAAAAACAGATGATTAACGTTCGACACCTTTTGTTTAATCCATCCAGTACCTCACAGAGAAAAGAGGATGTAGGATTTACAGTTGTTAAAACACTTCTAAAACCAAACTGTAAGTTTGACAACAAATTATGTGACATGAAATGATCAATTATCCTTACATACACAGCCTTTTATATAACTTTAGCAAACACTGATGGCATAGAAATAGGTCTAAAATTGTCTGCGTTACCCTTTTCCCCCTTTTTATAAAGCGGCTTTACTACTGAGAGCTTTAATCTTTCAGGAAACTGACCATTCCTAAAGGAAAAATTACAAATATGGCGAAGTACAGGGTTAACGTGCACAGAACAGTCCTTTTGTATTATGCTACATACTACATAATGTTCAAGAGAGTACTTAGTCCTCAGTGATTTGATTATTAACTCGATCTCCCCTTTGTATCACAGAGGAGTATTTCAGATATCAGTCTCGGAAAGGCGTTCCCCAAGAGAGTTATATGATTCCCTGCAGAAACTAAGTTTTCATTTAGTCCACCAGCTATGTTCAGAAAGTGATTGTTAAATACGATACGTATATCTGACTTACCAGTAACAGAAAATTTTTACTACGTACTGACTTTTTATCTTCGACTCTGTGCTGCTGGCCAGACACAGCCTTCACGACTGACCATATGGTTTTAATTTTATCCTATGAACCGGCTATTCTATTTGCGTACCACATACTTTTGCCTTCCTAATAAGATTTTAAGCACCTTACTGTACCTTCTGTAAAGGGGTACTGTTGCTTCTAACATTTTGATATAATTCCGACTTTGTTCTACATGATATCCTTGTCGCACTATTCAACCATCCAGACTGCCTTATACTGCTAGTGCCCTGTTTTGAACATTCTAATGGAAAGCAACTTTCTAAGAGCTTGAGAAATTTGATATATATATATTTGTCATCCGTGTTACAGTAATATACACATCCTGACACTCTTGTTGCTTAATGAGGTTTAAAGAACTCTCTAGTGCCATTGTATTTGCTTTTCTACATTGTTTCTAATTATATACAACATTTGTTTGAGTACAAAAAACCTTTCAGTGTTAAAATTTTTGCATCATAGTCTGAATGCCATTGAACCTTTTACAAACAGAATGCCCATCTAATAATGAAGGATGATTAGAAATACTGTCTGTGGCTATGCTACCTTTCCCCTGCGCCCTGGTTGGAAAAAAATACGGCCAGCATCAGATTTTATGAGTTTAGGAGATCTTCCATCATCCTTTTTCTTCAGAATCTATACAAAATTAATAATGAAGTCAATACATAGAACTAATTTTTGGTACATCCTATAAAGTGATCCAAGAACCCTCTCTAGCTTGAGCAGAAAAGCTATGAAGTCAAAATTATGGGAGCTACAAATAATAAGAATTAGAAGTTTAGTTTCATTAAATTCAACTGCCCCTGTGCAACATTCAAATACCTGTTCAGTGCAGTATTTTGACACTTCTCCTCACCTTTTTTAGCTGTCACTGCTACTAGTGCAGTTTTTATTGGCAGTGATGCTGGTTCTGACTCTTCTATCTCTTTTAGTAGTGCTATTGTTGCGGCTGTTATGGTTGACGACGAAGTTACTACTACTGTTTTTGTTTTGAAATTGTTTTCGTGTTTTTTTTATTACCTTGATTATCGCCTTCGCCAGATGTGTTTTCCCCCAAGCCATTTAGGTGTAGTCTGCTTTGTGTGTAAAGTCTTCTGTGACGAACAAACTTTGGTCAGTCTTCGTTATTCTAGTGACAGTGTTTCACGAATTAAGTATCGTATAGGAAAGAATATAAAATTAAACATATTTTTCTTATTCTCTTTCTTTGAGCTTTATTGACCATTTGGTGGTCTTATACATGAAAACGTAAGTAAAAAGTGTTTTGTAAATACATGTTACTTGTGTTGCACGTGTAATATTATATCAATGTAATTTTTATATTTTCTCTTTGTACTTCTAGAAAATGAGCCTGCTAAGGTGTAACCCGTGTACTAATATTTTACGAGCAAAAAGGAGAGACAAATGATGAGCGATAAGAGGTTCGAAGCCTTATTTTTTTTCCCTGGAAGTCTGGAGACGTTCGGTCACGAGCGCGGTTTAAATCGGGGAAAGTGTCATTAAATTCTGAAGGAAAGACCAATTTTGCCAGAGTCGGAAGGAAGAGGAATTCGAAAGAAAGTAGAAGTCGCCATTTGGAGGCTGAGAACGTCATTATATACGAAAAAACGCGAATTGATAGTGAAAAGTTTTAGAAAGCGATAGCTGCATTCTGGTTACTACGAGGAAGAACTAGACCATATGTCGACAGAGAAGAGGACGCACAAGAATAAAAGACAGCAGGAGAAGAAATCCCACGTGAGAAGATTCATCGAGGAAGATGGAGGGAGGAAGAAGATAGAAAGAGTCGTCACAACTTTCAGAATCTATAGCCGTTAGGTAGAGAGAGTATAGCTCACTCAAGCAGCAAAATGAACAATTTACGTAATGATTGTGGCCAAACGATGGACAGGAATTTGTTTGTTCGACCGCTATTCAAGTGGAAGTGGATTGATGGTTGAACTGCGGCTTCTTTTGTTTTCAACTGTATTCCAAATGTGTGAGGACACAGCTTTCGATCGTTAATTTGAACGGTGTGTTAAACAGACGAGCTGACACATAAGAGTGCCGTCAAGCAGTCGTCCCTTGATAGAAGTGAATATCTGTGTTCATGAACTAAACCCGACGTCTGCCCATTCCGCTGCTTTAGAATTAATCTAAATATTAGTCTACAGCGTTTTACTCAAAGTTTGAGGCGTCAGAGCTGCCTAAAAGTTTTTATTTTCAGCTTCCGTGAATATTTTAGAAATCGACGAAACTGCCTTCACCATTTTAGCAGCATCTTTGCGATATTCACGGAATAGCAGAGCGCTGACTCCATAGAGAACGCTGTAGTCATCACAAGGTAAGAGGTAACTTAAGTGACGTCTCTGAATTTAGCTATCAACAATACGCAGCCATTTGTTTTGCTTGGTCGTACCAAAAGAAATCTGTTTACCTAACATCAGGCTAAAGAGTACTACACAACAAAACAGTGTTCATATTCCTTAAGGTGCTAATTAAAGATCTTAATTTACCAGAATTCCCGAATTTAAAACAGAGTTGTTGTGAAATGTAATTTGCGCACAGCTGTCAGCTACTTTAAATAAAAATTGCGTACTAAGGTAGTTTATTCTATTTTATACAAGTAATAGTTAGTTTAAAGAATCATTTAATTCCTCTTACGGTTTATATTGCTACTTACTTTCATCCCAGGCAGTATTTAAGAATTATTGCCTCGATCGGTCTGAAATGTGACGACACGAATCTGTTAACGCTTCCCTACAAATATATACATTTTGTTCACTTACTCTGTGAATAACATTTACATAAAGCGCATTTACATTATTTGTCCACACATAGTCTTCCGACAGCTAACAATTACACATCAATAATAACCACCTCAGCAGCACTTACATATGTTGTGTATTTGTTTGACTGTAGGCATTGGTGCGACTGCGGGGGGAGGGGGGGGGTCAGTGTGTAGAATGGGCGTAGCCTCCTTAAGTAATGTTGTGGTCTATACATTCTGTATCGAGCTATTATGTACTTATCACAGTATAGCGTATTCTGAAAATCCAAGTTTGTATTTAGTGTGAGAAGAGCACAGGATTCTTACATATCTGTTGATTACAGTGGGAGCATATCGTAAAGCACGTCAGCTGTTTACAAGCTCCACGAACAGTCTTGAAACTATCCTAACCAATCAGGAAACAGGCGTAGTGACTAAACGGTTTCAAAAGCAGAGAGAGAGAAGGGAATTAGAACCGTTTCACTACGTCCTGTATTACTTATATCAACTTTTTACAATGACTGCAGGATTTATCAAACTTCTACATTAACAGATGACTTAGTTCGTTAGTTAGTTACGTATTCCATTGATCTGTCTCACTTTAACCGTCATGATGTGGAATGTGTCAAGTGCGTAAGAAATGCAGATGTGAATCAAGGTTCCTTTTTTTTAAAAAAAAAAAAGAAAAAAAGCACCTTAAAATTTTTATTACCTACCTCATTCCTTTAAATGGCATAAAATACATATATTATACCTATAGATTTATTTATTCCTAATGAAGAATTCATCTATGGTAAAGAAGAAGTTGTCAAGGAAATATGGTTTCAATTGATTATTAAAACTATTACTGTTGACTGTCAGACATTTTATTTAATCGGGTAATTTATCGAAAAGTTTAACAGCAGCATATTTTACCCCTTTCTGTGCCAAAGATAGTTTAAGAAGAGGACAGTGCACGTTTTTCTTTCTTCTGGTATTACAGTGATGAATGTCATTGTTGTTTTTAAACTGATCCATGTTGTTAAGAACAAATTTCATTCTGAGTAAATGTACTGTGATGCTGTTGTAAGAATTCCTAACCTTTTAAACAGATGCTTACAAGATGTGCGACTACGAGCACCGCACGTTATTCTAACCACTTTCTTTTGAGCAGTGAGTTCTTTTTACCTAAGTGTTGAGTTACCCCAAAATATTATTCTGTATGACACCAGACAAAGTATGCAAAGTATGTTAGCGTACTAATTTCTGTATCCTCAAAATTGGCAATTATTCTGATAGCAAAAGTTGTTGAACATAGTCACTTTAAGAGATACAAAATATGAATGTTCCAATTAAGATTCTCATCTATAGGTACACACAAAAACTTTGTATGCTCTACCCTAGCTTCCGACTTCTGTTGATGTGTTATATTTATTGAAGGAACTGTACTCCTTGCAGTAGAAATTGGATGTACTGTGTTTTTTCAAAGTTCAGAGCAAGCTCATTCGCAGAAAACCAATCAATCACTTTTCCAAAGACATTATTTGTATAATTTTCTATTGGAGCTTCTTTTACTGAATTAATAATGATGCTTGCATCGTCAGCAAACAGTGTCAGTTTAGCTTCTTGTTTCAGATAAGAAGGGAGGTCATTCACATACATATATTAAGAACAGAACGGAACCCATGATCGAACACTGTGTAACACCTAATGTAATTTCACCCGTCAGATGAATTGGAAAATTTTCTTAAATCGCTTAAACCATATAAGGAAACTTTTTGCTTCCTGTTCTGTAGTATGACTTAAACCGCTCGTATGCTGTTCCATTTATGCCATAGAATTGTAATTTCTGTAACGTAATGTCATAGTTCACACAATCAAACACTTTGGATAAGACA
Organism: Schistocerca nitens; assembly: GCF_023898315.1. Classification (NCBI taxonomy): domain Eukaryota; kingdom Metazoa; phylum Arthropoda; class Insecta; order Orthoptera; family Acrididae; genus Schistocerca; species Schistocerca nitens. The sequence continues at coordinate 870,915,803 of NC_064617.1, forward strand.
CAGAAAATTCCTATTGGTGACACTTCACTATTTGAAGACTCCATTATCTTGGCACTGAAATTGTATATTGTTGTCACAGTGGAACAGCGTTTCACAAGATGTGCCGATGCGGAATATTCACATTTACAACATTTCTGTGTGAGGTTGTCCATACTCTGTTTCTGTTTAAGATCCCCTGTAGCGCTGGCAGTTGATTTTTGCAGACGTCGTTTGAGTTTTTAAGTAGTACAATAAAGTCTTTATCGTGTAGTTGTTAACCTCTGTAGCTGCAATCATCTTTCTAATCTCAGAAACTGGGGATCCCGGCTTCACCATGCGACAAGAACTTTTTTCCTTTGATTTATTTGCAAGTCCACGACCGTGACTGAAAGCACCAGCAGTATGCTGTTATAAGAGCTGCTTCAGTTGGGGCGTCGTTTTGTGTTGTTTCTCGTAATTCACGTGGTACTTCATGCATGTTTCGTGTTTTTACGATGTTTTCCCCCTGTTCGTGAGTTGATTTTGAGCCTGCCACCAGAGACTTTGATTTCACACTCCTTTGGTTTGGCCCACTGTTATTGGATGGTGTATTTCCTTAACATGTACCTTAGTTGTGTTTCTATCTCCTGTTTCTTCACTGCAGGTACATCTGCAAACAGATTTATTTTCATGCGTTGATATTTGTGCACTGTATTGCGCATCGATTATGAATAGATGCCCGTTGTGTGATGAAGTTTGATAAATATCGGAATGGAGATCCATGGTGTAATACTGGCCATTTTCATTAGTGAGTATGATATCTGGGAGTCAATGCAAACAACCTATGGTAACTTTTAGACGGACAGTGTTGAGGGGTCAAAAGATAAACTATTATTTCTGACCGAAGGCACAAAAACAAGGAAAAGTGGTGTCCCCAGAAGTACATGAGAGGGGAGGTAGAGAAATTAAAAATAAATGCAAACACGACATCTGTCTGAAGTCTTCCAATGCGAATATTTTAGGGCCTCCTTGACCCTGACTAATTTGCAACTAAAAATTAGTGTACTGAATCGCAGTGAAAGTTGTCTGTTAATTGACCTCTTTCAATGGCGAACTTAACTTTGCTATTACCTTGCGAAGAAGCCTCTGTCACAAATACCAATATATACAGTATATATTCTTTGAATTTGTCTCTTTGGGAAGTTGGTGTTTTATCCAGTCGACTCACTGGTAGTTAAGAGTAAATGCTCCCGGTAAATTTCTAAACAGTCTGTTTTGTTCAAAACTCCGGATATGGCGTGTTCGCGGTTATTTTTGAGAATATTTCATTTATCTGCGTGTGTTCGAAGTAATTGCTCATGAGCAAAATTTTGCCATTAATTCATTAGTATCACATGATTTCATTTTCCCGAATTTCGTGTGCCAAAATTGTTATGATTGGTGAAGGCGAGCATGTATCCATGCACAAAATGTTAGAAAATTTCGTGTCCTTGGGAATTCGTTGAGCTTGACGTTAGTAATGGACGCGTGGTGAAAAGTAATGCCTCTGAATTTATCTGAGAACCTTTAAAGCTTTTGATATAAAACAAACATTGAAACTTCCTGGCAGTTTAAAACTGTGTGCCGGACCGAGACTCGAACTCGGGACCTTTGCCTTTCGCGGGCAAGTGCTCTACCAGCTGAGCTACCCAAGCACGACTCACGTCCCGTCCTCACAGCTTTACTTTCGCCAATACCTCGTCTCCTACCTTCCAAACTTTGCAGAAGCTCTCCTGCGAACCTGAAAAAAACATTATTAACATTCTACTTCTTCATTCTTCACGTCTACATATTTGCAGCCCTTTGCCGTTAGAGGGGAACGAATTGCAGTATATAACATGGCGATGTGCAACATAAGCACACTAAAAAAAAAAAAAAAGAAAGAATTATCCGACTGGAACGGTAAGCAGTAAATGTGGTGCGCCTGTACAGACAAACAACTCTTTAAAGTTTCATAGCCGGCCGTTGTAGCCGAGCGGTTCTAGGCGCTTCAGTCTGGAACCGCGCGACCGCTACGGTCGCAGGTTCGAATCCTGCCTCGGGCATGGATGTTTGTGATGTCCTTAGGTTAGTTAGGTTTAAGTATTTCTAAGTTCTAGGGGACTGATGACCTCAGATGTTAAGTCCCATAGTGCTCAGAGCCATTTGAACCATTTCTTTTTTTTTTGAACAGTTTCATATAAACTGAATCATTTATTCCAGAGAAAGAGCTTCACACACTGAGCAAGTCAGTAACACGCTGGACAACTGTGGGCCTTATACAAGCAGTTATTCGGCTTGGCATTGATTAGCGGAGTTGCTGGATGTTCTGCGCAGGGATTTTGTCCAACTGCCGCGTTAGATCGTCAAAATCACGGTCTGATTGGAGGGCACTACCCATAATGCTCCAAGCGTTCTCAATCCAACAATCTTGTTGGCCAAGTTAGGTTCGTGGAAAGAAAGATTGTCGGTATGCGTCTGTGTGGGCTCTAATCTCTCTGATTTTATCCTCATGGTCTCTTCGCGAGACATACCTAGGAGGGAGCAATATACTGCTTGACTCCTCGGTGAAGGTATGTTCTCGAAACTTCAACAAAAGCCAGTACCGAGCTGCTGAGCGTCTCTCTTGCAGAGTCTTCCACTGGAGTTTATCTATCATCTCTGTAACGCTTTCGCGATTACTAAATGATCCTGTAACGAAGCGCGCTGATCTCCGTTGGATCTTCTCTATCAACCCCATCTGGTACGGATCCCACACTGGTGAGCAGTATTCAAGCAGTGGCGAACAAGTGTACTGTAACCTACTGCCTTTGTTTTCGGACTGCATTTCCTTAGGATTTTTCCAATGAATCTCAGTCTGGCATCTGCTTTACCGACGATTAATTTTATATGGTCATTCCATTTTAAATCACTCTTAATTCCTACTCCCAGATAATTTATGGAATTAACTGCTTCCAGTTGCTGACCTGCTATATTGTAGCTAAATGATAAGGGATCTTTCTTTCTATGTATTCGCAGCACATTAAACTTGTCTACATTGAGATTCAATTGCCATTCACTGCACCATGCGTCAATTCGTTGCAGATCCTCCTGCATTTCAGTACAATTTTCCATTGTTACAACCTCTCGATATACTACAGCATCATCCGCAAAAAGCCTCAGTGAACGTCCGATGTTATCCACAAGGTCATTTATATATATTGTGAATAGCAACGGTCCTATGACACTCCCCTGCGGCACACCTGAAATCACTCTTACTTCGAAGACTTCTCTCCATTGAGAATGACATGCTGCGTTCTGTTATCTAGGAACTCCTCAATCCAATCACACAATTGGTCTGATAGTCCATATGCTCTTACTTTGTTCATTAAACGACTGTGGAGAACTGTATCAAAGGCCTTGCGGAAGTCAAGAAACACGGCATCTACCGTGTCTATGGCCCTCTGAGTCTCGTGGATGAATAGCGCGGGCTGGATTTCACACGATCGTCTTTTTCGAAACCCATGCTGATTCCTACAGAGTAGATTACTAGTCTCCAAAAAAGTCATTATACTCGAACATAATACGTGTTCCAAAATTGTACAACTGATCGACGTTAGAGATATAGGTCTATAGTTCTGCACATCTGTTCGACGTCCCTTTTTGAAAACAGGGATGACCTGTGCCCTTTACCAATCTTTTGGGACGCTACGCTCTTCTAGAGACCTACGCTGCAAGGAGGAGGGCAAGTTCCTTCGCGTAATCTGTGTAAAATCGAACTGGTATCCCATCAGATCCAGCGGCCTTTCCTTTTTTGAGCGATTTTGTTTTTCTATCTCTCTGTCATCTATTTCGGTGCCTACCATTTTGTCATCTGTGTGACACTCTAGAAAAGGAACTACAGTGCAGTCTTCCTCTGTGAAACAGCTTTGAAAAAAGACATTTGGTATTTTGGCCTTTAGTCTGTCATCCGCTGTTTCAGTACCATTTTGGGTCACAGAGTGTCTGGACATTTTGGTTTGCCGGCCGGAGTGGCCGAGCGGTTCTAGGCGCTACAGTCTGGAACCGCGTGAACGCTACGGTCGCAGGTTCGAATCCTGCCTGGGGCATGGATGTGTGTGATGTCCTTAGGTTAGTTAGGTTTAAGTAGTTCTAAGTTCTAGGGGACTGATGACCTCAGCAGTTAAGTCCCATAGTGCTCAGAGCCATTTGAACCATTTTGGTTTGGTCCACCTACCGCTTTGACATAAGACCAAAATTTAATAGGATTTTCTGCCAAGTCAGTACATAGAACTTTACTTTCGAATTCATTGAACGCCTCTCGCGTAGCCCTCCTCACGCTACATTTCGCTTCGTGTAATTTTTGTTTATCTGCAAGGCTTTGGCTATGTTTATATATGCTGTGAAGTTCCCTTTGATTCCGTAGCAGTTTTCTAACTCGCTGAAGACAATTCTACTCCAGTCAATGAGAGTCCAGGCCGAATACATTTCTGGAGACTCCGTGGACAGCGGTGGGACACCGACCTGCCTTGTCGCCCGCTATACGCCCCGACAATCAGAAATGATGTTCTGGATGCCATTACATTTCATAGCAGGACTCCTTTGGTTGCCATCCGTGGCACTCTTACAGCACAGCGGTATATAGAACATATTCTACTCCTTTTCTCGTCGCCCTTCATGGCAAGCCATCCTGAGCTTACATTTCAACAAGATAATAACCGTCCTCACATGGCAAGAGTTTCGTCTGCTTGCCTTCGTGGTTGCCAAACCTTATCTTGGCCAGTACGGTCGCGGAGTCTCCCCCAAACTAAGAAAGTCTGCAGCATTGTGGGCAGGTTCTTCCAACTAGCTCGGGATTTTGGCGATCTACCAAGCCAACTAGATAGAATCTGGCACGATATTACTCGGCAGCGTATCCATCAATTAATGTCAAGCCGAATAACTACTTGCATAAGACCAGAGGTGGATCCATGCATCATTCACTTGCACAATTTGTGAAGCTCTTTCTATTGAATCTATTAAACTACATCTACCGGTTTCTTTACCATTCGGATACACAGGGTGGTCCATTGATAGTGACTGGGCCAAACATCTCACGAAATAAGCATCAAACGAAAAAACTACAAAGAACGAAACTCGCCTAGCTTGAAGGGGGAGACCAATTGGCGCTATGGTTGGCCCGCTAGGTGGCGCTGCCATAGGTCAAACGGATATCAACTGTGTTGTTTAAAAATGGGAACCCCTATTTTTTATTACATATTCGTGTAGTACGTAAAGAAATATGAATGTTTTAGTTGGACCACTTTTTTCACTTTGTGATAGATGGCGCTGTAATAGTCACAAGCGTATAAGTACGTGGTATCACGTAACATTCCGCCAGTGCGGACGGTATTTGCTTCGTGATACATTACCCGTGTTAAAATGGACCGTTTACCAATTGCGGAAAAGGTCGATATCGTGTTGATGTATGGCTATTGTGATCAAAATGCCCAACGGGCGTGTGCTATGTATGCTGCTCGGTATCTTGGACGACATCATCCAAGTGTCGCCGGATAGTTACGTTATTTAAGGAAACAGGAAGTGTTCAGCCATATATGAAACGTCAACCACGACCTGCGACAAATGATGATGCTCAAGTAGGTGTTTTAGCTGCTATCGCGGCTAATCCGCACATCAGTAGCAGACAAATTGCGCGAGAATCGGGAATCTCAAAAACATCGGTGTGGAGAACGCTACATCAACATCGAATGCACCCGTGCCATATTTCTAAGCACCAGGAATTGCATGGCGAGGACTTTGAATGTCGTGTACAGTTCTGCCATTGGGCACAAGAGAAATCACAGGACGATGACAGATTTTTTGCACGCGTTCTATTTAGCGATGAAGTGTCATTCACAAACAGCGGTAACGTAAACCGGCATAATATGCACTATTGGGCAACGGAAATTCCACGGTGGCTGCGACAAGTGGAACATCGGCGACCTTGGCGGGTTAATGTATGGTGCGGCATTATGGGAGGAAGGATAATTGGCCCTCATTTTATCGATGACAATCTAAATGGTGCAATGTATGCTGATTTCCTACGTAATGTACGACCGATGTTACTACAAGATGTTTCACTGCATGACAGAATGGCGATGTACTTCCAACATGATGAATGTCCGGCTCATAGCTCGCGTGCGGTTGAAGCGGTATTGAATAGCATATTTCATGACAGATGGAGTGGTCGTCGAAGCACCATACCATGGCCCGCACGTTCACCGGATCACGCCCCCGGATTTCTTTCTGTGGGGAAAGTTGAAGGGTATTTGCTATCGTGATCCACCGACAACGCCTGACAATATGTGTCAGCGCATTGTCAATGCATGTGCGAACATTACGGAGGGCGAACTACTCGCTGTTGAGAAGAATTGAGGTTGACGGACACCATTTTGAGCATTTATTGCATTAATGTGGTATTTACATGTAATCACGCTGTAACAGCATGCGTTCTCTGAAATGATAAGTTCACAAAGGTACATGTATCGCATTGGAATAACCTAAATAAAATATGCAAACGTACCTACGTTCTGTATTTTAATTTTAAAAAACCTACCTGTTACCAACTGTTCGTCTAAAATTGTGAGCCATATGTTTGTGACTATTACAGTGCCATCTATCACAAAGCGAAAAAGGTGGTCCAACTAAAACATTCATATTTATTTATGTACTACACGAATATGTAATAAAAAATGGGGGTTCCTATTTTTAAAAAAACTCAGTTGATATTCGTTTGACCTATGGTAACGCCATCTAGCGGGCAAACCATAGCGCCATCTGGTTTCCCCCTTCAAGTTAGACAAGTTTCGTTCATTGTAGTTTTTTCGTTTGACGCTTAGAAGCATCCTTCCCTACAGCATAACAATGCCGGGCCACACAAGAGCGTTGATATATCTGCAACAATCCGACGCCTTGGGCTCTCTGTCGTTGATAATCTTTCATTCAGTACCGACTTGACCTCATCCCATTTTCATATGTTTCCAGACCTTAAATAACACCTTTGAGGAATTCACTGTGATAGTCATGAAGCAGTGCAAGCAGAAGTGAGGATGTGGCTATCGTCAACAAAATCAAAAGTTCTTTAGTGACGGTACCAACAAACTGGTCTCTCGTTGGGGGAAATGTGTTCGTCGTCTTGGTGACTATGTTGAGAAATAAATACATAGGCATGGAGAATAGGGATGTAGAATGCTAATAATGTTGAATTTATTCAGAAACCTTTAACAGTTTTCACATAAAAAATTGGAGACATTACTTTTCAGCACGTCCTCGTACATAATAGCGTTCTTATCACTAAATACTTAACATTATGCAGTATACTGAATCACTCTCTCAATGATTTAGCACCCTTTTGCTTTTTATGGAGTCGTACAAACAAGCCTGTGTCTTTGTGTATGCTTTTACTCTCAGTTTTTTTTATTTTTAATTTTACACGTCTGGTTCCTTAGGACCAAACTGAGAAGCAAATCTCTATGGTTATGGAACGTATCAGTACATGAAATTTCAACAGAAAAGTAAAAAAAATAGATAAAATAAAATATTTATGAATCCTAAAAAGATGACAATGTATAATTTTATATAAACGCAATCGACATTATAGCACAGGAATTAGCTTGATTTTTCAAGGAACGGCTCGAGAGAATAGAAGAAACTCATTAGTTTAGATTTGAATCCATGTGAATTACTACTAAGATTTTTTAATTTTTGTGGTATCTTATCGAAAATGGATGCAGCAGAATACTGCACGTCTTTCTGCTCAGAGTCAAGGAAGTGCGATCAAAACGATGATTGGATTTCTGTCTAGTATTAAGTGAGTGAAAGGTGGTAATTCTTGGCAATAAGCTGATATTATATATATATATATATATATATATATATATATATATATATATATATATATACTCCCGGAAATTGAAATAAGAACACCGTGAATTCATTGTCCCAGGAAGGGGAAACTTTATTGACACATTCCTGGGGTCAGATACATCACATGATCACACTGACAGAACCACAGGCACATAGACACAGGCAACAGAGCATGCACAATGTCGGCACTAGTACAGTGTACATCCACCTTTCGCAGCAATGCAGGCTGCTATTCTCCCATGGAGACGATCGTAGAGATGCTGGATGTAGTACTGTGGAACGGCTTGCCATGCCATTTCCACCTGGCGCCTCAGTTGGACCAGCGTTCGTGCTGGACGTGCAGACCGCGTGAGACGACGCTTCATCCAGTCCCAAACATGCTCAATGGGGGACAGATCCGGAGATCTTGCTGGCCAGGGTAGTTGACTTACACCTTCTAGAGCACGTTGGGTGGCACGGGATACATGCGGACGTGCATTGTCCTGTTGGAACAGCAAGTTCCCTTGCCGGTCTAGGAATGGTAGAACGATGGGTTCGATGACGGTTTGGATGTACCGTGCACTATTCAGTGTCCCCTCGACGATCACCAATGGTGTACGGCCAGTGTAGGAGATCGCTCCTCACACCATGATGCCGGGTGTTGGCCCTGTGTGCCTCGGTCGTATGCAGTCCTGATTGTGGCGCTCACCTGCACGGCGCCAAACACGCATACGACCATCATTGGCACCAAGGCAGAAGCGACTCTCATCGCTGAAGACGACACGTCTCCATTCGTCCCTCCATTCACGCCCGTCGCGACACCACTGGAGGCGGGCTGCACGATGTTGGGGCGTGAGCGGAAGACGGCCTAACGGTGTGCGGGACCGTAGCCCAGCTTCATGGAGACGGTTGCGAATGGTCCTCGCCGATACCCCAGGAGCAACGGTGTCCCTAATTTGCTGGGAAGTGGCGGTGCGGTCCCCTACGGCACTGCGTAGGATCCTACGGTCTTGGCGTGCATCCGTGCGTCGCTGCGGTCCGGTCCCAGGTCGACGGGCACGTGCACCTTCCGCCGACCACTGGCGACAACATCGATGTACTGTGGAGACCTCACGCCCCACGTGTTGAGCAATTGGGCGGTACGTCCACCCGGCCTCCCGCATGCCCACTATACGCCGTCGCTCAAAGTCCGTCAACTGCACATACGGTTCACGTCCACGCTGTCGCGGCATGCTACCAGTGTTAAAGACTGCGATGGAGCTCCGTATGCCACGGCAAACTGGCTGACACTGACGGCGGCGGTGCACAAATGCTGCGCAGCTGGCGCCATTCGACGGCCAACACCGGGTTCCTGGTGTGTCCGCTGTGCCGTGCGTGTGATCATTGCTTGTACAGCCCTCTCGCAGTGTCCGGAGCAAGTATGGTGGGTCTGACACACCGGTGTCAATGTGTTCTTTTTTTCATTTCCAGGAGTATATATATATATATATATATATATATATATATATATATATATATATATATATAGAGAGAGAGAGAGAGAGAGAGAGAGAGGCCAATGTCAGAATACTCGGACGAATGAACAGCGATCGACAAGAGGTTCGCGAGCTTTCAGCACTTATTGCCTAAACCGCCCGTTTCTGAGCCAAAAATATCATTTGAGAATGGGAAAAGTTACCTCAAAACATAATACCATACGTCATAAGCGAAGGAAAATAAAGTAGAGTACTTTTCATGTCGAAGTATTGCTTACTTCAGCTACCGTTCTAGTAGTAAAAATGGCAGCAGTAAGTCTTTGAACTAATTCCCGAACATGGGCTAATCGTATGCCCATTCTGTTTAATTACAACGTCAGGTTTTGCTGAATTGTGCCTTAGAAACTGAATTAGCGTTAATTTATTTTCTGCAAACCATGAACTTATCTCTTGAACTGCACTATTTGAAACAGTGTCAATGTTGCACGCAACACGGTTTACTACCAAGCTAGTGTCATCAGCAAACATAAATATTTTAGAATCAGCTGTAATACTAGAAGACATATCATTTATAACAATAAGGAACAACATCACTGATCTCTAGGGCACCCCCCCCCCTCCCAACCATTTAACCGTGCCCCTCTCAGACACCACATCAAGCCATTCTCAGTATTGTGGAGAATGACCTTTTGCTGTCTGTTCTTAAAGTAAGAATTAAACTAATTATGAGCTATTCCCCATATTCCATAATGGTCCAAGTTCTGGAGCAGTATTTTGAGATCAACACAATCAAACTCCTTTGTTACATAAAATAAAGATGCCTGGCACTCGAAACCTTTTGTTTAATCAATGTAGTACGTGACAGAGAAATGGGAATACAGCATTTTTAGTTGCTAAACCACTTCTAAAACCAAACTGTACATTTGACAACAAATAATGTGAAATGAAATGATCAATTATCCTTACATATACAGCCTTTTAAATAACTTTAGCGGACACTGATGGCATAGAAATAGTTCTAAAATTATCTACGTTATATCTTTCTCCCTTGTTATTAAGTGACTTTACTACTGAGAACTTTAATTGTTCAGGAATCTGACCATTCCTAAAGGAAAAATTACAAATATGGCAAATTACAGGGCTAACATGTGCAGCACAGTACTTTTGATTTCTGATACATACTCCATCATATCCATGAGAGTCCTTGGTCTTCAGTGATTTAATTATTGACTCGGTTTCCCCTTTGTCAGTATCACAGAGGGCTATTTCAGATATCAATCTCGGAAATCCATTTCCCAAGAGAGTTATATGATGCCCTGTAGAAACTAAGTTTTTATTTAATTCACTAGCTATATTCAGAATTTTATCCCATGAATAAGCTGTGTTCTATTTGTGTACCACATTCCCTTTGCCTTCCCAATAAAATTTATACACACCTTACAGTACTGTTTGAAATGGGCCACTGTAGCTCGATTGTGACTACTTCTAACATTGTTATATAATTCCTACTTTCTTCTACATGACATCCTTCTCCCACTAGTCAGCCCTCAGGCTGCCTTTTGCTGCTAGTACCCTGTTTTGAACATTCTAATGGAAAGCAACTTTGAAAGAGGGAGAGAAAGATGTTAAAGAAAGCATTATAGCCCTATTTGTCATCTATGTTATCAGATCATCCAGCCACTCTTGTTCCTTAACGTTGGATCAGTTTTTCTACCTATTTTGTAATTATATATACCGTTTGTTTGAGTACAAAAACCATTCAGAGTTAAAATTTGTGCAGCATGGTCTGAAAGGCCATTCAGCCTTTTACTAATAGAATGCCCATCTAGTAATGAAGAATGAACAAAAATAATGTCTATGGTTGTGCTAGTGTTTCTCTGCACGCTGGTTAGAAAAAATACAGTTTGCATCAGATCATATGGTTTTAGGAGATCATCCAACATCCTTTATCGTGGACAAACACACAACAAAATTAATATTGAAGTCACAACATAGAACTAATTTTTGGTTCTTCCTATAAAGTGAACCAAGAACCCTCTCTAGCTTGAGCAGAAATCCATTGAAGTCAGAGTTAGCGAACCTATAAATAACTATAATTAAAAGTTTAGTTTCGTTAAATTCAACCACCTCTACACAACATTCAAATATCTTTTCAGTTCAGTGCTTTGATACATCCACCGACTCAAATGGAACACTGTTTTTTACGTTCATGGCCACTCCCCCACCCCGCAAAGAGCTCCTTGAAAAACAGCCAGTTAATCTGTAACTTGGTTAATGAACACAGGTTTTTCGGAAGCCTATTGGCTCGTATTCGATGCTAACTTAATTTTGGAAACAGTTATACGATCTAATTGCACATGTTGATTCTCATTTACATTTTCCTAAGTCATTTATTAACTATTTATGTACGTTTTTAAGTGTGTTTGTCCATCTCGTGTTCACTTGTGACAAAGCTGCGCGGAGTGGCCACGCGGTTTGAGGTGTCATGTCACGGATTACGCTGCCCCTTCCGCCAGAGGTTCGAGTCCGCCCTCGGGCATGTGTGTGTGTGTGTGTGTGTGTGTGTGTGTGTGTGTGTGTGTGTGTTTGTTCTTAGCATAAGTTACTTTAAGTAGTATGTAAGTTTAGGGACCGATTACCTCAGCAGTTTGGTCCCTTAGGGATTCACACGCATTTTTGAACTTGTCTCAAGTTGTCACCTTTGTCTACCTAACTATTGCATTTAACAAAGCTTGTGAAGCATTTAATTTCTCAAATAATTTCCCATTATTTACTAGTAGATGCCCCACTACATTCCAGCTGCTAAGCTAGATCTTAACGACAGGCTCTGAATGAAGAAGAGCTGTCGCCGAAGCTGTAGAGGTATGTGGTCAAGAACCACAAGCTAAACTACAGAGAGAGTTGCATCGATGTGTTACTTAATAGGTCACGCGTTTTTAAATTTTTCAAACTGCAGCTTATTCAAATGATCCTGAGTCGTATTGCCAGCAATTGCTAACTTTTCATATTTGACTACTGCAATTACACAGAGGGGCCTTGATTCCCATTCCACAGTGGTCAAGTGGTTCACTATTAGGCTCAATAATTTTGGTGAGATCTTAGAAGCGATCTTCCTATTCATTGATGTTCAGTTATTCATGCTATGCCCGCCTTTCATTATGTTGCACGATTTACGCATGAGCTGCTCTTTCAGTTTACTTTTTCACTATGGAAGTCATATTGCGTAACAAAACTGATTTGTTCGATCATGAGTCTGTTTATTACAAGGCATAGTTTCAATAAATCAGGGCTTCATGTTTCTAATTCTCCTAGTAGTCCCATTGTTCAAAAGAGTAGCCACATTACAACAATTTATCGTTCTATACTCTATGCGCTTCTACAGGTTCTGCCTACATAACAAAGTGGATTTATCCCAATTAGTAAGGCACAGACGCTTTGTATTATGACTTTTGTGAGAACTCTGCGAGACCATCTTTCAGTACTCACAGGCTACTTTTCCAGCCTATTGATATCAGAAATACTTTATAGGCTTCATGCATACGTGACAGATGAGGCTGTAAAAGAGACATTTGGGCGGATTTAGGATCCAAACTAGAATGTAAACAATATGCCTTGGAATAGCCATTATATAGTTTTATCAAACGTTAACAAGGCAAGTGGTGACAGACATTTAGGGAGGCGCGGTGGGGGGGGGGGGAGGCTGTAGGTCTTTAACTTATCTAAGCGGATTTATGCGTTCCATAATTTCCATAATTCGTATATGAGGAATGCCAAGATCATTCCTGCCCCATCAAATGTCCAATCCTCCCACTTTCTCTTCCCGACTCCAAATTCCTTCGTAATGATCTCGTTCTCAATGAGACAAAGTCTTACTTCCCTTCCTTATTGATCTCAGCTGCCCTGTCATGTCTGAAGAATATCACATGAAAGCAACGACTTCTAACACTTTATCCGAAATGCATAGTAGTTTCAGGCTGTCATTAGTTGTTGTTTGTGAATGAGGTCAGTGGCAATGATTCAATGTTCATTCTATCTCTTGACAACAAAAGAGGTTTCAACTACATTAATGGACCAGAAATGTCCAAGAAGAAATCTCACCTGTTGCCAAAATTGCAGAATGTTGTCTTAAACCATCCTAATGTTAGTGCCCTATGATTTATGTATTACATAGAAACTATTAGATGCACAATGCATTTGATGACCAGGACAATGATTATATCTTTTCTAACAGTTCTCTCAAGGTAGTGGAAGGAAGAAATAAGGATTTGGGTTTAATGACCCATTGTTGCAGTGTGTTTACAGGTGGTATGAGGCACAACAAGGGCGACAATTTGTTGAATAAACTACTGCAGCATTTGCTTCAAGTAATTTAGTGAAGCTGGAGAAGATCCACATCAAATTTATTGGACATAGAGTTGTGCCCCACACCTTCAAAATGAGGTTTCAGTGCCAAGAGATTATATTCAGAACTGTATTTGTCTTAAATGATTAAATGGAGTCATATGATTTCCTAGATGTCAAGTCAGTGCCATGTAGACATACCTTCTCTGTGTTTTACCTCCATTTCCCAGTTATGCATACACTGTGAGCTACAACAGTGTGGCTAAAACAGCGTTTGGGTAGGAATATTAAGGAAAATGACAAATAATTTTTGTTTAACATATTTTATTACATTATACTGGCATAAAAATTACATTGTATCTTCAGTCTATAAATATAAATAAATATCTACAATCTTGGATGTAGCAGTGTCAATGAAATGTTTTCTACAAATCACTACATACAACTTAAGGGGAAAATAGATATAATTCTGTTCTCAAAAGGTGATTAAGCAACAAAATCACGAATACTGTAAAACGACATTGTCGATGTAGTTCAATTAAGACACTAACTTTCCAGTCAGAGAGTGAATCCAATAAAGCCCAAGAAAAAACAAGAAGCTTATGTAGACACTCCCACATAGCCTGAATACTGTACTGTATATACACTGGCTGTACAATGTGTGGATTCTCCTGAGTTTGATCAGTCGGGAAACATAAAACCACATACAAAGAACTTGTGTCATCTGTGTAGTTCATTGTACAATGGTATCATCAGTCATGATTGAAAATATGCTTTGGAAAAGTAATGAGTGAGGAAGACAGTCTTCCACATATCAAAGTGAACGATTTTCTTATCTGAAATAAATGAAAAATGATCATAGTATGCTAAACTTATTTACAGTATGGAAGAATAGCTAAATGGATATGATAAAACTAAATGCTGTGAGAATTGTTTACTCAACGATAGAAGCAGAATAGGAAGGACAAGGGAAGGAAGTGTGTGGACAGGAGGTGTGGATAACGTAAGGAAGAGAATATGAACCATAGAAGCAACATTTGCCACTCAAGGACACTTGCAATATTCCCAGCAGTGTGACAACAAAACATAGGCAGTACAAGAGCACATACCACTGTTGTGGTAACATATGTATATGAAATCTGATTTACTCATTACTGACTGAGTGATGGATATGAAGAGATTGATTACAGTAAATATTTAATTTTAGTAACAATTAAATAGCTACTCAGTCACAATTTAGTGAGTACACTAATATTTGGGTCATAGTTTGGGTTAGAGATTGCATCATTAGGTAATATTAATAGAGAAATTAACATGTACAATCATATTTTGAACAGAAGACACAAGTAATTTTTGACATTGTTCGTGAAACATGCATTAAATACTGATGAATCTCATAAACTGTGACAAGAACTGTGTCAAGTGCTAATAAAATAAAGATGGTACTGATACTGAGAGGAGCACAGTTGTAAAGAAGTGGCCGGATGAATGCTATTAATGCTACTTGAGCACAGAAGAAGAAAAACTGGCATTTGGAAAATAATTGTTTCTTCTGTTAATACTTCCAGGTGGAGAGGCTGTAGTCACTGCTTAAAACTATTCACTAACATTTTGTTCCTGTATGCAGGGTACACATTCAGAGGTGAGTCACTGACAATTCTTTAGAAATTTCAATGTGCCTGAACTTACAGGGATAGAAAAAGCAGACGTAAACAGAAGTACACAGTGCTTTCGTATTACTTTTGGAGAATACGTCGGGCAAATGTACGTACGATGGAAGAATGTGTTCTATTTTTTGTAGCACAGTAGACTGAGCAATGAGCGACATTCTAATGGGAACCATTTAAATGACAGAAACAGTCACAGAAAAGAAATAAAGAAGAAAGTGAGGCAGTCGAATATGTGTTAGGAACTGCCACTGGGGAAATATGCGAATGAGAGATACGGGCTGGAATGTGGTACAGAAATAGAGCTACAGAGTGTTAGAGAGTGATGTCAGCTAGGAGCATCCAGTAGAGGGAGAGTAACGGGTTGCACTGTAATGGAAACTGTTTACACAGTGCTCGAAATGGAATGGATGAAACACGAGCGGTGTGGGCGAAAGGAAAGTGAAGCACCGTTCGAGTGAGTAGCCGCCGGGAGCTGCTGCCGGAGAGACGTGCAGTGGCGGCGGGTGGTGTGTGGCGCCGCGGCGGCTCAGGCCGGGCAGTCGAGGTTGTCGAGCAGCGTCCAGGCGGCGCCGGTGGCGGCGCAGTGCGCACGCACGGACAGGTTGCGCGCGGCGGCCCAGGAGCGAAGCGGGTATAGCGCACAATCGCACTCCAGTGGGTTGCCGCCCAGCTCGAGGCGCGCCAGCGAGCGCAGAGGCGCGAATGCGGCGGCGGGCGGCGCTCGCAGCTCGTTGTCCTGCAGGTCGAGCCTGCGCAGCGCGCCCAGCCCGGAGAAGGCGCCGGCAGGCAGGTCGCGCAGCCGGTTGGCCGACAGGTCGAGGAAGAGCAGTGCCGACGAGGCAGCGAAGGCGCCGGGCGCGGAGGGCAGCGCGCGCAGCCTGTTGCGCGCGAGGTAGAGCGCGCGCAGGTGCGGCAGCGCGGCGAGCGCGCGGCGCGGCAGCGCGGCCAGGCCGCAGCGCGACGCGTCGAGCACGAGCAGCAGCGGCGCGCGCAGCCAGGCGCCGTCGGCGGGCAGCGCGGCCAACGGGTTGCCGTCCAGGAAGAGCTCCTGCAGGCGCGGGTTGTGCGCGAACGTGTCGGCGTGCAGCGCGCGCAGCCGGTTGTCGCTGAGGCGCACGGTGCGCAGCAGGCGCAGCCCGCGGAACGCGTCCGGCTCGACGGCAGCCAGCGCGTTGGCGCCCGCGTCGAGCAGCTCGAGCGCCGACAGCCCCAGCGCCGCCAGCGAGCCGTTGCGCAGTGCCGTCAGGTTGTTGTCGGACAGGTCGAGCTGCTGCGCCGCCGGGTCCAGCGAGGCCGGCAGGTCGGTCAGCCCGGCGGCCCGGCAGTCCGCCTTGGAGCCGGTGTACGTCCAGTAGGTCTTGCACGGCGACGGTGCCAGCTCGGACTCGTCCGAAGACGAGGACGCCGGCGCCGTCATCGACAGGGGCGCCGAGACGACGGCCGGAGCGGCCGACGCCCACGACGCCAACAGCAGCAGCAGCGGCAGCGACTTTGCGATACGTAACATCTGCGAGACACAAATTGTCGGGGTAAACGCACCGATCTGAGCGCACTATTTGCACTTAATAAATTATTAACGGGTGTGTCGAAGAATTCGAGTGAGGAACAGTACTGGCCAAATGCACCTTCCTGCAAGATTCGCAGGAGAGCTTCTGTGAAGTTTGGAAGGTAGGAGATGAGGTACTGGTGGAATAAAAGCTGTGAGGATGGAGCGTGAGTCGTGCTCGGGTAGCTCAGTCGGTAGAGCACTTGCCCGTGAAAGGCAGAGGTCCCGGGTTCGAGTCTCGGTCTGGCACACAGTTTTAATGTGCCAGGAAATTTCATATCAGCGCACACTCTGCTCTAGATTGAAAATTTCATTCTACAGCCTTCAGGTTGATAACAACTTAACCATTCAATGTAACTGGTAACGAACTTACACTGGCCAGCCGGGGTGGCCAAGTAGTTCTAGGCGCTACAGTCTGGAACTGCTTTCGAATCCTGCCTCGGGCATGGATGTATGAGATGTCCTTAGGTTAGTTAGGTTTAAGTAGTTCTAAGTTCTAGTGGACTGATGACCTCATAAATTAAGAACTAAGAGCCATTTCAACCATTTTTTGAACAAACTTAAAATTAGTTTTTGTTTTAGCTACATGTTTTACCAGCTTTTGGTTAGAAATAGAAGGAATTTTCCAGAAGAAGTTATTTTAGGCTAGATTTACAATCTGATACGTTACCTGTCAGACATTTTGTGTTACTCGGCGAGAGATAAAGGTACGAGTATTTCTGCCTAGTTATTGCGCTCCATTCTGAGACGCTGACAATTTAATCTCGAGTAATGAACTCCATTTTTTTCCTTGTGTTGTAGGTGTGGACATTACTACCCTTGAAGGGAAGAAGACGAACTTCTCGCGGAATAGAGAAAATTTATGGAAACAGCATTTGTGACAGACGGCAGAGCGATATTGCAATCTATAAAATCCATCTCCATCTACATCTGTACTCTGCAAACCACTGCAAAGTGTACAGCACTGGGTACTCATCATCCTACCATTTATCATGACTTCTTTCTCTCTCATCCACGCATGGAGCGGAGAAGAATGCTTGCTTAAAGACATCTGTGCCGCTGTAATTAGCCTCATTTCGCCGTCGAATCCCCACGGGATCGATACATAGGGTGTTATAGTATACATCCAGAATCTTCACGTAAAGCTGGTTCTTGAAACTTCGTGAGCAGGCTTTTCTGCGATATTATGCGTCTGTCTTCTCAGTATGTGTTGAATTCCTCAGTTAGTCCTATTTGACACAAGTCCCACATACTTAAGCAATATTCTAGGGTGTGTCCTACAAGCATTTTGTAAGCAATCTCCTCTGTAGACTGATTTCCTTTCCCTAGTATTCTAGCAAGTGAAGTCTGCCACCTGCTTTACCTGCGACTGAGACTATATGATAACAAGCAGCGGTAGAAAGTACTCTAGCCATGTACTGTAGAATGACTTATGGAATATACGCTAATCAGCCAGAAAATTACGACCACCGACCTGCTATCGATATAAACCCGTCCAGGCGATAGCAGCGTCACCTGGTAAGGAATGACACACGCACAATGCATGTAGTATCACTGAGTGTGCTGTCCGAGTGTGGAATGGGGAAGGCGAGCTATCTATCTCAGTTTGACTGAGTGCAGATTGTGATGGCTTGGAGGCTCGGCAGGAGCATATTGGAAACTGTACCACTTGTCAGGTGTTCAAGGAGTGCTATGGTGAGTGTCTTCCAACACGTCGCGAAACCAAGGTGAAACCACGTCCAGATGTCGTGGGGTTGGGTGGCCACCCCTCATTACAGACGTCAGACATCGTAGGCTGGGCAGACTGGTAAAACAGGACAGACGGCGAACTGTGGTGGAACTAACATCAGACTTTAATACTGGGCCGAGTACAGCTATGTCTGAACGCACAATGTACCCACCACTCCTAACGATGGGTCTCCGCAGCCGACGACCCGTGCATGTGCCAATGTTAACACCACGACATCAGCAACTACGACTGAAATGGACATGTGACGACTGGCACTGCATGTTAGCTCAGTGACAGAACGTTGCAAGGTCTGATGAATTCCGATATCTTGTTCATCATGCCGATGGCAGGGCGCGAATCTGTCGTCTTCCAGGGGAACAGCTCCTCGACACCTGTACTGCGAGACGGCGACTCCATTATGCTTTGGGAAACTTTGATGTGGGCATCTATGGGTCCAACTGAGTCGTGCAAGGCACCGTGATGGCCAAGGTGTATAGTAGGCCGGTTGAAGACCACGTACACCCCTCCATCACGATCATGTTTCCCGAAGATAGTTGCATTTTTTAACAATGCAATGTGCGCCATGTCGCAAGGCCAGGAGTGTGATGGAGATGTTCGAGGAACACAGTGGCGAGTTCCAGTTGATGTGCTGGCCCGGCAACTACCCAGATCTGAACCCGATCGAACGCATCTGGGATGTGATTGAACGTTCCATCAAAGCTCATCGCCCCCTCCCAGTAATTTACGGGATTAGGTGACTTCGTGTGCAGATGTGGTGTCAACTCACTCCAGCGACCTACGAAGGCCTTACTGCTTCCATGCCACGATGTGTCGCCTCTTCTTATCTGTCCCATAGGTGGACATACCGGCTATTAGGTACGTGGACATGATGTTTTGGCTGATCCATGTATATCTATATGTTGAAATACGGGAGAACTCAACATCTTTATCGATTTAACGCAATGCGCAGTGCCTCGTTTTCGTATTAGGAAATAATTTCGATTGACGATGTGATGTTCCTTCTGAAATGCATGTGTGTCCGAAGGAACAGGTACTGCTGCGACTACAACCGTCACGCAATGCATGAAATGTATTCGCAGTAATGGAATGACGTCTATGAAAATTTGTGTCGAATACATTTCATGTACTCGGAAATGATAAACAGACATTATGTAAGAATTGCGGGAAACGTAACCCCTGTCACAACAGATAGCGCAGCTTCAAACGCAATAGCTAGTACTGCGAAATCTGCGCGGAGAATGAATCGGAGGATTGATTTATACTGCGGAAAAAATAAGTGAAGATAAGTACTACAAATCAAAACAGCTGTTCAAAAATGGTTCAAATGGCTCTGAGCACTATGGGACGCAACTGCTGAGGTCATTAGTCCCCTAGAACTTAGAACTAGTTAAACCTAACTAACCTAAGGACATCACAAACATCCATGCCCGAGGCAGGATTCGAACGTGCGACCGTAGCGGTCTTGCGGTTCCAGACTGCAGCGCCTTTAACCGCACGGCCACTTCGGCCGGCAAAACAGCTGTGTTGCACGTATTGTACGTCACACAATCTATTGGAGCTCACAAGGGGAGGCCGCCAATTGTGAAATTCAGATTCGATTCATACTCCGCATAATAAAAGCTCATGGCCAAAGGTGTAATGCGGCAAAGCACCAAGATGCACTTCTCAGCCGTTGTGGAGAAAATCGACAGTTAAAAGAAACCGTTGCGGTGAAATACTCTCTACGATTAACAGATTTCTACAGCGTCGTGGCGCAGCGGTAAGCGCTCGGGTTCGTAATCCGAAGGTCGCCGGATCGAATCTCGCGCCATGCAATATTTTTTATTATTAGTTTTTTGTAATTCAAACTATTAATGAATTGCTTATGCATGTTGGTGAAGGCGGATCGCTCTCCAATTGTACCGCCTCCATTTTTCCGTTTTTTTAACAGGGTGTACCAAAGCTCTCCCGTCCGCACTGATTTTCGACGATATTGTAAGTTGCGCTAGGGACCGCATCTACCTTCTTTCGAAGTTAGCAGGCAACTACGCTGTTACGCGGCGGCTCGTTTCGCCCCATTCAACATCTGTCCTTCAAGTGTAACGAGCGAGTAACGGAATTTATATTTCATACCTGCCACAGCGAATTTGTGTTCGTGGGGTCTCTATTCTAATTCGAACGTTTGACTTACGCTATACGTATTCGTTTCGGAATATCGTTTCTACGTCTTCCATTAACTATATGTGGTTAACATTATGAAGACAATTAATAACATTTGTGAAATACAACTTTGTTTGCGGAAAAATAATGATGTTCGAAGTCGCCAGTTTTTCCACGACAAACGACTTCCAACAACTTATTATATGCATAATTGTTGCAACTGATTGCCGGGAATTATATATATATATATATATATATATATATATATATATATATATATATATATATATATATATATACGAGGGCCGTTCAGAAAGTAACCTCCGGTTGATTTAAAAAAATACACCAAGTTAAATAAAAATATTTTAATATATACATCTTACAACTACAACTTTGCACTATTTTTCTACATAGTCTCCATAGCGATTGAGGCACTTATCGTATCTCTTCACAAGCTTTGAAATTCCTTCTGCATAAAAATCACCCGCTTGTGCCTGGAGCCAGCCTGTGACCGCATCTTTGAGCTCTTCGTCGTCATCAAACCGCTGTGACCCGAGCCATTTCTTCAAATGCATGAAGAGGTGATAATCACTTGGCGCCAGATCTGGGCTGTAAGGTGGATGGTTGATAACGTCCCACTTGAAGGACTCAAGAAGGGCCGTTGTTCTGCGAGCAGAGTGAGGACGGGCGTTATCGTGCAAAAAAACGATACCGGAAGTCGGCATACCACGGCGTTTGTTCTGTATAGCCCGTCGTAACTTTTTTATTGTTTCACAGTACACGTCTTGATTAATGGTCGTACCACGTTCCATGAATTCAACCAACAACACCCCTTTGGCATCCCAAAACACCGTTGCCATCAGTTTTCTGGCAGAAAAATCTTGCGAGGCTTTTCTTGGTTTGGTAGGCGAATTTGAATGTGCCCACATCTTTGATTGTTCTTTTGTCTCAGGGTTCACGTACTTAATCCAGGTTTCGTCACCGGTCACGATTCTGTTTAACAATGGTTCTCCTTCGTCCTCATAACGTGACAGAAAGTCTAACGCAGAGGCCATTCTTTGAGTTTTGTGGTGGTCGGTAAGAATTTTGGGCACCCATCGTGCACAGAACTTACGGTAACCCAATCTTGCTGTCACTATCTCGTACAAGAGAGTCTTAGAAATCTGTGGAAAACCAGTAGACAACTCCGACATTGAGAAACGTCGATTTTCACGAACTTTTGCATCAACTGTCTGAACGAGTTCGTCAGTCACCAATGATGGTCTACCACTCCTCTCTTCATCATGAACGTTTTCTCGTCCACTTTTAAATAAACGTACCCATTGACGGACAACTCCTTCACTCATAACTCTTGGTCCGTACACGGCACAAAGCTCACGATGAATAGCTGCTGCAGAATATCCTTTGGCTGTAAAAAACCTTATGACAGCACGCACTTCACATTTGGCGGGGTTTTCTATTGCAGCACACATTTCAAACTGCCACAAAAACTAAACTAGCGCAGGTACGACGTTCACTCGACCACGGCTTGATGCCGACTGACCTGTTGAGTGCGTGAACGCACAGATGGCGTCGCTACTCCCCCCACAACCCGCACTGTGACCAATCGGAGGTTACTTTCTGAACCGCCCTCGTATATATATATATAAACATTTGAATTACAAAAAACAAATAGTAAAAAAAAAAAGTAGCATGGTGCGAGATTCGATCCGGCGAGCGCTTACCGCTGTGCCACGACGCTGTGGAAAATTACGAACCGTAGAGAGTAATTCACCGCAACGGTTTATTTTAACTGTCGATTTTCTCGACAACGGCTGAGAAGTGCATCTTGGTGCCTCGCCACATTACACCTCTGGCCATGAGCTTTTATTATGCGCAGTATGAATCGAATCTGAATTTCACAATTGGCGGCCTCCCCTTGTCAGACGGCGTTTGCCGATTTCAGCGTACCGCGTGGCGTTTTTGAAATGCTTGTCCGCTGTTTACGTCTCTGTGTGATACGGGAATACTGCGTAAGCTAGAGGCTGCGTAACCATTTAACAGTGAAGAGTTACACAAGTGCCTTGAAAACAAATGTTTGGAAATTTGTGGTAAGTTCCTGTGAGACCAGACTGCCGAGGTCATCGGTCCCTAGGCTTACACACTACTTAAACTAACTTACGCTAAGGACAACACACACACCCATGCCTAAGGGAGGACTCGAACCTCCGACGGCGGGAGCCGTGCGGACCGTGGCAACGTGCCTTAGACCGCGCGGCCTCTGTAAACAAAGCTATCGAGGTCAACACCCGCAGACCAGCACACAACATGAAAAATCGCGACAGATTACATTTTGGTGCTGCAGCACGAATATAACGTGGACCTTCGTCTTTAGCAGCCAACGCTCTGCGATCTAATGTACAGAAAAACTGCGTCTCGTTCACTCTTCCACAGAGGGTAGCTGGAAACAGAGCTTGGAGTTGCTCTCGAGTTCCCTACAGACTTTGCGAGTGAAGCATGCCGCTATTGGTCACAGTTTAGCGCAGTTTCTTCAAGATCAGATACGTTTTCTGTGGTAAGAAAAGACGTCTCATCTTGCGAGCTACGTGTTGTGCAGTGCTATAATTTTGCATGTACGTTTAGTGGAATATGTGGATTCTGCTACATAATACGTTGCGAATAGACTTAGTAGTAAAGAAGTACCAAATTAAAACGTCATGCCTAATATTGAAGTTTTACTGCATGAACAGCAAAAATGCAGTAAGTCATCAATTTTTTCCTTTCATTTTGTCACGGTGTTAGCGAGAAGAAGTTTCTAAAAGGTTTAAAATTATGAGTAAAGTTTGTTGCAAGTCACTAAATGCTCTCATTCTGGGTGACCGTAGATTGAGCAATTTTTACGCCGATCAAAGTAGGAGTCAGCTTTCAAAGACAGATATCTGTAGATTTCTGCGTGATACAGCGATCACTGAACTAATGAGATCATTTTACCATTGCCTTCTCCAGTATCCGACGCTAACCAACCGGATCACGCTGGACGGATGTATCTTTATCTCGACCGCAATCAAACACAGTTATGTGTCAACCACACTGATACAGCGTGGCCAGTTCCATCATACCAACATTCTGGACCTTCTGTCGTGTGGCTTGATGGCTTTGTGGTAAGTGCTGAACAAGAAATCAAAAAGCGCGGCGTTCGGTTTCCGCTGGATTAATCAATTCAGAGTCTGAGTGAGGCAAAGAAGATGTCAGCGTCAGTAGGATCGTGCCAGAAAAGAACCACACTGATCAAACTAACCTTTGGGCTCAGGTTGCTTTACAAATAGGAGGTGGCCAGCACTAAATAGCCACTGTATGGCAGGATTTACTGAAACATCCAGTCTACCTAAAGAGGCGTAATTTATTTACGTCAGCGCCGCCGTGTCAAATTTAACCGTTTCCCCAGATCTTATGATAAAGCTGCGATGGGTTGGAATCTACCTCATGGGAGAATAAATACGACAAGAAAATGTGTAGCTACTGATTGCTGTTTCGGCCAAATTATCGGAGTTTTACACCACATCCACTGGTTCAAAATAATGCGGAATGTTAAAAATAAATTTACTTGTAGCTGCGTTGTGGGAGCTAGGATGTTGATACCGATGGGTCCCTTTAGGATTTCATAGCACCATTCCCGCCACATTAGACGCTTCGTCATAATGCCCAATCGAGAAGATCTTAACTATACTATACAACCTTTCCGAATAGTTAGTTCCAACTAATGGTCGTCATCAGATTCCGTTAAAAACAAAAGGAATGAAAGTTTCTCCTTTATTAAGGATATATAATTATTTTTTACAAAAAAGCTTTACATTTCCGGTCTCAGAAAGTTATATTCACCAACAAACGTGGTATGAATTTTAACAAAAACTTCCGTCGAAATCTAAAGAAAACATCCAGTAGCAGACGTCATGGTTCGGCTGAGGGTGTGTTCTTTAAGTTTTGTTTGTCACTACTGGTCAGTTTCTACCACATCATAATTATCGAACATATATGACCATACACACATAAAAAAAAAAAAGTTTTGCATCACCCCGGTTCCCAGAACTCAAGCAGATAGACGTTGACTATCGATATTGCTTCACAGACCCAGTCCCTTTGACTGTTCAGAGATGTCACTAAAACCGCCCAAATATGTAAACAACCATGCATGAGCAGCGCCTATTAGACGGAAGGGGTCCGACAGCCGATCAGTTCCAGTCATTCCACCAGGAAGTAGGGTTGAAATGTTCAAATCAGTGTGAAATCTTATGGAACTTAACTGCTAAGGTCATCAGTCCCTAAGCTTACGCACTACTTAACCTAAATTATCCTAAGGACAAACACACACACCCATGCACAAGGGAGGACTCGAACCTCCGCCGGGAGGAAGGAGGTATGCGGCTCGTGTTGTCTGTTGTTCAACCATACCTAGGCGGTCAATACCGCAGTTCGATCGCGTCCGCATTGTTACTTTGTGTCAGGAAGGGCTCTCATCAAGGGAAGTGTCCAGGCGTCTCGGAGTGAACCAAAGCGATGTTATTCGGACATGGAGGAGATACAGAGAGACAGGAATTGCCGATGACATGCGTCACTCAAGCCGTACAAGGGCTAGTACTGCAGTGGATGACCGCTACCTACGGATTATGGCTCGGGGGAACCCTGACAGCAACGCCACCATGTTGAATAATGCTTTTCGTGCAGCCACAGGACGTCGTGTTACGACTCAAGCTGTGCTCAGTAGACTGCATGATGCGCAACTTCACTCCTGACGTCCATGGCGAGGTCCATCTTTGCAACCACGACACCATGCAACGCGGTACAGATGGGCCCAACAACATGCCGAATGGACCGCTCAAGATTGGCATCACGTTCTTTTCACCGATGATATCGCATACGCCTTCAATCAGAGAATCGTCGGAGACGTGTTTGGAGGCAACCCGGTTAGGCTGAACGCCTTAGACACACTATCCAGCGAGTGAAGCAAGGTGGAGGTTCCTTACCGTTTTGGGATGGTACTGTGTGAGGCCGATGTACGCAGCTGGTGGTATGGAAGGCGCCGTAACGGCTGTACGATACGTGAATGCCAGTCTCCGACCGATAGTGCAAGCATATCGGCAGCATATTGGCGAGGCATTCGTCTTCATGGACGACTGTTCGCGTCCCCATCGTGCACATCTTGTGAATGACTTCCTTCAGGATAGTGGCCAGCATGTTCTCCAGACATGAAGCCTATCGAACATGCCTGTGTTAGACTGAAAAGAGCTGTTTATGGGCGACGTGACCCACCAACTACTATGAGAGATCTACGCCGAATCGCCGTTGAGGAGTGGGACAATCTGGACCAACAGTGTCTTGATGAACTTGTGGATAGTATGCCACGACGAATACAGGCATGCATCAATGCAAGTGGACGTGCTACTGGGTATTAGAGGTACCGGTGTGTACAGCAATCTGGAGCACCACCTCTGAAGGTCTCGCTGTATAGTGGTACAACATGCAATGTCTGGTTTTCACGAGCAATAAAAATGGCGGAAATGATATTTATGTCATGGACTGTGCGGCTGGTCCCGGCGGAGGTTCGAGTACTCCTTCGGGCATGGGTGCGTGTGTTTGTCCTTAGGATAATTTAGGTTAAATAGTGTGTAAGCTTAGGGACTGATGATCTTAGCAGTTAAGTCCCATAAGATTTCACACACATTTGAACATTTTTTTGATATTTATGTTGATCTCCGTTCCAATTTTCAGTACAGGTTCCAGAACTCTCGGATCCGAGGTGATGCAAAACTTTTTGTGATGATATACTTGACAACTGGTAATGACCATTAGTTCGAACCTGGCCAGTAGTGACAAAACAGTTTATTCAAATAACACACAATGACTTCTTTTAAGCGATGTGTAATAATGTCCAGTGGCACACCGGCCTGATGCAAGTGTTTCAACTGGAGGCCACTTGGTGACTTGCGTGTCCGACAGCCATCAGCATCCCGTTTTCCTCGGACGGTCACCCATCCACGTACAAATCGAGCCCAGCGTTGCTTAACTTCGATGATCGCGTGGGAACCGGTTTTACCAACGCGGCAAGGCCGTTGGCAATGTATATGTGAGGGTTCTGGACCCAAGTGTAAGTATAACGACCAACGAACTTGGTTCTGTAGGCGTGAACAACGTGAAAACAATTTTACCAATATATAGGTACATTTCAGTGCACAATATCGTGAACCGAAACAGTTTGCGTTGTCTTAAAAAGTAGTTGCTTAAAAGGAGACGGTTTTTGACTCACGCTCTTTTTCTGTTAGAATGAAGTGCTTCTTTCGAATAAAAATCGAGCCTACGAAGAAACATTATTTCGTTTTGGAAATTAGTAGAGACTGTGCTCCATATCATAGTTAACTACTGAAATACGGTGCTAGGAGGGTAATCCCAAAAGTTAGGTCTCCTATTTTTTTATACGTACATAGATCTGTTTATTTCTACAATGATTTAAATCAGTTTACAGCTTGATCATTTAGCTATTTTCGACCTAACCACCATTTCTGTCGATGCATTTTTGTAGACGCTGTGGCAGTTTTTGTATGCCTATGTCATACCAGCTCGCCGCCATGCTGTTCAGAAAACTGTGAATCTCTTCTTTCACCTCGTCATTGGAGCTGAATTGCTTTCCAGCCAAATGTTCTTTTAACCTAGGGAATAGGTGATAGTGACTGGGTGGCATGTCAGGACTATAGGGTGGGTGGGTGATTATGTTCCACTGAAACTGTTGCAGGAGACCAACAGTTTGCCGAATGATGTGTGAGCGAGCGTTGTCATGGAGAATGTGTACGCCCTTGCTCAATATTCCTCTTCTCCGGTTCTGAATTGCCCGTTTGAGTTTTTTCAGAGTCTCACAGTACCTGTCACTGTTGATTGTGGTCCCAGCAATTCAGCTCCGATGACAATGTGAAAGAAGAGGTTCATAATTTCCTGAACAGCATGGCGGCGAGCTGGTATGACACGGGCATACAAAAACTGCCACAGCGTCTACAAAAATGCATCGACAGAAATGGTGATTACGTCGAAAAATAGCTAAATGTTCAATCTGTAAACTGATGTAAACCACTGTAGAAATAAACAGGTCTATGTACTTATTAAAAAAATAGGAGACCTTACTTTTGGGATTACCCTCGTAGAATACTGGCGGCGAGAAAAATATTCATACCATGTGTGGCGATAGCAATGTCTTGCCGGAATCGCTAATGTGAAAATTTTTGTATTAATTAACGATTCCGAATACATGAAAGAAAATCAGTAAAGATACAATAGGTCGCATTACTTTCTAATGGCAGTTCGTCAGTTCTCAATAACTCCCCCACCCCCAGGTCTTAATTCGTTAAAATTCTTTAAAATGTCTAACTCCTGCAAATAAAACAGCTTCAAACGTCTCATTACTTTAATAACGAGTTATTGAGTTAAATATTCGACGTAGAGCATGTAAGCGAGGAGGAGCTAGGGAAAAGGATCGAAATCGTGTTTAAAGTTTGATGGGACTTGCTAAGCGCTCTCATTGCCAAACACTGGATGACGATATTATCAGTAAATTGCGGTCCCTTTTAAGCAAAAGCTAGCTTTCCTCCACGCATATCAATGTTTGTGATGTCGTACCTCTCGAACGAACTGTGTGTCGTACATTCAGTGGTATCTGTGGATACTGTCTGCAAGTGTGTTGCGAACTGAGTTACCGGTAAAGAAGTAATAAATTAAAACGTAATGACTCATGCTGAAGTTTTATAAACAGCGAAAATGTAGTAAGCGATAAACTTATTTCCTTTCGTTATTTTTTGGAGGTGTCGGTGAGAAAAAGTTTCGGTAAAGGTTTGAAATTATGTAGAAAGTTTATTGGAAGCCGGGAAGTAATCTCTTTCTCAAACACAGGATGAATATAACCAGGATAATATGGTCAGCTTGAGGTATACTGCCTCAAGACCCATAAACATTCTGTAACCTTAGTACCAGAATTATTGCGCTTAACTTTTAACGTAAGACTGATTGTACCTCTTAAAGAGTAGATTGTAAAAGCGTTTTAAATTTTTAAATTCAGTCAATAATCACATGAAATATCGAAAATCAAATTTTTGTTTGTCCTTCCAGCAGTTAGAAAGATAACCTGCAACTGGATTATGCTCCATGATAACTATTTTCAACGTACCACAGTGCTTTAGAGGAAGTTGAGATGAAAAATTTGGCTTAGGACGCTTGTAATCTATCAAGTCGGGAAGCTACCACAAAAACAGCCCAAACTACTGCGCAATGCCCGTCGCACCAGGTTTTCAATATCCTCTCACTCTGTTCTCTCAAACTATTCAGCCTAGAGGAAATATTAATAGGACCTTTTTTTTTATAGGATATTCAACGTAGTGTAATTTTGTACTGGGATACGTCTACGCTAGAGGCCGCGATTTTCGAGTTATTCAAGCAAAACGAACGGATGTGACTTTCAAATGCACTCCACCCTCAAACTCATCTCTCTTGTTCAGAATTTTTGTTTGGGATTTTGTTCATTGCTCTCCCTCCTATTACCGTACAAAAATTTGTGATCACATTAACTATTTCGCATATTTGACCTTTTTTGGTCTTCATTGACTGGGCTATTATTACGCCACCAGCTTAGCTGTGCACTTAAAAATTATAAAATTGACATTATGTAAATTTTATCTCACAATTTTGACAAATTTTACAGCATAAAATTAATGAAAAAATACATTAGTTTATGTAGCCTTTTTATTACGATACTATGGTGTTTGTAACGCTTAATTTTCGATCCAATTGTAATTATATTCCGCAGAATTTTTATAAAAGTCATTTTTCTTTCATTTCCCTAACAGGGATGTTTGAATTAACGATGTTAACGAAACAGCCGATTAAGCTGGTGGCGTCAATGAAACTCAATTAATGAAGACAGAAAGGGTCGTTAGGGGAAGTATTTCACGAAGTCGCAGACCTTTGCACGGTGGAAGGGGGGGGGGGGGGAGGGGGGTGCCACGAACGAAACACCAAACAAAAATCTTGACCGGTAGGGGGAGAGTGTGGGGGTGGGGATACGTTTGAAGGTCACTCCCGTTCGTTGATTTTGAGTAACTCAGAAATCACGGCTTCTAGCGGAAACGTAGCCCAGTATAAAATTAAACATTAAATTTAATACAAAATGGTCCTGTTCTGTTTTTTTCTCTAGGACCAATTGTTTGCGAGAAGAGAACGAGAAAATATTGAAGATCTCGCAAGACGAGCATGCACTGTAGCTTGGGTTGATTTTGTAGGCGAATTGTTGGTAGTTTCCCGATTTGATAGACTACAAGCGCCTTGCATCAAATTTTTCGTCTCGACTTGCTCTACGCCTTGGTACGTTGCAAACTATTATCGTCTACACCAGTGCTTCTCAACATTTCTTAGACCATTACTCCTGACTGTCCTGCCCCCCCCCCCCCCCCCCCCCCGCTCCCCCGCCATCTGTTGCCCCCCCCACCCCCCACGAACTGTAACACCTAACTAAACTCCAGGGTGAAAGACTCTTCTAGGAACACTTTTACTTTTAAAAACGATGAAAGATGAATGATATTTAGTTTGTGTGTGTGTATGTGTGTGTGTGTGTGTGTGAATGAATGACGAAGGAATTCGTGGTGCATTGCAAGTGCTATCCACAACTCCTTCTCAGATAAGAAAGCTAACTATCCACATTGAAGGTAGACACTTGTTTAAAATGTGGTACGCGTGATAGCGTTACGGAGATGTTTAGCAAACTCAAGTGGCAGACTCTGCAAGAGAGGCGCTCTGCATCGCGGTGTAGCTTGCTGTCCAGGTTTCGAGAGGATGCGTTTCTGGATGAGGTATCGAATATATTGCTTCCTGCTACTTATACCTCCCGAGGAGATCACGAATGTAAAATTAGAGAGAGTCGAACGGAGGCTTTCCGGCAGTCGTTCTTCCCGCGAACCATACGCGACTGGAACAGGAAAGGGAGGTAATGACAGTGGCACGTAAAGTGCCCTCCGCCACAAACTGTTGAGTGGCTTGCGGAGTATAAATGTAGATGTAGATGTAGCTACTGCTGTGTTTTACTGTCAATTAATTCGTTTATCTGTTTCTAAGCAAGTAATGAAGCAATGGCCTACTGCAGGTACTATCTACAATTTATTGACTACTGCAGGTACTGGAGAAGACATTTTCGTGAGATATTTAGCATTTGTTACCTATATGTCTCACTTTTATCGACAGTGATGTACGGGACAAAGCACAACATACGTGCATAGTCAGTGGACTATGTGAGGAACTTGTAACCTCCACTACATTAATGCTATTGATTCTCAAAGTAATTATTGGTAAAGTATACAGTCAGTATTGGAGCACTACAGAATTGTGTCAATAGTAATGATTGTTTGAAAATAATTCAGTTTCGTGAGTGAGAAAGAATTGAATCGTTTAGTTTTTAGCCCTCAGAAAATTTCATTTGACGCCTCGGGGGGTTATTTCCCCTAGGTTGGGTTCAAATGTTTCAAATGGCTCTGAGCACTATGCGACTTAACTTCTGAGGTCATCAGTCGCCTAGAACTTAGAACTAATGAAACCTAACTAACCTAAGGACATGACACACATCCATGCCCGAGACAGGATACGATCCTGCGACCGTAGCGGTCACGCGGTTCCAGACTGAAGCGCCTAGAAACGCACGGCCACACCGGCCGGCAGGTAGACTGGGTGTAAGTACATTTTCACCAGTGTCGTAATTGTGGTGACGTCCACTGTTCACGAAATCATGTCTCATTAAATCCTGCCATACAGTGGCTAGCAAGCTGGGGAACAAGTGGTCTACACCCTGCAGGTAGACTAGAATCTGATGACGGGCATCAGATTGGCTGCAAACAGGTCCGGTTCCGAGTACATTTCTCGACACAAACGACTTATCGTTTAGCGCCCCCCTTTCCCCTCGCGCACTTATAGATGGGTCAGTTTTTGCTACTAGCTGCAAAGCGCACTGTATACAAATCTTGCATTTGAGCGCCTCTCCAAGCTAGGCGCCCAAAGCGGCCTCTGCTGATTATGATACAACCTGTGCTGAAATCATACAGTTTGTGGCACCAGAGGCTCCCCTCTCTCCTCGGCGCCCCGAAGTGGAGAGTTGAGTCGCTAGGGCTTGATTCCGAATAACAGTGTTTTCGAAGTCATTGATCAGACATGGATTTTCCGTTTGCAGCAGCCCATTAACACGCTGAGACGGCTAGCACAGTGGAAGCAGTGCGCCCCACTATCGCGTGGTGACGCCCCAGCTGGGCAGTGGGCGCTGGTACCTTACCTGGAGCGACAGGTCGTGCGTAGCGTGGTACGGCAGTGGGCGGAGCACCTCGGCGGCGACAGAAGCGGAGCGAGACTGGCACTGCGACGCCACACGCACATGCGTGAAAGCTGCTGCGTGCCCGCGTGCGAAAAAAAAGGAAACCGAACAGCGAGCGCGGCCAAGACAAATATTTGCTCTGGAGCAGATAAACGCGCGGAAAACTTTGCTGCCTCTCGGCTCCCTCCCTGCCCCCGGATGCGTCTGGCGCCTTCCAGACTGCTGGATGGAGTGGGGCGGGCATCGTCTTCTGTCGAGTGCCGAGGCTGTCGCACGCCAGCCCACGGGCAACGGGCGGCACTGCAGGGTAGGATTCAGGGTCGAGTTGCCGGAGCGGGAATCACAGTTTCTTAGTTTTGCTCCTCCCCTCTCCCCTGCACCACCCAATACAATTTTCTGTTACTCCCACTTTCAATATAGCACTCTTAGCGTAGTTGCATAGGATTTAATATACACTACTGGCCATTAAAATTACTACACCACGAAGATGACATGCTACAGACGCGAAATTTAACCGACAGGAAGAAGATGCTGTGATATGCAAATGATTAGCTTTTCAGAGCAATCACACAAGGTTGGCGACACCTACAACGTGCTGACATGACGAAAGTTTCCAACCGATTTCTCATACACAAACAGCAGTTGACCGGCGTTGCCTGGTGAAACGTTGTTGTGATGCCTCGTGTAAGGAGGAGAAATGCGTAACATCACGTTTCCGACTTTGATAAAAGTCGGATTGTAGCCTATCGCGATTGCGGTTTGTCGTATCGCGACATTGCTGCTCGCTTTGGTCGAGATCGAATGACTATTAGCAGAATATGGAATCGGTGGGCTCAGGAGGGTAATACGGAACGCCGTGCTGGATCTCAACGGCCTCGTATCACTAGCAGTCGAGTTGACAGGCATCTTATCCACATGGCTGTAACGGATCATGCAGCCACGTCTCGATCCCTCAGTCAACAGATGGGGACGTTTGCAAGACAACAACCATCTGCACCAACAGTTCGAAGACATTTGCAGCAGCTCGGAGACCATGGCTGCGGTTACCCTTGACGCTGCATCACAGACAGGAGCGCCTGCGATGGTGTACTCAACGACGAACCTGGGTGCACGAATGGCGAGACGTCATTTTTTCGGATGAATCCACGTTCTGTTTACAGCCTCATGATGGTCGCATTCGTGTTTGGCGACATCGCGGTGAATGCACATTGGAAGCGTGTATTCGTGATCGCCATACTGGCGTATCACCCGGCATGGTGGTATGGGGTGCCATTGGTTACACGTCTGAGTCACCTCTTGTTCGCATTGACGGCACTTTGAACAGTGGACGTTACATTTCAGATGTGTTTCGACCCGTGGGTCTACCCTTCATTCGATCCCTGCGAAACCCTACATGTCAGCAGGATAATGCACGACCGCATGTTGCAGGACCTGTATGGGCCTTTCTGTATACAGAAAATGTTCGACTGCTGCGCTGGCCAGCACATTCTCCAGATCTCTCACCAATTGAAAACGTCTGGTCAATGGTGGCCGAGCAACTGGCTCGTCACAATACGCCAGTCACTACTCTTTATGAACTGTGGTATCGTGTTGAAGCTGCATGGGCAGCTGTACCTGTACACGCCTTCCAAGCTCTGTTTGACTCAATGCTTAGGCGTATCAAGGCCGTTATTACGGGCAGAGGTGGTTGTTCTGGGTACTGATTTCTCAGGACCTATGCACCCAAATTGCATGAAAATGTAATCACATGTCAGTTCTAGTATAATATATTTGTCCAATGAATACCCGTTTATCATCTGCATTTCTTCTTGGTGTAGCAATTTTAATGGCCAATAGTGTAAAATATTTTAATCTATAAAACCGCCGTGTCTGTCTGTTTCGACATGCTAATCTCAAAACTACTTGATTATTTTTCATGAATTTTTCACAGTAAATTTGACTGTAACCCAGAGCAACGTATAGGCTCTATTTCATGAAAATCGAATCACAAAATAAAGATATATCGCGATTTCAAGTTTTGTCGAAAACCGCCGAGCCTGTCTGTGTGTTTGAACACGCTAATCTCCTAAATTACTAAACGAATTGTAATGGAATTTCAAGGGTAACTTAAACGTAACTTGAGGTAATATATACGCTTTATTTCCTCAAAGTAGTATCATGCAAAAAAAATCTAAATTTAATGTTTTAGAAGTCTGCTCAGCTTAGGAGTTCGATTGCTTACTTAGTGAGAGCGTGGCACACCAAAGAACCAATAGAAAGCTCTGTTAGTTTCTTAGAACACCAAAGAACCAATAGATGATGCTGTAGGTTTATTTTCCCCAGTGAAAGAAATACTTTCGGAAGTTTATGTCAGCGACAGCATTAAAATTACATGACTAGGACATGAGGATTTACTGATGTCGCTTTGTGTGTTAAAAGCTTAAGGAAAATACTTTGCTTCTTTTGATAGGTTTCATTTGCATTGGACTTATTGGCTAGGAAAACGAATTTATTAACAAAGTGATCCTGTAAGGATTCCATTTTTACCGAGTGCGGCACGCATCCCTAAAAACAGACGGTATGCAAAGACCCTTCTTCGACCTCTGCTGGTAAGCACAGGAATGTAGCTAGTAATAATTGTAAATGGTTAAACCCAAACTAGCAAACACGATCAAAGAGACGTTAACAGGCACAACTTCCAAAGTGAAGTTCTTCTAACAAGGGAACCTCCCCATCGCACCCCCCTCAGATTTAGTTATAAGTTGGCACAGTGGATAGGCCTTGAAAAACTGAAAACAGATCAATTGAGAAAACAAGAAGAAGTTGTGTGGAACTGTGAAAAAATAAGCAAAATATACAAACTGAGTAGTTCACGGGAAGATATGCAACGTCAAGGACACTGGGAACGCAGGAGCGCCGTGGTCTCGTGGTAACTTGAGCAGCTGCGGAACGAAAGGTCCTTGGTTCAAATCTTCCATCGAGTGAAAAGTTTAATTTTTTATTTTCCGTTTATGTGACAAACTCTTATGTTTTCATCACTTTTTTGGGAGTGATTATCACATCCAAAAGAAAACCTAAATCGGGCCAGGTAGAAGAATCTTTTTACCCCTTCGCCAAATGTACAAGTTAGGTGGGTCGACAACATATTCCTGTCATGTGACGCACATGCCGTCACTAGTGTCGTATAGAATATATCAGATGTGTTTTCCTGTGGAGGAATCGGTTGACCTATGACCTTGCGATCAAATGTTTTCGGTTCCCATTGGAGAGGCACGTCCTTTCGTCTACTAATCGCACGGTTTTGCGATGCGGTCGCAAAACACAGACACTAAACTTATTACAGTGAACAAAGACGTCAATGAATGAACGGACAGATAATAACTATGCAAAAATAAAGAAAATAAAATCTTCACTCGAGGGAAGACTTGAACCAAAGACCTCTCGTTTAGAAACTGCTCACGCTACCACGGGACCACGACGCTCCTGAGCTCACTTTGTCCATGATGTTTCCTATGCAACCCGTGGACTACTCAGTTTGTATATTTTGCTTATTTTTTCACAGTTCCACACAACTTCTTCCTGTTTTCTCAATTCATCTGTGTTCAGTTTATCAAGGCCTATCCACTGTGCCAACTTATAACTAAATCTGAGGGGGGTGCGATGGGGAGGTTCCCTTGTAAGAATTGCCCCGGCCCTTTGAAATTTAGACAGGCGTGAGACAAGATGACATACTATCACCTCGGCTATTCAGCTGTGCCCTAGAAAACATTGTGAGAATTTGTAAATCAGAACTTGAAAATAAAGGAATAATACTGGTCTGCTTATGGAAAAAATGGGAAGGAGTTAAAGTCACCTGCTCGTGGCTCTCTTCTCCTAGCATTGTTCTTTCATCCCTGACGACTTTAATTTTATCATTTCGAACTTTGGTATCAGCACGGTCTTCATATATACCGTGAAAGAGAATTCCATAGACAAACTTCTGGAGCTTCTTCAGGGATACCTTCTGAATATTCTTGTATACTCAGTATCACTTACTTGCGCTATAAGATGCTAATATTATTTTTCAACTGCAATGTACAATGAAAAGCTAAAGTGACTAGTACACCTCCCTAATATCGTCTAGGGCTCCCACGAGTTTGCAGAAGTGCCGCAACACGATGTGGCATAGACTCGATTAATGTCTGAAGTAGTACTGGTTGGAACTGATACCATGAACCCTGCAGGACTGTCTATAAATCCATAAGAGTACGAGGGGTTGGAGATCTCTTCTGAACAGCACGGTGCAAGGCACCCCAGGTATGCTCAATAATGTTCATGTATGGGGAGATTGGTGGGCAGCGGAAATGTTTAAACACAGTCGAGTGTTCCTCGAGACACTCTGTAGAAATTCTGGAGGTGTGGGGTGTCGCATTGTCCTACTGGAATTGCCCAAGTTCGTCGGAATGCACAATTAACATAAATGGATGCAGAGGATCAGACAGGATGCTTATGTACGTGTCATCTGTCAGAGTTGTATTTAGACGCATCAACAGTCCTATATCACTCCAACTGCACACGTCCCACACCATTACAGAGCCTCCACCAGCTTCAACAATCCCCTGCTGAAATGCAGGGTCCATGGAGGTTGTCTCTGTATCTCTACACGTTCATCCACTCAACTCAATTTTAAAAGAAACTCGTCCAACCAGGCAACATATTTATAGCCATCAACACTCCCGAGCCTGTGTTGATGGATCCAGGCGAGGCGTAAAGCTTTGTGTCATGCAGTCCTCAAGGGTACACGAGTGGGCCTTTGGCTCCGAAAGTCCATATTGATGATGTTTCGTTGAATGGTTCTCACGCTGACACTTGTTGATAACCCAGCATCGAAATCTGCAGCAATTTGCAGAGAATTGCACTTCTCTCACGTTGAACGATTCTCTTCAGTCGTAGTAGATCCCATTCTTGCAGGATCTTTTTCCTGCCTCATTATGTCGGAGATTTGATGTTTTACCGGTTTCCTGACATTCGCGGTAAAACATCAAATATCTCACATCGATGCGGCCGGAAAAAAATACTGCAAGAATGGCACCATAGACGACTGAAGAGAATTGTTCAACGAGACAGAAGTGCATCCCTTCCGCAAATTACTGCAGATTTCATTGTTAGTCCATAGAGAAGTGTCATTTTGCGAACCATTCAACGAAACATTATCTACACTCCTGGAAATGGAAAAAAGAACACATTGACACCGGTGTGTCAGACCCACCATACTTGCTCCGGACACTGCGAGAGGGCTGTACAAGCAATGATCACACGCACGGCACAGCGGACACACCAGGAACCGCGGTGTTGGCCGTCGAATGGCGCTAGCTGCGCAGCATTTGTGCACCGCCGCCGTCAGTGTCAGCCAGTTTGCCGTGGCATACGGAGCTCCATCGCAGTCTTTAACACTGGTAGCATGCCGCGACAGCGTGGACGTGAACCGTATGTGCAGTTGACGGACTTTGAGCGAGGGCGTATAGTGGGCATGCGGGAGGCCGGGTGGACGTACCGCCGAATTGCTCAACACGTGGGGCGTGAGGTCTCCACAGTACATCGATGTTGTCGCCAGTGGTCGGCGGAAGGTGCACGTGCCCGTCGACCTGGGACCGGACCGCAGCGACGCACGGATGCACGCCAAGACCGTAGGATCCTACGCAGTGCCGTAGGGGACCGCACCGCCACTTCCCAGCAAATTAGGGACACCGTTGCTCCTGGGGTATCGGCGAGGACCATTCGCAACCGTCTCCATGAAGCTGGGCTACGGTCCCGCACACCGTTAGGCCGTCTTCCGCTCACGCCCCAACATCGTGCAGCCCGCCTCCAGTGGTGTCGCGACAGGCGTGAATGGAGGGACGAATGGAGACGTGTCGTCTTCAGCGATGAGAGTCGCTTCTGCCTTGGTGCCAATGATGGTCGTATGCGTGTTTGGCGCCGTGCAGGTGAGCGCCACAATCAGGACTGCATACGACCGAGGCACACAGGGCCAACACCCGGCATCATGGTGTGGGGAGCGATCTCCTACAGTGGCCGTACACCACTGGTGATCGTCGAGGGGACACTGAATAGTGCACGGTACATCCAAACCGTCATCGAACCCATCGTTCTACCATTCCTAGACCGGCAAGGGAACTTGCTGTTCCAACAGGACAATGCACGTCCGCATGTATCCCGTGCCACCCAACGTGCTCTAGAAGGTGTAAGTCAACTACCCTGGCCAACAAGATCTCCGGATCTGTCCCCCATTGAGCATGTTTTGGACTGGATGAAGCGTCGTCTCACGCGGTCTGCACGTCCAGCACGAACGCTGGTCCAACTGAGGCGCCAGGTGGAAATGGCATGGCAAGCCGTTCCACAGGACTACATCCAGCATCTCTACGATCGTCTCCATGGGAGAATAGCAGCCTGCATTGCTGCGAAAGGTGGATATACACTGTACTAGTGCCGACATTGTGCATGCTCTGTTGCCTGTGTCTATGTGCCTGTGGTTCTGTCAGTGTGATCATGTGATGTATCTGACCCCAGGAATGTGTCAATAAAGTTTCCCCTTCCTGGGACAATGAATTCACGGTGTTCTTATTTCAATTTCCAGGAGTGTATATGGGCTTTCGGAACCGAAGGCCCTTCGTATACCCTTCATGACTGCACGACACCAAGCTTTAGGCCTCGTCTGGGGCCGTCAAAACTGGCATTTGACTGTTGATGAGTGGAACATGTTGCCTGGTCGGACGAGTCTCGTTTCAGATTGTATCGAGCGGATGGACGTGTACGGGTATGGAGACAACCTCATGAATACATGGATCCTGCATGTCAGTAGGGGAATGTTCAAGCTGCTGGAGGCTCTGTAATGGTGTGGGGCGTATGTATTTGGAGCGATATGGGACCGCTGATACGTCTAGATACGACTCTGACAGGTGACACGTACGTAAACATCCTGTCTGACCGTCTGCATCCACTCCTGTCCATTGGGCATTCCGACGGACTTGGGCAATTCCAGCAGGACAATGCGACACCCTACACATCCAGAAGTGATCCAGAGTGGCACCAGGAACACTCTTCTGGCCACCGAACTCACCATACATGACTATTATTGAGCGTACCTGGCATGCCTTGCAACGTGCTGTTCAGAAGAGATCTCCACCCCGTCGTACTCCTGTTCAGAAGAGATCTCCACCCCCTCGTACTCTTACGGATTTACGGACAGCCCTGCAGGATCCATGGTGTCAAACCCTCCGGCACTACTTCAGCCCTTAATCGGGTCCATGTCATGTCGTATTGCAGCACTTCTGCATGTTCGCGTGGCCCTTCACAGTATTAGGCAGGTGTATCAGTTTCTTTGACTCCTCAGCGTACAACACTAATATCGTTTGGAAAAACTACCAATTCTGATTGTTGGATATTAAGTGGAGCGTCATTCACATATATAAGGAAGAGGAGTGCAACCGAAATTTAAACCTGTAGGACTCTCTTTGTGATTTTTTTCTCCCAAGCCACTAAAATTTTTTACCCTCCCAACATTATTTGTATTATTCCACAACTTTTTGCAAACTGACATTTAGTATGTTTCAAACCAGCTGTGTAAAGCCACGAATTCCATGAAACTTCACACGACGGTTTGCAGTCCGTTTTTTAAGTATATTTCAAACTAGCTGTAAATAAAGTCATGAATTCCGTAAAAATTCATATTTTCAAAGACAGTAACATGATCTAGGCAATCACACACCTTCGATACATGGCAAAAAATACCAACTGCAGATATTTTATTATCTAAGGCTTGCAATATTTGATTGGTCAGTGTGTAAATAGCTTAGTGACCCTTCTCGAATCCAAACTGTCATATGGTAAGAAAATCGTTGTTACCTAAATGTGAGCCGTCCCTGGAATACGTTACTTTTAGATCTGCTAATTTCTGAACAACAGAGGGGAAAGTCGTAATCCTATGCTCGCCCCCGCCCGCCATAAGCAGATTCCTCGTCGGCCACTTCCGCTAGAGAACTCTCGGTTGGAATGTTCTGCCAGATGATCGCGCAGCGCACAGTTCGCCTGCGGCGACGTCGGGATGTCGTAAACTCCGGACGGACGTATCGCTAAAATAGAGATGATGCGCGGCCGTGTTATGACAGGCAGCTATTTGGACAGCTGTGGCGGCTACGCGCTCTGCCATTGCACCCACCGAGAGGCGCGTCCTTCTGCAGCCCCTCTGCTTCCCCCGTGGTTTATTTTCTGTGACGCTTCCACACATTTTGCCACTTTCCGCGTTCTACCCGTGGACGATGACCTCTGGATATCTGTCGGCCAAAACTATCACAGCTTAGAAATCAATTTGCATTGCAGTCATGGTCTGTACTTCACGTCTATGGTCACAATTTTTTTGTCATCAGGCTACAGGTTTCGGTCTATAATGACCAGCTTCAGAACTGTTATATAAAAAAGTGCTGCTGACAAGATGACTCTTGTATATAGTATTCTTTATACACGCATCAAAAAAAGTTTTGCATCACCCCGGTTCTCAGAACTAATGAAGATGAACGTTGACTGTGGATATCGTATGAAACGGACAGTCCCTTTGACTGTTCAGAGATGTCACTAAAACCGCCCAAAGATGTAAACAACCATGCATGAGCAGCGCCTATTAGACGGAGGGGGTCCTACAGCCGATCAGTTCCAGTCATTCCACCAGGAAGGAGGTACACAGCTCGGCCGGCCATTGTGGCCGAGGGGTTCTACGCGCTTCAGTCCAGAACCGTGCTGCTGCTGTGGTCGCAGGTTCGAATCCTGCCTCGGGCATGGATCTGTGTGATGTCCTTAGGTTAGTTAGGTTTAAGTAGTTCTAAGTCGGGGGGAATGATGACCTCAGCTGTTAAGTCCCATAGTGCTTAGAGCAATTTGGACCACTTCTGAAGGTACACGGCTCGTGTTGTCTGTAGTTCAACCATGCCTAGACGGTCAATGCAGCGGTTCGATCGCGTCCGCCATGTTACTTTGTGCCACGAAGGGATCTCAACAAGGGAAGTGTCCAGGCTTCTAGGAGTGAACCAAAGCGATGTTTTTCGGAGATGGAGGGGATACCGAGAGACAGATACTGTTGATGACATGCCTCACGCAAGCCGCCCAAGAGCTACTACTGCAGTCGATGACCGCTACCTACGGATTTTGGCTCGGAGGAACGCTGACAGCAATGCCACCAAGTTGAATAATGCTTTTCGTGCAGCCACAGGACGTCGTGTTATGACTCAACCTGTGCGCAATAGGCTGAATGATGCGCAACTTCACTCCCGGCGTCCATGGCGAGGTCCATCTTTGCAACCACGACACCATGCTTCGCGGTACAGATGGGCCCAACAACACGCCGAATGGACCGCTCAGGATTGGCATCAAGTTCTATTCACCGATGAGTGTCACACATGCCTTCAACCAGACAATAGTCGGAGACGTGTTTGGAGGCAACCCGGTCAGGCTGAACGCCTTAGACACACTGTCCAGCGAGTGCAGCAAGGTGGAGGTTCCCTGCTGTTTTCGGGTGGCATTATGTGGGGCCGACGTACGGCGCTGGTGGTCATGGAAGGCGCCGTAACGGCTGTACGATACCTGAATGCCATCCTCCGACCGATAGTACAGCCTTATCGGCAGCATAATGGCGAGGGATTCGTCATCATGGATGACAATTAGCGCCCCCATCGTGCACATCTTGTGAACGACTTCCTTCAGGATAACGACATCGCTCGTCTAGAGTGGCCAGCATGTTCTCCAGACATGAACCCTATCGAACATGCCTGTGATAGATTGAAAAGGGGTGTTTACGGACGACGTGACCCACCAACCACTCTAAGGGATCTACGCCAAATCGCCGTTGAGGAGTGGGACAATCTGGACCAACAGTGCCTTGGTGAACTTGTGGATAGTATACCACGACGAATACAGGCATGCATCAACGCAAGAGGACGTGCTACTGGGTGTTAGAGGTACCGGTGTGTACTGCAATCTGGACCACCACATCTGAAGGTCTCACTGTATGGTGGCACAACATGCAATGTGTGGTTTTCATGAGCAATAAAAAGGGCGGAAATGATGTTTATGTTGATCTCGATTCCAATTATCTGTACAGGTTCCGGAATTCTCGGAACCGAGGCGATGCAAAACTTTTTTTGATGTGTGTATACATTTGACGACAATCGCACTGATTTAGCATTTGAGAAAAATGAGTGTGAGTTGCCAAGGAACCAAACTGCTGAGGTCGTCGGTCCCTAGACTGACACACTACTTAAACTACGTTAAACTAACTTATGCTAAGGACAACACACTCACTCATGCCCGAGGGAGGACTCGAACCTCCGGCGGGAGGGGCCGCGCAGACCGTGACAGCCGGCCGCGATGGCCGAGCGGTTCTAGGCGCTTCAGTCTGGAACCGCGCGACTGCTACGGTCGCA
The DNA here is from genome assembly GCF_023898315.1 of Schistocerca nitens. Lineage (NCBI taxonomy): Eukaryota > Metazoa > Arthropoda > Insecta > Orthoptera > Acrididae > Schistocerca > Schistocerca nitens. Next base: position 870,958,349 of record NC_064617.1, read on the forward strand.
GGTTCGAATCCTGCCTCGGGCATGGATGTGTGTGATGTCCTTAGCTTAGTTAGGTTTAAGTAGTTCTAAGTTCTAGGGAACTGATGCCCTCAGATGTTAAGACCCATAGTGCTCAGAGCCATTTGAACCATTTTTTAGACCGTGACATGGCGCCTTAAACGGCACGGCCACCCCGCACGGCGTTTAGCATTTGACGATGCCAGTATGACTCCTGTACATTAGGACATGTTTTTATAAAACAGATCTGAAAATTGTCATTATAGACGGAAACCGGGAGTTTGATGACAAAAAGTTTGTGGCCATAGACGTGAAGTAAATTTATTCTACATTCGGGCCACTGTTCAATTTGCTTGTGCAATCATTGTCTACAACACAGTTCTACTGTGTGTGTAACTTTTACTCTAGATGTTAGGAAAAGCAATGACTAGTTATTGTACAATACACCCTACGCCACGTATTATATGGTGGCTTGCGGAGTATGTAAATGCGTAATCAAAACTGTACGAACAGCCCAAAGTAACGCGGAACTGATCAGCAGGTGTCACAAGAGGCGGACCCGCCAGTATAAGAGGAGGAGGGGAGTGTTGCGCTGTCAGTAGAGAAACAGTAACAGCAGTTCAAATGGTTCTGAGCACTATGGGACTTAACATCTGAGGTCATCAGTCCCCTAGAACTTAGAACTTCTTAAATCTAACTAAACTAAGGACATTACACACATCCATGCCCGATGCAGGATTCTAACGTGCGACCGTAGCGGTCACGCGGTTCCAAACTGAAGCGCCTAGAACCGCTCGGTCACTCCGGCCGGCGTAACAGCAGTATGGGTCGGTCATAAGAGCTCAGTGATTTCGAAAGATGCACTAGTTACTGGATGTCACCTGAGTAACAGATCCATCAGCGGCATTCCAACCCTTCTAAAGCTAGCCAGGTGGACTATTTGTGATGTGATTATGAAGTAAAAATGCGAAGGGACGAACGCAGTGAAACCAAGACAAAGCAGACCCCATGTACTGACGAAGAGGGGCAGTCGAAGGTTGCAGATTCTTGGATGAATGGGTTTAGTTGTCGAATGATATTACGTGGTATTACATCGTCTCAGGTAGGTAACGACAAGGAAATTAAATGTTACTTAACACATAATACGAGGGTCAGTCAAAAAGTAATGCCTCCTATTTTTTTTTCTACGTTTAATTGTCAGGAAATTTAAATGCAATTACATAGGTTGAAAACCACAACATTGAGGATCATTTTGCCGGCCGAAGTGGCCGTGCGGTTAAAGGCGCTACAGTCTGGAACCGCAAGACCGCTACGGTCGCAGGTTCGAATCCTGCCTCGGGCATGGATGTTTGTGATGTCCTTAGGTTAGTTAGGTTTAACTAGTTCTAAGTTCTAGGGGACTAACGGCCTCAGCAGTTGAGTCCCATAGTGCTCAGAGCCATTTGAACCATTTTTGAGGATCATTTTGTCATTTTTCAATGTAATCTCCGCCCATCTCTACAGTTTTGGTCCATCTTTGAACAAGGGCATGTATCCCAGCACGGTAAAAATCACAGCTCTGCTTCCTAAGCCATTGATGCACGGATGTTTTGACGGCCTCCTCATCTTCAAAATGAATCCCACGATGAGCTTCTTTTAGTGGCCCGAACAGATGGAAGTCTGATGGTGCCAGGTCAGGGCTGTATGGGGGATGAGGCAAAACTTCCCATCCAATTTTGACAATCTCGTCAGAGGTGTGACGACTGGTGTGTGGTCTTGCATTGTCATGCAAAAGAAGAACATCTGCCATTGATTTTGTTGGGCGAACTCGCTGAAGACGTGCTTTAAGTTTTTTGAGGGTTGTGACGTATTGAACAGAATTTATTGTGCATCCCTGCTCCAAAAAATCAACCAGAATCACACCCTCTGTATCCCAGAAAACTGTTGCCATAACTTTCCCTGCCGATCGCACAGTTTTGAATTTTTTCTTCCTCGGCGAGCTTGTGTGACGCCACTCCATTGACTGCCTCTTTGATTCGGGTTCAAAAAAATGCACCCATGTTTCGTCCCCGGTCACAATTTTTTTCAGAAACTCATCTCCCTCCAAACGGAAGCGCTGCAAGTGTTGGGAGGCTATTGTTTTCCTTGCCTCTTTATTCTGATCGGTTAACATTCTTGGAACCCACCGTGCACAAACTTTTGAGTACCCCAACTGTTTAATAATCGTGATCACACTGCCTTTACTAAGAGAAATAATGCGACACACTTCATCTGCAGTCACCCGACGGTCACCACGAATGATGTCATCAACTTGCTGAATGTTGTGTGGAGTCACTGCACTCACCGGCCTGCCGCTCCGCTTTTCGTCAGTCAACGGTGTTTGCCCTTCAGCTTCCTTACAACGACGAACCCATCGTCTAACAGTGCTGACATCCACTGTCACAACACCATACACCTTCTTCAGTCTTTCATGAATGCGTATGGGCGTTTCACCTTCTGCATTCAAGAATTCAATCACACAACGCTGTCTCAAACGAACATCGATGTCGGCCATCTTACAAACTTCTGCTGTGCTGCCACCTGTTGACACAGAAAGTTACTACTGCAGTGGATTGCAGAAGGTTTGAGGAATGGCGCCAAATTCAAATTTTTCACTTAACTTAATTTCTTTAAGCAGAAAAAAAATGGGAGGCATTACTTTTTGACCGACCCTCGTAATACAGGTTGAACATAACACCCCATAAATTCAGTGTCATTTCTCGCCTGATGTACTGTTGTTGCCGTAGTAACATGTAACATGTTGCGACAGAGAAGACCGATGTATCAAAGAATGGGATGTGGCAAAGTGTCATCTTTGACATTTCGATAATCTTAGCACACTCTGAGTAAATCGCTTGCATCTAATCATCATCGTTTGAAAGACGTGCACTTCATTCACCATTCATTGCTCGTATTTCATATTTCTAATCCCAACATTCTGGTACTTGGTAAATTAATAATTCAGGTAATATTAATAATTTCTATGGATTGCCTGATTTATTTGACAATTTTTACGGCTTGTCTCACACTGATCTGTGAGAGGAGCTTGGCGCTAGAAACTTTCTTTATTTATGGGCGAGGGCAGCAGTCTTCCTAGCAGCCATGATGACTTCCCGTTTCCCATCCCTTTTCCGATCGCCAGGGTAGCACGCGGTGCCGTTTGAACATTCATTGGTGGCCAAAGTTTCTTCTGTTCTCAGTTCCCCAACCTGCCTTACCAACCTTGTAAACGCTATTTCTGTTCAATTTTAACGTCGCGAGGTCGCCTCCCTGTGAAATTCCGGCCCTATAATTGGCCAGTTCAGGTGCGCGCCCGTTTTTCGCGAGTATTCGCCAACCGCCCTCCGCGGGTGGATAGTGGACAAAGGGGCAGTACGGCAGTTCTAGTGTGACCGTGCCGGAGACCGGAGGTGCCGCTTCCAGGAGATGAAGTTCGGTCAGCAGGAGCGCCGACGTGCACTGTAGATTCGCGCCCTGCGGCCCAAAGGGAACCTCATGCGTCATTGTGAATAGTTTCGCGTCTTGCGGGTTTTATTGCTTTAGTACGGGAGGCTACCGAGCGATTCACGCACAGTAGCATCTAATTGGCTAATTCCTGGTGGTGGTCGTTGCACGCCTGCAGCCCCTTCCTTTACTAAATGGGATTCTATTTGATAATACGGCGATCGTTACTAAAATTCCTTTTCTCCTGCTATCGTGGCGTGTTATGAACGTACGTTAGGGCAGGCTGCTGAACTCAATCTTTATTCCCACCACCCCCATTTGGTTGTATTATTGTTCGATTCTCAACTGTTTAATAAATGAGTTCGTAAATCTTACATTCTCTCTCTTTCCTTACGTGAACTCAACCCTAGTGTAACAGAATAACGCGGAACTATAACGGTTGCTATAAGGTCGTGCAGGTCTCGCGCCACTAACGGTAGTATAAAGTTTCAATATCGCGCGACTGGCACGACCATTGCACGCATGGCACCGATAACAGTAGTAATCATGTTCAACTATTCTCCATTGACAAACTGGGAAGTGTCCACGGCTCAGTGTGAGTACGTGAGCACTAAATCCACTTGATGTGGTGGAAGTAGTGGCCTCTGTTTTACCTTGCTGGTTTAGGCAAAAAATATCAAAAATCACAGCCCCTACAGCAAGGAATAGTAACCTGTAAAATAAAAAAAATGAGCCACCGCTTTTACGTTCCACGGTTGTGTGAACAAATAGTTCTCGCAAACTCCTGACCATGTTTGTTGTTGTTATGGTCTTCAGTCTGAAATTGGTTTGACGCAGTTCTCCATACTACTCTATCCTGTGCAAGCCTCTTCATCACCGAATAACTACGGCAACCTACATCCTTCTGAATCTACTTATTGTGTTAATCTCTTGGTCTCCCTCTATGGTTTTGACCCCCCCCCCCCCCTTACTACCTTCCAATACTCAATAGGTGATCACTTGATGTCTCAGAATGTGTTCTATTAACCTAATCCTCTTTTAGTCAAGTTGTGCCAAAACTTTTTTTTATTTGGTCGATGCTTTCGCGCGCAAAACTGCTAAGACCAGGAGCGTCCGACAAATTTCTTTTTTCCGCAGTTCTGTATAGTTCCTCAGCATTAGTTACACCATCTACCCCTCCAATCTTCGGTATTTTTCTGTAGTACCACTTTTCAAAAGGCTCTATTCTCTTCTTGTCTAAACTATTTACCGTACATGTTTCACTTTCATACATGACTACACTCCAGATAAATACCTCCAGAAAAGGCTTCCAGATACTTAAATTTATATTCTATGTTAACAAATTTGTCTTCTTCCTAAACGCGCTTCATGCAATTCCCAGTCCACATTTCATACACTTTCTACTCGGGCCATCATCAGGCATTTTGCTGGCCAAATAGCAAAACTCATCTAATGCTTTTAGTGTCTCGTTTTCTAACCCAATTCCCCCAGCATCATTTGAACCCTGTTGTTGTTGTTGTGGTATTCAGTGCTGAGACTGGTTTGATGCAGCTCTCCATGCTATTCTATCCTGTGCAAGCTTCTTCGTCTCCCAGTACCTACTGCAACCTACATCCTTCTGAATCTGCTTAGTGTATTCATCTCTTGGTCTCCCTCTACGATTTTTACCCTGCACGCTGCCCTTCAATGCTAAATTTGTGATCCCTTGATGCCTCAAAACATGTCCTACCAACCGATCCCTTCTTCTAGTCAAGGTGTGCCACAAACTCCTCTTCTCCCCAATCCTATTCAGTACCTCCTCATTAGTTATGTGATCTACCCATCTAATCTTCAGCATTCTTCTGTAGCACCACATTTCGAAAGCTTCTATTCTCTTCTTGTCCAAACTGGTTATCGTCCATGTTTCACTTCCATACATGGCTACACTCCATACAAATACTTTCAGAAACGACTTCCTGACACTTAAATCTATACTCGATGTTAACATATTTCTCTTCTTCAGAAACGATTTCCTTGCCATTGCCAGTCTACATTTTATATCCTCTCTACTTCGACCATCATCAGTTATTTTACTCCCTAAATAGCAAAACTCCTTTACTACTTTAAGTGTCTCATTTCCTAATCTAATCCCCTCAGCATCACCCGACTTAATTTGACTACATTCCATTATCCTCGTTTTGCTTTTGTTGATGTTCATCTTATATCTTCCTTTCAAGACACTGTCCATTCCGTTCAACTGCTCTTCCAAGTCCTTTGCTGTCTCTGACAGAATTACAATGTCATCGGCGAACCTCAAAGTTTTTACTTCTCCTCCATGAATTTTAATACCTACTCCGAATTTTTCTTTTGTTTCCTTTACTGCTTGCTCAATATACAGATTGAATAACATCGGGGAGAGGCTACAACCCTGTTTCACTCCTTTCCCAACCACTGCTTCCCTAAGATAAGTCGTAAGGTTAGTATTGCCTCACGTGTTCCAACATTTCTACGGAATCCAAACTGATCTTCCCCGAGGTCCGCTTCTACCAGTTTTTCCATTCGTCTGTAAAGAATTCGCGTTAGTATTTTGCAGCTGTGACTTATTAAACTGATAGTTCGGTAATTTTCACATCTGTCAACACCTGCTTTCTTTGGGATTGGAATTATTATATTCTTCTTGAAGTCTGTGGGTATTTCGCCTGTCTCATACATCTTGCTCACCAGATGGTAGAGTTTTGTCATGACTGGCTCTCCCAAGGCCATCAGTAGCTCTAATGGAATGTTGTCTACTCCCGGGGCCTTGTTTCGACTCAGGTCTTTCAGTGCTCTGTCAAACTCCTCACGCAGTATCTTATCTCCCATTTCATCTTCATCTACCTCCTCTTCCATTTCCATAATATTGTCCTCAAGTACATCGCCTTTGTATAAACCCTCTATATACTCCTTCCACCTTTCTGCCTTCCCTTCTTTGCTTAGAACTGGGTTGCCATCTGAGCTCTTGATATTCATACAAGTGGTTCTCTTCTCTCCAAAGGTCTCTTTAATTTTCCTGTAGGCAGTATCTATCTTACCCCTAGCGAGACAAGCCTCTACATCCTTACATTTGTCCTCTAGCCATCCCTGCTTAGCCATTTTGCACTTCCTGTCGATCTCATTTTTGAGACGTTTGAATTCCTTTTTGCCTGCTTCATTTACCGCATTTTTATATTTTCTCCTTTCATCAATTAAATTCAATATTTCTTCTGTTACCCAGGGATTTCTATTAGCCCTCGTCTTTTTACCTACTTGATCCTCTGCTGCCTTCACTACTTCATCCCTCAAAGCTACCCATTCTTCTTCTACTGTATTTCTTTCCCCCATTCTGTCAATTGTTCCCTTATGCTCTCCCTGAAACTCTCTACAACCTCTGCTTCTTTCAGTTTATTCAGGTCCCATCTCCTTAAATTCCCACCTTTTTGCAGTTTCTTCAGTTTCAATCTGCAGTTCATAACCTATAGATTGTGGTCAGAATCCACATCTGCCCCTGGAAATGTCTTACAATTTAAAACCTGATTCCTAAATCTCTGTCTTACCATTATATAATCTATCTGATACCTTTTAGTATCTCCAGGATTCTTCCAGGTATACAACCTTCTTTTATGATTCTTGAACCAAGTGTTAGCTATGATTAAGTTATGCTCTGTGCAAAATTCCACCAGGCGGCTTCCTCTTTCATTTCTTCCCCCCAATCCATATTCACCTACTATGTTTCCTTCTCTCCCTTTTCCTACTGACGAATTCCAGTCCCCCATGACTATTAAATTTTCGTCTCCCTTCACTACCTGAATAATTTCTTTTGTCTCGTCATACATTTCATCAATTTCTTCATCATCTGCAGAGCTAGTTGGCATATAAACTTGTACTACTGTAGTAGGCATGGGCTTTGTGTCTATCTTGGCCACAATAATGCGTTCACTATGCTGTTTGTAGTAGCTAACCCGCACTCCTATTTTTTTATTCATTATTAAACCTACTCCTGCATTACCCCTATTTGATTTTGTATTTATAACCCTGTAATCACCTGACCAAAAGTCTTGTTCCTCGTGCCACCGAACTTCGCTAATTCCCACTATATCTAACTTTAACCTATCCATTTCCGTTATTAAATTTTCTAACCTACCTGCCCGATTAAGGGATCTGACATTCCACGCTGCGATCCGTAGAATGCCAGTTTTCTTTATCCTGATAACGACGTCCTCTTGAGTAGTCCCCGCCCGGAGATCCGAATGGGGGACTGTTTTACCTCCGGAATATTTTACCCAAGAGGACGCCATCATCATTTAATCATACAGCAAAGCTGCATGTCCTCGGGAAAAATTACGGCTGTAGTTTCCCCTTGCTTTCAGCCGTTCGCAGTACGAGCACAGCAAGGCCGTTTTGGTTAATGTTACAAGGCCAGATCAGTCAATCATCCAGACTGTTGCCCCTGCAACTACTGAAAAGGCTGCTGCCCCTCTTCAGGAACCACATGTTTGTCTGGCCTCTCAACAGATACCCCACCATTGTGGTTGCACCTACGGTACGGCCATCTGTATCGCTGAGGCACGCAAGCCTCCCCACCAACGGCAAGGTCCATGGTTCATGGGGGAAGCATTTGAACCCTATGAACAACCGATAAACAATTATCGCTTATTTGTTAGCGTATGCTTTCTGTAGACGTCACCAGCATTCAATAATTTATTGAAATATACAAAGAATTGTAATCGGCCACTTTTGTTGAAAGTTTGACTATGCTTCTCCGAGAGTTACACCTCCATCATGACGGATTTATTTAAATTAACTATAAACATACGATCTATATCTGCAATTTATTTGCTCAGCCGCCGCATTATATTTCAGTGGTCGCAGGATGCTTTTCCGTATCCTATTTATATTACACATGCATTCTATCCATAACATTTTGTACACAAAAAAGCCAAACGCTGCGCAGAATTATCATATTTACAAATCATCTTTGACACAAAAAAATCTTACCTCGAAACGTTTCGGAAATGATTGCGAGGTGCACAATGCAGCGAGCAACTTGGCTTAATGGATTCGCGGCAGGCGACTACGACATGGGAATTCTGAATCTCATGCATAGGTGCGGCAGATAACGAAGACTCTCGTGTAAGGGTGAAAGGTAACCTTCTGTTTTATCAGTGAGATGTTTTTCGATAATACAGATCTTGAGTATACGAAAGCAAAATGGTAGTTACTTTCTGAAACACCGCCGTACGTAAAATCAAGTCCGAGTTTTCCAGTGGACTGAGAGTTTCTTAGTAGGCAGCGCACAGCGTGTCATCTTGGACGGAGAGTTAGCGGCATCTGTAGAATTACTTGGCCACGAGGCTTTCAGTTTTGGAGTGATTATGTCTGGGGTGCGCGCGGCTGGTTACATCCCATATCGGATCGCAGTGCCTTATATAGTGAGAGCGAGTGACTGTTGAAGATGCTCTGTCCTTCGGAGTTATAGAACTGAAGCGTGGGTGAGAACAAGACGCACAAGGGCTGAGTGAATCCCGCTTGCCAACAGCGCTCTGCAGACCCGGACGGTCACCCATCCAAATGCTAGCCAAGCCCAGCAGAGCTTAATTTCCATTACCTGACGGGAACCGGTGTTACCATTGCGGCAAGACCTGTAATCTCCCCCCTTTCCCCCCCATTCCTTCTTCCACCTATTGTCCACATTAAACAATGCCCAGTCTAAGTAATTAATAAGCGAAGTCTTTTATGAAGATTTGAGAGGAGGGAAGTTACAATAAACTTCCAAGTTTACTTAACTTATCATGTTGAGATGACTCCTATTCTTCTTGTCTAGCGGACTGATTCTTGAAGCTGAAACTGTCACATTACGTTCCCACGGTTGATTTGAACTAAATAAATGTGAAGACTGTTGTTGCAGCATTTTTTTACATAAATATATTTTCTCACATTTTTGTATATCATACAATATTTTGATTTTTCACATTAACAAAGCCGAAATCACATTGTTCGCACCTATTATTATCACATCGGAGGCAAGCTTACGACTCCCGTACTCTGCGGAAATAACAACATTCTAAACGGATTACAATTTTTCTTAACAAATGAATTCCTACAAGTTTTCGTTATACTATTAATTTAGATTATTATTTCGTAAACGAATCCAGAAATAAACATAGTAAACAGTACAGGATTGAGTAATTAATAATAGAAATTTTAAGTGTGCAAATATTTCGTAATTTCAAATATTTCGTAATTGAAATAAATATGCGGACACGAAGAATAAAGATGTAAAATATTAATAACGTTTATTTTATTTTTAGCTTTAAGAGTTTTGACATAGAAGGTTAGAAAGCATTACTCTCCAGCACGCTATAGCCGATTTATCGGAGTTTAGAGACGTAGCAAAATGCCTGACTTAATTATCGCTTGTGGCTCAATAGTGTGGTGTAAGTCTTACTATTGGAGGCCATTCCGGCGACTTATTTGCACCAATGTACCGCAGTTGGAATAGTGTCCAGGGGTGGTAATAAAGGAGACTTTCCCTGTTTATTCATCTGAGGCCCCAGGAAGAAGGAGCAAGAAAGATTGGCATTTAACGTACGGCTGACATAAAGATCGTTCGAGCAGCTTTGTCGAACTGTGTTTCAAGCAGCTGTGTTCCACGGCAGGTGGGTAAGTGCTCCGCGAAAAACAATTTATAACATGCCGTTTTCCTTCGACACTTAGACGACATCAATTACTTTTTTTAAAAAACATTTATTATGAATTGTGTATTATTAGGTACAACCTGAAATTGAAGAAATCGCTCGATTAAATATCTTTTTTTGATTTTTAAAAATTTTATTAACATTCAATATAAATGAGGTGTTCTATCGAAGTTCCAGGATTCTCAAAGTGTTTCGTCAGAGGAAAAGTTTGGGAAGCCCGCATTAGAGACGGTGTGAGCCCATAGGAGACGTCGTACTCACCAACTGCAGGTTTGATATCTCTTTTTCAAGACTGTGCACTCTGGTGTACAGTGAAGTTCATGTCATTCACAGTAACTTTAACACGGCTGCAGATGTGCTATGAGCTACTTTCATCAGGGTTATTGCGGCACTATTCCGATGTTCCTCACGAACTCGTGCGGCGTACGTAAACCACCCATACCCGTAGCGCTGCCGGGTACAAAGCACGACACGGACCTAAACAGTACAGAGTCCATGTATGGAAGCGAAGAAGAAAGAGGGTCATTGTACTTTGCTGTCAACAGCGTGCACCGTGAGTCAATGGATATGTTTTGTTTGTAAACACGACACACGTTACGTGTAAACAGATACGAAGGTACTGTACAGCGACGCTAACTGTGGTCACGGCTGTATGAGGGTGTAAGCTTGGTCACGTGACAACCTACAGTGTCGTACAAGCCCCAATTGTTTTATTTTTCTTTTGTAGCGCAAGCGTAGCAGCGATCGCAAAAAACTACTTGCACACACAGATGTTGCGATTCTATGTAGAGGTTAATGAATTTACTGGCGACGAATACAGGCTATCTAAATCTTACGGCAAAACGTAGCAGGGCAGTGGATTAGCATTCTGGAGAACTTCGTTTCAAATCCCCGTCCGACCTTTCAGATTTAGCTTTTACAACGTTTCCCTGCATCTCTTACGGCAAATAACGAACGGGGCAATTCGTTTGAAAAGGACACGCCCGATTTCCGTCCTCAAATTCCTCCTGTCCAAGTCACTAAAGATTTCGTCGTCGTCGCGACCTTCAAGCGAAATATTTCTCTGTTTTAAGACTTACGGATTAAAATCATATAGACAGTAGATTTCTGTGAACTGCATACTTTGAGATAGGGTCGGAAATGAAAATTTAGTTTGTTATTGGCGTACAAAACTTGCAATAACGTCAGCTCATTGCAGCTGCTCGAAATGATGACCACCACCCCGAATTCATGTTTCAGAACAGCGCATAAAATTTTACTGCAGGCCCTCAGATCCTCGTTGTCTGTTGCACTGTGAGACAAGCAGCTAAGAGCTTACCAATCACTTCATCACCGAGCGAGGTGGCGCAGTGGTTAGACACTGGACTCGCATTCGGGAGGGCGACGGTTCAATCCCGCGTCCGGCCATCATGATTTAGGTTTTCCGTGATTTCCCTAAATCGCTCCAGGCAAATACCGGGATGGTTCCTTCCAAAGTGCACAACCGACTTCCTTCCCCGTCCTTCCCTAATCCGATGAGACCGATGACCTCGCTGTCTGGTCTCCTTCCCCAAAACATGCTACTTTCGCAGGTTCGAATCCTGCCTCGGGCATGGATGTGTGTGATGTCCTTAGGTTAGTTAGGTTTAAGTAGTTCTAAGTTCTAGGGGACTGATGACCACAGATGTTAAGTCCCATAGTGCTCAGAGCCATTTGAACCTTCCCCAAAACAACACAACCCAACCACTTCATCTTCAGTTCCTACTGTGGTTTCTCGTATCAACAAGTTCATCTACATCTATTTACATCAACATACACCGAAACGCCAAAGAACTGGTGTAGGAAAGCGAATTCATATACAAAGATACGTATAGGCAGAATACGGCGCTGCAGTCGGCAACACCTATATAAGACAACAAGGGTCTGGCGCAGTTCTTAGATCGCTTACTGCTGCTACAATGGCAGTGAGTTTGAACGTGGTGTTATAGCCGGCGCACGAGAAATGGGACACAGCATCTCCGAGGTAGCGATAAAGTGGGGAATTACCCGTACGACCATTTCGCTAGTGTGCTGTGAATATCAGGAATCCGATAATCATCAAATCTCCGACATCTGCGGCTGGAAAAAGATCCTGCAAGAACGGGACCAACGACGACTGAAGAGAATCGTTTAACGTGGCAGAAATGCAACCCTTCCTCAAACTGCTGCAGATTTCAATGCTGGGCCTTCAACAAGTGTTCGCATGCGAACGATTCAACGAAACATCATCGATATGGGGCTTCGGAGCCGAAGGCTCGCTCGTGTACTGTTGATGAGTGCACGACACAAAGCTTTACGCCTCGCCTGTGCCCGTGAACACCGACATTGGACTGGTGATGACTGGAAACATTTTGCCTGGTCGGACGAGTCTAGTTTCATATTATATCGAGCGGATGGACGTGTACGGATATGGGGACAACTTCATGAATCCATGGACCCTGCATGTCAGCAGGGAATTGTTCAAGCTGGTGGAGGCTCTGTAATGGTGTGGTGCGTGTTCAGTTGGAGTGATATGGGACCCCTGATACGTCTAGATACGACTCTGAAAGGTGACCCGTACGTAAGCATCCTGTTTGATAACGTGAAACCATTCATGTTCATTGTGCATTCCGACGGTATTGGGCAATTTCAGGAGGATAATGCAACACCCTACACATCCAGAATTCCTGCAGAGTGGCTCCAAAAACACTCTTCTGAGTTTAAAGACTTAAGGTGGCCAACATACTCCCCAGACTTGAACATTATTGAGCATGCCTTGCAACCTGCTGTTCAGAAGAGATCTCCGCCGCCTCGTACTCTTACGGATTTACGGACAGCCCTGCAGGATTGATGGTGTCAGTTCCCTCCAGCACTACTTCAGACATTAGTCGAGTCCATGCCACGTCGTGTTACAGCACTTCTGCGTGCTCGCGGGGGCCCTACATGATATTAGGCAGGTGTACCAGTTTAATATTTAAGAAACTATCAGCCTCGATTGCAGTAATGAAACCAACCTTTACCTCTGTTTCAGCCCAAGTAGTTAAGTCTTCTTCAGAAGATATACCAGATTCTATAATATGTCTACGAGGGCATGGTGTAGAAATAAAACTAAAACAGCTTGAATAGGCGTAGTCACATTTTAAAAATGCGGTACATAGGTACTAAGACACCACCAAGACTTATATAAGCTCCGGCGAGCGCTTCGTCTCCATGGACGACGTGCGGTGGTCCTCGGGAGTTAGCGTGAAACTAAGTAGATGACGCGCTGCATATCAACATGGCGGGGAACATTACGCATGTCTAACTGAGTCCATCACTGTCAAAGATAAAAGACCAACGCAGTTACATCTTAAAACAAATAACTTATAGAATTGTTGAAACTCTGAAACATAAAGTCTCTGCAAATGTTGTAAGATATAACTGCTTTGGTCTTTTATCTTTGACAGTGATGGACTCAGACATGCGTAATGTTCCCCGCCATGTTGATATGCAGCGCGTCATCTACTTAGTTTCACGTGAACTCCCGAGGACCACCGCACGTCGTCCATGGAGACGAGGCGCTCGCCGGAGCTTAAATTAAGTCTTGGTGGTGTCTTAGTTCCTATGTACTGCATTTTTAAAATGTGACTACGCCTATTCAAGCTGTTTTAGTTTTATTTCTAGACCATGCCCTCGTAGACATGTTATAGAATCAGGTATATCTTCTGAAGAAGGCTCAATTACTCGGGCTGAAACTTAGGTAAAGGTTGGTTTCATTAGCGCAATCGAGGCTGATAGTTTCTTATACGAGGGTCACTCCAAAAGAAATGCACAATATTTTTCTAAACATACAGTTTTCATTCTGCATGTGTGAAAGTTTTACAGTGTGTTGATACATCCTTCCCGCTTGTTTTCAAACTTAGTTCAACCTGTTCCCGTGAGTGGCGCCGTCACAGCATGTCTTCAAGATGGCTGCTACACTTGACGTTCGTCAGAAGCAACGTGCTGTCATAGAATTCCTGTGCTGTGAAAACGAGACAGTGGGAAACATCCACAAGAGGTTGAAAAAGGTGTATGGAGATGCTGCTGTTGATCGTAGTACAGTTAGTCGGTGGGCAAGCAGGTTACGTGATGAAAGCGGGCACGGCAATATTGAAGATTGTCCTCGCAGCGGCAGGCCCCGTACTGCACACACTCCAGACTATGTGCAGAGAGTTAACGAATTGGCGACTGCTGACAGACGCATCACAGTGAACGAATTGTCACGCTACGTTGGGATAGGGGAAGGAATTGTTTGTAGAATACTGAAAGTGTTGGCGTTTAAAAAGGTTTGTGCCAGATGGGTTCCCAGGATGTTGACAGTGGCTCACAAAGAAACAAGAAAAATGGTAGGCAGCGAACTTTTGGAACAGTACGAGAATTGTGGAGATGAATTTCTTGGAAGAATTGTGACAGGTGATGAAACATGGCTATATCATTTTTCACCAGAGACGAAGAGGCAATCAATGGAGTGGCATCATGCAAATTCACCCAAGGAAAAAAAAAAATTCAAAACCACACTTTCTGTTGGAAAAGTTATGGCTACGGTGTTTTTCGATTCCGAAGGACTCTTGTTTGTGGACATCATGCCAAGTGGAACCACCATAAATTCTGATGCATACGTGACGACACTGAAGAAACTTCAAGCTCGACTGAGTCGTGTTCGACCACATCGGCAAAAGCACGATGTTTTTCTGTTGCACGACAATCCACGGCCACACGTCAGTCAAAAAACCATGGAAGCGATCACAAAACTCGGATGGACAACACTGAAACACCCGCCTTACAGTCCTGACTTGGCTCCATGTGACTATCATCTCTTTGGGAAACTCAAAGACTCTCTTCGTGGAACAAGGTTTGAAGATGATGACTCCCTTGTGCACGCTGCCAAACAGTGGCTCCAACAGGTTGGCTCAGAATTTTACCGTGCGGGTATACAGGCGCTGGTTTCAAGATGGCGTAAGGCAGTTGAGAGGGATGAAAATTATGTGGAGAAATGAAAATATTGTTCCTAAAGGATGTATCTACACACTGTAAAACTTTCAAACATGTAGCCGGCCGCTGGTGGCCGAGCGGTTCTGGCGCTACAGTCTGGAACCGCGCGACCGCTACGGTCACAGGTTCGAATCCTGCCTCGGGCATGGATGTGTGTGTTGTCCTTAGGTTAGTTAGGTTTAAGTAGTTCTAAGTTCTAGGGGACTTATGACCTCAGCAGTTGAGTACCATAGTGCTCAGAGCCATTTGAACTATTTTTTCAAACATGTAGAATAAAACCTGGATTTAAAAAAAAAATAGTGTGCATTTCTTTTGGCGTGACCCTCGTATATTAGATTATCACGACTGCTGACTGGGCTGCAATGTTGAAAGTACTAAAAAGGTGTACCAGTTTCTTTAGCTCTTCAGTGTGTATGGGCATTATTACATGTTGCGGACTTGTGTTCGAGTTCTTTCGGTGCTGTGTGGAATATTTTATGATCGGCATTATTGTAATTTTCGGCCTGTGGTGGTCGGACGTTCAACCGCGTTCGTACAAGAGCGATATATATGACGTAGTAAATGGTGTCGGAAGTTCCATGCGGCTTTTTCGCGGATGATGCTGTAGTGTACAGAGAAGTTGCAGCATTAGAAAATTGCAGCGAAAAGCAGGAAGCTCTGCAGCGGATAGTCACTTGGTGGAGGGAGTGTCAACTGACCCTTAACATAGACAAATGTAATGTATTGCGAATACATAGAAAGAAGGATCCTTTATTGTATGACTACATGATAGCAGAACAAACATTGGTAGCAGTTACTTCTGTAAAATATCTGGTAGTATGCGTACGGGACGATTTGCAGGGGAATGATCATATAAAATTAATTTTTGGTAAGGCGGGTGCCAGGTTGAGATTCATTGGGAGAGTCCTTAGAAAATGTAGTCCATCAACAAAGGAGGTGGCTTACAAAACACTCGTTCGACCTATACTTGAGTATTGCTCATCAGTGTGGGATCCGTACCAGGTCGGGTTGACAGGGGAGATAGAGAAGATGCAAAGAAGAGGGGCGCGTTTCGTCACAGGGTTATTTGGTAAGCGTGATAGCGTTACGGAGATGTTTAGCAAACTCAAGTGGCAGACTCTGCAAGAGAGGCGCTCTGCATCGCGGTGTAGCTTGCTGTCCAGGTTTCGAGAGGGTGCGTTTCTGGATGAGGTATCGAATATATTGCTTCCCCCTACTTATACCTCCCGAGGAGATCACGAATGTAAAATTAGAGAGAGTCGAACGGAGGCTTTCCGGCAGTCGTTCTTCCCGCGAACCATACGCGACTGGATCAGGAAAGGGAGGTAATGACAGTGGCACGTGAAGTGCCCTCCGCCACACACCGTTGGGTGGCTTGCAGAGTATAAATGTAGAGGTAGGCGCTTTCTTTTATCTCGCCTGCCAGACGAGACGAGGCGAGGCGAGGCGGCCTTGACGAGCGGCGGGCGTGTCGCCGCCGCCTTGTTTACGCGCCGCGCCGGCCGGTATCTGGCGCTCTCGCTGCCGTGAATGGGAGGAGGAGCAGCCGCCCACACCGGTCACGTGACGCGCCCTGGCACAACGCGGGCCTTCCCTACAGCCGTGCTGTTACCCTCTGCTGCGTTTCGTATCGCCGGTGGCCGCTCGCCGCCGAGACACAGTCGCCTTCTCATTCGCTGCCAACGGACGTAACGCCTTCTCTTCTTAACATGTCGCCAGTGCAGTCTTACTACCAAGTGGTTATAATTAAACTTCCTCTAACATATGTTTTTGAGTGTGTGACGTATAAAAATTTTCGATGCCTACAGTGTCACGTCTTTCAGTGTCACACAAATTTTTATTTTTAAAGGGGATCACTTAAGACTATTTCCATGGGTTCGCCCCTCAAATTCCACCCTCATATCACAAAATTGTCGTCTGATGTAGTACAAACTGAAAAAATAAATTCCTTTTAAAGCACACTTTCGTATACAGGATGTTACAGAAAGGTACAGCCAAACTTTCAGGAAACATTCCTCACACGCAAATTAAGAAAAGATGTTATGTGGCACTTGTCCGGAAACGCTTAATTTCCATGTTAGAGCTCATTTTAGTTTCTTCCACCTACGCTCAATGGAGCACGTTATCATGATTTCATACGGGATACTCTAGCTGTGCTGCTAGAACATGTGCCTTTACAAGTACGACACAACATGTGGTTCATGCACGATGGAGCTCCTGCACATTTCAGTCGAAGTGTTCGTACGCTTCTCAACAACAGATTCGGTGACCGATGGATTGGTAGAGGCGGACCAATTCCATGGCCTCCACGTTCTCCTGACCTCAACCCCCTTGACTTTCATTTATGGGGGCATTTGAAAGTTCTTGTCTACGCAACCCCGGTACCAAATGTAGACTCTTCGTGCTCGTGTTGTGGACGGCTGTGATACAATACGCCATTCTCCAGGGCTGCATCAGCGCATCAGGGATTCCATGCGACGGAGGGTGGATGCATGTATCCTCGCTAACGGAGGACATTTTGAACATTTCCTGTAACAAAGTGTTTGAAGTCACGCTGGTACGTTCTGTTGCTGTGTGTTTCCACTCCATGATTAATGTGATTTGAAGAGAAGTAATGAAATGAGCTCTAACAAGGACAGTAAGCGTTTCCGGACACATGTCCACATAACATATTTTTTTTCTTTGCGTGTGAGGAATGTTTCCTGAAAGTTTGGCCCTACCTTTTTGTAACACCCTGTATAATTTATATTCAAAACCTTACACCTGTGTCACAGAACAAATTCTACACCGAGAATACTTTACACAAGTTTAAGGGAAGAAATGCTTCCGATAATTATTACAGTATTTAAATAACATCAAAATATGAACAGGCTGAAATGAACAAACATTACATGAGACTATGTTAATCAATTCAACTGTAAAAAGCTAAGGAGCAAATTATTAGCAAAATGAGAAATATGCAAATGTGAAATGCCAAAATGAGCACTTCTCAATTGGAAGTAAATCAAAACAACCAGAATGGCTGAAAGAGAGCACAATAACATGAGCCATAAACGAATAAGAGCTAAGCAAATAAGAGAA
This sequence comes from Schistocerca nitens, assembly GCF_023898315.1. Lineage (NCBI taxonomy): Eukaryota > Metazoa > Arthropoda > Insecta > Orthoptera > Acrididae > Schistocerca > Schistocerca nitens. The sequence goes on from NC_064617.1 coordinate 870,976,591, forward strand.
TAGGCAAAAATGAGATGCCAACAAAATGAGAGCTGGCCGAACTCCGTCGGCACTTATACAGGGTGTTACAAAAAGGTAGGGCCAAACTTTCAGGAAACATTCCTCACACACAAAGAAAGAAAATATGTTATGTGGACATGTGTCCGGAAACGCTTACTTTCCATGTTAGAGCTCATTTTATTACTTCTCTTCAAATCACATTAATCATGGAATGGAAACACACAGCAACAGAACGTACCAGAGTGACTTCAAACACTTTGTTACAGGAAATGTTCAAAATGTCCTCAGTTAGCGAGGATACATGCATCCACCCTCCGTCGCATGGAATCCCTGATGCGCTGATGCAGCCCTGGAGAATGGCGTATTGTATCACAGCCGTCCACAACACGAGCACGAAGAGTCTCTACACTTGGTCCCGGGGTTACGTAGACAAGAGCTTTCAAATGCCACCATAAATGAAAGTCAAGAGGGTTGAGGTCAGGAGAGCGTGGAGGTCATGGAATTGGTCCGCCTCTACCAATCCATCGGTCACCGAATCTGTTGTTGAGAAGCGTACGAACACTTCGACTGAAATGTGCAGGAGCTCCATCGTGCATGAACCACATGTTGTGTCGTACTTGTAAAGGCACATGTTCTAGCAGCACAGGTAGAGCATCCCGTATGAAATCATGATAACGTGCTCCATTGAGCGTAGGTGGAAGAACATGGGGCCCAATCAAATCACCAACAATGCCTGCCCAAACGTTCACAGAAAATCTGTGTTGATGACGTGATTGCACAATTGCGTGCGAATTCTAGTCAGCCCACACATGTTGATTGTGAAAATTTACAATTTGATCACGTTGTGCAGTGCTTACTGACGAAACTAAAATTAGCTCTAACATGGAAATAAGCGTTTACGGACACATGTCCACTTAACATCTTTTCTTTGTTTGTGTGTGAGGAGTGTTTCCTGAAAGTTTGGCCGTACCTTTTTGTAACACCCTGTATACGGTTGCGCTCGTGGCGGCACCTCGCGACCCGTACGCAACACGCGCGCCTGCGATCGCAGTGCACTCTTAGCGCTCGCGGCGGCGTCTAGCGGCCCGTACGCAATTTATGCGATTGCTGTCGCAGGTCGACCCTTAATCTACACTCCTGGAAATTGAAATAAGAACACCGTGAATTCATTGTCCCAGGAAGGGGAAACTTTATTGACACATTCCTGGGGTCAGATACATCACATGATCACACTGACAGAACCACAGGCACATAGACACAGGCAACAGAGCATGCACAATGTCGGGACTAGTACAGTGTATATCCACCTTTCGCAGCAATGCGGGCTGCTATTCTCCCATGGAGACGATCGTAGAGATGCTGGATGTAGTCCTGTGGAACGGCTTGCCATGCCATTTCCACCTGGCGCCTCAGTTGGACCAGCGTTCGTGCTGGACGTGCAGACCGCGTGAGACGACGCTTCATCCAGTCCCAAACATGCTCAATGGGGGACAGATCCGGAGATCTTGCTGGCCAGGGTAGTTGACTTACACCTTCTAGAGCACGTTGGGTGGCACGGGATACATGCGGACGTGCATTGTCCTGTTGGAACAGCAAGTTCCCTTGCCGGTCTAGGAATGGTAGAACGATGGGTTCGATGACGGTTTGGATGTACCGTGCACTATTCAGTGTCCCCTCGACGATCACCAGTGGTGTACGGCCAGTGTAGGAGATCGCTCCCCACACCATGATGCCGGGTGTTGGCCCTGTGTGCCTCGGTCGTATGCAGTCCTGATTGTGGCGCTCACCTGCACGGCGCCAAACACGCATACGACCATCATTGGCACCAAGGCAGAAGCGACTCTCATCGCTGAAGACGACACGTCTCCATTCGTCCCTCCATTCACGCCTGTCGCGACACCACTGGAGGCGGGCTGCACGATGTTGGGACGTGAGCGGAAGACGGCCTAACGGTGTGCGGGACTGTAGCCCAGCTTCATGGAGACGGTTGCGAATGGTCCTCGCCGATAACCCAGGAGCAACAGTGTCCCTAATTTGCTGGGAAGTGGCGGTGCGGTCCCCTACGGCACTGCGTAGGATCCTACGGTCTTGGCGTGCATCCGTGCGTCGCTGCGGTCCGGTCCCAGGTCGACGGGCACGTGCACCTTCCGCCGACCACTGGCGACAACATCGATGTACTGTGGAGACCTCACGCCCCACGTGTTGAGCAATTCGGCGGTACGTCCACCCGGCCTCCCGCATGCCCACTATACGCCCTCGCTCAAAGTCCGTCAACTGCACATACGGTTCACGTCCACGCTGTCGCGGCATGCTACCAGTGTTAAAGACTGCGATGGAGCTCCGTATGCCACGGCAAACTGGCTGACACTGACGGCGGCGGTGCACAAATGCTGCGCAGCTAGCGCCATTCGACGGCCAACACCGCGGTTCCTGGTGTGTCCGCTGTGCCGTGCGTGTGATCATTGCTTGTACAGCCCTCTCGCAGTGTCCGGAGCAAGTATGGTGGGTCTGACACACCGGTGTCAATGTGTTCTTTTTTCCATTTCCAGGAGTGTATGTTGTAATTATTGAGGGACATCGCTATTACCAGTAGGTTCTGAAATTTTCTCGAATATTCTGCTAAGCAGGCTTACACCATATGCAGATGAAATTGTGGGGCATTACCAATCTGGCTTTCGGAGGAACAGCTCAACTGTAGACCAAATATTCGCCCTGCATCAAATTTTGGAAAAGAAATGGGAATACAATAAGCCAGTTCATAATCTTTTCATAGATTTTACAAAAGCATATGATTCAGTATTGCAATCAAAATTGTACAGTATTCTTTTGGAACTTGGAATACCAAAGAAGTATGTTAGACTTACAGAAGCGAGTTTGAAAAACACGAAAGGTAGAGTACGCGTGGGGAAATTGGAGTCAGAAGAATTTTTAATAAAGAACGGACTTAAGCAGGGAGATGCCCTGTCTACGCTACTTTTTAATTTAGTCCTAGAATATATTGTACGAATGGCAGCAGATAATTCAGACGGTGTGGAGTTAAATGGAAATATTAAGATATTAGGGGTATGCAGATGATCTAAACATCATTAGCGACAGGAAAGAATCTGTAACAGCAAATACCAATGCGTTAATCAAGGCTAGTGAAGCTGTAGGTCTAAGGATAAGTGAAGACAAAACTAAATACCTGGTTACTGCTAGATTGCCAACAGCAGTAGATCAGAGTTGGAGACATGCAGTTTGAAAAGGTGAACACATGTAAGTATCTAGGCGTGAACATCATTTCGAGAAATGAGATTGAATCCGAACTGAAGAAGAAATTACAGGCGGGAAATGCGTACTACTTCTCACTGAATAGATTACTTTCATCACGGATATTGTCTAGAAATTTAAAGATTAGCCGCGCGGGATTAGCCGAGTGGTCTGAGACGCTGCAGTCATGGACTGCGCGGCTGGTCCCGGCGGAGGTTCGAGTCCTCCCACGGGCATGGGTGTGTGTGTTTGTCCTTAGGATAATTCAGGTTAAGTAGTGTGTAAGCTTAGGGACTGATGACCTTAGCAGTTAAGTCCCATAAGATTTCACACATTTGAACATTAAAGATTAGAATATACAAAACTATTATTCTACCAGTCATGCTGTATGGGTGTGAGACTTGGTCTCTCACTGTGCAAAATTAAAAGCCGTTTCGAGTATTTGAAAACAAAATTTTGAGGAAAATTTTCGGAGCAAAAAGGGATGACATTAGCGGAGAGTGGCGAAAACTGCATAACGAAAAGGTTCACGAGCTCTATTCAAGCCCTGACATAATCAGTATTATTAAATCGCGTAGGCTGCGATGGGCGGGTCACGTAGCACGAATGGATGAGGGCAGGGCAGCACGCAGAGTACTGGTAGGGCACCTAGAGGGAAAACGTCCTGTGGGGAGACCGAGGCGCAGATGGGAGGACAATGTGAAGGCCGATTTGAGCAGACTAGGTATTGAAGGTGAATGGAAGGAAATAGCCCAAGACAGGGACAGATGGCGAAAATACGTTGCTGCGGTAATGGACTCTCGAGTCCGGTATAACCAGTGAGTGAGTGTGAGTGTGTGAGTTATGTTTTTGAGTGGGGTTCGCCTTTAGCAAAACATAATTTGGTTTTTTGTCCCAGACACGATTCATTGCAGTTGCAGCATCATCAGTGTTTTTTTTTTATTGTTATGGCTATTAAACATAAGGAATGTTCTTCACTGTTTAAATACATACAAATAATAGTTTCTAAATCGTAATTACAGTTTTTTGAGGAGCACATAAAATTGTGTATTCATACCTTCATACCACATGGTGGGGTTTTCCTGTTGTATTACGTTTTTATAATGTCTGTTTTTGTTTACAGTTTGTCACCTGTAACGATATACAACTTAATATAGGCAAAACATTTACGCAAAAATTACGATTTCTGAACTGTTGTGGCTATGCCTGATATTAATAATTTATATGAAAGGTTGTGTGTGTGTGTGTGTGTGTGTGTGTGTGTGTGTGTCTATTTACATTATGTTTCACTTACAGTTTTTTTCGTCATATTCTTCATTGTCAAGTTCAGTGTTTTGAGTTGTCACTGTCACTGTATCAAACGCCTTGCGGAAGTCAAGAAACACGGCATCTACCTGGGAACCCGTGTCTATGGCCCTCTTGAGTCTCGTGGACGAATAGCGCGAGCTGGGTTTCACACGATGGTCTTTTTCGAAACCCATGCTGATTCCTACAGGGTAGATTTCTAGTCTCCAGAAAAGTCATTGTACTCGAACATAATACGTGTTCCAAATTTGGTATGTGTGGTTTATGAGTTTTTGGCATGTAGAAAATTTGTGCAGAATGTTCATATAACTGCATGTGTAGCCTGTATAGAACACCCGAGGGGCCATAGCGGAGGCAATGGAGAACAGGGGGAGATGGACTGCGGGCCATAAATGCTGAGTCCAGCGACCTGGCTGTGCGAGTGATAGTGGGAAGCAGCTCTCTGTGGATCGTAGCTGCAGAGGGACTTTGGACCGCGCCGCTCTCCTCTTCCCACTTTAGCGTCGGAACAGGGGCAGCCGGTTCGCAACACATTTTACTTGCGCTAAGCAATAAACCGTCGTAAAGGTGGCCGGTTCGTGAAAAATGGGTGGAGGAAGCCATTTAAGAGCGATTGCTTTAATCTGAGCTTTCGTGCAAATGGTGGGAAGGTTATAAAACTCCGAGCATTCTCATGTTAGAATGCGGGACGATACGGACAGAGCGGCTGGCGCACGTGTTTAGTAGACTGTAAATCCCCCGACGACAGGAAGTCGCCCGGCTATTTTAACGAGCGGTAAAAACGTATATTTCATGGGTATGGCTGTTGGGAAGCTTAACAGCCTTCTTTCAGTAACTGGAAATGGTCGGACTGGGAAGATTGGATCTCTCCATAAATGAGGGACTGTGATCCCGTCTAGTTAGACGTTCTCTGCTGAAACATGGCCATGCTTACCGTGAGAACGACGCCTCCCTAGTCTAAAAACTTCTTTTTGTAGACAAGAGTGATTCTGAATCGCTGATTGGCTACTCTCAGGATATGAAAGTAGGGGCTTGCTCCCCCATTGTGGGAACCTCGGTGCTGTGTGTGGATTGGCTATCAGTTCAGCAGAACAGTCAAAATGGGAGATTCAAAGAGTAGAGGATAGTTCAGTTGGTTTGTACAACGGGGAGCGGTTCCGTTTTCGCTAATACGGCTCCCATACCGAGGTTTGGTGGAAAGTGATTGTAATTCTTTGCCTTCTTCATTTTCTGGTCTTCCTCTGATGGAAAACTTCAGGTCTTTCCCTAGCTAGTCTGCAGCTTATGTTGGACTAAGAGCTAGTGGCGGTTTCCAACTGTACCGACAGTGGAATTGCAAAAAAAAAAAAAAAAAAAAAAAAAAAAAAAAAAAAAAAAAAAAAAAGTGAAATCTTATGGGACTTAACTGCTAAGGTCATCAGTCCCTAAGCTTACACACTACTTAACTGAAATTATCCTAAGGACAAACACAGACACCCATGCCCGAGGGAGGACTCGAACCTCCGCCGGGACCAGCCGCACAGTCCATGACTGCAGCACCTCAGACCGCTCGGCTAATCCCGCGCGGCTGTGGAATTGCATATCGCCTCGGACATATCATGTGTCACGAGGGCGAACTTATTCGTCCTGAGTCGGCCATCTGACGTTTGACAGTTCCATCACACACTGTTGTGCCTGTGAATCAGATTGGTTCGGTCAGACCAGCGAAAGAGTGCATCTCAGACTGAAATCTGCGGGCATTTCAGGGCTCTAATATGGAAGTTTCCCATGTTCTGATACTTAGAACAGTCAATCGGCGTAGTTTTCAAGTTTCCGTGGACGCGTCAGAACTTTACTGAATCAAGGTGGAAGGGTAAAATACTGCTGCACCGGCGTAGGGTTGTTAAATGATATCCACAGCATCCTGTTCTCCGGTGAACCATAGTTTGTGGTGTACTTGGTCGTAGTTGATACCATGTGAATAGAATTAGGTGTCACAGTGGATTCATGTAAATAAAATCAGATTGAGTTGTAAAAGGGATTAATTCAGGGGAGAATTTGTATAGCTTCCACCCCATTGAATACTTTGCCAATGAAGCACCATCCGTTTTCTGATTTGTGTTTGCCATTTTTTTTTGTAAGATTTATCAGTTCGTTGTAGTTAAAAAGGATTAATAAAAACATGTCATTACTTTGTAAACTTAAAAATGCCACTGTTGTCATTCATACTCCCTCAACTATTCACAGTTTTTATTTTATTGTGTTGATACATGGGTACACCATCAATTAAGTGTTCAACCCTATTAAAATAGTTAATGTGATTATTAATTCCAATTTCTCCGCCCCCCATGAACCATTGACCTAGCCATTTGTGGGGAGGCTTGCGTGCCTCAGCGATGCAGGTAGCCATACCGTAGGTGCAACCACAACGGAGGGGTATCTGTTGAGAGGCCAGACAAACGTGTGGTTCCTGAAGAGGGGAAGCAGCCTTTTCAGTAGTTGCAGGGCAACAGTCTGGATGATTGACTGATCTGCCCTTGTAACATCAACCAAAACAGCTTTGCTGTGCTGGTACTGCGAACGGATGAAAGCAAGGGGAAACTACAGCCGCAATTTTTCCCGAGGGCATGAAGCTTCACTGTGTGGTTAAATGATGATGGCGTCCTCTTGGGTAAAATATTCCGGAGGTAAAATAGTCTCCCATCCCGATCTCCGGGCGGGGACTACTCAGGTGGAAGTCGTTATCAGGAGAAACAAAACTGGCGTTCTACGGATCGGAGCGTGGAATGTCAGATCCCTTAATCGGGCAGGTAGGTTAGAGAATTTAAAAAGGGAAATGGATAGGTTAAAGTTAGATATAGTGGGAATTAGTGAAGTTCGGTGGCAGGAAGAACAGGACTTCTGCTCAGGTGAATACAGGGATATCAATATAAAATCAAATAGGGGTAATGCAGGAGTAGGTTTAATAATGAATAAAAAATAGAAACGAGTATAAGTTACTACAAACAACATATTGAACGCATCATTGTAGCCAAGATAGACACGAAGCCTACACCAACCACAGTAGTACAAGTTTATACGCCAACTAGCTCCGCAGAAGAGGAGGAAATGTATGATGAGATAAAAGTGATTATTCAAACAGTTAAGGGAGACGAAAATTTCATAGTCACGTGGGACGGTAATTCGATAGCAGGAAAAGGAAGAGGAGGAAAAGTAGTAGGTGAATATGGACTGGGGGTAAGGAATGAAAGAGGAAGCCACCTTGTAGAATTTTGCACAGAGTATAATGTAATCATCGCTAACACTTTAAGAATGTGCGTCTTAACTGCGCGGTCTAGGGCGCCTTCCCACGGTTCTCGCGGCTCCCCCCGTCGGAGATTCGAGTCCTCTCTCGGGTGTGGGTGTGTGTGAAGTCCTTAGCGTAAGTTGGTTTAAGTTGGATTAAGTTGTGTGTAAGCCTCGGAACTGATGAACTCAGCAGTTTGGTCCCATAGAAACTTACCACAAATTTTTAAAAATCATGAAAGAAGACTGTATATGTGGACGAGACCAGGTGACACCGGAAGGTTTCAGATTGATTATACAATGGTAAGACAGAGATTTATGAACCAGGTTTTAAATTGTAAGGCATTTCCAAGGACAGATGTGGACTCTGATCGCAATTAATTGGTTATGAAGAAGAAGAATGGGTAGCTTTGAGGGACGTAATAGTGAAGGCAACAGAGGCTCAAGAAGGTAAAAAGACGAGTGCTAGTAGAAATCCATGAGTGACACAAGATATATCGAATTTAATTCATGAAAGGAGAAAATATAGAAATGCAGTAAATGAAGCAGGCGAAAATGAATACAAACGTCTCTAAAATGATATCGACAGGAAGTATAAAATGGCTAAGCAGGGATGGCTAGGGGACAAATGTAAGGATGCAGAAGCACATGTCACTAGGAGTGAGACAAATATTGCCTAAAGAAAAATTAAAAAGACCGTTGGAGAAAAGAGAACCACCTGTATGAATACCAAAAGCTCAGATGGAAACCCAGTTCTAAGCAAAAAAGGGAAAGCAGAGAGGTGAAAGGAGTATATAGAGGGTCTATACAAGGCGACGTACTTGAGGACAATGTTATGGAAATGGGGACGTAGATGAAGATGAAATGGGAGATATGATACTGCGTGAAGAGTTTGACAGAGAATTAAAAGTAAGTAGAAACAAGGCTCCGGGAGTAGACAACATTCCGTTAGAACTACTGACAGCCTTGGGATAGCGAGCCATGACAAAACTCTACCATCTGGTGAGCAAGATGTATGAGACAGGCGAAATACCCTCAGACTTCAAGAAGAATATAATAATTCCAATCACAAAGAAATCAGGTGTTGACAGATGTGAAAATAACCGAACTGTCAGTTTAAGAAATCACGGCTGCAAAATGCTAACACGAATTCTTTACAGACGACTGGAAAAACTGGTAGAAGCCAACCTTCGAGAAGATCAGTTTGGATTCCGTAGAAATGTTGGAACACGCGATGCAATACTGACCCTAAGACTTCTCATAGAGGCTAGGTTAAGGAAAGGCAAACCTACGTTTATAGGATTTGTAGACTGGAATACTCTGAAATTCTGAAGGTAGCAGGAGTAAAATACTGGAAGCGAAAGGCTATTTAGAATTTGTACAGAAACCAGATGGCAGTTATAAGAGTCGAGGGACATCAAAGAGAAGCAGTGGTTGGGAAGGGAGTGAGACAGGGTTGCAGCCTATCCCCGATGTTATTAAATCTGTATATTGAGCAAGAAGTACAGGAAACCAAAGAAAAATTTGGAGAAGGAATTAGAATCCAGAGGGAAGTAATAAAATCTTTGAGGTTTTCCAATGACTTTGTAATTCTGTCTCAGAGACATCAAAGGGCCTGGAACACCAGTTCAATGGAATGGACAGTGCCTTGAAAGGAGGATATAAGATGCACATCAACAAAAGCAAGACAAGAATAATGGAATGTAGTCGAATTAAATCAGTAGATGAGTTTTGCTATTTGGACAGCAAAATAACTGAGGATGGTCGAAGTAGAGAAGATTTAAAATGTAGACTGGCAATGGCAGGGAAATCGTTTCTGAAGAAGAGAAATTTATTAACATCGAGCATAGATTTAAATGTCAGGTAGTCTTTTCTGAAAGTATTTGTGTTGAGTGTAGCCACGTATGAATGTGAAACTTGGACGATAAAATGTTTAGACAAGAAGAGAATAGTAGCGTTCGAAATGTGGTGCTACAGAGACGAATGCTGAAGATTAGATGGGTAGATCACGTAGCTAATAAGGAGATACTGCATAGAACTGGGGAGACGAGTAATTTGTGGCACAACCTGACTAGAAGAAGGGATCGGTTGGTAGGACACGTTCTGAGACACAAAGGGATCACCAATTTGGTACTGGACGGAAGCGTGGAGAGTAAAAATCGTAGAGGGAGACCGAGATGAATACACTAAGCAGATTCAGAAGGATGTGGGTTGCAGTAGATACTCTGAGATGAAGGGGCTTGCCAGGATAGAGTAGCATGGAGAGCTGCATCAAGCCAGTCTTTGAAGTGAAGACTAGAACAACAACAATATGAATTCTGAATGTGACCGCAGACATAGGCAACACTAGTGCCATGAGTTTATTCACTAATTTCATATATGTATAAGTTAAAGGCGTAGCTCACGATTTGAAGATTATTGAGAAGATAATACTTTTCTTTATGTAGAGATAATAACATTTAGCATCACTCGGACATCTATTTATGATTAAATCAAGTGACGGCTTGCAATTTAACAAACGCTGAAGTAAAACTATTCTACAAACAAGGTGTACTGAGTCTATAATCCGTGGGCCGCGTATTTTAAATAGAAGATTACAAGGAGTAAATAGAATACGACTTCCACATCTGGAAGGATTGCAAATTTAAAATAAATTAGAGAAGTCTCAAAACGCAGGTAACTGAGCATGCAAGCTGCGTTACCAAAATTGGTACGAACTGCTTAGAAGATGGAATGCGCTACTGCTTGGGCTACACTTACTTTCTTCAGCAGCTGCAAATAGACGTCAGACAGCACTAGACGAGAGACAGGAATACAGCCTTTCTAACCCACGACTTCTTCTCGAATGAAGTCCCGCAACCCAAGTCCCGATACTCAAACTCAAGCTTTGGAGGGGAAAAGGTACGCTTCTGCCACTATGACAAACGAAAATTTTACTTCTCTGTGTAAAAACAGAGAAGTAAAATTTCAAGTGATGAGGTTGGCACAGGTTTCGAAACATCTTTCTCATTGGCTAGCCTTGAACGCTCCACACTTGGAGGTGGGGGGACGCTACTCCCGATTGGACTGTCTGTAATGTGAAGGGAAACACCACTTCTCCCACGTCATGAAGGCGTCGGGAGGCGGCTCACTTTGATGTGGGAACATAGAGGCGAGTTTCACGCCCAAGCGTTGTCAGGGGAAGGCTAGTCCAGCAGGCGGCTTCATACTCGACAGACTGATGGATGGGAGGGGAAACAATTCTTTTCAAGCCAAGGCGGCCCTGCTACGGCATACAAACACAATTGCGAATTCCACAATCTTGCACTCTTAGAGGGGACAACTAGACAAGCAGACGGCTCCGCCGCCGGCTCTAAAGGTGCTACGAAGACATTCTGTAAATCGTACAGAATCTGCCAGGCCCTGTCGATCCTTCTCCATTTGCCGAGAAAACTTACACACGTGAAATCACGATATCTTAACAATGGTGAATCGAAATCGCGAAGCGATAAGTGACAGTTACGAGAATGTCACAACCCGAGCAATCTCAGATGCTTCATAGGAGGGGCAAACGAAGGCTACAATATGCAAAACACCTATGCTGAATGTACTAGGTACGTGCCTTTGAATAATGCTCGGAATCATGTACAGTAGCGGTAATGTTCAGACGTCAGTGACGTGAGGGGACCAGAGAGCGACATTATACAATTCAAGGGCTCTTCATTTTATCCATTTTGGTGTTCTTAAAAATCCTAAGATTTTAAGATAAATATTGAACTTCAAAGTCTCAGTCGGCACCTCATCTGCTGTATAAAATTTCGGGCATCATTCAAAGGTTCGTAAATAGTTTCTCTATATATTTTATTTCTTATCTTTCGATAAATCATATAGTAAAACATCTGACCATTTTTTTAAATTTCAGTTTTTTTTTCAGTAAGCATCATATATTTTTATATATTAAAATATTTAAATATTAATCTGTATTTATTATTACCAGGAGTATATACACACAGCAAAAAAATGTTTTGCATCACCCCAGTTCCCAGAACTCCTGAAGATAGACGTTGACTCTGAACATTGTGTCACAGACACAGTCACTTTGACTGTTCAGAGATGACACTACACCCGTCCAAAGACGTAAATAACCATGCAAGAGAAGCGCCTATTAGACGGAGGGGGTCCGACAGCCGATCAGTTGCAGTCATTCCACCGGGAAGGAGGTACACGGCTCATGTTGTCTGTAGTTCAACCATGCCTAGACGGTCAATACCGCAGTTCGATCGCGTCCGCATTGTTACTTTGCGCCAGGAAGGGCTCTCAACTATGGATGTGTCCGGGCATCTCGGAGTGACCCAAAGCGATGTTGTCCGGACATGGAGGAGATAGAGAGAGACAGGAACTGTCGATGACATGCCTCGCTCAGGCCGCCCAAGGGCTACTACTGCAGTGGATGACCGCTACCTACGGATTATGGTTCGGAGGATCCTGACAGCAACGCCATCATATGGAATAATGCTTTTCGTGCAGTCACAGGACGTCGTGTTACGACTCAACCTGTGCGCAATAGGCTGCATGATGCGCAACTTCACTCCTGACGTCCATGACGGGGTTCATCTTTGCAACCACGACACCATGCAGCGCGCTACAGATGGACCCAACAACATGCCGAATGGACCGCTCAGGATTGGCATCACGTTCTCTTCACCGATGATATCTCATACGCCTTCAATCAGAGAATCGTCGGAGACGTGTTTGGAGGCAACCCGGTTAGGCTGAACGCCTTAGACACACTGTCCAGCGAGTGAAGCAAGGTGGAGGTTCCCTACCGTTTTGGGATGGTACTGTGTGAGGCCGACGTACGCAGCTGGTGGTATGGAAGGCGCCGTAACGGCTGTACGATACGTGGATGCCATCCTCTGACCGACAGTACAACCATATCGGCAGCATATTGGCGAGGCATTCGTCTTCATGGACGACAGTTCGCACCCCATCGTGCACATATTGTGAATGACTTTCTTCAGGATAACGACATCGCTCGACTAGAGTGGCCAGCATGTTCTCCAGACATGAACCCTATCGAACACGTCCGGGCTAGATTGAAAAGGGCTGTTTATGGATGACGTGACCCACCAACCGGCGTTGAGGAGTGGGGGAATCTGGACCAACAGTGTCTTGATGAACTTGTGGATAGTATGTCACGTCGAATACAGATATGCATCAGTGCAAAAGGACGTGCTACTGGGTATTAGAGGTACTAGACCTCACGCTTCTCAGCTTGATGTGCTACATTCCACTATACATTTGTCTATGGAAATTCGGGAAAAAAGTCATTCTGCAATTTTTCCATCAAATCACTAATTATGTTTTTCTTAATTACCTCGAATAATTTCAAGGAATCAAATACTTAAAAAAAAACTAGATCTCACGCTGGTCGGTTTGATACTCCATTTGTCCATTTCTCATTCTTCATTGGCCACGAAAATTCGGACAAAAATCCTTGCTAGGGAGCCTGCTTGAGGAAGGCTAAAATAAAACTAGTACAGAATGTTTTCCTGCGTCATGAAAACGTAATCATAAGTGCAAAGGCATGATAAGAAATCGGGACAGATACGTCAACAGTGTCCATTTCTAGCATCTTCTGTTAAGAATAGCTCTCCTCTCTAGTAACTGGGTCTCCTACCTTAAATTAACCGTGTCTTCTTATTTCGAATCATAAACAGTTCCGATTTCAGTTTTGCTTAGACCACACTAAATACGGAAAAAACAGTACCCCTGTATGTACTTCCAGTAATCTCAATTGTCTTGAAAGTCCTTTTTTATTCTGTATGTGCAGAGAGAAGTAAAATTGCCTTCGAACAGTAGGCCTACAAAAACATCACGGTTAATGCTTTAGGACTCGTAAACAAAATGGAAATACCTCAAAATATTAATTAATATGTCTACGTATGTTGTCAAGAAATACAAGGTGTCCTTCACAGGTCATTCACCTTACGCCACTTAACGTACGTTACAACCTAAAGGTACCCCGCGCCCGCGCCCTGCTTGCTGTTATCTTCACAGTATTTCCGTTCGTAGAAATATTTGTGCGCAACATCTAAGATTTCTTGGAACTATTGCGCAGAAAAATATCGGTCGCCGCTTTTTTTTTTTTTTTTTTTTTTTTTTTGGGCTGCTCCCAAATAATCCACTGTGCAGAGACCCATGGCTGACATTCTCTCTGTTTGATAAGCTTGCCGGTGCTGTGAGATACGGGGTCCCGCGTTTATTTCGTACCGCCACTCTGCCGTGAAGATTGATGTGCTCCTCAAAATTATTTCCATCATTTGGACTCAGTCGTACTCGGCACATCTGCGACGCCAGTGGGCGAGGTTTTGCGCATGGGACCCACCTTCTTGTTAACTTCCGTGAGATATGGGCGACGGTTGAACGGCAACGAATCAGGATAGCTAAGTAACCTCTCGAGTGCGAGGTCGAAAAAGGCCAATGCTGTTTACGGCATTCGTCGTCACATGTTGTCTACCATGCAACCACAATGTTGGCTGCTAATGGCAACACGGGGCGGGACTGTAGGTATCCAGTGGTGAGCACAGCATAGGCTACGGAGCGTAGTTGACCTGCTTATTCGACGAGTAGCTCACAGCAGTGATACAGTGTTATACTCCGATCCACGAACGATGGCGGTTCGCGCACATCGAGGCACGGACGGGGATTGCATTGTTGATGATTCCAAGCGGCAGTTGCGGTAAGCGAATGCGCGTGCTTTCCGCTTGAAGAAAGCGTATATCCCGCAAATTATGTCTCTCGCTTAATTTGAAGTCTCCAAATCCCAATAACGGCGCGCGCCAACAAAGAGACAGACAATGACTCGCACAAGCAGGCAGCCGCGTGCGCCCGCTGGCTCCGAGAAAAATAACATAAGACGCTAGCCTTGAGAAAAATTTTAGCATTCTTTACCGATGTATAAAACATGACAATTGCTTTTCAGTTGAAAGTCTGAGTACTATGAAGAGTAAAGGTTTACACTACATTTCACATGTAAAACCGTTTATTGAAAGATAATCTGCTTTTTAACTTTGTCTTTGCCATAAAACTCTTAACTTCACATTACTAGTATGCTTTGTCAGACTTAAGAAACTGTTAACATGCAACAATGTTTGAAGTTAAATATCCAATCAAGAACCAAGAGAACTTATTTAAACAGAAATTACGAATGCATTGTTATTGTGAACAGACGACACACAATGTTGCTTTTGCGGTGTATCTGTTTTATATCTGCACAGTTTTTCTGCATTATTCTGGAAAGTAAAACATGTTTTAGTAGTAACTTTTGTAGTATAGCTACAATGAGACAGGGTTTTCCGTAGCACAACAATACGTTACAGTACAGTACTTTCTTCATCACAACAATAAGCGTAATAACTACGACATCTATACACAAAGCATTTCACTTTTGTTTATCATGAGGTAAGTACATTGACTTCTGCAGAACTTAGCTTTCGGAGGACGATAAATACGAGACTTCCACAGATATTATGTTGCAACAAGACGCACATTTAGCGCTACAGGACACGTATTTGAGTGATTAATTTCGCACTTAAAACATTTACTTTTTTTTAAATATTTGAAGTGCAATGATACAAGGGTTTTCCGTGATATATTTCATTCCATTGCTGTAATCTGTAACACCTGAGGGTATAATTACATTAATCCTCAGGGGGGTACACGCTTACTTTGTGTACCATGTGTTTGGCACGCACAAGGAGCCCTAGCTAATATGGTATTTGCTTATACAACTTTACACATCGGTACCATATTTCTCTAACACAGAATTACACAGCTATCTGATTATTTGACAGAGAAACAAACATTCTTTTTACTACGTCAGTGACAGATGTTTACGCAATTACACAGTTGGATAATTTCACACTTATGAAACTTCCCCTTTGAACAATGGTACACGACTGTCCATAAACTGACACACAATATTTTTTTTAGCGCAACGCAATCTGACTTTAAATAATCTCTACAAGAGAATGGCCCTGACTAACATTAACCTGTACTTTTCACAAATCACTTACCTCACAAAAATCTTGGTTACTCCCACTACTGCAATACAGCAAGCGCCACTACTGCCAGCTAAATAAAAGATTCAAACTATGGAAGGCACTAACTACTGATAGGGATAGTTAGCAAATGAAAGATATTAATAGAGAACAAACGTTGTATTTACCTTAATAGTCATCATATATATATATATATATATATATATATATATATATATATATATATATATATAGCAGTTCATGACAAATTTCAAAACTCCGCCATCTCTCTCCCCACATCCACCACTGCTGGCGGCTCACCTCCAACTGCGCAACGCTACGCGCTGTTCACAGCCAGCTGCCTAGCACTACAATGGCGAGTATTACAACAATGCAAAGCAGCCACAGGCTGCACACAGCACAGCCAGTGATTTTCATACAGAGGTGGCGTTACCAAAAAAACCTAAACAGCCTACTTACAAATTATGCAGAATTTATCACTAACCACAACAATCAGCGATAACAACTCGTAACAAATGGAATCGAAATTCACTAAACAACTCGCTACGATCACATTTAATGCTCCCATTAGCTATGGTATTTACAATAGAACGCTCAGAACATACTGAACGCTCATTGGCTGACGGAGCGTACGTGACGCAGGTCCGCAGAGCCTAAACTAGACCGCTATCGTTCGTGGCTGCAACTGTAGATATATCGATATCTGTATGTCGCGAAAATTGGCAATTGACCCTAAATAATGAAAAATGTGACGTCATCCACATGAGTGCTAAAACAAATCCGTTAAACTCCGGTTACACGACAAATCAGTCAAATCTGCAGGCCGTAAATTCAGCTAACTAACCAGGAATTACAATTACGAAGAACTTAAATTCGAATGAACACATAGAAAATGTTGTGGGGAAGGCTAACCAAAGACTGCGTTTTGTTGGCAGGACGCTTAGAAAATGTCACAGATCTCCTAAAGAGACTGCCTACACTACACCTGTCCGTCCTCTTTTAGAATACTGCTGCGCGGTGTGGGATCCTTAGCAGACAGGATTCACGGAGTACATCGAAAAAGTTCAATGAAGGGCAGCACGTTTTGTAATATCGCGGAATAGGGGAGGGCGTGTCACTGAAATCATACAGGATTTGGGATGGACATAATTAAAACAAAGGCGTTTTTCGTTGCGGAGGAATCTTCTCACGAAATTCCAATTACTAACTTTCTCCTCCGAATGCGAAAATATTTTGTTGACGCCGACGTACATAGGGAGAAAAGGTGACCATCATAAAATCATGGAAATCAGAGCTCGCTTGGAAAGATATATGTATTCGTTCTTTCCGCGCGGTATACGAGTTTGGAATAATAGAGAATTGTGAAGGTGGTTCAATGCACCCTCTGCCAGGCACTTAAATGTGATTTCCAGAATAGCCATGTAGATGTAGATGTATAGCCGTGTTGATACAAAGCAGAACAATGGCAACAATAAACAAAGCAAACATTGCATTATATCTATAACAGTTGCCGATGTTGGCATTTTCTCAGAAAGGAACCCAGCAAATTTCGCTGAGTGCGAAAGAAGCGGCAGATGAAATATTAGCGCTTCTGCAAGACGAGTCAATGAAATGTGTGGTGTCGTATATGCTCGGCTGCGCGGACAATGCACATGAGAAGTACAATGATGAGAATATGTGCTTAACAAGTGAAAGTGATATTGGAACAGGTGGTGAACCATGCAGTACATCATCCTTGTCGGACAACGAGCCACAAATCCCTTCTCCAGTGAAGGTCGTCCAAAGATCGAGTACTAAGCATAGTTACGTACATGGAAGATCATGGCAGCATAGTAAAAAAACAATTATGAATAGATTTCGTGTAAGTCCGCAGCAATATGACAGTGTAGTGCATTAGAAAAACTAAGGGTATTCAAGGGAGGACAAGGTGCACTTGTTATAAAAACTGGTGTTCGCGCGTTTCAAGGACGCTCGATACCATGTACAGCTTGTACATGAAAGTTATCTACAAACTTATGCACTCAAATTATGCGCGACATGATTACAATGATTTCAAGGGAAGCAGTGGATGGTTGAACAACATCAAACAGTGCTATAGAATTGGTTGGTTGGTTGGTTTGGAGATTAAAGGGACGAAACTGCAAGTTATCACTCCCTACAGAATTGGAAAACGTAAGATAACGGAATTTCAAACAAAGCGTCAACTTGACGATGCACAGCAAACTGTGCAATCGCCCAGAAAATTTGTAAATGAGATAAACAAACTTATCCTATCGTTCAGTAAGGATTTTGTTTTTAATTCCGACAAATCGAGATTTGAGGAGAAAATGCATATGAAAGGAACTCTGGAAATTAGAGGTACCAAGAGAGTTTTATCAAGATCAACTAACATCACTGCCTTAGCGCATTCATATATAATTATCCCGAGTCTTAATCTGGGTGGTGAATTGCCTGGAAAGTTATTTATTGTGCTGGGAGAGGTTCCCCCTACGAATTTTTCTCGTGTGTGCAATCTTGCAAGGGCAGTGGGGAATATTTACGTCACAGCAAGCAAAAGTGGGAAAATGAGCGTAAGAGAACTATAATTATGGTATGAGCACTGCTTTTGCCCAATAGCTGGTCAAAATAACTTGCTTTTGCCTGATTCTTAGTCTCCATATAAAAATAATACTACTTTAGAGCAAATTATCCCTCCTGAAAAGTCTGTGGCACTGCAGTTCATACCGCCTGGAACCACTGGACACTTTCACCTGTAGATGTTTGCTTTTTCCGTGCCTATAGAGCATATTATCGCACTATCTGCGACTACGACTTAAAGGATAGCCAGTTTCACGATAAGCTCCACGACAGACTGTTTGGCATTTAGCTGCACGCCATCATATTTCGTCAGTTCTCATCACCCCGTCACAGCTATATGATTCTAAATGCATCGTTTAAGAGTGGATACCTAGCTGAACTTCCTGCACGGTTTGTAACTCCCAAGGAGTTCACCTCCGGTCTTGATGGTGCGAATCTTTGTGATCACTGTGGCGCTCCATTTTTCATTCTGTGTTCATGGTGCAAGTTAATGCGGATACCTAGCTGAACTTCCCGCACGGTTTGTAACTCCCAAGGAGTTCACCTCCGGTCTTGATGGTGCGAATCTTTGTGATCACTGTGGCGCTCCATTTTTCATTCTGTGTTCATGGTGCAAGTTAATGCGGATACCTAGCTGAACTTCCCGCACGGTTTGTAACTCCCAAGGATTCCACCACCGGTCTTGATGGTGCGAATCTTTGTGATCACTGTGGCGCTCCATTTTTCATTCTATGTTCATGGTGCAAGTTAATGGATGGTTTTGAACATTTATTGAATGTCGACAATGTCCATTTTGCGAAATGTAATACATGCATCCCATAGAAGGTTGATCTCTGCATCTCCCAGACACTCATTTGCAGTCGCCCTCCTGATGCACATGGAGAGTCATTAGCAGCTAATATTTTTCCTGAATGAGATTTTCATTCTGCAGCGGAGTGTGCGCTGATATGAAACTTCTTGGCAGATTAAAACTGTGTGCCCGACCGAGACTCGAACTCGGGACCTTTGCCTTTCGCGGGCAAGTGCTCTACCAACTGAGCTACCGAAGCACGACTCACGCCCGGTACTCACAGCTTTACTTCTGCCAGTACCTCGTCTCCTACCTTCCAAACTTTACAGAAGCTCTCCTGCGAACCTAGCAGAACTAGCACTCCTGAAAGAAAGGATATTGCGGAGACATGGCTTAACCACAGCCTGGGGGATGTTTCCAGAATGAGATTTTCACTCTGCAGCGGAGTGTGCGCTGATATGATACTTCCTGGCAGATTAAAACTGTGTGCCCGACCGAGACTCGAACTCGGGACCTTTGCCTTACGCGGGCAAGTGCTCTACCAACTGAGCTACCGAAGCACAACTCACGCCCGGTTCTCACAGCTTTACTTCTGCCAGGTTCGCAGGAGAGATTCTGTAAAGTTTGGAAGGTAGGAGACGAGGTACTGGCAGAAGTAAAGCTGTGAGTACCGGGCGTGAGTCGTGCTTCGGTAGCTCAGTTGGTAGAGCACTTGCCCGCGAAAGGCAAAGGTCCCGAGTTCGAGTCTCGGTCGGGCACACAGTTTTAATCTGCCAGGAAGTTTCAATATTTTTCCTGTCGTAGTTGTTAACACAACACTTCCAAATGAGCCTTGGTACTGATTGAACATGCGACCTCGAACTCAAGGGTTTCCTTGCCAGAAACGATCCCCATCTCGCCCACCCGTTGCCCCGGGGATTCGAAACCACCACAGGCTGATAGGTCATGCTATAAGCCGTTATAAATTCATTGTGTTCCCTGCTCTGTAAGCGCATAATTTCTGTCATCGATTACTTCCTTCTTCAGGACTTTGTGTTGAAATCTAGTGAGGATATTGTTCAGGGTCTGAGCCCTCTACTCCACTCCCATAAGCGAGATAGCGCAGTGGCTAGCACACTGCACTCGTATTCAGGAAGACGACGGTTCAAATCCCAGTTCGGACATCTAGCTTAATACGATATTTGATTGCCTGTGTTATTCTGATTACGATATAACGTTCCTTTGCACAAGCATGCATGTTATGAATTACATTATACCATTTGAAATTGCGAATAGGGACGTCCATCAGTTGCTGAATGAAATGACAGTGAAAATTTGTGCCAGACCGGGACTCGAACCTGGATTTTCTGCTTGCGTATCGCGAGCGGTCGCCTTACCAGTTAGCTATCCGTGCACGACTCACGGCCAGACCCAAACTTCAATATGTCGTCAATTATGCTTCTACGATCTGCACTTGCATATCCATCATGTACACTACGTGATCAAAAGTATACGGACACGTGGCTGAAAAAGACTTACAAGTTCGTGGCGCCTTCCATCTGTAATGCTGGAATTCAATATGGTGTTGGCTCAGCCTTAGCCCTGATGACAGCTTCCACTCTCACAGGCATTCGTTCAGTCAGGTGATGGAAGGTTACTTCGGGAATGGCACCCCATTCTTCATGGAGTGCTGCACTGTGGACAGGTATCGATGTCGGTTGTGAGGCCTGCCACGAAATCGACGTTCCAAAACATGCCAAACGTGTTCTATAGGATTCAGGTCAGGACTCTGTGCAGGCCAGTCCATTACAGGGATGTTATTGTGGTGTAACCACTCTGCCACAGGCAGTACATTATGAACAGATACTCGATCGCGTTGAGAGATGCAATCGCCATTCTCGAACTGTTCAACAATGGCAAGCAAGAAGGTGCTGCGATAGTGCCACGCAAAACGGCAAGGGGTGCAAGCCCCCTCCATGAGAAACACAAGCAGCCATAACACCACCGCCTCCGAAACTGTCGGCGCTAAACACCCTGGCAAATGACGTTCACCGGGCATTCGCCATACCCACACCCTGCCATCGGACCACCACATTGGGTACCGTGATTCATCACTCCACACAACGTTTTTCCACTGTTCAATCGTAAAATGTCCACGCTCCTTACACCAAGCGAGGCGTCGTGTGGCATTTACCGGCGTGATGTGTGGCTTATGAGCAGCCGCTCGACCGTGAAATCCAAGTTTTCTCACCTCCCGCCTAACTGCCTTAGTCTTGCAGTGGATCCTGATGCAGTTTGGAATTCCTGTCTGATGGTCTGGATAAATGTCTGCCTATTACACATTACGACCCTCTTCAACTGTCGGCGGTCTGGCTCTGAGCACTATGGTTCAAATGGCTCTGAGCACTATGGGAGTTAACATCTGAGGTCATCAGCCCACTAGAACTTAGAACTACTTAAACCTAACTAACGTAAGGACATCACGCACATCCATGCCCGAGGCAGGATTCGAACCTGCGACCGTAGCGGTAGCGCGGTTCCAGACTGAAGCACTTAGAACCGCTCGGCCACACCGGCCGGCTGTCGGCGGTCTCTGTCAGTCAACAGACGAAGTTGACCCGTACGCTTTTGTGCTGCACGTGTCCCTTCACGTTTCCACTTCACGGTCACATCAGAAACAGTGGACCTAGGGATGTTTAGGAGTGTGGAAATCTCGCGTACAGACGTATGACACAAGAGACGCCCAATCACCTGACAACGTTCGAAGTCCGTGAGTTCCGCGGAGCGCCCCATTCTGCTCTCTCACGATGTCTGATAACTACTGAGGTCTCTGATATGGAGTACCTGGCAGTAGGTGGCAGCAAAATGCACCTAATATGAAAAACGTATGTTTTTGGGTGTATCCGGATACTTTTAATCACATAGTGTATATTCCCGTACAGGTCAGACATTGTACTTGCCCGGAATCGGCAGATAAATACGATATTGTAGTGCCTGTGTCACTCTGATTACGATGCAAAGTTCCTTCGGACGTGCCAATACCTGGCAAGCGACTTTCAACTACAACGTCTGACCTGTACAGGAATATACGTAATGGATGTACAAGTACCGATCCTAGACGTATGGTTGACGACATATGGAAGTTTGGGTCTGGCTGTGAATCTTGCACGGATAGCCAAATGGTAAGGCGACCGCTTGCGATAAGCGGGAAATCCGGGTTCGAGCCCCGATTCGGCACAAATTTTCACTGTCGTCATTCCATTCTACAGCTGATGGTAGTCCTTATTTGCAATTGCGAATACATTTAATGTATACCGGATTTATGTTTCCCGTGATTCTCTTAAATTGCAAGAGGTGAATATCGGGATGAATCCTTTGAGAAGGCATGACCGATTTCCTTCTCGTCTCCGAATTTGTGATCCGTCTCGAATAGCCTCGTAGCCAACGGGACTCCAATCCCTATTCTTAATTGCACCTTTTCCTTTTCTTCCACTCCACATATCCTTCTAAAAACTGCTTTATAATTCTGGCTCACTTTCTCAATATAAGCTCAATCCAGTCTTCTTTCCTACATTTAGTTGTATTCCTAAATTTTCTTCACTCAGTCTCCTCACCATTTCCTGGAATACGTTTAGGTTACCCTATTTCATTTTACACTCTCCGTTATATCCACATTTCAAAAGTCTCCAACAGCTTACTATCTTCCTCACCATCCACATTATCCGCCCCCAGTAGCTGAATGGTCAGCGTGACGGATTGTCAATCCTCTGGGCCCGGGTTCGATTCCCGGCTTGATCGCGGAATTTTCTGCGCCCAGGGACTAGTTGTTGTGTTGTCATCCTATCAACCTCATCGACTGCAGGTCGCCGAAGTGGCGTCAAATTGAAAGTCCGGCACCCAGTGGACGGTCTGCACGATGGGGGTTGCCCTTGCCACACGATTAAATAAAAAAAAAAACCATCCACGTTTCGGTAACTTGCAGTATGACTCACCAGATAAAACACTTCACCGGTCTTTCCCTTTATTCGGTTTTCATAACACAGACAATCCTCCTGTTATTAGAAAATGTCAATCATTGCAACTTTTGTGTTTAATTCAGTGTTCGTGCTGCATCTCCAACTGCACTCTGTTCTACTTCCTGTTTAACTAAAATCCTGGACGCACTCCAGTTCAACATTGTTCAGCATTATTTCTATCCTTTCGTCTCCTCCTGCGGGCATTACCTTCGTTTTCTTTCCGTTTACTTTCATCCCGCAATCTTTCCCTGTAGTTTCGATCCACTGTGCCATTTACTGCAGTTCTTTTCTATCCCTAGCTGTAACACTTGCACCGTTTGCGAATCTCAAACATTATTTTCTTCGGCCACCGATTTTTAGCCCCTTGTACTGTTTGAGCTTGGAAAGGTCTCTGGAACTTTTAATTTACTAATTGCATTACCATTACACCGAAAAAGATGACATTTACTCTGCATTCGTGCCTCACTGTAGATGAGTAACATAATTTCCAATGTTGTTTACCAATATTGTAACTTGTTTCAAGTAAAAATCTGGTGATCTACTATTTTCCGTTACCATTGTCTTACTTTTGCTGATGTTCGTTTGCCGGTCGCTGTGGCCGAGCAGTTCTAGGCGCTTCAGTCTGGAACGGCGCGACCGCAACGGTCGCAGGTTCGAATCCTGCTTCGGGCATGGGTGTGTTTGATGTCCTTAGATTAGTTATGTTTAAGTAGTTCTAAGTTGTAGGGGACTGACGACCTCATATGTTAAGTCCCGTAGTGTTCAGAGCCATTTGAACCATTTTTTGATGTTCATTTTGCACCTTGTTTCCAAGACGCTATGCTATTATAAAGAGGCGGTCACATGAAAACGAGAGAGGTGAAAAAAAGTAGGTAAACTTTTTATTATTTCAAAAGTAATCGCTATGACACTAAATACATTTATCCCACAGTGAGACAAGACGGTCAATGCCTTTTTGGAAAAATGTTGGTGGTTGTCTATCAAACCATTATGCTGTGCATCTCTTCCTCCGAAACAAATCGACAGCCAAGAATGTCTTTCTTCAGGGCTCCAAAATTATGGAAATCGCACGGGGAGAGACCGGCACTGTATGGAGGATGTCAAGGGCTTCCCATAGAAACTTCTGCTGTATACTCGAAACAACCTTCGCAACATGTGGGCCCGCCTAAACAGCAAACAAACATTTTTCCATGAACGCGTTGAGCGTCATGTCTCACAGTGGGATAAATGTATTTAGTGTCATGGCGATTACTTTCGGAATAATAAACCCTTTACTTACTTTTTTGCATATGCCGTGTGTCCATTTGACTATTCCTTATAGGTAAGTACCAGTAAACGCTCGATTCATTAAAGAATCGAACTACCATGTATACAACAGCGTCTGATTACTGTACAGACGAGTCAACGTGTAGAAAATTTGATTTTAAGCATGTAGGCGAGAAAAAGTTGTGCTTGAAGCTTGTTGGAAGCCGTTAGTGCTCTAGTAACGAAACTGTTGATGAGAACAGTCTGGGTAACTTGCGCTAGCCCTACATTTGAAGCAAAAGGCAGTGTTTGGCGCATCTTAGTGTTTATGACGCCTTGTCTCCTAACTATGTGTCGTAGAATTACATAATTTTGCACGTACAACTAGTGGTTAATGTGGACAGTGTCTGCAAAATGTGTTGCGAATAGATGTAGTAGTAAAGGAATAATAAATCAAAACGTCATGCATGGTGTTGAAATTTTATTTGCACCTCATTTTAAGCAAAAGCTAATTTTTCACACATCTAATCGTTTAAAACCTCATATCTCCTGAACTACATGTTAGATAATGCTATAATTTTGCATGTACATTCATTGGCATATGTGGATACTGTGTACAAACTGTGTCACGAATGAAGTAGGTAGTAAATAGGTAATAAATTAACACGTCATGACTGATGCTGGAGTTTGCTGCATCAACGGCGAAAATGTAGTAAGCGATAATGTATTTTCCTTTCATCATTTTGTGTGGATTGTGAGCGAGAAAAAGTTTCGTAAAAGTTTGAAATTGTGTGGAAAGGTTGTTGGAAGTCGCTATGTTCTCTCATTCTCCGTAACTGGGGACATTCTAGTCAGGTGTGCATCATGCAGCTGGTACTGGATTCGAGGTTAGTCGCTTAGTGCCACTAATATAGATCACTTATTCCACGTGGTAAGTCTGGCAAATTTCCGCGAAAGAATGGAACATTGTTGTTGCGCCTTCATAATTGGTAAGCTTGATAATTGCAAGGATCGTATAAAGAATTTCAACAATGCGCAGTGTAAAGTTCATTGTCGACAGCCGTCTGAATGTCTGAATTGGTGAGTGTCTCATCTGCCTACCATGCAGGGGGCCCGGGTTCGATTCCCGGCACGGGACTGGGTGTTATGTGTACTCCATCATCATTTTCATCATCATTGACTCGCAAGTCGCCGGTGTGGCGTCACCTAAAAAGGACTTGCAATACGGCGGCCGAACAACCCCGAATGGGGTCTCCCGGCCAACAATGCCATACGATCATTTAATTTTTTTAGCGTATCGACTGCGATTGAAAATCGGGAAAACAGAGTTTCGGGCTGCTATTAAACATTTCCATTTTGAAGGACTGGACTGCCGCACAAATCAAAACAGAACAGCGTGAAGTTCACACGGACTCTGCGCCGTCATTAAAGGCCATTATAGATACTTAGAACATAGTTGGACAAGCACAGAAGACGAAACTCGCTCCAGCCGTCCAATTAAGGTCCCCACAAAGGAAACAACTAATAAAATCCATGATACGGCAATATAAGACAGCCCAATAAAAAAAATCATGTGATTGCTGAGAATGTAGGCATCTCAACTGAGTGAGTGCATAATATCCAACAGGGAGAACTGGCTATGAAGAAGCTGTGGTGCGAGATGGGAGCCGCGATTGCTCACAGTAGACCAAACGCTTATCCGTATCCGCATTTCAACAGAACGTCTGGCGATGTTTAGTCGCAATCCGCAAGACCTTTCGCTCCGATTTGTGACTGTTTATGAAACGTGGATCCATCATTACAAATCGACAGTCGAAACAGCCTGGTAATAGTGCACTGCAGAAGGCAACGACCATTTCGTCAGCTGGTTAAGTGAAAGCCACTGTTTTTTGGGGTTCCCGAGGAATAATCCTCATAGATTACTTGGAAAAAAGCAGAGTCATGTTTCGACCCTATTAGGCTTCATTGTTGGATCGTTTGAAACTTGTGTTGGCTGGAGGAACACCAACGTTGGACACAAAAAACTGCTCTTTCACCAGGGTAATGTGCCATCCCACACATCAGCGACAATGATGGCGGAAGTGTATGAACTGGTATTTGAGCTGGTTCTTCGTCCACCCTGTGCGCCAGACGTAGCCCCGAATGACTTCTTCCTACTCACAAACTTGAAACTTCGGTTTTGCTGGGAATAAATTTTCATCAAATGAGGATATGATAGTTACAGTTAATGAGTATTTTGGTGAGTTTTGACAGAACCTGTGTTTCTGATAGGATAAAAAAGTTGGAGGATCGTTGGACCAAGGGCATATCCTTCAAAGGAGACTAGGTCGAGAAGTAAGGTGAGTTGTTTACAAATCAAATGTTTTGTTTTTCTTTTCTATCAGGCTTATCTTACC
This sequence comes from Schistocerca nitens, assembly GCF_023898315.1. Taxonomy (NCBI): domain Eukaryota; kingdom Metazoa; phylum Arthropoda; class Insecta; order Orthoptera; family Acrididae; genus Schistocerca; species Schistocerca nitens. The sequence goes on from NC_064617.1 coordinate 871,003,454, forward strand.
ACCATCACAAAACTCATGGCCGCATACAGTAAATGCCGTAGCTACATTCGATTCACAGTCAGGGCAGTCACGAGCTGGTACGATTGCGAATGCTTTAAGGTAGGTAGACGTTCCAGCCGTGAATGGAAAGGGCAACAGTGCCCTGAGGGCGTCTGTCGGTTGAAAGACGCGGGCGTGGGAGTAAACAGGCCTAAATGTGGGAGCCCGAGGTGACAGGGAGGTCCCCAAAGAGGCGGAGTGCAGTCTGGGCAGGCAGACTAAACACAGCCAGCCAGCCAGCCCGTAGTAAACACCGGCGAGACGGAGCGGAGCGCTCTGCCCCGGCAGCTCTTCCCATTGACGCCTCCCCACTGCACGTAAGGAGGTGGCCTCATTCCTCGTCTCGTTCTGCGTCTGCTGCAAAAGCTGGTTCGGCCATTCGTTGAGTGTTTAGTGCTGCCGTTACTGTGCTTTGATCCTTCTCTCTCCGCTGTCCTGTGGAAGCGTCCTCATCTCTGCATAAGCACTGCAACCTATACAAGGTGTTTGGAAAAGAGCTCCCTAGTTTTAAGTACAAATTTAATGGCGAAATTAATGAAAAATTACGTCACTGAGTACATATCGTGAAAGAGAATCCTTTCAAGTTTCGTTTGATGTTAGTAGACGTCAACGTGGGATCCATTTGTTGCCCTGGACACGTCGAAACGATATTCCACTTCTCGCCACGTAGTCAGCAACATTTCAGGTGTAACTGTCCCAACCGCCGCGACGATTCTTTCCCGTAAATGATTGATGTCTCTGATCTTTTCACTGTACACAACATCGACGTTCTCATTTTTGCGTGGAAAATGGTTACGGATAAATAAAAAACACTTATTTACTTCGTAAATTTTGATTCACTAAAACTAAAATTCTCCCTCTCTCCCCACAGGGTGGGGTTTGAGAGAGAGGAATTAGAGTTTTACAAATATTGAACCAAATACTGTATTAATTTTTTCCGCAGATTAGGATAAGTTTTGTATGTTTCGTGGTCATGAGGCCACACAACTTTTAACTATCAAACAAATCAAAATTTACGAAGTAAATCAGTATTTTTTATTTATCCGTAGCCATTTTCCACCCAAAAATGAGAACATGGATTTTCTTGAATTACAGCTCCACCTACCAAGAATCAAATGCTTAAGACAAAATGTACGTAGTTTTTATCTAGAATCTGATTCTGCAATAAAAAATGGGGGTTCCCATTTGAAAATTTAAAGTTGCCTCCCGCACCACCCCCAGGGGGCTGGGGTGGCGGGCTAATTTTAGCACCAGCAGATGTCCCCCTCGAAAATAATCAACTCTGGATTCTACACATTGTTTCATGTGAAGCTTATCTTTCGAGCTATTCTGGTTTGTCAACTTAAAATTTACACCCTGTATATACGAGTAACAATAAAAGATAAATACGTACTTAAAGTAGCCTGACAACTTGACAGCTAATACAAACATTTAGCAAATGTGATAATCAGATTCCAACATTAAAATCTTTGCCAGAATAATTTCCACTCTGCCATGGAGTGTGCGCTGATTTGAAACTATTTGGCAGATTCAAACTGCGTGTCAGATCGATACTCGAACCCGCCTTTCGCAGGAAAGGTGCTCTATTTCCGCCAGTAACTGTTCTACTTTCCGAAGTTCTCAGATGTTGTCCTCCACACTTTGCGGGGATAGCACTGTTGGAAGCGCTACAGTGAAACTATGAGGATCGGTTGGGAACTGAGGTGTACAAATTCTCCTTCCAGCCTGCCTGCCCCTGTCTCCGCCGCAACCATTAAAGCAGCTCAGCCCGCCGCAACGGAACCCCAAGATTACACGTGTGCTGAAAGCACAGTGGTTAAAGCAGTCCAACTTGGGTTTCCGCTAGCCTGGAAACCTTCACGGGACCCGTTCATCCGGCCGCACAAGACAATAGATTGCGCTGTTAGTCCAACGTGACTACAGAATAACCTAGTATATTAAGTTTGCGTAGGTAGTTTCACTGCAGCTCATTTATCTAACGGTGGCAGCAGCAAAATAAACAAAGCAAACATAATAGAGATTCGGGAGAAATTAAGAACTTGGGAATATATACCATTCAGGAAACAGAGCCCTAGTCCATCAGGGCAAAAACTGTCGTGCGTTTTGTGACACCTTCAAAATAAATCGGTAGATGTCTCGCAATGCAAATTGTGTAAAAAGTTACTAAACACTCATTCCGGAACCTCGAATATATTAGGACATGTTCATAAATTTGTGCAGCACTTCCTTCACTACAGAAATATATTGAGAGAGGACAAAATCTTAGTGGAAGACACGTGTGTGGAAATGTGAGCTAAGAACCTGAGGCCATTTAGCAGTATATAGGCTTTCTAAATGTTGGGCCAACATTGAGTGAAATAGGAGAAAAATTTGGCTCAGTGGGAATTAAAAAACCAAAGTCTGACGGTGTGCAACGTATCGCAAAGACAGCTTAGTATGAATGAAAAACTCGTACTTTTAGATGATTAATTTTTAAACTGACGTAACACGCAATGAAAACAGCGTGCCAAATTTAAAAGAACGCAAAATCCCCAAGATAGGAAAAGTTTTGCAGAAGTTCGAAATGTAGCACATACTTCAATGCGAGATTCTTTTAATCTGGCAGAAAACCCAAAGAGATACTGGTCATATATAAAGCACACCAGTGGCAAGAAGCAATCAATACCTTCACTGCGCGATAACAACGGTGACGTCACTGATGACAGTGCCAAAAAGGGGAGTTATTAAACACGGTTTTCCGAAACTCCTTTACCAAAGAAGACGAAGTAAATATTCCTGAAATCCAGTCAAGAACAACTGCCAAGATGAGAAACATAGAAGTAGATATCCTTGGTGTAGCAAAGCAGCTTAAATCATTAAAAAAGGCAAGGCCTCTAGTCTAGATTGTATACCAGTCAGGTTCCTTTCAGAGTATGCTGATACAGTAGCTCCATATTTAGCCATTACATACAGCCTCTCGCTCTCAGAAAGTACCGTACCTAAAGACTGGAGAATTGCTCCAGTCACACCAATACCCAAAAAGGGAAATAGGAGTAATCCGCTGAGTTACAGGTCCATATCACTAATGTCGAATCCAGTCGGGTTTTGGAACATATACTATGTTCGAAAATTATGTATTACCTCGAAGAAAACGATTTATTGACACGTAGTCAGCACGGATTCAGAAAACATCGTTCTTGTGAAACACAACTGGCTCTTTATACTCATGAAGAAATGAGTGCAGTCGACAAGGGGATGTCAAATTGATTCCATATTTTTAGATTTTCAGAAGACTTTCGACACCGTTCCTCACAAGCGTCTTCTAACCAATCTGCGTGCCTATGGAATATCGCCTCAGTTGTGCGACTGGATTCGTAATTTCCTGTCAGACAGGTCACAGTTTGTAGTAATAGACGGAAAGTCATAGAATAAAATAGAAGTAATATCCGATGTTCCCCCAGGAAGTGTTATACGCCCTCTACTGTTCCTGATCTATATTAACGGCATAGTCTGAGTAGCCGTCTTACATTGTTTGCAGATGATGCTGTCGTTTACGGTCTTGTAAAGTCATCATATGACCAAAACGAATTGCAAATTGACTTAGATAAGACATCTGTGTGGTGTGAAAAGCGGCAATTGACACTGAATAAGGAAAAGTGTGAAGTTTGAAACACGTATGTATTCATTACCAGCGATGGCGAGGCATGACAGAATCTCTGACCAGAGAGTTATTTATCGTTGCTAGTCTGCGCTTGACCGCGCGAGTGTTCAGTTGCGAGTTGCACTCTGTCTGCAGTAGTAGTCAGTCGGCAGTTGTGTGTGGCGAGTGGGCAGAGAGAGTAGACAGTTGGAGAGTAGTAGCAGTCTGGAGCAGTTGTGTGTAGCGAGTCGGCAGAAGTTGCGAGTTGCACTCTGTCTGTAGTAGAAGTCGGATACAGTTGTGTGTGGCGTGTCGGCATGCGTCCGCGGCGTGCTCTGCCCACGAGTCTGGTCAGGAATGTGGTGGACGATATGTATATTATTGTAGAAGGTAATGAAGCAGCATTGCGCTCAGCTAATAAGGTATGTTAATTGTAATTAATTTGTTAAAAAAATGCCCCAATAATAATATTTAGTAAAGTAAATCTTTTAAAGAAAAGTAATCATTTCAATTTAAAGAATTTTTCCACTCTTTTGAAGAAAAAGCATTCATTTCAATTTAAAGAATATTTCCTATGCATTTCCTCCAAGAATCAAAATTAAATATACGCCAGCATTGCACAGAGCTGTGCCGAAAAATAAGAGCAGATATAGACGCAGTTTTACTGAGGTAAGAATTTTGGTTTAATTATTTCACAGGGCCTTAGGTCAGCGCTGCTGTCCTTATAAAATTTGCCACGTTTAATTATTGCTGTTGAGTTGTTACATTCAGTTCATGGTTCATTATTTAATTAATGTTATTGTGGGTTTGTGATCAATCTTCATCCCTTAACGATATTTTGTGGGGAGTTTACATTTGCGCAATTTTTATTCATTAATTTTGCAAGGAGGTTACGCTTGGCACATTTTATTATTCAGTTAATATAGACTAACATTCTTGCGGGGAGGTTACAAGTTATTCACATGAGTACTAAAAGAATCCGCTCAATTTCGGTTACGCGATTAGTCACACAAGGCTGAAGGCTGTAAATTCAACTAAATACGAGGGCTATCCACAAAGTACGTTACGTTTTGGAATTAAAAATAAATAAAGTATTGGAATTTTTTTTATTATATACAGATGAAAGCCACACTTAAATACTACTTTTCTACATAGTTGACATTTAAATTAAGGCACTTATCGTGGCGATGGACGAGCTTGGAAATTCCTTCGTCGTAAAATTCGGCCGCCTGCGCCTTCAACCACGTGGTTACCTCTTCTTGAAGCTGTGCGACGTCATCAAAACGCTGCATAGCCAACCACTTCTTCATTGCTGGGAATAAGTGGAAGTCGCTCGGTGCCAGGTCGGGACTGTATGGCGGATGAGGAAACAACTCCCACTTAAAAGATTCGAGAACTTCACGAGTGGCATTTGCCGTGTGGGCCCGGGCGTTGTCGTGAATCAGCAAGATCTTTGAGCCCAACTTTCCCCTGCGCTTGTTTTGTATTGCTCTTCTGAGGTTGTGCAGAGTTTAGCAATACCTTTGAGAGTTTATTGTAGTGCCTCTTTCCAGGAAATCCACAAAAATCACACCTTTTCTGTCCCAAAAGACAGTCGCCAAAGCCGGCCGCGGTGGTCTCGCGGTTCTAGGCGCGCAGTCCGGAACCGTGCGACTGCTACGGTCGCAGGTTCGAATCCTGCCTCGGGCATGGATGTGTGTGATGTCCTTAGGTTAGTTAGGTTTAAGTAGTTCTAAGTTCTAGGGGACTAATGACCACAGCAGTTGAGTCCCATAGTGCTCAGAGCCATTTGAACCATTTTTGAACAGTCGCCAACACCTTCCTTGCCGACATTGTCTGCATGCATTTCTTGGGTTTTTGGGGGGAATTTGTGTGCCCCCAGTGCATTGACTGCAATTTTGTCTCGCAGTTCACATGCTTAACTCATGTTTCGTCACCAGTAACGATGCGATCGAGTAATGAGTCGCCATCTTTCTCGTAAGCGTCCAAGAACGTTAACGCTGCAGCCATTCGCTGATTTTTGTGAATCTCTGTCAAGATTTTTGGTATCCATCTTGCACAAAACTTGTGGTAACCAAGCTTTTCGGTAATGATTTCGTGCAACAAACTTCGTGAAATTTGTGGAAAACTCATAGAGAGTTCCGTTATTGCGAAATTACGGTTTTCACGGACCGCGGCTTCGACTTTTTCGACAAGTTCGGCAGTCACTATGCTGGGTCTACAACTTCGCTCTTCGTCGTGAACGTTAGTTCGGTCATTTTTAAATTTTATGACCCATTGACGCACTCCAGCTTCAGTGATTATGTTGTCCCCATACACTTCACAAAGCTGCCGATAGATTTCTATCGGTGTACAGTTTTTTGCAGTCAGAAACCTTATTACAGCACGCACTTCACACTTCGCGGCATTTTCAATTAACGCTGACATTTCAAACTGTCACAGTAACTCAGCGGAGTAGAGCACGAACCTCTCACTAGCACGGCAGGATGCCGACTGAGCGGCGGAATGCCATAACACCAAGATGGCCGCGCTAGCCCCGCCCCTAACGGACACAAACCAAAACGTAATGTACTTTGTGGACAGCCCTCGTACTTAGAGATTACAATTACAAATAACCTAAACCGGAACGATCACACAGATAATGATGTGGGTAGAGCAAACCAAAGACTGCGATTCATTGGCAGAACACTTAGGTGGAACAGATCAGACTGCTTACACCCCGCTCGTCCGCCCTATTTTGGAGTATTGCTGTGCAGTGCGGGATGCGCATCAGGTGGGACCGACGTATGACATCTAAGAAGTTCAAAGAAGGGCGGCTCGTTTTGTATTATGGCGAAATAGGGGAGATAGTACCACATACATGATACGTGAATTGGAGTGGCAATCATTAAAACGAAGGCGTTTTTCATTGCGACGGGATCTTCTCATGAAATTTCAATAACCAGTTTTCTCCTCCGATTGCGAAAACATTCTGTTGGCACCCACCTACATAGGGAGAAATGATCATCACGATAAAATAAGGGAAATCAGGGCTCACACAGAAAAATTATGTGAATAGCAGAGTAATCACGTAGGTGTAGATGTAGATGAAAAACGAACATCGTCTCTGATAAAATGCATTTCGGGAATTTCGAATGAACTATTTTGGGCACCGAACCCGCAGTGCAGATCCTGGAAAAACTAATTACAATTGATCCAACTGGTGTCATATTTCGACAGAACACACTAAGGTTACAGAAAGTAGAATTCCAAAACCTTACTTTAGTTGGCAGTGCAGTATAGTCGATATATTCAGGTTCTTAGGTGCAAAGAATCTCCATTTTCAGATATGGTTCTGTTTACTACAAAAACATTTTTAGATGTGACCTAATGATAGTTCGAATCGGGATAGTCGAAAGACGCTGCACAGAATACCGTTCATGTTGAAATAACAAAATAAGCTCGAAAGACGACAAAAAGTAAAAAAGGACACATAAAATTCAAATTTTCTTGCCTACAGTGACCCAAAATGAATATACATTTCACTGGGCCTCGTCTTGTGATACTTGGGTAAAGCAAAGACTTCTCATCAACTTCCGATCTCTACTCATAACACTACAGCTGAAGCGGGCAGGCAAGCAAGATTCCTTTAGCCTGTTTGTGCTGGATATAGACCGGCTTGGATGGGGGTAAAGCAGACTGCCCGTACTGCAGATAACGTGCGGCAGCTTGCCTGCCCGGCTAACGGGCAAGTATTGGCAAGTTAAAAGCGAAATGTCTACGCCTCCGGTTGGGAGTCGTGCTTAGATAGATCACCTGGCAGAACGCTAGCCTGCGGAAGGCAAACATCTGACTTTTCAGTCACACAGTTTTAATCTGGAAGGAAGTTTGATATTATTGCTTTGTAATTTATGAATGTCTCTTATAGAGGGTGATTTTACCAAATGAGGGAAACTGCAGTAAACGACTCCGTGAGGATAGGGAGCAATAGGGTTTATAGATCGTATGGACACAATTCAGGGAATGCGTGTCCAAGGAAGTACACACACCTGAAGGTGGAGACAAAAGTTCTTTGAGAGTGTATGTTTCACCGATAGACAGTACACAAAAGCAGAGACAAGAGGGAATGTTGTGTCTTTACCCATGCTTTAGCTCCACAGTCAAGAGTGCAACGGTCCATGACGGCGGCGCGCTCACTAATCGCTACTTCACTGTGAGAGGTGGCATGAGCCCCCTCTCATATTTCTATCTTACGATTCTCCTCTCTAATTGCATGCGGTGGGAAGTTGCTATTCCTTCACATGCGGACTTCCCACGCAGCGTCTCTCGTCACCCGGGTGGTCCGGTGACAGGTGGGTTAAGCCGACGTGTGTGAGGCAGTCGAGTGAATGCTTTGCAGACGCCGACATTGCCAAGAGACACGCCCGCTGGGGTGTGAAGTAGCGGCTGGGCTAGAGGTTCCGTTACTTCGGAGAAACTTAGCGAAAACACTTTCTGGCGGGCTACCAGCGAGGCGTGGGAATGACTTGTGTACCCAGGCAGTTGTGGCGGGAAAATTCCCGCACTTTCTGCAAAATAGTAACGGTGATTGGTTTGCTCAGGGCATAGCGCCGTGACGTAGCAAAATCAGCACAGAAATTGGCGCCAAGAATCTCCATTGGTGGAATGGTAGTGCTCCGGCAATGGAGTGGAATTTCCGCCGGTTTTCGAGTTGCTGATTGGAACGTGTAACCACGGCCACTGTCGTGGGGGCGGGAATGTTGTGTGTTCGGCCTGTACGGGTGCTCTAAGGGGTCGGCAGTCGCTTTTCGGTCGAGGACGTCGAAGCAACCAGCCAACGGCTCCGGTACGCCAGATCCTGTCCTGGCAGTCAAGAAGACAGTTTGGTAATGTATGTCCGCAGCACCGGCAGACAGGGTTTTTCCTAGGTGATAATCAGAGCTCAGCAGAGCGCGCCTGTTCGTCTTTTTCTAACTTTGTTCTGTCTTGAGTAGCAGCAATTACTGTTGGGTTAGCTCTGTGTCTCTCTTGAGATCTGAGTGGCAAGGAATTGGCTCCACATACCACTTCGTCTTAAACCTCACGATCTAGTTTAGGGACAACTTCACCTTTACAGTGTTTGTATGAATCTCCAATGTGAGCCAATTTGATGTATTATAAATATTTCCTGTGTTTCTTTTACTATTCTGTGTTTAGTCTTAATAAATCATATTGTTATTTTGGACAGAACTTTCATTCTGTTAATCGATAGAGCAACCCTATCATTCCTCACTATGCTAATGAAACCTTCCTTTATTTAAGTTATTTATCAAATTAAATTATTGCAGGTGCCAAACTCTTTTCTACTCCACTTGCAGGGTTGATTACAGTCAGTTCGCGTATATTTTTTAATCCTTGTGCAACAGCAAAAGTCGGAGTTAGAAAAGGGGGGGGCTTAGAGCATCATTTACATATGTAGATGCTAGAATTTAGTGTTAAATACACTGCTAGCCCCGGCACCTCGCATAAAATGGCGACCCTTGACCTCGGATCTTTCCTGTGAATCTCTGATAAGCAAACAGGATTCTTAGTAGGAACATTCAATTTTTTTCTCTACTTTTTTAATGATTAATACCCAACTTGTTTTTTCTGGTAGTTCCACGTTTAGTTTTAAGTAGCGGCGCATGATTACAGTTTTTGTTTTCAGTGTATATATTTTTTTTGTTCATTGTTTTTTTTTTTGTGTTTCGTTGATGTGGTGTCCGTGCCACATCGCACTTTGTCAGATTTGTGTGCGGTTTCTGTACCACATCAAATTGTGTTGTTAATTACAGCGTTGGAACAGCGTTGTTGAAATTTTATGTCTATGTGTAAAACTACAGTGAGTAGATAATTTTACTGTATATTTTAGATAAATTTGTTTTTTCATGAATGATCACGAGAAGTAAGGCACGACTATTAGCGAGCGAAACTAAAACAAAAGAGAATAGCATAATGGATAAGAGGCAGGTTACTGACGAGGATAGGTTCAGAGATGAGATGGGCACATTTTTAGCAGCACAGGACGACAGGGTCATTGATGAGGAAGGTGATTTGGACGCGATCTCAGAGCAGCGTTGCGGCCGTGATTATGATAGTGAAGTAGAGGATGAAACAGAGACAGGCACACAGGTCGAGACGGTAGCAGAAGTTTATAATCAAACGAACGAGAGCAGACAGGGGCCAGCTCGGTCACGTCAGAGCTCTAGCGCCCAGGTGTCCAGAGTTACATCTCCCACGTTTGAAGAGGATCAAAAAGATGACGTAAACCCAATACTTAGCTTCCTACGATCAATGAAAGAAGAAGCTGACGAACAGCGTAAGAGGGAGAAGGAAGAAGAGGAGAAACAACGTAAGAAGGAGAAGGAAGAAGATGAGAAACAACGTAAGAAGGAGAAGGAAGAAGCTGACGAACAGCGTAAGAGGGAGAAGGAAGAAGAGGAGAAACAACGTAAGAAGGAGAAGGAAGAAGCTGACGAACAGCGTAAGAGGGAGAAGGAAGAAGAGGAGAAACAACGTAAGAAGGAGAAGGAAGAAGCTGACGAACAGCGTAAGAGGGAGAAGGAAGAAGAGGAGAAACAACGTAAGAAGGAGAAGGAAGAAGCTGACGAACAGCGTAAGAGGGAGAAGGAAGAAGCTGATGAACAGCGTAAGAAGGACACTGAGGCAATAATTTCGCATATAGGGGAAATTCGTGGGGAATTACTAACAATAAAGAAAGAATGTGGAGAAGTAAAACAAATGTCAATGGCTGCACAAAAAGTAGCAGGCCTGGCCAAAACGGCAGCAATAGGGGCAATGAAAGTCGCGGAAGCAACTTCTAAACTCGCAGGGCGCTTGCGACGTACAACACAATCCCACTCAAAATCCCTAGCATTCTTAAAAACTCAAGGTAATATCGCGGTTGCGAACTCCACGAAACGAATGGAAGAAGTAGAGAGTCGGATAGCAAAACTAGAGCAAAACGGGCACACGAGCACTGCGCGTTCGGATACCCATGATGGAGAGGAGAAACAACGTAAGAAGGAGAAGGAAGAAGATGAGAAACAACGTAAGAAGGAGAAGGAAGAAGCTGACGAACAGCGTAAGAGGGAGAAGGAAGAAGAGGAGAAACAATGTAAGAATTGTGTCTCCGAGGAAAAGCCCGCCGTGCTCTAGCCCAATGACCGAGTGCGGAACTAACAATGCACACGCAGAAACAGCGAGTAATAGCTCCAATAATTATAGCCCACTTAGGAGAGTGAATTCTGAGTGCCACTTCCACTGTGATACAGAGGTAGCACATCACAGTTATCAGCAAGATAGAGCAGGACACTCAGCAGACGTGCAAGTATCGGAAACGAGCGACAACACCAGTGCGAGGATCAGAACGGATTTTGATCACAATCACTTCCTGTCGATACTAAAATTCCAGAAGTTCAAAGAAAATGGAGGGTCGATGCATCCGAAGAGCTGGGTTATGCAGTTCACAAATTCATTACCGGCATCATGGCCAACCCACGCAAAATTAGAATTCGTGTGTGGACACATCGAAGGCCAAGCCGCGGAAAAGATGCGGGGTGTGGCAGTGACGTGTCGGACTTATCAGGAATTTGTTGGTGCATTCCTGCGGACCTACTGGTCAAAGGAAACGCAAGACAGGATTAAAGAGGAAATAATATTTTGTCCTGAACTGGAAGTGTCCGGGCATAGGAGCGCAACCAAATTTCTTGATGATTTACTCAAGAAGAATCAATTTTTAGATAGTCCATATAGTAACGGAGAAATCATTAAATTTTGCTTTTCCAAATTGCCAGTTAGGTACCAACAGACACTTGTCGGCAAGTGTGGATCTGACATAGAAGCATTCAAGAATCTATTGCGCGAACTCGAAGTAGTCTTTGATAAACAAGACGCAAAGGATTTTTCTGTGCAAATCAGGATATCTTGATTATTAAATTTATTGTATTTATTTTTTGTTTATTTGATTATTTAATAAGAATAATTTTGTTGAATTTTGTCTTAGTATATTTTGTAGAATTGATTTTTTGGACTATAGTTTTAAGAAGGGGCAAAGTAACAAATACCACGGGCCAGGAAGGGAAGACGACAACAGATCGCATAATCGCACTGGCCAGTTAGGAAACCAGGGTTACGGAAGTCAAGGTTACGCTATTCAAGGTTATGGAAACCAAAGACACGGAAACCAGAACGTCAGGGAGCAGGGTCAATCTAGACAAGGAATCTGGGATAGGAGGAATAACGAACGGCAAAGCGACCGTAATTGGAGAGAGCGAAACCAAGGACAACAGTGGAACCAGGAGATTGAAACTAGACCCGCAAATCCTAATGCACGTCAGAGGAGCGGGAGCTTAACTAGGAATTGACGCCAGACTAGTGCGAACACAGGCCGCCGGAATTTCGCACGTAATCTCGGACCTGGCCAACTACGGATGATACATTACGAAGATTTATCAGAAATCCTGCTCGAGGAACATAAAGCAACTCCTCGACAAGATCGGCAGCCTCTTATCACAGTAGAAATAGCTGAAAAGAGTATGAATGCGATAATAGATAGTGGAAGCTACATAACAGCAATATCCGAGGCAGCATACAAGAGGTGCTCTCAGGAGATGGACTGGCCTGTCCTATCGGTTAAGAAAACCAAAATAAAAGGGGCATTAGCGGGTAAATGTACGGAGGTCACCCAACAAACAAGACTGGAATTCTCCTGCCAAGGACACAAAATAGAGTCTAACTTCTGGATCGTGCCAAATCTGGCGATCGACATGATAATAGGAACGGACTTCCTAAATGAACATGAAGCGATAGTTGATCTAGGACGAGGTGAAGTGGTTTTGAGGAAAGGGAATCCCGTCCACATTAAGTTCGACGACCAGCTGATCCCAGATCAACTACCGTCTAACTGTGTACGGATAAACTATGCGTGTCTGAAAGACAGAAAGGACGAACAGGTCGACGTTGCGGGTAAGGGAGAGGACACGGATGAGAATGAAGTTGGAATAATGGGAGAAATAAAGGAGAAAATAGGAGAAAAAGTGGAAGCAATAAAGAATATAAGGAGCGACCACCGCAAAGAACTTCATAAATTACTAGTAGAACATGCGGAGGTCTTCCTTCCCAAGACAGGATCAATAAAGAACTTCCAATATGAATTTCGTGTTCGTCCGCACAACCAGTTTCGTGTGCCACCCTATCCAATCCCCTTGGCATATCGACAGAAAGTAGCAGCTGAAATTACGCGAATGCTGAGTGAAGGAATAATAGAACCTACGGCTTCAGCCTATAATAACCCGTTAAGAGTAGTCGAGAAGGCAGATGGTAGTATTCGTTTAGTCTTGGACTCGCGACAAATTAATACCATAATAGAACCCGAAACAGACAGACCGGAACGATTAGAGGAACTCTTACAAAACTTCCATGGAATATCAATCTTCTCATCAGTTGATCTAAAATCGAGTTTCTGGCAGATCGAGCTCCATCCAAATTGCAGACAGTACACAGCCTTTTTAGCATTTGGAAGATGTTACCGGTTTCGTCGTCTACCATTTGGTTTGAACGTTTCATCTGCCGCATTCATTCGGGGGCTGGACGGCATACTAAGCGATAATTTGAAACGTCATGTCACCAGCTATGTGGACGATTTGCTGATCGCGGAGAAATCTTGGAGAGAGCACAATGCGGTCCTCGGTGAACTCCTAGCGACATTCAAGGAATACGGAGTGACTATCAATATCGAAAAATCGAATTTTGGGACGTCCTCTGTGAAATTTCTAGGACATATCATCACGGGTGAGGGCATTGCGCCAAATCCCGAAAAGATCGAAGCGATTGAAAAGTTTCCCATTCCTACGACAAAGAAGCAGTTAAGGGGGTTCTTGGGGATCATAAATTTTTACAACCGCTTTATACATGTCAAAACTCAGAGCAGTCCTCGGTTGCATCAACTTACAGGAAAGAAGATTCCTTGGGAATGGGATGAGGCGGCCGAATCCGAATGGAAAGCATTAAAATTCGCATTATTACAAGCACCCATCCTATCACACCCTAATTTAGCGGAAGAGCTTTGCATAGTAACGGACAGTTCATACTCCGGTCTGGGTGTCATGTTGTTCCAAGACTATCTACATGAAGGAAACAGGGTGTGGAAGACAATTGCGTTTGCTAGCAGAGTACTAGCCAAGAGCGAGAGGAATTACTCAGTAACCGAGTTAGAGACGCTGGCTATTGTATGGGCGTTTGAAAAATTCAGATACCTTCTGTTTGGTCGCAAGACGAGGGTCTACACAGACCACAAGGCACTCGAGTTCTTGATGACTGCAAAGCTTAATCACAGGCGGCTCATTAGGTGGGCATCATATCTACAGCAGTACAACTTTTCGATAGAATATATCCCCGGCAGTCAGAACATTATTGCAGACGCCTTATCACGGTCACCGATCGGATTTGAGCACAACATGGAAGAAGATCTGGAGGAAAATCACTACTGCCTTTACTATATGCAGAAAGTAGCCTTTGAAAATTTTATTACCTGTAGTATGCAGGACATCAAGAAGGAGCAAGACAAGGACCCTGCCCTAGTGTTATTGAAACAGAAATGGATAGACAGAAGACACGCCACCATCAGGCAGTTCTACCTCTTGCGGAAAGGCATAATTTTCCACCGAAATTATGCCAATGACACTGAATGGGGGGTATGCATCCCTGAAAACCTAATAAACAAGGTTATATGGCATACTCACCTCAGCTATGGACACTTCGGACCACGCAAGTGCAATCTCAAGCTAAGGACCATGTGTTACTTTCGAAACATGGAGCGTCGAATACGGAGGGTACTGTCGGTGTGTAAAGACTGCCAAAAGGCTAAGCACACCACTGTGAGCATGCAGGCACCATTATACCCAATCGTACCGACCAAATTAAGACAATTAGCAGCAACAGATTTGATGGGACCTTTGCCAAGAACAAGAAGAGGATATACTTACGTATTAGTGTTTGTTGAACTAACGTCCAAATACGTTACCTTTACGCCACTGAAGAGGGCGACAGGACGAACTGTATCACGAGCCCTAATCCGGGATTTCCTACCACAGGTTGGTCATGTGAGTAAAATTATTTCTGACAACGGGTCACAGTTTAAGTCAAAAACATGGAAGGAGACGTTGCGTGGATGTAAAATTGATCCCATTTTTATATCTTCACACCATCCGAGCTCGAATGCTGCAGAACGGGTTATTAAGGAACTCGGAAACTTGTCCGGTTGTACTGTAACAAACAGCACACGACATGGGACGTTTTCCTTAAAGACTTCCAGGAGGTGATCAATGAGGCACCCCATGGGATAACAAAATTGGCACCCATTACAGTACTGAAAAACCGGATTCCTAAGGACTTGATAACCGAGGTCGTAAACTTCCCACCAAGGGCGCGAACGCAGCACCAAGCCATAGTGGATTTGGCTCTCAAGAGGATACGGGCTGCAGCAGAGGTCAGGAAGAGACGTGCCGACAGGGGAGCTCGTCTACGACACTTCCAAATTGGACAAAAGGTGCTCGTGAAGTCTTTCCGACTTTCGAACAAACAAAAAATGAAATGCCAAAAATTCTATTCTGTTTACAACGGCCCGTACCGTATAAGGAGAGCAGCTCACCTCAATGCTTATGAATTGGAGACGCTGAAAGGAAAGAAGTCCATAGGACTCCACCACATCTCTCACATAAAGGAGTTCGTGGAATAGTAGTAGTGTAAGTGGTGTACATAGTAGAATGGGCAAATACATGAACCTTGCTATAGTAGTAGTGTAAGTGGTGTACATAGTAGAATAGACAAATATATGAACCTTTCTTCGGGGAACGATAATAGTTGCATTAATAGATTAAGATTGTCAAAGTATTAACACGCTGCATAAGAATTTACTGCTGTTAATTTTTTTTGTCTATGTTCGGGATCTCCTCTGTCGTTGCGATAAGAGGCACTACCTTTCCATGAGCAATGTTTTTGTCCTTTCCTATCTGGTGTCCATGTTAAGGGATAAAGATGAGTGACGAGATGTCGCACAAACGGGCGCATACAAGAACGTGCTCTTAGAAGCGTTCTGAGAAGTCGTGATACGCTCCATAGCGGCCACAACCAGTTCGTGAGTCGTTCATACCAATGCTTGCAGGCACGCGTCAGTGCACTGCAAGATTGTGGTATATTGCGTGATTTAGAGGATGAATATGGGCAGTATAGTTTTTGCAGAGCTGCGCCAGCATCGTTGTCTTGCAAGTCGGGGTGAACCTGTGAGCGTTTGACGCCAATGGTGGCCTAGACGATAGAAATGCGGGCATAAAGCCTACCATGCCAATGTGCAGGTTGGCGATTTAGCGTGCTGCTCGTGACTGTCACAGATGAATAACCAAGGAATTATACTTGGAGATTCGTGACATACTCTGTAGCTGGCGTGTGTTGGGCGACTGAATCCGCAACAGGAACCAGTCCTGGCTTGGTCATATTACATTGCCTCTGGAAAGGTGTGCTTTGATCGCGAAGACTGCATAACATAAAAAAAAGAAGTTGCAACTATAAATTTATTGTCGTGTATAGCCATGGCTAACCCAGTCTCTGGAGTTTCAGTGAGGCGTAGTGAGAACTCGGAGGCCATGTCGTACGGCGCGCACATCACTGTCGTCAATAGCGGCGAGCAGCGAGACATCTCAGCGTAACAGGAATTATGTAAGAGTATTGTATAAGGTAAACAAAAAATAAATAAATAAATAAAATAAATAAATAAAAGGGAAAGTACGATATACTAGGATAAGTTAAACTGTAGGATTTAACAATAACTAGATTATTATTGTGGGGGTTTTCTACCACAAGCGTGGCGCGCGCCTGTTGAGATGCTATTTTTCAGGTCACCAAACCACAGACCCGAGATGGAGGGACGACGGGCGAGCGAAAGTAGCATAGTTGAATGTTCCTTATAGCACAGTAAAACTTCAGCCTGCATAATAACATAATTTATTCCGAAGACATAGAATGTAGATCGTTGGCATATGGTAGTTAATTCTTGAGCATGTCTACTGTCGATCTATATAAGTAATAGTAATACTGGTGCGGGCCCGCACATTTAGTTGTTCATCCGTTACATAGCATCAGTTATCACACACCATGTACAATACTGAGATCGGTCTCTACACATATATCAAAATAAATTATTTCCATGTCTAGATTAGATGTTATAATGATAGCTACAGATAAATAACTATAAAAGTAAAATAAGAGTGTCTGAAATGACAGACCATCAATGTGTCATTATGTAAATTTATTATAACATAGAAGGTCATGGGAAAAAGTTAGGCTTAAGATTTTTGTCAGAACTGTGCAGATGACGGGTATCGTGGCAATACAGAGGCCAGCCAGCGCAAAAACAAGAGGTCTTCGGCTACCTGCTAGAGGGCGAGCGTCCGGTCCTGCAAGCTGACAGTCACCGGGCCATGTACCTGAGGGATTACGCGGGGTCCTCGCCGGGCCACAAGCGAAAGTGAGGCTGGCCGTTGACACAGACACGCGACCCACACGCGACAGCCTGCTAGCTCTCCAGACGCGGCAGCCGTTTGGAGGGATTCCCTGCGGCAGACCACGTTGTCGTGAGTACACGAAGAAGATCACATATCGTGTCAGAACCTGCGCCCATGTGCCTCAGGACAGAAAGGGACGCTCTATACTCACCTGTTTGGGTTTTTACAACTCACTAGCATTGGCAGATCTGCATACACAAAACAGTATCGTGCCACACTAACAAATGTATGGTCTCATTTCTTACTTCTCCTCTCTATTAGAGAGCAGTTTTAACAATAGTCGCTCCTAGTTCGATCCTGTATGGATGACCTCACACACTTGTGGAGTCACTCCACGTGCCATCATCCCTCGTCGAACTGCAATATTGGGAAACGTAAAGTTCTGTCCAGCGAGAGAAGAGACCTAGACTAGTGATGTATCCCAACAAGTAGATCTCAGAGACAATTAATCGGCGTGAGGAGAGCCTATCACTGTGTCTTCCTACCGTACTACCATGATCATATGCGTGGGTCTTGGTGCAATCTCAACAGAGTACTGCAGAAGCTCCAGCACACCCTATTGCCGTTGCAACAACGTAGCAACAACACCCGACGTTTAGCCTTATGTGATGTCAGTACTGTGGAATTTGTGAAGTGCTACGGATATTTCTAACAATGTGATTTAGTGCCTCATTCTCAGCACAGTCGTGAACTTTGTGCAATGTGCACGCACAATTTGATGCCCCATGAACCTTGTTTTTTTTTCTTAAATTTCTTTCTCTTATGTTGTTTTTGTAATGTATGTTATACCTTGTATGCGTTTGTGTTTTACACTGTAATTATTATTACAAATTACTGTATTGTTCTCCACACCATGTTTTTTTTGTATTTTGTATTTATTGTTGTGTGTATGCAAACAGTGTGCCTGAAGTCCCCATAAACTGAAGCAGATACCACCACTGTCATTGTGAATGGACCATCAGTTCAGGGAACATTTTGTAAAGGTTATTCTTGCTGCAGGGAGACAGAATGAATCGGAGGTTGTAACTAGATTCTGAAAGCTCACAAAGAGATTATTAACTTAAATATTATCATGTGTGAGTGAGTTCAGGTTAGTTTCATGATTCAAATTGTTGTAAAATCTTGGGCATTTAATTGCGGAGCACTCCAACTCTGATTGTAAAGAATAAACTGCTCCATATTTGGCTCACACGCCCGGGCCATATTTAGAGCGTGAATGTCTGTGTGAATCGGTGTTTGGAAGGGGCTCCCTGGGTATGGATGTGTGATGTGAGTGTTAGTGTTCCATATTAAGAAGGTGAAGTTGGCTACATCATAAATAATCCTCCATCTATGAGCTGCATTTTTCAGTTGCAGTGATTTTTTTTATAGAGTGCGGCATGTGGAGTCAGTTTTTAAGATTGTTCTTGGGCGATTGACTCACTACCTTGCTCCTAAGTGAGCCAACCGCTCATCAATTACAATCTAAAATGGCGTAGGGGCAATGAGAGGTGGCATGAGCCCCCTCTCATATTTCTATCTTACGATTCTCCTCTCTAATTGCATGCGGTGGGAAGTTGCTATTCCTTCACACGCGGACTTCCCACGCAGCGTCTCTCGTCACCCGGGTGGTCCGGTGACAGGCAGGTTAAGCCGACGTGTGTGAGGCAGTCGAGTGAATGCTTTGCAGACGCCGACATTGTCAAGAGACACGCCCACTGGGGTGTGAAGTAGCGGCTGGGCTAGAGGTTCCGTTACTTCGGAGAAACTTAGCGAAAACACTTTCTGGCGGGCTACCAGCGAGGCGTGGGAATGACTTGTGTACCCAGGCAGTTGTGGCGGGAAAATTCCCGCACTTTCTGCAAAATAGTAACGGTGATTGGTTTGCTCAGGGCATAGCGCCGTGACGTAGCAAAATCAGCACAGAAATTGGCGCCAAGAATCTCCATTGGTGGAATGGTAGTGCTCCGGCAATGGAGTGGAATTTCCGCCGGTTTTCGAGTTGCTGATTGGAACGTGTAACCACGGCCACTGTCGTGGGGGCGGGAATGTTGTGTGTTCGGCCTGTACGGGTGCTCTAAGGGGTCGGCAGTCGCTTTTCGGTCGAGGACGTCGAAGCAACCAGCCAACGGCTCCGGTACGCCAGATCCTGTCCTGGCAGTCAAGAAGACAGTTTGGTAATGTATGTCCGCAGCACAGGCAGACAGGGTTTTTCCTAGGTGATAATCAGAGCTCAGCAGAGCGCGCCTGTTCGTCTTTTTCTAACTTTGTTCTGTCTTGAGTAGCAGCAATTACTGTTGGGTTAGCTCTGTGTCTCTCTTGAGATTTGAGTGGCAAGGAATTGGCTCCACATACCACTTCGTCTTAAACCTCATGATCTAGTTTAGGGACAACTTCACCTTTACAGTGTTTGTATGAATCTCCAATGTGAGCCAATTTGATGTATTATAAATATTTCCTGTGTTTCTTTTACTATTCTGTGTTTAGTCTTAATAAATCATATTGTTATTTTGGACAGAACTTTCATTCTGTTAATCGATAGAGCAACCCTATCATTCCTCACTATGCTAATGAAACCTTCCTTTATTTAAGTTATTTATCAAATTAAATTATTGCAGGTGCCAAACTCTTTTCTACTCCACTTGCAGGGTTGATTACAGTCAGTTCGCGTATATTTTTTAATCCTTGTGCAACAGCAAAAGTCGGAGTTAGAAAAGGGGGGGCTTAGAGCATCATTTACATATGTAGATGCTAGAATTTAGTGTTAAATACACTGCTAGCCCCGGCACCTCGCAACTACTGTTGCCGACTCGATCTGCTGTGGACACGTGACTAGCAGAGCAGCGCTGAGATACTATGGGCCGGTATACTAGCCAGGGGTGGTCTCTACGCAATCGCGAGAGGCTACAGTCCGACCTTTATCAAAGTCGGAAACGTGATGGTACGTATTTGTCCTCCTTACACGAGGCATCACAACAATGTTGCACCAGGCAACGCCGGTCAACTGCTGTTTGTGTATGAGTAATCGGTTGGAAACTTTCGCCATGTCAGCACGCTGTAGGTGTCGCCACCGGCGCCAACCTTGTGTGACTGCTCTGAAAAGCTAATCATTTGCATATCACAGCATCTTCTTCCTGTCGGTTAAATTTCGCGTCTGTAGCACGTCATCTTCGTGGTGTAGCAATTTTAATGGCCAGTAGTGTATCTAGTACATAAGTAGGACCTACTTCCAAGAGCATGACAACACGAGTGTACGGCTTCTGACCAATCATAGCGTTTGTGTTTGTTTACATCAGGTTTATTCTTATGATTGGAGTATAGTGTGCGGGAGACTGTTGTCGACGTGACGCCTGCCTACAGAGGCACTTGACGCAGCTGTGGGCCTCGCTGCAGCCACCACCCAGCATCTGCCACGCTGCTGACTCAGCCCTGCTGCCTTTTGAGAGATTTCCGCACAAACGACAGCTGTGTCGGTCTGTTCCCCCAGGTGCAGAACTCTCCGGACACCTGCAGACAATATACAGCCGCCTTAGCACCGCACGCTGCGTGCCCATTAGCAGGAAACGCTTCGCTAGCCCGACAAGAGGTTTCCCGTTTCCTTTGTTCGACGAACAGCTCCGAACAGCACTCCCAGACAGTGCGGCAGTCAACAGTTTCATCTGTAAAGCGAAGGTCGGATGCAGACGACGGTGACAGATGTCGGATCAGCAGTCTTCATAGCGACCGTGCTGTTCCGCTGCTTGCCGAACACTTTCGTGCAGGCCAAGTAGACAGATACGTTACCGCTGTATCTGAGCATGTCTCTAAGGGATGGAGTAGTTAAGCGTTATCATCGAAAGACATTTCAATATTTAGGAAATCATTGCCTTCCTGGTCGAAGTAAAAGTACACTACTAGCCATTAAAATTGCTACACCACGAAGATGACATGCTACAAACGCGAAATTTAACCGACAGGAAGAAGATGCTGTGATATGCAAATGATTAGCTTTTCATAGCATTCACACAAGGTTGGCGCCGGTGGCGACATCTACAACGTGCTGACATGAGGAAAGTTTCCAACCGATTTCTCATACACAAACAGCAGTTGACCGGCGTTGCCTGGTGCAACATTGTTGCGATGCCTCGTGTAAGAAGGACAAATGCGTACCATCACGTTTCCGACTTTGATAAAGGTCGGACTGTAGCCTCTTGCGATTGTGGTTTAGCGAGATTGCTGCTCGCGTTGGTCGAGATTCAATGACTGTTAGCAGCATATGGAATCTGTGGGTTCAGGAGGGTAATACGGAACGCCATGCTGGATTCCAACGGCCGCGCATCACTAGCAGTCGAGATGACAGGCATCTTATCCGCATGGCTGTGACGGATGGTGCAGCCACGTCTCGATCCCTGAGTCAACAGATGGGGACGTTTGCAAGACAACAACCATCTGCACGAACAGTTCGACGACGTTTGCAGCAGCATGCACTATCAGCTCGCAGACCATGGCTGCGGTTACTCTTGACGCTGCATCACAAACAGGAGCGCCTGCGATGGTGTACTCAACGACGAACCTGGGTGCACGAATGGCAAAACGTCATTTTTTCGGATGAATCCAGGTTCTGTTTACAGCTTCATGATGGTCGCATCCGTGTTTGGCGACATCGCGGTGAACGCACATTGGAAGCGTGTATTCGTCATCGCCATACTGGCGTATCACCCAGCGTGATGGTATGGGGTGCCATTGGTTACACGTCTCGGTCACCTCTTGTTCGCATTGACGGCACTTTGAACAGTGGACGTTACATTTCAGACCAGCGACTCTACCCTTCATTTGATCCCTACTAAACCCTACATTTCAGTAGGATAATGCGCGATTGCATTTTGCAGGTCCTGTACGGGCCTTCCTGGATACAGAAAATGTTCGACTGCTGCCCTGTCCAGCACATTCTCCAGATCTCTCACCAACTGAAAACGTCTGGTCAATGGTGGCCGAGCAACTGGCTCGTCACAATAAGCCAGTCACTACTGTTGATGAACTGCATGGGTAGCTGTACCTGTCCACGCCATCCAGCCGGCCGGTGTGGCCGTGCGGTTAAAGGCGCTTCAGTCTGGAACCGCGTGACCGCTACGGTCGCAGGTTCGAATCCTGCCTCGGGCATGGATGTGTGTGATGTCCTTAGGTTAGTTAGGTTTAATTAGTTCTAAGTTCTAGGCGACTGATGATCTTAGAAGTTAAGTCGCATAGTGCTCAGAGCTATTTGAACCATTTGAACCACGCCATCCAAGCTTTGTTTCACTCAATGCCAAGGCGTATCAAGGCCAAAGGTGGTTGTTCTGGGTACTGATTTCTCAGGATCTATGCATCCAAATTGCGTGAAATTGTAATCACATGTCAGTTCTAGTATAATATATTAGTCCAATGAATACCCGTTTATCATCTGCATTTCTCCTTGGTGTAGCAATTTTAATGGCCAGTAGTGTATATCATTACTGAGTTACGTTAACTGAAACTTCAAGACATTCAAATGTGTTAACAGCCATCAACTTTTTAGCTATGTTGTTTTTATTTCAAAAATCGTGACAGTCACAGCCTCTGCACTATTGTCCTCTGATTGTTGCGCTGTTGATGCACAGTATGCAAATGGCTGAGTCTGCTTCTGATCCATAGTGAAACACGCGTGTGGAACACGATTAAAAAGTCCCGAGAAAAATGCTGCTCCTAATGTTTTTCATAAATTTACAGATGTAGTCGGCTTGAAGTTTTCGAAGGACTGTATTACATTCCGTTGGGAAACAAATACAAGTAGGACGTGTAACTGACTGAAAATGAATTTCAGTGTTTGGTTCGCCGCTCAAATCTCGTGTGAGCCATCGTTTTTTCTCATTCAATTTGAAGGACCTACATCTCGTAAGTGTAAAAGTCATCATCTTTTTTTATGAATAATGCACGTCTTCTTGTTTCTGCACGCGAAGTTCCTGTTTTCATTACAAATATAAATTCTCAGTTCTCGATATTTTATAAAAGACTGTTAATAAAAGTTGCTTAAATTAAGAAAACATTACAGTATAATATTTTAAGGCAAAAATGAAAAACCGGATTCTCTTTATTTGGACTATGTCCGTCGTTTCATATCACATATGTAGATAAGTGTCGTACAAACATGCCAGCCGGTGTGGCCGAGCGGTTCTAGGCGCGTTAGTCTGGAACCGCGCGGCCGCTACGGTCGCAGGTTCGAATCCTGCCTCGGGCATGGATGTGTGTGATGTCCTTAGGTTAGTTAGCTGTAACTAGTTCTAAGTTCTAGGGGCTGATGGCCTCAGATGTTAAGTCCCATAGTGCTCAGAGCCATTTGAATCATTTTTCGTAGGAACATGAAAAACAATAATTTTCACAGCATCGAGCACACCATGCAAATGCTGCATTTTTACATCTGCCATTGTACCATTACAATATGAACCCAACAGAAATCATCCGGAGCCAAGTTACGGGATTTGGGCCGCGAAGTAACAAGACTGTTAAGCTGCCAGACGTACTGGAACTAACGCACGCAGGTTTTTCACATGTCTGCCGAACGCTGGCGGGATTTAGAACGGCTCGTCATAAAAGAAGAGAAAATGCGGCGCCTGGTTGGCTTAGTGGATTCTGTTGTTGATAGGCTCGTTATCAACGTAGCAGGTGACACTGCAAGAACTGAAATGTATTTTTCCGATTCGGATAAAGAAGGATCTAAGAGATTACTAAACGACTGACTTGTATTAGTACCTTCAGTGGCTTCAGTATTCAACAGATAGCCATATAGCATTTAAAAGGAAATTAAAAGAATTCCTTAATGGCAACTCCTTCTACTCATTAGATGAATTTTTGGATATAGTAAGTGGGTAATTTCTCAACCCCCACAAAAAAAAGGAAAAAAGAATTAAAAATATTGAGTGTCATGTAACATGTAATATTTTGTCTAATGTAATATCTTGTATAGACACCTTTTATTAACCTGACACGTTCCACATCATTACGAAGTGTCGTATTCATGATCTATGGAACAAATACTAATCTAATCTAAACAGTACCGTGAAATCCCTGCAGTATGCTTCTGCACCACACAGAGCTCACTCAGATCAATTACCCTGTGTTTCACTGAGAAATTTTCATCACTCTTGTTTGTAATTAGAATACTATGTCAGGTGATAACGAGAGCATTTTATGCTTTCCGTCTCGTCACCTAAGAAGCGCACGGTAGTGCTGGAGTTTTGCCGAATATTATTTCATCCTCTTTAAAAATTAAATGACATTCTAAGCTACAGTTTTCCCCTGCTCGTCTCTTTTTACGTCTCAACTGCAAATGCTCACGTCATTACATTGTACTTGGACCGCTGGCTGGGCAGTGCTGTCCCAATTTTAATACGCCGGTAAAGCTGCTGTCCCGCATTATGGCTCTGTCTATGTGTGTGTAACAAAGCATAAAACGTATCCTTATGATGGCGTAATGTTTACATCAGGTTTTCTTACGATGATCAGAGTGCAGAAGGCGTTAAAGGTTTACCAGACAGGATCAGCGTCACCATATACGAGACTGTTAGAGATGACAATGCTGTTGTCAGCAGGATAGCATCATTGTTGAACTTCCGTAAGGAAATGCAGAAAGAGTTGGACAAAATTTTCACTTCATCTAATGATCGGCTTGTCTCTTCAGATGTGAATAAAGGTAAAACGAAAAAGAGGAACCCGATAGTAAGAGGAAATAAGGGAACGGCGGCCAACCTAAGGAAACTGGTATTTTTTTCCGACATCGGCATAGATAAGCGTGTGTAGTGTTTCTGTATAAACTATATGCATTACGTACCTGTAAACCTTTATCCTTTTATAGTGGAAAAGTGAGCTTAAGTGAAACGCTGCCCGGTAGGTAGGACAAAATGGCTAGAGGTAGATAAAGGAAAAATAAGACTTATACGAAGTGAAATCTGATTTTGTAAGGCTTGTGTTTGGGAGTGTCTTCCTCAACTGTGTCACTCAATCCTTGCCTGCAACAATTTACTCTTTGTTGTGGTAGATTATTCCCTAATGCCAAGTGGCGTAAATCAGTTACTGATGTGTCACAATGACTTCGTTGTGCGCCAAAAATATTGTTAAGGAGTTCTTCCTCTTGCTCTTCGTTTTCATCTGTTAAAGATAAAGAATGTTCTTTACTGTTTGCATACATGTAACTATTAGTTTAGAGTCGTAATTACAGAAATTTGAAAAAACACATAAATTATGAATTCATACTTTTTTTACCACATGGTGTGGTTTTTCTGATGTGTTCTGTTTCAACAGTGACTGTTTTGTTCCACAGTTTGTCATCTGCAACCACTTACACCTTAAAGTAGATAAAATTGTTTAAGCCAAAATTACGATTTGAAAATTATTATTTCTATGCCTGAAATTAATTAAGTATGAGTGTGTGTGTCTATTTACATAATGTTTCACTTACATTTTCTTATTCCTCATCTTCATCACTGTCAAACACTATATATTGAGTTGCCACTGTCACTGTTTCACTGTTTACCAGCTGTAAAAACAAACATGATGGACAATGGAACAGTTGAAGGTGTTCCTGGCGATTGTTCTGAATCTTTCAAAGTTGTCTGTGAATATGTGTGTGTCTGTGTGTGTGTGTGTGTGTGTGTGTGTGTGTGTGCGTGCGTGGTGTGTGAAAAGGGGGAGAGAGAGAGAGAGAGAGAGAGAGAGAGAGAGAGAGAGAGAGAATGTGACAGTAGGTTTTAGGATTTTTTGTGTGAGTGTGAGTGTGTGTGTGTGTGTGTGGGGGGGGGGGGTGAAAAGCGAGGGAGGGAGGGAGAGAGAGAGAGAGAGAGAGAGAGAGAGAGGGAGAGTGTGACAGTAGGTTCTAGGATTTTTTTGCGTGTGTGAGTGTGTGTGTGTGTGATGTGCGAAAAGGGAGAGAGAGAGAGAGAGAGAGAGAGAGAGTGAATGTGACGGTAGGTTTTAGGATCGTTTTGTAGGGGGCGGGGTCTTGGATGGTGGGGAGGGGGGGGGGATGAGAGCTCTATAGGTTGGTCTTGTCTAATAATTCTTTGAGGGCAGAGAACAGAGTCCCATTGCAGAGGGCTGTGTATTCATTTATCACTTCTTTGCCTTCCACTATGACTTTTTGTATCTGACAATTTTCTTCAATTATTAGTTTTTGTGGAGGGCTGTTGCTGCATTTGAGAATTTTTAAATCAGTATTGATGTTTGTTGGGCTATGTTTCTTGTCCATAAGGTGTTCAGCAAATGTGGAATGAAAGATGTTTAATGCTCTTCAATGTTCTGTGTATCTGGTATTAAAGTTTCTGCTTGTCTGCCCTATATAAACTGATTTGCAGTTCTTACATTTGGACTCTAGTGTAGTACAGACGTGGATAGAGATTTGACGCAAACAACCCCACGCGAGCATTCGTGTCGATGTTACACTGCGGTCCCTGGCGAGTGGTGACCTCTACTTATAGAAAAACAATTAAGAGTTTCAATGTTAGGTGCTACTCGCTAGTTTATTTTTGCGTTCACAGTTAAGAGGAACTGTTACGTTTATTATTATTGTTATTATCTGCAGGGATCCTCTCATTCTTTCTTGTTACGGCCTAAAGTCAAGTCAAGTGCCGACACGCCAGTCAGGAACGGTAGAGGGGACAGGGCTGTGAAGAAGACGTCAGCCAATTGCACGCTGACCGACCCCTCTCCAGGACGACAATGCGACGGCGGCGGCCTCTTATGCGACGAGGACGTAAGCACCGCGTCGAATGGCCACGGCCCACTTTTACAGCAGGCACTTCAACACCAGCGACTTAGGAATTGTACAAACTGAAGAACATTGTCTGTTTTGTCTCTTGCCCTTTGCTTGCGACACATTTGTGTTAATACCAAGTTAAGCATTGTCATAGTTCATTTCGTAATAAAATTCATTAATACGATTTGTTTGAATGTTGTCTAGCGATACGAGAAAGCAGGTTTCCTAGACACCTCAGATTCGAGGACTAGACAGGATTCAACATTTCTAACCAATTTTTCGAGTAAGACTTTGTTTAATTATATTTTATGGGACACAGACAAATAGCCACACAAATAATCTTCAATAAATCGTAAGACTTTGTCGATTGACGTTTGACCTCATTTTCAATCAAGATCACGGAATTCAAAATTGATAAAAGAATCGAATGTACGGTGAAAACTCTCGTAAGTGAGTACGTAATGCCTGACGAATGTAAGGTTTTCCTTTGTCTTTCTTTAGTAAGAAAGAGTTATACAAAGTGTCAAACTTCATAAAACCAGCAAAACAACGTAACGTTACTTTTTAAAATTTTTACTCAAGAAGACGTTTATCAACGTCTTTTATCTCAGTAAACAACGGTAATGAGACAACATCAAGAATATGTTCTACATAGTGTGCTAGCAGCTTTGTATTACATTATCACACTAAAATAACATTTATTTTTAGTTTTGTCTTATTTAATCTCTTTAAGAAGCTGATAATGTGTGATAATGTGTGTGTGAAATCTTATGGGATTTAACTGCAAAGGTCATCAGTCGCTAAGCTTACACACTACTTAACCTAAATTATCCTAAGGACAAACACACACACCCATGCCCGAGGGAGGACTCGAACCTCCGCCGGGACCAGCCGCATATATGTGATAATGCCTTGCAGAAATGTGTAAGCATTCCCAAGATGTTATTCTAGAATAATTCCCATTGGAGGCAATCAATACATCAATTTTTTTCTTCTTCACTGTGCGAGTAGGGCATCCAGCTGGGTCGGTATGCCTTCGTCATGTGGCCCTTCCTGCTTTACATTTCTTGAAGTCTGGGAACCTGAGACGACAGTAGGCCGCTACCCAGCTGCGGCTAAACTGGCAGACAAGCCGTTATAAAGAAGCAACTTGGTGCAACAGCCTGACCGCAGATGCGATACGACGCGACCGCGGCAGGTCTCGTGTTTCCTGACGCACGCCTGCGGGTTCAGCGAACTGCTCCTCTGCCGTGATCCCCGCCCCCACCCTTGCCCCCCCCCCCCCCACCATTCACAGCCCTTACCACACCTCTCCTACCCTCCGTCATAGTTCTCCCTATCTGTCCCCACCATCCCTTGCAACTCACATGCACTTTGCAACTTTAACCCGCCCAACAAACCAACTCTGCAACTATATCCTGCTATACACGCAGGATACTTTAATTGTTCAATACACCACCTCCGAGGCTTACTCAGAACTACCCTCAAAGACAGTATCCAAACTCCGCAGCTGGCAGCACACCTGAGATTTTCTCTTGGGCACTCCCCGCGACACGTCAGTAGTCCATACTGTAGCAGTGTTGAGCTAATGAACACTACACTGGAGAGCCAAAGAAACTGGCACACCTGCCTAATATCGACACGACGTGGCATGGACACGACTAATGTCTGAAGTAGTGCTGGAGGGAACTGACGCCATGAATCCTGCAGGGCTGTCCATAAATCCATAAGAGTACAAGAGGGTGGAGATCTCTTCTGAACAGCACGTCGCAAGGCATCCCAGATACACTCAATAACGTTCATGTCTGGGGAGTCTGGTGGTCAGTGGAAGTGTTTAAATTCAGAAGAGTATTCCTGGAGCCACTCTCTAGCAATTCTGAACGTGTGGGGTGTCGCACTGTTCTATTGAAATTGCCCAAATCCGTCGGAATGCACAATGGACATGAATGTATGCAGGTGATCAGACAGGATGAATACGTATGTGTCACCAGTCAGAGTCGTATCTAGACGCATCAGGAGTCCCATATCACTCCAATTGCACACGCCCCACACCATTACAGAGCCTCCACCAGCTGCTGATGTGCAGGTTCTATAGAATCATGGGGTTGTCTCCATAACCGTACACGTCCATCCGCTCGATACAATTTGAGACGAGACTCGTCCGACCAGGAAACATGTTTCCAGTCATCAACAGTCCAATGTTGGCGTTGACGGGCCCAGACGAGGCGTAAAGCTTTGTGTCGTGCAGTGATCAAGGGTACACGAGTGGGCCTTCGGCTCCGAAAGCCCATATCGATGATGTTTCGTTGAATTGTTCCCGCGCTGACACTTGTTTATGGCGCAGCATTGAAACCTGCAGCAATTTGCGGCAGGGTTGCACTTCTGTCATGTTGAAGCATTCTCTTCAGTCGTCGTTGGTCTCGTTGTTGTAGGATCTTTTTCCGGCCGCAGCGATGTCGGAGATATGATGTTTTAACAGATTCCTGATATTCACAGTACATTTGTGAAATGGTCGTACGGGAAAATCCCCACTTCATCGCTATTTCGGAGATGCTGTGTCCCATCGCTCGTGCGCCAACTATAGCACCACATTCAAACTCACTTAAACCTTGATAACCTGCCATTGTAGCAGCAGTAACCTACCAAACAAATGCGCTAGACAGCAGTTGTCTTATATAGGCGTTGGCGATCGTAGCGCCGTAGCCAACGTGTTTACATATGTCGGTATTTGAATACGCATGCCTACACCAGTTTCTTTCGCGTTTCAGTATATATTAAAGATTATTTTATCCACGTTGGGTGTTACAACTCTGTGACTGTTGGTATAATGAAAAACTGAAAACTGCGACCGTTCACTTTCTTCTGATAATTTATTTTGCCACATCCTGGGAGCAACGAAATACGCAGACTGGTGTCCTTCTAAATGTACATATGTAACGACGGTCTGAATATGAGCAAACCTGCCTGATCTGGTAACGGTAAAATAAATTACAATAAAAAAGTGACTCGTTTGAAGTTTTTCAACCTTCCTACACATATTAAAACGATTTCCTGGTAACACGTGGCACGCTGCTTTACACAGCGTGGCAGGAAACATATTGCTAGTGTGCCTGTATGCTACCTGCGAAATTACGGTTATCCCTGCAAAAAACCCCAGGGTCCGCAGAAGTCATTCCGCACAACTGATATAATGTGCGTTTCGCTACACGAACAGGAGTTTCTATCACGTAAATCAAGGCGGTAGTTTACGCCTCGCAAACGGCGGGCGTCACGCGCTGAGCATCAGAAGCTCTCACGACTCATATGAGAGCGTGAGCACCCAGCACGAGATTCGCCAACATGACGGCTAGCGCGACTGACATGCATACAAGACGCGGGTGTTGCGTGTTGGCGGCGTCACAAATCTGACAATACTCAGGTTCTGAGGCTGCTGGGTCTCACTTTTGCCCGTTTTACACGACGAACGAACTTGTAATCGACTGACAACCAGTTGCGTGAATGGCGGCCATCTATCGTGTGAACGGGCTCATTATTATGATCGCGTCAGAAGCGACGCCCGATAGTTCTAACAAGGGAACATCCCCATCGCACCCCCCTCAGATTTAGTTATAAGTTGGCACAGTGGATAGGCCTTGAAAAACTGAACACAGATCGATCGAGAAAACAGGAAGAAGTTGTGTGGAACAATGAAAAAATAAGCAAAATATACAAACTGGGTCGTCCATGTGTAATATAGGCAATATTATGGGCAGTCTGTGACGAGGAGCGCCGTGGTCCCGTGGTTAGCGTGAACAGCTGCAGAATAAGAGGTCTTCAGTTCAAATCTTCCCTCGACCGAAAATTTTAACTTTTTATTTTCAATTTATGTGAAAAACTCTTACGTTTTCATCACTTTTTTTGGAGTGATTATTACATCCACCAGAAAACCTAAATCGGGCAAGGTAGAAGAATCTTTTCACCCATTCGCCAAGTGTACTAGTTAGGTGGGTCGACAACATATTCCTGTCATGTGACGCACATGCTGTCACCAGTGTCGTATACAAAATATCAGACGTGTTTTCCTGTGGAGGAATCGGTTGACCTATGACCTTGCGATCAAATGTTTTCGGTTCCCATTGGAGAGACACGTCCTTTCGTCAACTAATCACACGGTTTTGCGATGCGGTCGCAAAACACAGACACTAAACTTATGACAGTGAACAAAGACGTCAATGAATGGACAGATAATAACTATGCAAAAATAAATAAAATAAAATTTTTACTCGAGGGAAGACTTGAACCAAGGACCTCCCGTTCAGCAAATGCTCACGCTACCACGGGACCACGACGCTCCTCGTCGCATACTGCCCTTAATATTGTCTGTATTACACATGGACGACCCAGTTTGTATATTTTGCTTATTTTTTCATAGTTCCACACAACTTCTTCCTGTTTTCTCGATTGATCTGTGTTCAGTTTTTCAAGGCCTATCCACTGTGCCAGCTTATAGCTAAATCTGAGGGGGGTGCGATGGGGATGTTCCCTTGTAAGGATACAGGAATAGTGCCAGTTCTAAATTCGTTATCACTGCGCATGCGCGAGGTAGTAGCGGTCTGCTGCGGTCAGGTATCAGCTGAGTGCTGAGTCCGCCATATTGCTTACTGATGCATTTACCGTACGTTCAATTTTGTTTCTGTTAATGGTCGCTTCGTTACAACAAGGAACTCTCTGAGCGAGCGAGTACAGTGCACTTTTCGTAAATATTTTGACGGAAGTTTTTAAATCTTTCTGAATTTCATAAGCAATTGATGATACGCTAATGTGAATTCACAACTTTGGCACTTTTATGCTAGTAATGGTACGCTGAGCCCACCCGGTTTGCCGTGCGGTCTAACGCACTGATTTCCGGGCGGATTAGTGTCGAGGTCCGATGTGTCGGCTAGTCTGTGGATGGTTTTTAAGGCGGTTTTCCGTCTGCCTCGGCGAATGCGGGCAGGTTCCCCTTATTCCGCCTCAGTTACACTATGTCGGCGATTGCTGCGCAAACACTGTCTCCACGTACGCGTACACCATAATTACTCTACCCAGCAAACATTGGGTTCAAATGGCTCTGAGCACTATGGGACTTAACAAAAAAAAAAAAAAAAAATAGCTCTGAGCACTATGGGACTCAACTGCTGTGGTTATCAGTCCCCTAGAACTTAGAACTACTTAAACCTAACTAACCTAAGGACATCACACACATCCATGCCCGAGGCAGGATTCGAACCTGCGACCGTAGCAGTCGCACGGTTCCGGACTGTGGGACTTAACAGCTGAGGTCATCAGTCCCCTAGAACTTAGAACTACTTAAAGCTAACTAACCTAAGGACATCACATACATCCATGCCCGAGGCAGGATTCGAACCTGCGACCGTAGACAAACATTGGGGTTACACTCGTCTGATGTGAGACGTTTCCGGGGAGAGGAGGGGGGCGGGGGGCTCCACTGGGGGCCGAACCACACAATAACCCTGGGTTCGGTGTGGGGCGGCGGTGGGGTGAGTAGACTGCTGTAGTCTGTTGTGCGGTTGTAAACCACTGAGGGCTACGGCGGGAACGAAGCCTCTCCGT
The DNA here is from genome assembly GCF_023898315.1 of Schistocerca nitens. Taxonomy (NCBI): domain Eukaryota; kingdom Metazoa; phylum Arthropoda; class Insecta; order Orthoptera; family Acrididae; genus Schistocerca; species Schistocerca nitens. The sequence goes on from NC_064617.1 coordinate 871,035,981, forward strand.
CGTTTTTAGGTCCCCAGTTCAATACCATACCAATGGTACGTTGTGTTTTTATCATTTAAACACACTGCCACAAGATCTTGTACGGGCTTATAGTTCGGGCCTAGTACGCTTGGAGCGCTTCAGTAGACTATAATCAGGAAAGTTGCACAGGTTACACCAGTACACTAGAAAGTTAATAGGAGTAAACGGACAAATTACAGACGCACATCAATGACGTCCAATTGCAGTGGGATTTTGGAACATTATGAATCACCTCGAAGAAAACGATCTATTGACACTTAGGGTTCAGAAAGTAACTCGTTCTTGTAAATACAACTAGCTTTTTATTCGCACGAGGTAATTAGTGCTACCTACAGGGGATCCCAAATTGTTTCCATATTTCTAGATTTCCGGGAAGCTTTTTCACCGTTCCTAACAAGCGGCTTCTACTCAAGCTGTGCGATCGTCTTCGTGATTTCCTGTCGGAAAGGTCACAGTTGGTATTAACTGACGCAAATGAATCGAGTGAAACAGAAATGATATACAGCGTCCCATAAGGACTTGTCATAGTTCCTCGCTGTTGTTAATCTCTATAAACGATTTAGGAGACAATCTGAGGAGCCCTTATAGATGATGCTGTCACCTACCATCTAGTAAACTCGTCGGATGATCAAAACGGTAAAGTGATTTAGAATACCAAGAGCTCAGATAAAAAACCAGTTCTAAGCAAAGAAGGGAAAGCAGAAATGTGGAAGGAGTATATAGAGGGTCTATACAAGGACGATGTTCTTGAGGACAATATTATAGAAATGGAAGAGAATGTGTATGAAGATGAAATAGGAGATAAGATACTGCGTGAAGGGTTTGACATAGCACTGACAGACCTGAGTCGAAACAAGGCCCCGGGAGTAGACAACATTCCATTAGAACTACTGACAGCCTTGGGAGAGCCAGGCCTAACAAAACTCTACCATCTAGTGAGCAAGATGTATGAGACAGGCGAAATACCCTCAGACTTCAAGAATAGAATAATTCCAAACCCAAAGTAAACAGGTGTTGCAGACTTGAAAATTACCGAACTGTCAGTTTAATAAGCCACGGCTGCAAAATACTAACATGAATTCTTTACAGACGAATGGAAAAACTGGTAGAAGCCGACCTCGGGGAAGATCAGTTTGGATTAGATATTATATAGAAATATTGGAACACGCGAGGCAATACTGACCCTACGACGTATCTTAGTAAGTAGGTTAAGGAAAGGCAAACCTACGTTTATAGCATTTGTAGACTTAGAGAAGGCTTTTGGCAATGTTGACTGGAATATTCTCTTTCAAATTCTAAAAGTGGCAGGGGTAAAATACAGGGAGCGAAAGACTATTTACAATTTGTACAGAAACCAGATGGCAGTTGTAGGAATTGAGGGGCACCAAAGTGAAGCAGTGATTGAGAAGGGAGTGAGACAGAATTGTACCCTATTCCCGATGTTATTCCATCTGTATATTGAACAGGCAGAAAACGAAACAAAAGGAAAATTTGGAGTAGGAATGAAAATCCATGGTAAAGAAATAAAAACCTTCGAGGTTTGCCAATGACATTGTAATTCTGTCAGAGACAGCAAAGGACCTGGAACACCAGCTCAACGGAATGGACAGTGTCTTGAAAGGATGATATAAGATGAACATTAACAAAAGCAAAACGAGGATAATGGAGTGCAGTCGACAGTGTCTTGAAAGGAGGATATAAGATGAACAGAAACCAAAGCAAAACGAGGATAATGGAATGCAGTCGAATTAAATCAGTTGATCCTGAGGGAATTAGATTAGGAAACGCAAAACTTAAAGTAGTAGATGAGTTTTGCTATTTGGGGAGCAAAATAACTCATGATTTTCGAAATAGAAAGGATATAAAATATAGGCTGGCAAAGGCAAGGAAATCGTTTCTGAAGAAGAGAAATTTATTGACATCGAGCATAGATTTAAGTGTCAGCTAGTCTTTTCTGAAAGTATTTGTGTGAAGTGTAGCCATGTATGGAAGTGAATCATGGACGATAAATATTATTAGATAAGAAGAGAATATAAGCTTTCGAAATGTGGTGCTACAGAAGAATGTTGAAGATTAGATGGGTAGACCACGTAACTAATGAGGAGGTATTGAACAGAATTGGGGAGAAGAGGAATTTGTGGCACAACTTGACAAGAAGAAGGGATCGGTTGGTAGGACATGTGTTGAGGCATCAAGGGATCACCAATTTAGTACTGGAAGGAAGCGTGGAGGGTAAAAAACTTAGAAGGAGGCCAAGAGATGAATGTTGTTGTTGTTGTTGTGGTCTTCAGTCCTGAGACTGGTTTGATGCAGCTCTCCATGCTACTCTATCCTGTGCAAGCTTCTTCATCTCCCAGTACCTACTGCAACCTACATCCTTCTGAATCTGCTTAGTGTATTCATCTCTTGGTCTCCCTCTACGATTTTTACCCTCCACGCTGCCCTCCAATACTAAATTGGTGATCCCTTGATGCCTCAGAACATGTCCTACCAACCGATCCCGTCTTCTGGTCAAGTTGTGCCACAAACTTCTCATTTCCCCAATCCTATTCAGTACTTCCTCATTAGTTATGTGATCTACCCATCTAATCTTCAGCATTCTTCTGTAGCACCACATTTCGAAAGCTTCTATTCTCTTCTTGTCCAAACTATTTATCGTCCATGTTTCACTTCCATACATGGCTACACTCCATACAAATACTTTCAGAAATGACTTCCTGACACTTAAATCTATACTCGATGTTAACAAATTTCTCTTCTTCAGAAACGCTTTCCTTGCCATTGCCAGTCTACATTTTATATCCTCTCTACTTCGACCATCATCAGTTATTTTGCTCCCCAAATAGCAAAACTCCTTTACTACTTTAAGTGTCTCATTTCCTAATCTAATTCCCTCTGCATCACCCGACTTAATTCGACTACATTCCATTATCCTCGTTTTGCTTTTGTTGATGTTCATCTTATATCCTCCTTTCAAGACACTGTCCATTCCATTCAACTGCTCTTCCAAGTCCTTTGCTGTCTCTGACAGAATTACAATGTCATCGGCGAACCTCAAAGTTTTTATTTCTTCTCCATGGATTTTAATACCTACTCCGAATTTTCTTTTGTTTCCTTTACTGCTTGCTCAATATACAGATCGAATAACATCGGGGAGAGGCTACAACCCTGTCTTACTCCCTTCCCAACCACTGCTTCCCTTTCATGTCCCTCGACTCTTATAACTGCCATCTGGTTTCTGTACAAATTGTAAATAGCCTTTCGCTCCCTGTATTTTACCCCTGCTACCTTCAGAATTTGAAAGAGAGTATTCCAGTTAACGTTGTCAAAAGCTTTCTCTAAGTCTACAAATGCTAGAAATGTAGGTTTGCCTTTTCTTAATCTTTCCTCTAAGATAAGTCGTAAGGTTAGTATTGCCTCACGTGTTCCAACATTTCTACGGAATCCAAACTGATCTTCCCCGAGGTTGGCTTCTATTAGTTTTTCCATTCGTCTGTAAAGAATTCGTGTTAGTTTTTTTGCAGCTGTGACTTATTAAACTGATAGTTCGGTAATTTTCACATCTGTCAACACCTGCTTTCTTTGGGATTGGAATTATTATATTCTTCTTGAAGTCTGAGGGTATTTCGCCTGGTTCATACATCTTGCTCACCAGATGGTAGAGTTTTGTCAGGACTGGCTCTCCCAAGGCCATCAGTAGTTTCAATAGAATGTTGTCTACACCGGGGGCCTTGTTTCGACTCAGGTCTTTCAGTGCTCTGTCAAACTCTTCACGCAGTATCGTATCTCCCATTTCATCTTCATCTACATCCTCTTCCATTTCCATAATATTGTCCTCAAGTACATCGCCATTGTATAGACCCTCTATATACTCCTTCCACCTTTCTGCTTTCCCTTCCTTTCTTGGAACTGGGTTTCCATCTGAGCTATTGATATTCACACAAGTGGTTCTCTTATCTCCAAAGGTCTCTTTAATTTTCCTGTAGGCAGTATCTATCTTACCCCTAGTGAGATAAGCCTCTACATCCTTACATTTGTCCTCTAGCCATCCCTGCTTATCCATTTTGCACTTCCTGTCGATCTCATTTTTGAGACGTTTGTATTCCTTTTTGCCTGCTTCATTTACTGCATTTTTATATTTTTTCCTTTCATCAATTAAATTCAATATTTCTTCTGTTACCCAAGGATTTCTACTAGACCTCGTCTTTTTACCTACTTGATCCTCTGCTGCCTTCACTACTTCATCCCTCAAAGCTACCCATTCTTCTTCTACTGTATTTCTTTCCCCCATTCCTGTCAATTGTTCCCTTATGCTCTCCCTGAAACTCTGTACAACCTCTGGTTCTTTCAGTTTATCCAGGTCCCATCTCATTAAATTCCCACCTTTTTGCAGTTTCTTCAGTTTTAATCTACAGTTCATAACCAATAGATTGTGGTCAGAGTCCACATCTGCCCCTGGAAATGTCTTACAATTTAAAACCTGGTTCCTAAATCTCTGTCTTACCATTATATAATCTATCTGATACCTTTTAGTATCTCCAGGGTTCTTCCATGTATACAACCTTCTTTCATGATTCTTAAACCAAGTGTTAGCTATGATTAAGTTACGCTCCGTGCAAAATTCTACCAGGCGGCTTCCTCTTTCATTTCTTAGCCCCAATCCATACTCACCTACTATGTTTCCTTCTCTCCCTTTTCCTACACTCGAATTCCAGTCACCCATGATTATTAAATTTTCGTGTCCCTTCACTATCTGAATAATTTCTTTTATTTCATCATACATTTCTTCAATTTCTTCGTCATCTGCAGAGCTAGTTGGCATATAAACTTGTACTACTGTAGTAGGTGTGGGCTTCGTATCTATCTTGGCCACAATAATGCGTTCACTATGCTGTTTGTAGTAGCTTACCCGCATTCCTATTTTCCTATTCATTATTAAACCTACTCCTGCATTACCCCTATTTGATTTTGTGTTTATAACCCTGTAGTCACCTGACCAGAAGTCTTGTTCCTCCTGCCACCGAACTTCACTCATTCCCACTATATCTAACTTTAACCTATCCATTTCCCTTTTTAAATTTTCTAACCTATTGCCCGATTAAGGGATCTGACATTCCACGCTCCGACCCGTAGAACGCCAGTTTTCTTTCTCCTGATAACGACATCCTCTTGAGTAGTCCCCGCCCGGAGATCCGAATGGGGGACTATTTTACATCCGGAATATTTTACCCAAGAGGACGCCATCATCATTTAATCATACAGTAAAGAGGTGAATACACTAAGCAAATTCAGAAGGCTGTAGGTTACAGTAGTTACTCGGAGATGAAAAGGCTTGCAGACGATAGAGTAGCATGGAGAGCTGCATCAAACCAGTCTCTGGACTGAAGACCACAACAACAACGACAACATAGTGCGAAAAGTGGCAATTGACCATCAATAATGAAAAGTGTGAGGTCATCCACATGAGTAGTCAAAGTAACCCGTTAGATTTCGCTTATGCAGTAAATCAGATAAAGTTGAAGGCTGTCGGATCAGCTAAGTACCTGGCAATTTAAATAGGAACCATCATATCGAAAATGTCCGAGGGAAACCTAACCCAAGAATGCCTTTTGTTGGCGGAACACTTAGCAGTGCAACCGGTGTACTTAAGAGACTGCCTAGGCTACACTTGTCCGTCTCCTCCGGAGTCTTGCTGACTGGTATGGCATCCGTGCCACATAGGATTGACGGAAAACACGAAGAAAGTTTAAAGAAGGGCAGATCGTTTTCTTCTATCGCGAAATAGGGAAGAGCGCGACTTCGATTACGCAGAATATATGGCATGCGATTTTGAATGGCAGTCATTGAGAATGAAGGCATCTTTCGTTGCGAGACGAAATTTTCACGAAATTTCTATCACCATCTTTCCACTCTGTGAAAATATTTTGTTGACACCCACCTACAAAGGGAGATCATTGAAATAAAATGATAGAATTCAGAGCTCGCAAGGAAAAATTTAAATGCTGGTTTCTCCGACGATGTACGAGAGTGGTACGACAGAGAAATACAATATTGTGAAGGTTTTCGTGGGCACTTGTTGACAAATTGCCTGTCGGCTTCTGCCTCGGGTTCTTGAGCCGAAGTCTGTTTGATGATTTTTCTGACATTTCGCCGACACGAGTGGCTGGCATTGTCAAAGCTTCACCCTCCATTACTGGTGGTGAATAGAGGGTGAAGCTTTGACAATGCCAGCCACTCGAGCTAGCGAAACGTCAGAATAATCGTCAAATGGCCGAAGAACCCGAGACAGAAGCCAAACAGGCAGGCAGAGAAATAGTCTGAATGTGGTTCGAAGAACCCCTCTGCCACCCACATGAGAGTGAACTGCAGAGTAGTCATGAAGAGGTATATGTACATCGTACAAATATTACGGCAATTTTAAACCGAGTTTTGAAGAAACTCTGCAGGTCTGTTTGGTTGCTCCTAACCGCCCATTAACTTCCAACCCAAGTATCCTTGCGCTCAGCACGGTCTCCTTCATGCATTTGGGCTAAATGTACGACGTATTCTAAAGTATTTTTGTGATATCGAAGATAAATCTGTTGTACGTTTGTTGCGAGGCATAAACAACCTAAACGTCACAACCTTCTGCTGGAAATTTAACAATTATAAACGGACAGGATTCACATGGAAACTAAAATTCCCCAAATATACTTCTCTATCTAAGGAATTAGATGGGTAGATCACGTAACTAATGAGGAGGCACTGAATAGAACTGAGGAGAAAAGGAATTTGTGGCACAACTTGACTAGAAGAAGGGACCGGTTGGTAGGACACGTTCTGAGGCATCGAGGGATCATCAGTTTAGTATTGGTGGGAAGCGTGGAGGGTAAAAATCGCAGAGGAAAGCCAAGAGGTGGATACACTAAGCCGATTAAGAAGGACGTAGGTTGCAGTAGTTACTCGGGGATGAAGAGGCTTGCACAGGATGAAATAGCATGGAGAGCTGCCTCAAACCAGTCTTCAGACTGAAGACCAGAGCGACATCTAAGGAATAACATGATCTAATTTCCGCCTCTCTTCGCTTCGAAACACAAAGAACGTCATCATAATCATAAACAGAAATTTAGATTACCAAAATGGGCACATAATTAGTGAATCTGAACAGTCCTCATCCCTAGTTGTTCAGATAGATGGTAAATTGTCAAAAAAAGCTAGATGTTCTGGGCCTTGTTCAAAACTGAATGCTGATATAGTTACTATGAGGACAGTATCCGCAATAATTGATTATCCAACACGAAAATTAGTCTACTTTGCTTATTTTCATTCGCGTAAGACATACAGCATTATATTCTGGCGTAATTCTCCCCATTCACTAAGGGTATTTTTGACTCAGAAATGTTCAGTTCCAGAAGTATGTGATATTAATTTCGCGAACCTCTTGTCGACCCCTGTTTAGGAATCCGGGAATTCTGACACTGGCCCCTGAATATATATTTTCTTATGTCGTTTGTTGTTTACAATATGGGCTTAATCCCAAGAATTATCAGCTTTCACTGAATTAATACTAGGCATAAAACCAATCTGCATTTGGTTCGCACCTTCTTAACTCTTGTGCAGAAAGGCGAGCGGTATTCTCCTGCATCCCTTTTTGATTAAGGTACCATAAGAATTAAGAAATCGTAGAGCAGTCCATGTTCATTTAAGTCTTTACTGAAGAAATTCCTCGTGGGTCAATCCTTCTATTTAAGCAACTGAAAGCTTGTCGCACCACGAAGAATATCGTTGTGGAAATATTAGAACCCATTAATTAACACCTTATTTGCTAATCGTAATATTACCCATCCGTTAAATCAATGGTCCTTAACTTAAGGCCATGTAATCATACTAAAGCCTCTAGTCCTTTGTGTGTCACGCTACAAAATGGAAGACATTCTCCCAGAAAAGACACCCAGGTTTGAGACGTGAAGCGGCTTACACTTTTGACCCGTCGGCGTGCGCTATGGTCCACGCATTGATCGTCAATGCTGGTGATCTCAATTCATAAATGAAGATATATTTCTGGTTGCAGATATGGGAGAACAACGAAATGATAGACAAACCCGTTCGGAGAGATTGCTGTCAAAAGTGTTTGTGAGAATAAAGGTATAGGGACAGAGGATATAATTATTTTTCCCACTAACAGTTATACTTTTTAGTGAAGTTCTTATTTCGCAAATAAGTGATCTTCACGGTTTCAACAACATTTCTTATGGTTTTTCAGTAAGATAGCAATGTGTTGTTGTTGTTGTTGTTGTTGTGGTCTTCAGTCCTGAGACTGGTTTGATGCAGCTCTCCATGCTACTCTATCCTGTGCAAGCTTCTTCATCTCCCAGTACCTACTGCAACCTACATCCTTCTGAATCTGATTAGTGTATTCATCTCTTGGTCTCCCTCTACGATTTTTACCATCCACGCTGCCCTCCAATACTAAATTGGCGATTCATTGATGCCTCAGAACATGTCCCACCAACCGGTCCCTTCTTCTAGTCAAGTTGTGCCACAAGCTCCTCTTCTCCCTATTTCTATTCAATACATCCTCATTAGTTATGTGATCTACCCATCTAATCTTCAGCATTCTTCTGTAGCACCACATTTCGAAAGCTTCTATTCTCTTCTTGTCCAAACTAGTTATCGTCCATGTCTCACTTCCATACATGGCTACACTCCATACAAATACTTTCAGAAACGACTTCCTGACACTTAAATCTATATTCGATGTTAACAAATTTCTCTTCTTGAGAAACGCTTTCTTTGCCATTGCCAGTCTACATTTTACATCCTCTCTACTTCGACCATCATCGGTTATTTTACTCCCTAAATAGCAAAACTCCTTTACTACTTTAAGTGTCTCATTTCCTAATCTAATTCCCTCAGCATCACCCGACTTAATTTGACTACATTCCATTATCCTCGTTTTGCTTTTGTTGATGTTCATCTTATATCCTCCTTTCAAGACACTGTCCATTCCGTTCAACTGCTCTTCCAAGTCCTTTGCTGTCTCTGACAGAATTACAATGTCATCGGCGAACCTCAAAGTTTTTACTTCTTCTCCATGAATTTTAATACCTACTCCGAATTTTTCTTTTGTTTCCTTTACTGCTTGCTCAATATACAGATTGAATAACATCGGGGAGAGGCTACAACCCTGTCTTACTCCTTTCCCAACCACTGCTTCCCTTTCATGCCCCTCGACTCTTATAACTGCCATCTGGTTTCTGTACAAATTGTAAATAGCCTTTCGCTCCCTGTATTTTACCCCTGCCACCTTCAGAATTTGAAAGAGAGTATTCCAGTCAAAAGATAGCAATAAGATAGCAATAATGTTATAAAATATAATCTATCTAACCATTCGCAGCCCGAAATGGCACGATTGCTAAAATTTTGAGGCTCAATATGCCGTGGTTGAATTGATGTCGTAAACGAAACGTTTCGTCAACATAGAGCGAGGACGGGGCGGAGGGGGGAATGCGGTGGTAGTGGTTTCGGTTCAGTACTGCAGTGAATTGAAGGCACAACAATGCTGCTTCCCACTCCGGCCCTAGCACTATTTGAAGATTGTTTTGTAGATTGGGACGAAACGCCTGGAGTTTATCAAGCAAGCATAATGCCTCGTAAATTTAAAACAAGTGCAATCATTCTGCAGTAAACGAACTTATTACGATTCGTCGCGAAGACGTTGGATGTCTGAAATGTCTAGTGAAGTACAGCTGAGGTGGTTTTCTCGCATCCGATGCTACGATTTCATGCCTGGTTGCACATTCTTCTTCATTTACTTATTTTCCAATCTCACACCCTTCGCAGAACTTATTTTGGCACAGTTTCAAGCTAAAAAGAACCAGAGAACTGTCGAATGGATTCGAGAAAAAGGGGTCATAATTCTAAAGCAGAATCAAACAAAACACTCTGAAATGGGTACTGGAAATCTACAGCTACCAGTGTAAGGTTAACTCAGTTGTGTCCTGAAAGAGCGCAGCGTCATTTAAATTAGAACGATATATAGCAAACTCAATGGTATCTGCTATTATTTTTTACTCCTGAAATACTTAAGGCCGAGGGAGTAGCACTTAGTCAAATACTATGAAGAAAAGAAGAATGATGTACACATTAGGTGTCTTAATTGAGGTTATTTTCAGTAAACAACTTATGCTGAACCTTATTACACTGACCTGCGTTGTCACGTAAGATGGTTACAACTACACCATTGACGATATGCTAAGATCTGACACAGCGCTTCGTGTTTTGAAATGTATATCCCATGACGGGAATGTTACTGGCCACATCGAGGTAAAGGTATGCGTGTTCAAGTACAGAGATGTGTAAACAGGCAGAATACGGCGTTGCGGTCGGCAACGCCTATACAAGATAACAACTGTCTGGCGCAGTTGTTACATCGGTTAACTGCTGCTACAATGGCAGGTTATCAAGATTTAAGTGAGTTTGAAAGTGGTGTTATAGTCGGCGCACGAGCGATGGGACAGAGCGTCTCCGAGGTAGCGATGAAATGGGGATTTTCCCGTACGAACATTTCACGAGTGTACCGTGAATATCAGGAATCCGGTAAAACATCAAATCTCCGACATCGCTGCGGCCGGAGAAAGATCCTGCATGAACGGGACTAACGACGATTGAAGAAAATCGTTCAACGTGACAGAAGTGCAACCCTTCCGCAAATTGCTGCACATTTCAATACTGGGTCATCAACAAGTGTCAGTGTGCGAACCATTTAACGAAACATCATCGATATGGGCTTTCGGAGTCGAAGGTCCATTCGTGTGCCCTTGATGACTGCACGACACAAAGCTTTATGCCTCGCCTGGGCCCTTCAACACCGATATTGGACTGTTGATGACTGGAAACATGTTGCCTGGTCGGACGAGTCTCGTATCAAATTGTATCGAGCTGATGGAGGCGTAAGGTTGTGGAGGCAACCTCATGAATCCAAGAACCCTGCATGACAGCAGCTTGAACAGCTGGTGGAGGCTCTGTAATGTCGGACATGTGCAGTTGGAGTGATATGGGACGACTCTGAAAGGTGACACGTACGTCAGAATCCTATTTGATCACCTGTATATATTCATGTCTGCTGTGCATTCCGATGGACTTCGACAATTTCAGCAGGACAGAGCAACACCCCACACGTCCAGAATTGCTACAGAGTGGCTCCAGAAGCACTCTTCTGTGTTTTACACTTCCGCTGTCCATCAAACTCCCCAGGCACGAACGTTATTGAACATATCTGGGATGCGTGCAACATGCTGTTCAAAAAAGATCTGTACCCCTCGTACTCTTACGGCTTTATGGACATCCCTGCAGTATTCTCGGCGTCAGTTCCCTTCAGATATTAGTGGAGTCCATGCCACGTCATGCTGCGAGCCTTCTCAATGTAAAAATCATTCTCTCCTACGGCTCCAACTGACGCAATTATTCGTAGAAGGTAACACATTTCCATTCATCTGACGCCCGTCTAATTCAAACTGGAAACGACCCAGCGAGAAGCTGCGAAAGCGGGCAAAAATAAGAGTTATCAAGCGGAATGATCCAAATTAATTAAACTGGATCTGCTTGTTGTTTAGATTCGTCTGACAGCTGCGTGCCTTATGTAAGCTTGCAGCCTTGTCGTATCCTGCTAATTTAACATACAAACATCTTTATTTATGTGTCTTGAAGTTTTCCCGACGGATCGAATATTCTATCATCTTTCGGGCGTGCATAGAGGACGTTATTTTTCTCTTTCCGGTACTTTACTAGTAGCTCACTGTCTTACAGCCATTCTCAAGGCAAGTCGTTTGCAAGACTTTTAAAGTGATTTCAAAATATTGCATGCGACTCACCATGAGAACGTCTGTACGGTTGTCAGCCAAAATATCGGAGCGAAAATTAATCATATCTCGGATGATAATGTGTATGTGAAGACACGAAAATCCCTGCAGCTGGTCAAAGGAAATACTTCGTTTGTGATGATAACCAACGTCCTCACCAGATACGTACGTCTGAGGCTACGTTTAAAAAGAGCGGCATACAGTAACGAAGCAGTGCATGCACTAAATGGCGCGGAAGGGGATAAATGGAAGGAAAATATCTGCTAGAAAACAATCCTTTCCATAAAGCTTTATAAATGCTGAAACCATTATTATACTCCACGGCGTTGTCAGATAGACGAAATATAAAATTTGATATATCCGCTTTTCGCTGTTTGGTGCGTGTTCGTAAACACTGGAATTCGGTCAACAACGATCGAGGTAATAAAATATGTGCACAAACTTGCTAGTCTAGGATTTCTTCAGGGACCACAACAAACAAAACTAATCTGCTCTGGAATTATAACAAATCTAGACAAATGCATGCATTACGTCGTAGATTCATATTCTGCAGACAATTGTCACAGGTTTTCAGATCGACAATGAAAATAATCGTAAGGAAATAATGCTCTTATCCTTAGCAGAAATGCTTGGCAGCACTGTGGGTTTATTCTCTGCAGTATATTAGACAGATATATATAATCTACATTAAGATTTGTCGTGTTTCTTGTTCTCCATACCAAGTATTGGGGCTAAATGTACAAGGTATTCTAAGGTATTTTTGTAATAACCGAAGATAAACCAGTGATACATTTGTTGCAAAGCATAAACAGTTTTCCTTTTCAGACACGTTTAGTACCGAAAACTTGTGAAATAAAGTAACAATTATAGCGATTTTTTTCACTACGGCAGTCCCAAAAAAGCAAACAGACAAATGAAGAAATGAATCCTCCGATAAGTACTTATATTTGTGTCTGTAGATGTTCTCGCCAAATTTACAATTTTAATTCTTCTCTGGATATCAGGTGGGTATACTGTTCGATGCTCAACGACATTTACAGCAAGTTTCTTGCTTTTCATCTTCGCCAGAAAAAAAAAGAAAACTTGGTGAAACGTAATAAATCATCGACCAGTTTACTCATTTCATCAGTAGTCATAGTATCTCACGAACGTGAATGCTTACGCCTCTACTGCAAGAAAAGTATAAATACGTGGAGCTACGAAAAGGGGCAAGAGTTTATCTGTACGGATAAGAGTCGCACTTTTTTGATGTGCCGAGATATTCATTGTAGCTACCTTTTCTTAGTTGCACATTGATTAAGTGTTCTATAAAAATAAATTAATGTCATTCAGGTAAATGGTCAATATGCAACCCTGTGAAAAAGTATAACATTTATAAAAAATCGAGACTTTCCACTGCACAATGAGTTACTGAAACAGAAAAGAACCATATTACAGCGGAAACAAAAATAAAGACGTAGTAGATTCACGCACTCGTCTTATAACCATGTCACACCGAATCTGCGGGCATATGCCTCGGACATCAAGTTTAGAATATTTTGCGGTCATTTCTGCAAAACTTACTACTGCATATGTTAAAAACAGTTGCCATTCTTTTCAAAAGGCCTCGAGTATTGACAGAATTGCACATTGTAGTAAGATCAATAGTATCCTGTTAACTTCCTGTTACATCAGTACCTCGACAGCTGAATACGGATACAAGCACTAACCACACAGAAATATACTCGGCACGTTGCTTAATGTCGCTTCCTGCAACGTCGCTTCGGTACATTCGAGAAATATTAGGCTGATGAAGTTGCTGGTGGCGTTGTGCATTAGAATAACCATAAAAAAACCTTGTAGGTACTTGCCTTACCCGAATATACAAGTTGTTAACTTTTATATATATCATCTGCCTTTCCTAGCTTGATTGTTACTATCTTCTCAGTATTTAAGGTCCGTCCCTCCGAGTAAATAAAAGGCTGTTCGTTTGATTGCCATAAGCGACTCGACTTTTTATTTTTGAAGCATCGTAAGTGGTTTGTAATACACACTCTGATTCTAACTGCAATTTAGTCAAAAACAGACATTTTGAGCCCGTGGCTGTGCACAAAATATAGGTTGACTCTTACATAGAAGATAACAGCAACCAGCCACTTTTAACAATGCTATTTTATTTTATTTATTTAAATAGCTCTGTTACCTGTTTCGAAACGACAGGTTCATCTTCAGACGGCTAGTTCATTTTTTTTTCACATGTTTTCGCTGCTGTAAGATCACAAGCAGTCTGCAGTGGAACATAATGGCGCGGATGTTTCGTCGTAAGTAATCGAAACATTTTCTCTTTAATGATTTGTTTACATCACTTAAAATCGTTGCGAGGCACAATTACATTTAAAGAGACGTTGTCTTACATCTGGTTTTGGTTGTAGGGCACCACGATTCCTAGGAAATCTCATTAGTTGGGGAAAGAAAAGGCGAAAATGTGAAAAAGCCGTCTGAAGATGAACCTGTCGGTTCGAAACCGATAACGGCGCTATTTAAATAAATAAATAGCATTGTAAAAAGCGGCTGGTTGCTGGTTCTAGCTACGTTTTTACGACACGTAGGTGACAAAATAGTTCTAAACACGGTTGTATATTACGGTTTTGTCGTTAGTTTCATATTGTTTCATTAAAAACACCTTTCTGGCGTGTAAACTGCTCAAGGTTTTAACAATTCGTGATTCCACTAACGACTTCGAGTGGTCCTTTCTTCACATCAGTGCGGTGATAGATCTGAGTTTCGTTATCCTGTAACGTTTAGGATGTCCTATTGTAGACACTGCGTGCACATTTCACTGTACGCGTGTTCATGCACTGTATACACTTGACGTAAAATATGGAACATGGATTTAAACTGTTACGAAGGATTTTCTGAAAGTATTTGTTTGCATTTTAATCGTCACTGAAAATAATACTTGGGCAATAAACAACACAAACGGAAAGAGAATAGAGCTCTGGTACTACGCTAGAACGCTGTTAATTAGGTGGGTACAATGAGCAACAATTGAAGAAGCACTGAATCAAACTGGGGGTAAATGGACTTGCGGTACTACTTGGCTAGAAGAAGAAACAGGTTGTACATTATGAGGCATCAAACTACAGTTAATTTGATAATGGATGGAAGTGTGGGGTGTAAAAGTGATAGACGGAGGCCTTACGGTAGCAATCGGCTTCAAATGTTATACAATGAAAGTACAGCCCAATCTGGATTTCGCAAATTCTTATATAATGAAATATCCAACGTCCCTTATGCGACGCCCTTGAATATAAAGGATAATTAAATATACGTACATCACGGCAGAGATGTGAAGAAAGATCCACATGAAATCGAAAACGGAACAAAAAATGTTAAAGCCTTCAGTGACTTACGGGACACAATGCTTTCTTTAAATTAACAATAGAACATTCATTACACACATGTTTTGCCCCTGATTTATCTGTGTATGCAGAAAAACAATGTATGATTTGTGGGTCCGTCTCGATACGCACAAACTAAATGTTTGCACAAAATTAATCAAAAAATTCAATATCGGCCACAAACGTTGACTAACGCCAAACAGACTGCAATACAGAAACATGTTTCAAAGTACTTTGTCGCAAATTAATATATACGTACAGTGCAGAACTAAATATCTATTACAAGCCTCAGAAGATGTTGCGAAACTATATTCAGCGTAACGTGAATGCCGACTTTTTAAACACTTTTTGTGATTGTTTACCACATATTTATATAAATCACAAATTTTACATTTTATCACTTTTTTGGCCAATGATGTTGCATCACATTTCCTGTAACATCTGTGGGTTCTTAATTTATCAATATTTCAGTTATTAGTTGGTTAGGCATTGCAGAACCTCTAGCAACCGGTCACATAGCGGTATAACGAAACACGCTATCACATGGAGATCTCTCTACATTTCCTCATAATTACAGCAACGCCCATCCATCTGAATCGGATTTCTGTGTTCAAGCCTTGAGCTCCGTCTACACTTTTTACCTCACAGGTACTCTTCATTATAAAACTGTTCGTCGATGTCTCAGGACGCATCCTATCAACGAGTCCCCTATAACAGTCAAATTGTGCGATGACCTTTTTTTCTGTCCACTTCAGTTGAATGCTTCTTTACTGGGTAGCCGATCTACCCATGTAATCTCCAGCATTCATCAACAGTACAAAACGTCAAAAGCTTGTGTTTTCCCTTGTCTACACTGATTATCGTTCAGTTTTCACATCCTCATCAGGCTACATTCCAGTTAAGTACTTTCAGAAAACAGATTACAGAACGTCAGTTTATATTCGCTGTTAATATACACCTATTTTCACGCGAAGTATATGTAGTGCATGTTTTTCTATGTACAGCTGCGAATAGGTGAAGCGAATATAGTGCACATTCCACAATACATACGGGTGTGAAAACGGGGTTGCGTTTATAGCGAAATCTGCGAGCAGGTTTCCGGGACCGTACAAGACAAACGCAGTTCCTTCGCCGCACATATGTAAGAACTCCGTGTAGCCGTAATTGAAAGCTAACTTTGCGAGAAACGCGAGAAAGTTGGCGCGGCAAAAGGTTGCTTACAACCAAACAATAGTCAACTAACGATGAAAACTGTAATATAGAAACAGCTTGTAACTGTTCTATCGCTCATCACATAGTTTTTGTGTGGAGCTATATTCATAGTACAAACCTCCGAGAATTACTTAAAAAAGAAAGTAAGGAAACACCTGTGGCAAGCAAATAGTCGCAGAGACGGGTATTAGGTACTGAGATAGGATGTTAATTTCATTTTTATTAGAAATCGGGAGATTTAAAAAAAATATAGAACGAATCCTGGGACAGTTAAAGGAAAAAACGGAACAAAAATATTGTACTAACAAAATCCAACGGACGTAAAGGAGTATCTTTGCATCATAGACTCGGATGATAAGAAGTGCTTTTCACAATTTTCACACTGTCACCATACTTATCAGTTCTACGTAGTTCGTCAAGAGGCGCATTTTCGTTTGAACACTCGTGCGACGTTTCTTCGCCCTAACGTGTTTCACAGTGTCAGAGCTTCCACCACGTCAATAGCACAGTTTGAGTTTCACAGTGTACGTACAACAGGTTCTCCACTACCACGCTCTGTTGTACAAGTGGCTCTTCCTACCGTATATACTGAGGCAATGCGCAGTAATTAACCACAAATCAAACATCCGGTAGCGTAAAATACTTTAGCCACGGGGAATAAAAAAAAACGGGACATTTTAGGCTCCCAAAAAATTTTTCGGGACAGGCGGACATTTTGAAAAAAAAAGGGGGCTATTCCGGGAAAAACGGAACGAATGGGCACCCCCACACTAAGAAGATCAGGCAATAATAGTTAGCACGGTCCCTTACCGGTGAACGTTACGTTATCGCCGGATACTGCCGAAGTCTGGGCACGTGACAGTTGTACACCTGTTGACACGGAGACGGCGGCGCTACTAAGGGAAGGCTCGTGGCGTGGCGGACACCCACTCACCTTGCGTGCGTACGGAGCTGTCGCGGCGTTGCGTGCTCGCTGCCTGCGGACGTCGCCTCTTTTTACAGACGGTGCCGCCACCGGCGCGGTTTTATACCGAGTCTCGCCTGAGGTCAGGCGCCGATAATCCGACGCAGCAAAAAGACGCCGCCGCACGTCTGTGTCGTCCACCGTGACACGCCGGACGGCGGGGCAGGGGGGGCGTGGGCGTGGGAGCGGGAGGGGACGTCTCCCCCCCACCCCAGCCCTCTCACACTGCTGGGGGAGTGCACGGTTCGCGCGCTCTTCCCGCTGCTCTCCCCTTCCGGGAGGTTTACGAGGAACTAGTTCCGCGAACAGGCTCAGGACCCACGCTTCCCACTATCTGGGATGGGAACATGGAGGTAAAAATAAGAGGAGTTGTCATGACGTCACAAACTTGAAGCCGACTCAACTGAAGATCTGCCATGTTAGCTACCCCAAAACATTTGCTTCTGGTGGTTTGATTCCGTGTAGTTGAGAAGTGTTTCGATGAAAAATGGCGGCTTGCGTCGCTTACGGGAGTACTAATCCTTCTGATTGTAGTCTAAAGTTTAAACAAATCACATTTCATTCGTTGTTGTTGTTGTTGTTGTTGCGGTCTTCAGTCCTGAGACTGGTTTAAACAGCTCTCCATGCTAATCTATCCTGTGCAAGCTCCTTCATCTCCCAGTACCTACTGCAACCTACATCCTTCTGAATCTGCTTAGTGTACTCATCTCTTGGTCTCCCTCTACGATTTTTACCCTCCACGCTGCCCTCCAATGCTAAATTTGTGATCCCTTGATGCCTAAGGACATGTCCTACCAACCGGTCCCTTCTTCTTGTCATGTTGTGCCACAAACTTCTCTTCTCCCCAATCCTATTCAATACCTCCTCATTAGTTACGTGATCTACCCACCTAATCTTCAACATTCTTCTGTAGCACCACATTTCGAAAGCTTCTATTCTCTTCTTGTCCAAACTATCTATCGCCCATGTTTCACTTCCATACATGGCTACACTCCATACAAGTACTTTCAGAAACGACTTTCTGACACTTAAATCTATAGTCGATGTTAACAAATTTCTCTTCTTCAGAAACGCTTTCCTTGCCATTGCCAGTCTACATTTTATATCCTCTCTACTTCGACCATCATCAGTTATTTTGCTCCCCAAATAGTAAAACTCCTTTACTACTTTAAGTGTCTCATTTCCTAATCTAATTCCCTCTGCATCACCCGACTTAATTCGACTACATTCCATTATCATCGTTTTGCTTTTGTTGATGTTCATCTTATACTCTCCTTTCAAGACACTGTCCATTCCGTTCAACTGCTCTTCCAAGTCCTTTGCTGTCTCTGACAGAATTACAATGTCATCGGCGAACCTCAAAGTTTTTATTTCTTCTTCCTGGATTTTAACACCTACTCCACATTTTTCTTTTGTTTCCTTTATTGCTTGCTCAATATACAGATTGAATAACATCGGGGAGAGGCTACAACCCTGTCTCACTCCTTTCCCAACCACTGCTTCCCTTTCATGCCCCTCGACTCTTATAACTGCCATCTGGTTTCTGTACAAATTGTAAATAGCCTTTCGCTCCCTGTATTTTACCCCTGCCGCCTTCAGAATTTGAAAGAGAGTATTCCAATCAACATTGTCAAAAGCTTTCTCTAAGTCTACAAATGCTAGAAACGTAGGTTTGCCTGACCTTAATCTTTGTTCTAAGATAAGTCGTAAGGTCAGTATTGCCTCACATGTTCCAACATTTCTACGGAATCCAAACTGATCTTCCCCGAGGTCCGCTTCTACCAGTTTTTCCATTCGTCTGTAAAGAATTCGTGCTAGTAACTTTCACATCTGTCAGCACCTGCTTTCTTTGGGATTTGAATTATTATATATTTCATTATATTATTATATATTATTATATATTTCATTCGTAAGTGGACTTATTTAAGCGCTATTTTCTTACATATACACTACTGGCCATTAAAATTACTACACCAAGAAGAAATGCAAATGATAAACGGGTATTCATCGGACAAATATATTATACTACAACTGACGTGTGATTACATTTTCACGCAATTTGGGTGCATAGCTCCTAAGAAATCAGTACCCAGAACAACCACATCTGGCCGTAATAACGACCTTGATCCGCCTGGGCATTGAGTCAAACAGAGCTTGGATGGCGTGTACAGGTACAACTAACTGCCAATGCAGGTTCAACACGATACCACAGTTCATCAAGAGTAGGGACTGGCGTATTGTGACGAGCCAGCTGCTCGACCACTAATGACCAGACGTTTTCAATTGGTGAGAGATCTAGAGAATGTGCTGGCCAGGGCAGCAGTTGAATATTTTCTGTATCCAGAAAGGCCCGTACAGGATCTGCAACATGCGGTCGTGCATTATCCTGCTAGAATATAGGCTTTCGCAGGGATCGAATGAAGGGTAGAGCCACGGGTCGTAACACATCTGAAATGTAACGTCCACTGTTCAAAGTGTCGTCAATGCCAATAAGAGGTGACCGAGACGTGTAACCAATGGTACCCCATACCATCACGCCGGGTGATACTCCAGTATGGCGATGACGAATACACGCTTCTAATGTGCGTTCACGGCGATGTCGCCAAACACGGATGCGACCATCATGATGCTGTAAACAGAACCTGCATTCATCCGAAAAAAAGACGTTTTGCCATTCGTGCAACCAGGTTCGTCGTTGAGTACGCCATCGCAGGCGCTCCTGTTTGTGATGCAGCGTCAAGGGTAACCACAGCCATGGTCTCCGAGCTCATAGTCCACGCTGCTGCAAACGTCGTCGAACTGTTGGTGCAGATGGTTGTTGTCTTGCAAACGCCTCCTTCTGTTGACTCAGGGATCGAGACGTGGCAGCACGATCCGTTACAGCCATGCGGATAAGATGCCTGTCATCTCGACTGCTAGTGATGCGCGGCCGTTGGAATCCAGCACGGCGTTCCGTATTACCCTCCTGAACCCACAGATTCCATATGCTGCTAACAGTCATTGGATCTCGACCAACGCGAGCAGCAATCTCGCTAAACCACAATCGCGAGAGGCTACAGTCCGCCCTTTATCAAAGTCGGAAACGTGATGGTACGCATTTCTCCTCGTTACACGAGGCATCACAACAACGTTTCACCAGCTAACGCCGGTCAACTGCTGTTTGTGTATGAGAAATCTGTTGGAAACTTTCCTCATGTCAGCACGTTGTAGGTGTCGCCACCGGCGCCAACCTTGTGTGAATGCTCTGAAAAGCTAATCATTTGCATATCACAGTATCTTCTTCCTGTCGGTTAAATTTCGCGTCTGTAGCACGTCATCTTCGTGGTGTAGCAATTTTAATGGCTAGTAGTGTACTTGAAATTCTGATGCACTGTAAAGTTTTACAGTATGGTTTTATTTCTGTGATTTGAGATTAGATTTCCTATCAATCCAACACGAAGAGCTCTCTCGAGGTGAGCAATACACTTGGTTTTCAGTGTTTGGCTATTGCCAAGTAACTGCAAAGTCCTGGAACGAAACATCCTGGCACGAAACATCCTGGAAATGGCGACTAACGTTTTAAAATGCGATAATTTAACATAAAATTAATGTAACTACATGTAGTCAGTTAAATCTTCAGTAAAATGTGTGGAACACCTGTTACAGTGGTTAAATTATAAGTACTTAAAGGGTTACATATTTATTAAAGCAAAGTTCCCTACCTAAGTCCAGGCTATTTAGATCATTGCATTAATCACTGTGTTACCCTGTAAACTGCTGTTATTCGCCACACTGAATGTCACTTGGTAGGTACAATTTATGAACAAAGCACATGTGTAAACTACAATGAGCCTGAAAATATTAAATTCCGTTCTTTTCCTTCGTAATTTAACGAATCTTTCACTTTGTTGACATGACAGCTGTCTTGTTTATATCATCCCTGCATACATGTATGGGACATCAAAGGAAATAAGGTAAGTTTCTTGCAAACTTGAACATTTAAAATTTGCATCTAACTTGAAAATGCAACGAATACAAATCGGCGCCTCTAAACTATCGATCATTGCTTTTGGAGTTCTGGCTTTATCAATTATCGACACAAACACAATGAAAGTGAATAGAAATGGATTATGAAAGCACGCTTTTCATAGCACATACTTCTCTTCTCGGTTATTCGAAGTGTATAAACAAAAAGTAATTACAGTACTGAGGCCAGAAGCCTCATATTTTCGTGCCGCATTACTGTATCGAATACGCATTTAAGACCAGAAAAACGTTTGAAGTTGCGTTCCTTATGCTGTATTGTTCACTAAAACAGTGTGACATTAGGCCTACTATATAAAATAAATATCGCGTGCACAAGACAGAAATAACGAACAAGAAGCAATTGTAAACACTTGCCTGCTAATGTTTTGGGGGGATCCGAGATGGCGGCAGGCCCCGTCCACTGACTTCAAAACAACTTACAGCGTTAAGTCTGTAGCGCCATCTCCCCTTATTCTACCTCCATGGATGAGAATCATTCCTCCCATTCAAAGCACATTCGTGCTTCTAGTCGAAACTGCAAAAAATTTTTCACTTATGTCGCAATGAACGAGGAAAAACGATTCTGACTGAGGTGTAGAAAATTACCTGCTACCAGTCACAATAAAAGGTTATTTATTTTCACACGACCGGTTTCGGGCTTGCGCCCATCTTCAGGTGTTTATACATTCATGTACGTGTTTGTCCTTTTGGAGATCAATAAAGATGAAGCACCATTATTACAGTTATGCTGTTGTGATAGTTTTGCCACTTAGTTACACACTTCCGGTCATTTTCACGTCCATATTTCAGTTTTACCAAGTATGGCATCATATTACACTATTATGATGTGCAATCGTGAAATACACTATGTTTACATACAAACATGTGGGCTGACTATCTTGCATGTCGATAGTCCCTCTCTCCTTCACTGAAGTGTGTCGATAATTTTCCGTACGGTTTTTCGCGCGTTTGTATGAACGGCTAGTTTTAAATGCTGACAGGAATTAAATGCGCTACGATTGAATTAGCGCTTTGCGAAAATTCGCTTCTTAATACAAAAATGCTTCCAGCATATACCTCACACGACGTAGCTTGGCAAGTGTAAACTGTATCTTGTAAAACAATGCCATGCACAGGGACGATACAACCACGTACGTAGCTATATTGTTGCAACGATAACAGTAATGTCCTTTTCTGCCTGACGGTGAAATTAACTTAATAAAAATTAATTTTACTATTTAATGAATGCTGTCATCTCAGTATTGTCGAGCAAATTGTAATCAGCCTGGCAATAATGTACTGACTTTGAAAAATTAATCATAACAGTTTAAAGTTGTTTTCTCTGTTTATCTTGTCGGGTGAAGCCCGTAAATAATCAGTGTTTCCAGCTTTTACGTAATGGCTGCCTGTGCGTCATTACGACAAACAAGGCAGATGGCCGAAATAATTCCCATGTTAGATTTTTGTATATTATTATGTTCTTAATTACCGTGCATGGAGGAGATGAAATGAAGGAACGCACAATTACGTCTAATACATTTAGTGTAATAACACACTCATGTACCTCGACCTCTACAAGAAAATTCGTCCATAGCTTTCCGCTTCCAGTACAAAAGCAAAAGTCCATTCTTCTTTAGCATCAGAGAAATAGCTCATTGTCATAGATTTTATACAATATGGGCTCTCTAGGTTATTACAGTACATAGATTACACATAGTTACGTTTATTTTTCTATACACATTATTTACTAAATTTCAGTGTTCTTTCGTTTTCCGCAGTTTCAAATTTATTTACAACTGTGGGTAATCGGCGTTTTTAGATTAACATACAGCCTTTCATTCTCTTTCGATCTTACACTTTGTTCATGGAATACGCCTTTAACAGAGTTTTCCACGTGATGATACATTGAGATCAAAACAAAATGATGCTGAAATATGAATTTAGTGGTTTTTGCACCAGTTCGTTTAGCGTTACTCGTGTGTATTTTTACATATATTCTCAAACTGATTGTCATAATAGCTGTATGCCCATCTCTGATACTGGACAAGTCGGTCGTTTTAGGAAATTGTGCAGTGAAGTGCCAGTAAAACCTAATAAGATACGTCAAGTGCATCCAGGATGACTATCTACTCAGGTAAGTCACTGTTTTCGAACGTTTCTAGAGTAACGACATAATTTTAAAATCTTTAATTCTGTCCAAAATTTGATTCTTAAAAATACATCAATGGGTACTTAACATGGTTAACTTGCAAACTGAATGCCGTCACTGCGAGTTTCTATTGACTTATCACTGTTTATTTTCTGGGTGAGTCAACGATATACAAATTTGTTTCGCTTTCAGTGACTCAGATTTCCATTACCAGTTTTTGGAAATAATGAAATATAACAAACTCAAAAATTAATCCATGAAACTGCACAATAAATCGTTAATTTGACTGTGGCGTTACTACAGCACGTGTATGATGTTAACGAAGGCCCTTAAGATTCCCGCCGTCACACTGTCCGTAAATTCACGTAAACAGTGGTGAAGGGCACAGCTTAATATTGTTTACTTGCTGAAGTAACTTCACTTTTACCTGATCAACAACAACTTCTGAAGCTCATTTGCATTCAGGAACATGTTGAGGATCTTTATATGAATCGTAGCTCCCCACATCATCCTCGGATTTGTGCCAATCATCCCTGAAGAGCATTTTTCTAACACGAACATCGCACATGATACTGCTACTGTGGAGTAACCATGCCTTTAGCACTTACCATCGTTTATAACTAAGCATTCTGCCGAAGCTGCCGTTAGTAAGAATCCGAAATTAGAAATACAGCTGCCATTTGTCGGTTTATCGCGCAAATATCAGCCAATATGAAAATAGCACATCATGCACCGTTTTTTACAAGCAACAACTGAGTTTCTCATCGATTCCTCTTACCATGGTTTGCAACCGATGTCTTCATATTGCGCCGGCCGGTGTAGCCGAGCGGTTCTAGGCGCTACAGTCTGGAACCGCGCGACCGCTAGGTTCGAATCCTGCCTCAGGCATGGATGTGTGTGATGTCCTTAGGTTAGTTAGGTTTAAGTAGTTCTAAGTTCTAGGGGACTGATGACCTCAGAAGTTAAGTCCCATAGTGCTCAGAGCCATTTGAACCATTTTTTCTTCATATTGCATTCTTATAATTTTTCTAGCTTCGAAGCATTCTCGTATTGTTTACAGATTTGAAGTTCGGCACCTACTGCACCATGAATTGTAAAACCACAAAAACCCAAACCAAAACCATTTTTTCTTGTTTTTTAAGGAATTGATTGCAATTTCAGTGTCGAGCTGAATTTGCTTCAGTTCGCCAAGAAATATGTATATACTCGTATGTTTGGGCTGCAGGAGTAGAACTGACAGCTGTAGTATACGTGGGAACTCGCGCAAGCGTTGATTGTCTGTTGTATCTTAGTGATGGCGACATGTATGGAGGAAAGGGTGCGTTTTCATCTGTATAGATATCCAATATGTGGTCGCAAAATATCTGTAGTCTTTCAGACACAAGCCTAGCTTACCTTGAGCTCTCGACAAAACGGTCACCAACCATCTCAGGACCTAGCACTGACAAACCAAATACTCGTACATGTCCCAATGTTTCTATTGTTCGCCATCAGCTCTGCGTTAGATGAAATTTACATTCTTGGATTGTTACTGCGGTCCACACTTCACTCCCAGCTTTCATAATTCTTTATTCAAAGTCAAGAAACATTGTTGATGGATATAATTTCAGGTCTAGATTATCACATTTATCAACAACTGCTGAAAAGACATGCTAATAAGATGAAGTTCTCTTACAGTTCAACAAAGAAAAAAACCATTGAATGGTAATGTCCATTAACAATCCTGTGGGTCGTTATTAGCCGATAAAAATCAAAAAGAATACTTTGCGCAATACTTGAAAATTTCATAAACGTTTTTGTGTCACGCTAAGTATTTCGACGTTTCTAGCTTGACGGAACGTTCCAATGTTTTTGTCAGCATCATTTTTTTTTGGTCATCAGTCTACTGACTGGTTTGATGCGGCCCGCCACGAATTCCTTTCCTGTGCTAACCTCTTCATCTCAGAGTAGCACTTGCAACCTACGTCCTCAATTATTTGCTTGACGTATTCCAGTCTCTGTCTTCCTCTGCAGTTTTTGCCCTCTACAGCTCCCTCTAGTACCATGGAAGTCATTCCCTCATGTCTTAGCAGATGTCCTATCATCCTGTCCCTTCTCCTTATCAGTGTTTTCCACATATTCCTTTCCTCTCCGATTCTGCGTAGAACCTCCTCATTCCTTACCTTATCAGTCCACATAATTTTCAACATTCGTCTATAGCACCACATCTCAAATGCTTAGATTCCCTTCTGTTCCGGTTTTCCCACGGTCCATGTTTCACTACCATACAATGCTGTACTCCAGATGTACATCCTCAGAAATTTCTTCCTCAAATTAAGGCCAGTATTTGATATTAGTAGACTTCTTTTGGCCAGAAATGCCTTTTTTGCCATAGCGAGTCTGCTTTTGATGTCCTCCTTGCTCCGTCCGTCATTGGTTATTTTACTGCCTAGGTAGCAGAATTCCTTTGACTTCGTGATCATCAATCCTGATGTTAAGTTTCTCGCTGTTCTCATTTCTACTACTTCTCATTACCTTCGTCTTTCTCCGATTTACTCTCAAACCATACTGTGTACTCATTAGACTTCATTCCGTTCAGCAGATCATTTAATTCTTCTTCACTTTCACTCAGGATAGCAATGTCATCAGCGAACCGTATCATTGATATCCTTTCACCTTGTATTTTAATTACACTCCTGAACCTTTCTTTTATTTCCATCATTGCTTCCTCGATGTACAGATTGAAGAGTAGGGGCGAAAGGCTATAGCCTTGTCTTACACCCTCCTTAATACGAGCACTTCGTTCTTGATCGTCCACTCTTATTATTCCCTCTTGGTTGTTGTACATATTGTATATGACCCGTCTCTCCCTATAGCTTACCCCTACTTTTTTCACAATCTCGAACAGCTTGCACCATTTTATATTGTCGAACGCTTTTTCCAGGTCGACAAATCCTATGAAAGTGTCTTGATTTTTCTTTAGCCTTGCTTCCATTATTAGCCGTAACGTCAGAATTCCCTCTTTCGTCCCTTTACTTTTCCTAAAGGCAAACTGATCGTCACCTAGTGCATTCTCAATTTTCTTTTCCATTCTTCTATATATTATTCTTGTAAGCAGCTTCGATGCATGAGCTGTTAAGCTGATTGTGCGATAAGTCTCGCACTTGTCAGCTCTTGCCGTCTTCGGAATTGTGTGGATGATGCTTTTCCGAAAGTCAGATGGTATGTCGCCAGACTCATATATTCTACACGCCAACGTGAATAGTCGTTTTGTTGCCACTTCCCCCAATGATTTTAGAAATTCTGATGGAATGTTATCTGTCCCTTCTGCCTTATTTGACCGTAAGTCCTCCAAAGCTCTTTTAAATTCCGATTCTAATACTGGATCCCCTATCTCTTCTAAATCGACTCCAGTTTCTTCTTCTATCACATCAGACAAATCTTCACCCTCATAGAGGCTTTCAATGTATTCTTTCCACCTATATGCTCTCTCCTCTGCATTTAACAGTGGAATTCCCATTGCACTCTTAAAGTTACCACCGTTGCTTTTAATGTCACCAAAGGTTGTTTTGACACTCCTGTATGCTGAGTCTGTCCTTCCGACAATCATATCTTTTTCGATGTCTTCACATTTTTCCTGCAGCCATTTCGTCTTAGCTTCCCTGCACTTTCTATTTATTTCATTCCTCAGCGACTTGTATTTCTGTATTCCTGATTTTCCCGGAACATGTTTGTACTTCCTCCTTTCATCAATCAACTGAAGTAGTCCTACGGTTACTCATGGTTTCTTCGCAGCTACCTTCTTTGTAGCTATGTTTTCCTTCCCAACTTCTGTGATGGCCCTTTTTAGAGATGTCCATTCCTCTTCAACTGTACTGCCTACTGCGCTATTCCTTATTGCTGTATCTATAGCGTTAGAGAACTTTAAACGTATCTCGTCATTCCTCAGTACTTCCGTATCCCACTTCTTTGCGTATTGATTCTTCCTGACTAATGTCTTGAACTTCAGCCTACTCTTCATCACTACTATATTGTGATCTGACTCTATATCTGCTCCTGGGTACGCCTTACAATCCAGTATCCGATTTCGGAATCTCTGTCTGACCATGATGTAATCTAATTGAAATCTTCCCGTATCTCCCGGCCTTTTCCAAGTATACCTCCTCCTCTTGTGATTCTTGAACAGGGTATTCGCTATTACTAGCTGAAACTTGTTACAGAACTCAATTAGTCTTTCTCCTCTTTCATTCCTCGTCCCAAGCCCATATTCTCCTGTAACCTTTTCTTCTACACTTTCCCCTACAACTGAATTCCAGTCGCCCATGACTATTAGATTTTCGTCCCCCTTTATATGCTGCATTACCCTTTCAATATCCTCATAGACGCCGGCCGCGGTGGTCTCGCGGTTCTAGGCGCGCAGTCCGGAACCGTGCGACTGCTACGGTCGCAGGTTCGAATCCTGCCTCGGGCATGGATGTGTGTGATGTCCTTAGGTTAGTTAGGTTTAAGTAGTTCCAAGTTCTAGGGGACTGATAACCACAGCAGTTGAGTCCCATAGTGCTCAGAGCCATTTGAACCATTTTTTTCCTCATACACTTTCTCTATCTGTTCATCTTCAGCTTGCAACGTCGGCATGTATACCTGAACTATCGTTGTCGGTGTTGGTCTGCTGTCGATTCTGATTAGAACAACCCGGTCACTGAACTGTTCACAGCAACACACCCTCTGCCCTACCTCCCTATTCATAACGAATCCTACACCTGTTATACCATTTTCTGCTGCTGTTGATATTACCCGATACTCATCTGACCATAAATCCTTGTCTTCCTTCCACTTCACTTCACTGACCTCTACTATGTCTAGATTGAGCCTTTGCATTTCCCTTTTTAGATTTTCTAGTTTCCCTACCACGTTCAAGCTTCTGTCATTCCACGCCCCGACTCGTAGAACGTTATCCTTTCATTGATTATTCAATCTATTTCTCATGGTAACCTCCCCCTTGGCAGTCCCCTCCCGGAGATCCGAATGGGGGACTATTCCGGAATCTTTTGCCAATGGAGAGATCATCATGACACTTCTTCAATTACAGGCCACATGTTCTGTGGATACACGTTACGTGTCTTTAATGCAGTGGTTTCCATTGCCTTCTGCATCCTCATGTCGTTGATGATTGCTGATTCTTCCGCCTTTAGGGGCAATTTCCCACCCCTAGGACAAGAGAGTGCCCTGAACCTCTATCCGCTCCTCCGCCCTCTTTGACAAGGCCGTTGGCAGAATGAGGCTGACTTCTTATGCCGGAAGTCTTCGGCCACCAATGCTGATTATTTATCAAAATGTAGGCAGTGGCGGAGATCGAACCAGGGACCGAATACGTTTTGATTATAAATCAAAGACGCTACCCCTAGACCACGGGTAAAGTCATTATGTAACCACAGATCCGCCTCATCCGTAGTTATCACATGTGTTCAGAACAACATTAAACTCCTGAATGCTACTAGATAATTTCGGCAGAATTTTGCACCTAGCGATGTAAATAGATATACGTAACCTGCCGAAATCTTTAATGGTTTCGTGTGTTAACATTTCAGTTGATTATACACCGAAGAGCCAAAGAAACTGGTATAGGCATCCATATTCAGATACAGAGATATGTAAACAGGCAGAATACGGTGCTGCGGTCGGCAACGCCTTTATTAGACAACATGTGTCTGGCGCAGTTGTTAGATCGGTTACTAGTGCTACAACGGCAGGTTATCAGGATTTAAGTGAGTTTGAACGTGGTAGTATAAACGTCGCACGAGCGATGGGACACAGCTTTTCCGAGGTAGCAATGAAGTGGAGATTTTCCCGGACGATCATTTCACGAATGTACCGTGAAAATCAGAAACCGTGTAAAACATCAAATCGCCGACATCGCTGCGTCCGGAAAAAGATACTGCAAGAACGGTACCAACAACGACTGAAGAGAATCGTTCAGCGTGACAGAAGTGCAACCCTTCCGCAGATTCCAACGCTGTGCCATCAACAAGTGTCAGCGTGCGAAACATTCAACGTAACATTATCGATAAGGGCTTTCGGAGCCTAAGGCTCACTCGTGTACCCTTGATGACCGCACGACACACGCCTCGCCTGGGCCCGTCAACACCGAAATTGGACTGTTGATGACAGGAAGTATGTTGTCTGGTCGGACGAGTCTCCTTTCAAATTGTAACGAGTGGATGGACGCGTACGGGTATGGAGACAGTATCATGAATCCATGAACCCTACGCCAGCCGGAGTGGCCGGGTGGTTCCAGGCGCTACAGTCTGTAGCCGCCCGACCGCTACGGTCGCTGTTCGAATCCTGCCTTGGTCATGTATGTGTGTGATGTCCTTAGGTTAGTTAGGTTTAAGTAGTTCTAAGTTCTAGGGGACTGATGACCACAGCAGTTAAGTCCCATAGTGCTCAGAACCATTTGAACCATGAATCCTGCATGTTAGCAGGTGACTGTTCAAGCTGGTGGAGGTCCTGTAATGGTGTGGAGCGTGTTCAGTTGGAGTGATATGGGACCCCTGATACGTCTAGATACGACTCTGACAGGTGTCACGTACGTAAGCATCCTTTCTGACCACCTGCATCCATTCATGTCCATTGTGCTTTCCGACGGACTTGGGCAGTTCCGGCAGGACAGTGCGACAGCTCACACGTCCAGAATTGCTACAGATAGGCTCCAGGAACACTCTTCTGTCCACCAAATTCCCCAGACATGAATATTATTGAGCGTACCTGGCATGCCTTGCAACGTGCTGTTGAGAAGAGATCTCCACCCCCTCGTACTCTTACGGATTTATGGGCAGCCCTGCAGGATTCATGGTGTCAGTTCCCTCCAGCACTACTTCATACCTTAATCGAGTCCATGCCACGTCGTGTTGCGGCACATCTGCGTGCTCGAGGGGGCCCTACACGATATTAGGCAGGTATACCAGTTTGTTTGTCGCTTCGATCTATGTATTAGTAGCCGGCCGGTGTGGCTGAGCGGTTCTAGGCGCTTCAGTCTGGAGAGTAAAAGAGAAGAGGAAACATGATGCGTTCAAAAGCTTATATGCAGTCGTTCTTCCCTCGCCAGTTCATTACTTGCATAGAATAGGACAGAAGATCTCTAACATTAGTATGAATTACCCGCCATCATGCGACTTGCAGAGTGCGAATGTAGATGTAGGTGAAGCTATAGGTGTAGACGCAATCAAGAGAAGTATTTGCCCAGGCCAAAGTTCCAACCGAATGGAAAAAAGCGCAGGTGACTGCTGTATAAAAGAAAGGTAAAACAACGAACCCGCATAATTGCAGACCAGTATCCTTAACATTGGTTTGCTGTAGATTTCTTGAACATATACTGAGTTCGGGTATAATAAATTTCCTTGAGACAGAAAAGCTTCTATCCGCAAATCAGTACGGATTTAGAAAGCATCGTTCGTGCGAAACTCAGTGTGCCCTTTCCCCACACGACATTCTACAAACTAAAGCACTGGATAGACAG
Organism: Schistocerca nitens; assembly: GCF_023898315.1. NCBI lineage: Eukaryota > Metazoa > Arthropoda > Insecta > Orthoptera > Acrididae > Schistocerca > Schistocerca nitens. The sequence goes on from NC_064617.1 coordinate 871,067,047, forward strand.
AGCTGAACAGTGCGCCATTTTGAATCCCAATCGAAGGACAGTGTTGTATGCTTCGCGTGGTGTAGGAAAGTGAACCAGCGAATTTTGCTTGATTTTATTGTTCCACAGCGTCAAATTGTTGGATGGACAGCTCCAAACTACTCAGATAATAGCCGACATGGTCGTTATAAGCTTTATCGGTTTCCTTCGGAGATAGATCGATGTAAAGGGTGGCTTGTAAATTCAACGCGCAAAGATTGAACATCAAAATCTATTAACTACCTGTGTAATGTAAGCAAAAAGGCATTTTTTCTTTGTTTTAAAAATAGATGTGCTCATAGAGCGGTGGTAATGAAATTATATAAGTAAGAAGTCTGTTTAATTTAATCTTGTTGCAGATTATGTTTACATAACACGACGTAGCATTAAAAGTTTAAAGTAAGCTACTTTTCTTGCTTTTATTTACAACTGTATAAAACCACAAGTCATTCTAAGGAGCTGTTAATTTCATAGAAAGAGTAAATTAATAATACTTTGTACAATTTTGGTAAACATTTTTGGAAACAGTGATCAATAGAGTATTATATTTTAACTAAAGTTCAGTCTTGATCACAACACTTATGTCTCAGTAACATAGGTGACCGGTTTCGGTTATATTTATATAACCATCTTCAGACCTGTGAATTAATTTTAGAAAATACCATGGCTTCCTTGGAGGATGGTAGGCGGAACTCTCACAGGTCTGAAGATGGTTATATAAATATAACCGAAACCGGTCACCTATGTTACTGAGACATAAGTGTTGTGAACAAGACTGAACTTTAGTTAAAAAATAATAATACTTTATCGCATCTTGTTGGTAATAGCAAAATATTTTCAATTGTTTTAATCTTTAAATAACTTCTGACAGATTTCTTTTAAAGCTTTTGAAATAGTCAATAAAATTACAATCAGTTATATACTTTGAGCACACATGCAATTTCCTTTTGTGCTGACATGAAATTTTTATGTCTGTTGTGTTCCATTTTAACATTATTCCGTAACTGTTTACGAATGCAACTCTTACTTACCGTAGACTTAAGTGGATGTACCACACATAAACCAGAAAAAAGATACTGGTAACGCATTTTAACTGTCTTTGGTAAATATTTAGAACTGCAATGTGTGACTTGTATGGAACGTAAGTGAATTTATCATATCTCGAAATACTCGTCTGTACACCCGCTTTAATTTGCTTGCCTCTTAAAGTCAAATGAAGCCATTGTATTTACTACGCTGAAATATTATCTACGCAAGAAAAGTACATTTGATTTCCTTAAGAGCATATTAAAAAGTGTATGTGTTCCGCAGAGCTTAAACGAGGGCCTTCAACGTGGGATTTAAAGTGACGGATTGTTCAGCTTGTACTATACAGCGCAGTGTAGCATCGTGCTACAATGCAGATTTTCGACGAAGGTGCGAGCATACGGATTAGGTTTCCAGATATGTGAGTGGCTCGAAGACTTTTTAACTAATAGAACCCAGTCGTCGACGGTGAGTGTTCATCAGAGTCAAAGGTATGGTCAGGAGCGGCCCAGGGAAGTGTGATAGGATCGCTGTTGTTCTCTGTATACTTACATGATCTAGGGGACAGGGTGGACAGCAACTTGTAAGGTGGTAGATTTTAGGATCTTACATGCTATTTATTCAGAAAATAATATATGACAAATACCACGCGGATAGAGATAGCCATTTGACAGAACGATACTAGTATCAACATATCAACGTTAATACTGGTACGTAATATTTTAGAACCGTGCATATCATTAATGGGAAGGTGGTTTGGACGGACACAAGAAAGAGTTGTTTGTGAAGTCGAACAAGCGAGGTGGCCGGCAGCTGGCCGGTGCTTCACACGGCGGCTGCTTTGTCGGTTGAGTGGCACTTTTGTGACCACAGAGGGTATTGGGGGAGCCGGAGACCACACACGTGGAAGAAGAGAGAGAGGGCGTAGGTGCGAGACGGAGAGAGACTGTTTCCCGCTGTTGCGGCTCTCGGGACGCAAATACGGCGCGCCCATCAAAGATGGGAGATCCGCGCGAAATTTTAGAGTCTTGATTGGCCGAAAAGCGTAGGAATACATGTGAGAGGAACGGCAAAGTTTGGCGGCAACAAGAAACGCGCGAAAATTCAGAGTTCTGATTGGCCAAAAAACGTGTATGGATACTTGTATGAGGAACGGCGCAGTTGGGCGGCAACAAGATCGGGACTCAGGTGTCGGCGGTGGTGCGAGGCGGAATCTGAGGGTCTGCTCCGCAAGAGCTCTCACAGGGGAAAGGCGACATCACGCTGGTGCCTGGGACGACAGTCGTAATGTTCTTTATATTACTTACATTATTTAAAAAAAGCATTAACAACTGTTTTCCAATAAGATTGTAACAATGAGAAGTCTTTCCTATTAGATTCAGAAGCATCCGACCCACCTTACATTTCAAGGCGGTGGGTTACTCTGTACCGTCAATGAAATAAATAAATAAATGTCGTAATCTACTTGCTGAATTATGGTGATATTAGAGCAAACAGCCGGGAAAGTAGGGCACGGTAACTGAAATTGCGTACGCGTTCCCATATCTCTTTGCTTGAGCTCTCTGATTCTGTGTCCCTCTAGGTGGAACGTCAGTAACACCACTTGCGTGGCCAGTATTAACCAACGTAAGTTACGGAAAGGGACGATTAGGGATAGAGTCTCCATTGTACCAATGGTAAGATAGTTAGTTTAGGGAATTAATTTGATTGGAATGTTTTAGGTTAGGAATGTTGTTCATCCTGTTTTTAATGAATAAATGTAAGATTTAATAATAGACCATAATCAAAGTATTATCATTTCTGTAGGTAGCAACTACTGATAGAATAAGAGTTTTATTAATAAAATAGGTTATCATATTAATTCGATGCAAACGATACTGAGGGTATATTCGTCCATTGAAACAGAGCCGAGGTCAGGTAGCAGCAATGAAACAAGAAGTTTCATAATCATTATTTCCCCGTACGTTGCAAACTGACAGCTGTTTGCTGATGACGCTGTGGTATACGGCAAAGTGTGGTCCTTCGGTGACTGTAGGAGAATACAAGATGATTAGGCAGAATTTTTAGTTGTTGTGATGAATGACAGCCTGCTCTAAATGTAGAAAAATATAGATTAATGCGGATGATTAGGAGAAAGAATCATGTAACATTCGAATACAGCATTAGTAATGTGCATCTTGACACAGTCACATAGATTAAACATCTAGGCGCAACGTTGCAGTGCGGCAAGGGCACCTCGTGTTGATAGTTGGGATGACGAATGCTCGACTTCGTTTTATTGGAAGAATTTAGCGAATATATAACTATAAAGCAGAAGACATATACAGCGCTAGTGCGGCCCATTCTTGAGTACTGCTCGAGTGTTTGGGATCCCCACCAGATCGGATTAAACGAATACATTGAAGCAGTTCAGAGGTGTACTGCTAGATTAGTTACCGGAAATGCTTCGTGAATTCAAACGGGAATCTCTGGTGGGAAGACGCCGTATTACGTAAATTCAGAGGAGCCATATTTGAGGCCGACTGCAGACCGGTTGTACTGCCACCAATGTACATTTCGCGTCAAGACCACGAAGATAAGATGAGAGAAATTAGGGCTCGTACGTAGGCTTATAGACAGTCTACTGTTGTATTTGCGAGTGAAACAGGAAGGGAAATGACTAGTAGTGGTATGTAATATGTATGTACCATACGGTGGCTTGCGGTGAACGTATGTAGATGTACCGGGTGGTTACAATTAAACTTTCCCTATTTAACACCTTATAACATGGATACTAATTACCGTACGAGTACCAAACGTGATAGCATTAATGTCCAGAGCATGATTTCCATGAGTCACAGCGCCACCGTCCAGTTCCAAGTATGGCCACCAGATGCCATGATCAGTCATCGTGATTCATAGTCTCACACGCCTGACCAGTCGCAGTGCACTTGTTGATATGTCAACATGAGCTTGGATGAAAGGAGTGGGGAATTGCTGGTGAAGCTCTATCGTCAAAACAACAGTAATGCTGCAGCTACACTTCGAAAATATCGCTGGCTGAAAGGATTACAGAGGGCTCCTCTTCCTCCACCTGCTGTGCATACTGAAGACGTTCGAATTAACTGGAGAACTGGGCTTCGCTCCGGGAAGATGCCTACGGCCGTTTGTACCGCAGGTCGTTGATGAAATCGCTGTTGGTATGGCAGACAACGCTGCGCTCAATTCCCAATTGTCAGGCAATGTGTGAGCTGTGTCACGACAGTTGAACATCCCGTGGTCGACTGTAGGGAAGGTGCTTCGAACAATTCTCAAATGGTATCCGTACAAGATCCATACTGTACATCATCTTGGGCCACAGGACGCACAACGATGTGTTGATTTCACTTCCCACTTACTCGCAAGGACTGAAGTTGACTAGGGCTGCCCCTCGACTGTCCTATGGATAGGCGAAGCTCATTTTTCTCTGACGGGTGAGTGGAACACACAGAACTGTCGAATGTGGGGATCTTCACCTCCAGTCACTATGCATGAAGTTTCTCTGTATAGTGAACATGCCACTGCATGGTGTGGCTTCACAGCTAAGTTCATCATTGGCCCATTCTTTTCTGAACAGGTTGGCGCTCAAGGACCAAGGACGTGCAGTGTGACTGGCCAGCGCTACTGCGATATGCTTCGCCACATGTCATACCTGACCTGCAAGAGAGAGACGCACTGAACCCAACAATTTTCATGCAAGATGGGGCCCCACCGCTCATCGCTTGTGAAGTTCATCTGCTTCTCCGAAATATATTTGGAAACGATCGAATTATTGGTCGATCGTTTCCAGAGGCTTGGCCGGGACGATCACCTGATCACACTCCCTGTGATTCCTGGTTCTGGGGCTATCTGAAGGACAGGATTTACCAGGGGAACATTCACACATGCGCTGATCTGAAGTGCAGCATATCAAGAGAGGTAGCCAGCATACTTATGGACATGCTTCGTTCTGCTGTGCAGAATGCAATCCTTCACTTTCAGAGTCTTTTGGACACTGATGGGTGCCAGAAAGAGCTCATTTTGTTGAAATAATGGTACCGGTAAGTAATGGTAACATGTATCGTAACAACACATTAAAAGTCTTTCAATTGAACTAATTCTGCATTATTTCTCTTCCCATGTCCTTGACATTAATGCTACCAAGTTTGGTCCTCATACGGTAATTTGTTTCTGTGTTATGTGTTAAATAGGGAAAGATTCCACCCGGTAAGTCACAAATCATTTGACCATGGGACTCTGCCTAGTCGTAGCACTGAACCAATGGGCGGAGATGTTAGTGTTTTCGCGAGAAGCTGATGGCTATGCCAGTCGTAGTGTAGTTACTGGCAAGTCTCCCAAGACAGACAGGTGTCAGTTGATGAACGTGACAGAGCGTGTCACGCAACGCCCTATCCCTTATCACATCCTTTTCCATAGTCCTTCCCCAGGTCCCTAGGTACCTAACCCAAGGGATAGTGTGAACTGTGCTGAGGGGTGTGTGGCACGTGGGAAGACGTGTCGTGAACGGAGCCTCAGGGATACCGGGCGAGCCCCTGTGTAGTTAACCTTACCCTGGCATCGGGTGCCGCTTATATCGACCTGACAGAACCCCAGTTCTCGCCCAAAATGGTAAACACGGGAAATAATGCAAAAACTGTGGGACTTGATCATACCTCAAAAACCCAAACATTGAGGTTGGAACCGATGGAAGTCGTTGCTGCTACTGGATCGGACGATTGACCAGTTTAAGTAGTGCGAAAGGTTACTGAGAAGTTGGACCAGATCAAGATCAAACCCTTGTCAGGCACCCATAGAAAAAGAAGGAAGGCAAAGAATGGCTTTCTAAGCATAAATGGAGGGAATAAATGGTCTTGAACCTAAAATAGAAAAAAGACTGTCTCACTGTGAAGGGAGTAAACAGACCTCTTCCACCTCCAACAAGGGAGGAGTCCAGCACTCCCACTTCTCGGGATAACCAGATCCAGAAAAAGCAGAGGAAATATGTAAGGAAATAGACCTGTAGTATTGAAATCTCGGTTTTTAGGATACCGTTATTTAATAGAGAAATACACTGGTCAACATCATATCACAGCAGCAGGAACTAGTACAGGTGGCTCTCTCTGAAAAGACTGAGGTGATGAAAGTCTAGGTCCTCAAATTGAGGAGGGTATACCCGCACAAAGATGCCCTAATCTTTGTCTGTGAGGGATGGGAACAATGGATTGGCTTGAGAAGATGTTGTGCAGGATACCTCTGTGGAAGGAGGTAAACAGCGGCGGAACTCTTGAAGATTGGGAAGATATTAATTTGGGTGCTGAAATTGCTAAAGGATGTTCTTCCAAAGACTCTGAGAAAGTACAGGTGCAGAACAAGAAAGTTTTAACAGATGACTGGACAGTAATCAACTGGAAGGTTATATCGGACGGCCAAACCCTCGTGGTGAAAGTGGCTGAGGAATCCCTAAGAGCAGTGTGAGACCAGTATCAGAAACTGTATTTAGGGAATTTGTATTGGACTCAGTTTACCTTCCTTAGGAGGATAGTGCTCATGCTTTCCAAGACGTGCGGAGGCTGGTAGATAGTTCCTTCTAGCTAAATGATCAACTGCTGGTTTGTTGTGATGCCAGTGACCACAGCCTGGTATGGAGAAACTGCGATACTAATAGCAAAGGTTGAGAGGTGGCATGAGCCCCTTCTCATATTTCTATCTTACGATTCTCCTCTCTAATTGCATGCAGTGGAAAGTTGCTATTCCTTCACACGCGGACTTCCCACGCAGCGTCTCTCGTCACCCAGGTGGTCCGGTGACAGGCGGGCTCCGCTGATCTCGAGAGGGTTAAGCCGACGGGTGTGAGGCAGTCGAGTGAATGCTTTCCAGACGCCGACATTGTCAAGAGACACGCCTGCCGGGGCCTGAAGTAGCGGCTGGGCTAGAGGTTCCGTTACTTCGCAGAAACTTAGCGAAAACACTTTCTGGCGGGCTACCAGCGAGGCGTGGGAATGACTTGTGTACCCAGGCAATTGTGGCGGGAAAATTCCCGCGCTTTCTGCAAAATAGTAACTGTGATTGGCTTGCTCAGGGCATAGCTCCGTGACGTCGCAAAATCAGCGCAGAAATTGGCGCCAAGAATCTCCATTGGTGGAATGGCAGTGCTCCGGCAATAGAGTGGAATTTTCCGCCGGTTTTCGAGTTGCTGATTGGAACGTTTAACCGCGGCCACTGTCGTGGGGGGCGGGAATGTTCTGTGTTCAGCCTGTACGGGTGCTCTAGGGTAGTCGTCTCTCGCCTTTCGGTCGAGGACGTCGAAGCAACCAGCCATCGCCTCCGGTACGCCAGATCGTGTTCTGGCAGTTAAGAAGACAGTGTGGTAATGTATGTCCGCAGCACCGGCAGATAGGGATTTTCCTAGGTGATAATCAGAGCTCAGCAGAGCGCGCCTGTTCGTCTTTTTCTAACTTTGTTCTGTCTTGAGTAGCAGCAATTAATGTTGGGTTAGCTGTGTGTCTCTCTTAAGATTTGAGTGGCAAGGAATTGACTCCACATACCACTTCGTCTTAAACCTCACAATCCAGTTTAGGGACAACTTCGCCTTCACAGCGTTTGTTTGAGTATCCAATTTTAGCCAATTTGATGTATTATAAATGTTTCATGTGTTTTTGTTTATTATTTTGTGTTTAGTCTTAATAAATCATATTGTTATTTTGGACAGAACTTTCATTCTGTTAATCGGTAGAGCAATCCATCATTTCTCACTACGTTAATGAAACCTTCCTTTATTTAACTTATTTATCAAATTAAATTATTGCAGGTGCCAAACTCTTTTCTACTCCACTTGCAGGGTTGATTACAGTCAGTTCGCGTATATTTTTTAATCCATGTGCAACAGCAAAAGTCGGAGTTAGAATAGGGGGGGGGGGGCTTAGAGCATCATTTACATATGTAGATTCTAGAAGAATTTAGTGTTAAATACACTGCTAGCCCCGGCACCTCGCAAGGTGAGTACTTATTGACATACCTATGGGAGAGTAACTTAGAGATCTTGATTAGGGGTAGGGAACCTACCTTCAGAAACAGAAGTAAGGAAGAAATAACTTATATAGCTTTTGAGTCAATTCCAATGGTTAGTTATATCAAACAATGGCATTTGGCGATAAAGCCATTCTTATCACATGTATGTTTAAAGGGGTGTTGAACAAACCATGGCTTGTAGAAATTCTAGGAAAGCCGGCTAGGACTCACTAAGGACAGACCCAAACTGACGCTTGTCTGGAAAAACTTCATTAAGAAATTCAGTAGAGCTAGAGGAAATAGCAGATGAGATGACGTCCAAACTGTCCGGTCACCAAAATATGTAAAAACATGAATGTACCTTGGTGGAACATTAATCTGGAGTTGCAAAGGATGGGAAATACACCGGGCAAAATATCTGGAAGCCCTTGCTATTACAGTCTTACTATTAAGCAAGCGAAAGTATCATCTGGAAGTTATTCTGTGAAGAGGTGGAAGGTACAGCTGTCAGGGACAGATTTCACAAAATCCTCACAAGTATATCAACAAATCCCGGAGACATTGTAAGGAAGGAGGGCAAGGGGTATACAAGGACAGCACATTAGACGCTGGGCGTGCTCCTTTAAGACTTACTTCCCTCAATGGACTCTGGCAGATAACATAGATCAAGATGCAGTCCCTGTGAGGTACTGGTTTACAGGTAACCAACGAGAGAAATGGGAATCTCCCAGATAATATATCGACTTCAAGAAAATCCAGTGAGCAGTGATAACGTTTCAGTTGATCAAGTCACCAGGCCCTGAAAGATTCTTCCAGCTACACTGCAACAAGCAGGAAAGAGATTAATAAGACTCCTATGCAGTCTGTTCAGTCTAATAGCTGGGATCATTTATAATGTTTGGAGGACAATGGAGTTTGTTTTAGAAGCGAGGGAGAACTGGTCATACCAAGGGTAAGGACATGAGTCCATCAGCCTGTCCTTCTTTCTTCTAGAGATATTAGAAAAAGTGTTAATGTAACCATTAGGGGAAGGAGCTTAACTAAAGGCACTTTACATGAAAACCAACACGCAAACCAGTCAGGCAATTCATGTGAAACAGTACTTCACCAACTTTTTGGGAAGGTTGAAAAGGCTCTACACTTTCAGGAAATTTCTCTCCAAATCTTCCTGGATATCGAAGGGGCTTTTAGCAACACGACCTTTGAATCCGTGGTTAGAGTTGCAGAAGAGCATGGCATTGAGACCACTAAATGCGGGAGGATTAAGACATGCAGAGTAGATTAAAGGTAGAAGCCACTATGATGTATGAGGAACTGGTGATCAGCACCACCAGAGGGTGCCCGCAAGGAGCGGTTTGGTTGCCACTACTGCAGTGTTAGTGACTGCTGGTGGTCAGATGTGGATACCCTTCGTGGCGCCACCATTATTCCGTTCCGAAACTTATGTAGCCTATGTGCCTCCTTCGTGGAAACTCTCATCTACTGCTAGCCAATTAAATTTAAGACATGCAGCCTCGCAAATTACACTACTGGCCATTAAAATTGCTACACCGAGAAGAAATACAGATGATAAACGGGTATTCATTGGACAAACATATTATACTAGAACTGACATGTGATTACATTTTCACGCAATTTGGGTGCATAGATCCTAAGAAATCAGTACCCAGAACAACCGCCTCTGCCCGTTATAACGGCCTTGATACGCCTGGGCATTGAGTCAAAAAGAGCTTGGATGGCGTGTACAGGTACAGCTGCCCATGCAGCTTCAACGCGATACCACAGTTCCTCAAGAGTAGTGGCTGGCGTATTGTGACGAGCCAGTTGCTCGGCCACCATTGATCAGACGTTTTCAGTTGGTGAGAGATCTGGAGAATGTGCTGGCCAAGGCAGCAGTCGAACATTTTCTGTATCCAGAAAGGCCCGTACAGGACCTGCAACGTGCGGCCGAGCATTATCCTGCTGAAATGTAGTGTTTCGCAGGGATCGGATGAAGGGTACAGCCACGGCTCGTAACACATCTGAAATGCAACGTCCACTGTTCAAAGTGCCGTCAATGCGAACAAGAGGTGACCGAGACGTGTAACCAATGGCACCCCATACCATCCCGCTGGGTGATACGCCAGTATGGCGATGACGAATACACGCTTCCAATGTGCGTTCACCGCGATGTCGCCAAACACGGATGCTACCATCATGATGCTGTAAACAGAACCTGGATTCATCCGAAAAAAAAAAAGTTTTGCCATTCGTGCACCCAGGTTCGTCGATGAGTACACCATCGCAGGCGCTCCTGTCTGTGTTGCAGCGTCAAGGGTAACCGTAGACATGGTCTCCGAAGTGATAGTTCATGCTGCTGCAAACGTCGTCGAACTGTTCGTGCAGATGATTGTTGTCTTTCAGACGTCCCCATATGTTGACTCAGGGATCGAGACGTGGCTGCACGATCCGTTAGAGCCATGCGGATAAGATGCCTGTCATCTCGACTGCTACGAGGCGGTTGGGATCCAGCACGGCGTTCCGTATTACCCTCCTGAACCCACCGATTCCATATGCTGCTAACAGTCACTGGATCTCGACCAACGCGAGCAGCAATGTCGCGATACGGGAAACCGTAATCGCGATAGGCTACAATCCGCCCTTTATCAAAGTCGGAAACGTGATGGTACGCATTTCTCCTCCTTACACGAGGCATCACAACAACGTTTCACCATATCACGGCATCTTCTTCCTGTCGGTTAAATTTCGCGTCTGTAGCACGTCATCTTGGTGGTGTAGCAATTTTACTGGCCAGTAGTGTAAATATCTTCCACATATATGTATGCCTCGTACTTCTGGTGGTGAATATACTTATCATAGAGTTAAATGCTAGAGGTTTCCTTTGCCAAGGGTCCACAGTGCGCAAACAATTTATCATAGTAATACATGACAAATTTGGAAGCACCATTACAACAATGGCACCATGTTCTTTGAACTGTTGTAGTACCGTTCATGAGGAAGCATATCCAGGAGACTTATTGGAATCTTAAACTCTTTCAGTAAGTGGGGTAAGTTTTTTCCAGTAGAGGGAGTAGTAAGGAATCTAGGAGTAATTCTGCACCCCTGACATAAAGAATACATATTCCAAGGGAAATGGTGCTCTCATGTGCAGTAGAAGGGCTTGTGGTAAAAGTTGGTGTCTAAACCCGACGAGTGTGTAATGGATATACACCTCTGTAATAAAACCTACGATAATTTATGAGGCTACAGTATAAGTTGAGATCAAGTAGAACAAGAGGGGGCTGCTAAGGAGCCTGGTAAGGTGCAGAGAGTGGCCTGCTTAGCTATAACAGGCGCAATTAGCTGCGCACCCTCTGCTGGTATGGAGACCAAACTTGACATGCCTGCATTACATCTTTGGGCTACAATGGAGGCAGCGACGTAGATATACAGGTTAAAAACTGCGAGAACTGGAATGCTTCAGGATGTCCAGAATTCCACACCAATATAATGAATGTGATAAATATAGGAATAGTCGGGGAAATGCCAGATGACTATATAATAACTTCCAGCTGCTTCAATAAAACTTTAAAGCTAACAGTGGAAGCAACGGAAGAACGAACCATGATATCATTCAGGAGACATAGTCTGGCGTAGTGACGGATCGAGAAAAGACGAAGGCGCTGGGACCGAGGTATACAGGGCCCAGCCTAGACTAGAGAGACCAATCTCACTAGGGAAGCTGGCCACGGTATTGCAGATGGCAGTGTCCACTATCAGGATACGCGCAGAGGAGAATCAGGGTAGGTGCTGCAAGGACCGTGGCATCTACATTCATTCAGTCAAACAGGTCTGACATCTGTATCAGCCTGCACAACGAGATCAAATGTCTTTGCAGAATGCCATGAAGTCCTTGTGAGACTAGGGATCACTGGTCACTCAGGAATTAATGGCACTGAACAAGATGATAAGCTGACCAGGATATGTGCAACTACTCCATTTGCTGCACCGGAAACTGTCTTAACCATCACAAAGGAGATGGTAAATCAAAACTACGTACCGAGCGAGGTGGCGCAGTGGTTAGACACTGGACTCGCATTCGGGAGGCCGACGGTTCAATCCCGCGTCCGGCCATCCTGATTTAGGTTTTCCGTGATTTCCCTAAATCGCTCCAGGCAAATGCCGGGATGGTTCCTTTCAAAGGGCACGGCCGACTTCCTTCCCCGTCCTTCCCTAATCCGATGAGACCGATGACCTCGCTGTCTGGTCTCCTTCCCCAAAACAACCAACAATCAAAACTACGTATTTTGATCAGGAAGCAGCACAATGGAAAATTGTACTGAAATGCAAGAGGATCTGCAACGAATTGACGCATGGTGCAGGGAATGGCAATTGAATCTCAATGTAGACAAGTTTAATGTGCTGCGAATGCATGGAAAGAAAGATCCTTTATCATTTAGCTACAATATAGCAACTGGAAGCAGTTAATTCCATAAATTATCTGGAAGTAGACACTAGGAGTGATTTAAAATGGAATTGTCATATAAAATTAATCGTCGGTAAAGCAGATGCCAGACTGAGATTCATTGGAAGAATCCTAAGGAAATGCAGTCAAAAAACAAAGGAAGTAAACGTTTTCGCCCACTCCTTGAATACTGCTCACCGGTGTGGGATCGTACCTGTGGTGTCACCGCCAGACGCCACACTTGCTAGGTGGTAGCCTTTAAATCGGCCGCGGTCCGGTAGTATACGTCGGACCCGCGTGTCGCCACTGTCAGTAATTGCAGACCGAGCGCCACCACACGGCAGGTCTAGAGACGTCCTGGCACTCGCCCCAGTTGTACAGCCGACGTTCATAGGAATGGTTCACTGACAATCACGCTCTCATTTGCCGAGACGATAATTAGCATAGCCTTCAGCTACGTCAATTGCTACGACCTAGCAAGGCGCTATTAACATTGGTTATTTATCCTGTCATGCCTGTACCGACAGACCGATGTTCTACAAATGTGGATTAAAGTTAAGTATTACCAGATTTTCGTACTTTATTGCAATTCTCAAGACGTCCTGTTCCAGACCTCTCGCCAGTCTGCGTGTATTTAAACGCGTGCTTTTTGGCCTCCTCTAGAAAAACGGTGTTGGCACTTTTGCCAACACATCAGTACCAGTTAGGGTTGATAGAAGAGATAGAAAAGATCCAACGGAGAGCAGCGCGGTTCGTTACAGGATCATTTAGTAATCGCGAAAGCGTTACGGAGATGATAGATAAACTCCAGTGGAAGACTCTGCAAGAGAGACGCTCAGTAGCTCGGTACGGGCTTTTGTTGAAGTTTCGAGAACATACCTTCACCAAAGAGTCAAGCAGCATATTGCTCCGTATATCTCGCGAAGAGATCATGAGGATAAAATGAGAGAGATTAGAGCCCACACAGAGGCATAGCGACAATCTTTCTTTCCACGAACAATACGAGACTGCAATAGAAGGGAAGCCACACACCGTCAGGTGGCTTGCGGAGTATGGATGTAGATGTAGGAGAATATGGGACTCAGATCCAAAAAGTAAAACATGGCAAGCTAACGATGGCAAAACCATATTTTAAGAGAAGTTCTGCAGTCCAGAACTTGAAGATGAGACAGGTTTTACTCATGGTACTCATGGTGGGTAGGACTAATGTCTGGTCATGGGAACTTTGGGAAACACCTGTACATGTTGGGTATTGAGAAAGAAGCCTCTAAGTGTAAACCATGTGATGAGAGGGATAAAACCGCACCAGTGCGAAGCATTGGAGGATAAAATGCACAGAATTTTGGCTCGTTGATTCCTAAGGATACCGTGGTCGTAAAGAATTAGTAAAGAGTCTCTCGCTACTCGTTAACGGTACTGCTTCATTTAACTAGAATGGCAGGGAGAGAAACCGCCAATGCACTCATTTTTGCTCCATGCAACAGCTGTCTAGAGCTAGGTATGAGTTATTCACTCTCAGAGAGTTTTTGCTTGTAATATACCGTCCAGTCACATTAATGTGATCTTCTGTCAAGTACTGAGTCAGTGAGGTTCTGGGAGATACCGACAGGGATGTGGAGCCACGCCGACCCCAGTGCCGTGGTTAGCTGTGCTAGGTTTCTCTCTTGAGGACCCATGACGCGTACAGCCCGATCGAGGTGGTCTCAACATATTCTCGGTTGGGTTTAAATCGGTGGAGTTTGGCGGTCAGGGGAGTACGATAAAGTCTTCCTGGTGCTCTTTGAACCATGCAGATACACTCAGAGTTATGTGATAGGCTGCATTGTCCTGCTGGTAAATGCTGTCGTGCCGAGGAAAAACGAACTTCATGCAGGGGTGGACGTGGTCCCCAGGGTTAGATGGATATTTTGTGTCGATCTATTGTGCTTTCGAGAATGACAAATACTTTCCTCAGACCATAAAGCTCCCTGCTCCAGCCTGCACCCTTCTCACGATTGTTGCAGGGTATTTGATTTCAGACGTTTCACGCTTTACACACCAACGGCCATCTGTCCGTTGGAACATAAAACGTGAGTCACGTGGAAAGGACACCTGTCGCCACACAGTAGATGTCCAGTTGCGGTACTGGCGTGCAAATTCCAGGCTTCGTCGCCGATGAAAAGCAGTCAGCATGGATGCATGAACCAGGAACCTGCTGCGGAGGCCCATAAGCACCAACGTTCGCTGAACGGTCGTTGAGGAGACACTGTTGGTAGCCCCTTAGTCCACCTGGGCAGTTAGATGCACGTCTGTGGGCCCGTAGACATCTCTGTAACAGTCTTTCACCCCTGTCATCTATAACCTCTGATGCACTACAGGACCCTCAGCGCCGGTTTTAGATAGCGCCGTTTTGCCATGCACGGTATGCTCTTACCGTTTCGGAAATGCTTCCACCCTTGGTCCGAAAGCCAGTGGTCATGCCCTTTTGGACGTCAGCTAAATCTCCTCTGTTTCCGCATTACGACTGCGACAGCACTGTTTTCCGCGTCCCTCCGACACGCTTTGTGTACCCTCCACTGCTAGAGCTGCCACCTTCCGTCGGTGAGTGATCATTGCACGTTGACGTCGAACATGGACGGTTGCCACGTTAAAGCGAATGGGCGGTGTACGTGCCGTTGAAATAGGTACATATAATGAAAACTAAATTTTCAACGTATCATCCAAGAGCATAAGCGATGTATCGATTACAAAGGTGTACTTGTGAAATAACGCTGCGATGCGGGTATCGCTGAGGCAGAGTGTGTGTATCAAAGAACTTAGCTTGCGTAGTGGTAGGCAGTTGCTCAGGAGTAGTAGAATAGCGCGCCAGAGGCTGGCCGCGTCTGTTGTGATGCTCTGGAGTGGGCAGTCGCTTAGTATTAAATATTCAGTGTAGTAATTTCAGTGTTGTATTAATGATTATGGAAGAAATAAGATCTGAAGTAAAAATAATATTATGAAATTCTGATGAAGAATCTTTCTACGAATTGTTACATCAATCTACAATAAGGTAATGAACATTCATGTATTTATGCGCTTTTCCTGTAGAACGAATCTGAATGAGACCAGCTTTGTTTGTAACCTCAATTTTTTTATTGTATTTTTTGTAAAGGTCATTCGTTAGGGTAAATGTTATTTTTATGATATGGCTTAACAATTGCAAGTCAGTTTCACAATACAGTAAGATTTTCAAGTAAAAAAAAAAGTTTATCTTTTTTGTCTAAAGTAAGGCATGATGTTTATGTCTAACGAAGAACAGTTATAGCAAGTGGTGTGCTGACTGCGTATCTGGTCACGTGTTTCTGTATATTGACCTGGCCCTTCTTTAAACACTCTGGGCCGCACGGGGTAACCGATCGGTCACGGGTGCCTTGTCACGATTCACGCGGCTCCCTCCGACGGAGGTTCGAGCCCTCCCTTGGGCATGAGTATGTATGTTGTCCTTAGTGTAAGTTAGTTTAAGTTAGATTAAGTAGTGTGTGAATTTATGGAGCGATGACGTCAGCAGTTTGGTCCGATAAGACCTTACCACAAGTTTCCAAAAAAATTTTCCAAACAGTCTGTCTACTAGCGAGAAAGCAATACCAGTAAACCCAAACTAACTAAAACCTGTGCGCGTTCATGACAAATTAGAAGTGAGTACATTCAGATTTACTAGATCTTAGTACGGCCCTGTAAATCTGAATAACTACAAAAGTGGTCCCTGTGCGAAAATCCATAAACTGTGTGAAATTAATTTCTTACCTCGTATTGCTGTCGCCTTGTATAACTCGTTGTTCTGCTCTCAGCGCTACTAAACTAACAACGGTTGCATGAGCCAAAATGCAAGATATTTGACTGAGACACATTTAGAATTTGTTGAAATAAAAACGACTTGGAATTGGGAGGCGGAACGTCACTGAGGAGAGTGACTGTGATATCTTACTATAGTGTGAAACTGACTATAAATTGTTAAGCCATATCATAAAAATTACATTTACCCTAACGAATGACCTTTACAAAAAAATACAATAAAAAAACTTGGGATTACACACAAAGCTGGTCTCATTCAGTTTCGTTCTCATTCAGATTCGTTCTACAGCAAAAGCGCAACAAATACATGAATATTCATTACTTTACTGTAGATCGATATAACAATACCAGAGGCGTTTGAAAAGTCCGTGCAAAGTCCGAGAGATGGCACCACCGGCGTGTAATGAGGTCATATCTAGTTAATAGCATCGTTGGAAAGAACGCACACCAAGTTTTAGCCATGTTGGTCTATTTCTTTGTGTTTGGCATTCGTGTGAATCAAGGAAGTCGAGTGACTGTCAAAATATGGACGAAGAAGATTTTCGTGTGGTGATTAAACATTACTTTATGACAGGCAAAACGCCGCAGGAGACTGAAGACAAGCTTGATAAACATTACGGTGACTCTACACCTTCGATCAGAACAGTTTATAAGTGGTTTCAAAATTTTCAGAGTGGCCATATGGCCACAAGTGATGCTGAACGTTCTGGACGCCCTTTGGAGGTTAAGACTCCAGAAATCATTGATAAAATCCACAATATGGTGATGGATGAGAGAAGAGTTAAGCTGTGTGAGATTGCTAGTGCTGTAGGCATCTCGAATGAACGGGTACATAATATTTTCCATAAACATTTGGACATGAGAAAGCTATCCGCAAGATGGGTTCCGCGATTACTCACACTTGACCAAAAACGGAATCGTGTGAAGTGTTGCAAGGCTGGTTTGCAGCTGTTCAGGAAGAATCCGCAGGACTTAAAGCGTCGTTTCGTCACTGTGGATGAAACATGGATACATTACTATACTCCTGAGACCAAACAACAATCTAAACAATGGATTACCAAAGGAGAATCTGCGCCCCAAATGGCGAAGACCAGTCCTTCGCAAGGGATAATCCTCATCGACTATCTGGAAACGGGTAAAACTATTACAGGTGCATATTATTCATCGTTATTGGACCGTCTAAAAACCGAGCTGCAAGAAAAAAGCCGGCGAGTGGACCGCAGAAAAATCCTTTTCTATCGCGACAATGCACCAGCAGACACCTCAACAGTTGTGGTCGCAAAATTAATGGAAATAGGATTCCAACTCGTTTCACATCCCCCTATTCTCCAGACTTGGCTCCCTCGGACTACTATTTGTTCCTCAATTTGAAGAAATGGCTGGCTGGACAAAGATTTTATTCAAACGAGGAGGTGATTGCAGCAATTAATAGCTATTTTGCAGACTTGGACAATTCCTATTATTCGGAAGGGATCAACAAATTAGAACAGCGTTGAACGAAGTGTATAAGTCTAAAAGGAGACTATGTCGAAAAATAAAAAAGGTTTATCCCAAACACGTAAGTAGTTTTTATTTTTGCACGGACTTTTCAAACGTCCCTCGTATGTAGAAAGATTCTTCATCGAAATTTCGTAACAATATTTGTAGCACTTTAGTAATTGATTTTACTTCAAATCTTATTTCTTCCGTGAATCATTAATACATAACACTGAATATTTAATACTAAGCGACTGCCCATTCCGGAGCATCGCAACAGACTCTGCCAAACTCTGGCGCGCTGTCCTAGTTCTCCTGAGCAACAACTGCCTACCATTGCGCAAGTTAACATAAGCTCTTCGTTACACATACTCTGCCTTAGTGATAGCTGCGTCGCAGCGTTCTTTCACACATATATCTTTGTAATCGTAATATCGCTTACGCTCTTGGAGCACGCGTTAAAATTTACAATTTTCATTATATGTACCTATTTCACCGTCTAAACAGAGCCGAGGGTCAGGTCACCAAGAGTGCCTCAGAGTAGGGCAAGACCTCAGATAGTCGCGTGTTCTGTCAGCTTTCATCTCGGCTGTAGACAGCATCATCCACCTCTCGAGAGTTGATCGCCATTGCTCTCAAATAAGAAAAAACTTTACCGGCTTTGTCGGGAGAACTGAGTTGCAAGTGGCCATATTGCGACCAGGATTTGTGCCTTTTTCACACTCTTTACGCTACTACATCTTGGTACTGTATTTTGCCATACTCATGAAAGTAGTCAGGAAACGTTGCGACGCAATTTCAGTAATACGTAGGGCGACTTGCTTAATGAGAAAGTAAATGGCTAGTCTTAAATTTGTTACTTGTTGGTTCCACCAAAGTTCGACTCATGAGCCACCTAGTACGAATAAAAAGTTACATAAAGCAAGAAAAACACTGTTCTTAGGGCTCCCCAATGCGTGGTTGGATTTTAAAATATTGCCTTCGTCCCTGTCCAGAGGCCAACCAACGCATCCATCGCATTTACTCGTAAATGAATGCAGCCACAAGTTTATTAAAACTGCATGCAGAAATTTACGGTGAAATAATAATCGCTTCTCACTTTTCACACATTTCATCTATTCTAGAGAAAAACAAACGAAATATCCTTACACACTATTCACAACATTTTATTGTTAAATTAATATTTGTCTGTGTGAGAACCTAAGTAGTCGACCGACATCACATATTTGCTTAACATTTAGCAAAGCCGTAAAATTACTCATGTGCTTCAGCATTGAAGTTCTGTAATCGCGAACTAAGGGTATTTTTCTTTACAGATTATCATCAAAGTTAACTGGAGAGCAGTTCATAGTTGTTTAGACAAGGTTGCTTAACTCAATTCATTCAGTCCAAACACCGAGCAATGTTCGAAACTCTTTTCGATCGACGCTTGTGAAATATTTATGCGTCCGAAAGATCGGTTCACGCGGCGTGAATTTCTTCTGAGTACGAACAAGCTAAAATTGCTTCAGAATTCCTCGCGAATGTCACAGATGAAACTTTTATTAGACCCGACGGAATACTTATAAAATATTTCTGTTACGTGGACGAGGCGCCTTCGAGCCGCACACAGAACTGTCTATCCCCGAGCTCCGCTCCAACTGAGCGCGCTAATGTAAGTGTCGTGCAAAAATGGCCGCCTGTACTTATAGGCTCGTACTGAACGTGAGTCAAACTCAAGTACTTCCGACTTTCGAAAACATACATAAACTATAAATTTACTGTTACATAGATATATTACACACAAATTTAGACGAAGATTCCATCAGCTATTCTATGGTGCTCTTAATTTTTGTATAGCTTTAATTGTTTTCACAAAAATAGTGTCTTCGCTTTTATGGGCTCTATCTTGCATCGTCCTATCACTGATAAGTATTAAACAATTAAACTGATGAGTTATGCAACTCTAATTACCTCTGTTTATTAATGCTGCCGCTGTCAGAAAATTAATTGTTTCATGGGTGGAAAATACATTCCGGTCTATACTGTGAAATAAGAAATATTCAAAGAAAATATATTAAAACACCTCGATAGGGCTGTCTGAATCGCCAAGGGTGTTGACGAGATATTAATTTTTAAAAATCATTTTATATCCAAAATATTTAACAGTTAATACCTTCTCAACCCCAACCTCGTAGCGGGGACGCGTCTTCACTCGCGCATTCGTTTAATTTCTGTCTTTAAAACCATTTTACTGGCTTCTCTGTCACTGATTCCGTTAAGTTTATATTTAGAGTTTCCCTTATTCCGTATTTTCTTTTTTCAGTTAGTTTTGCCATGGCGACTACCTTCGCTGGGCATCTCAAACGGTCGCGAATACCCATTGCATGTTCAGAGCCTCATGCTATCTGACCTGCAGTCAGGCTTTCCCATACTTCGAGCTCCCCCACTCATAGCTTGTCAGAGGTGCTGCCATCTACTGACCACGCCGCAAAGCTCGTCCGGCCTAGCATGGCCCACAGCTGTCAATCCACGCTCTTCTGCCCGTCACAACACCTGCCCAAGCGGCTGCTAGTGTTTTGACAGAGCGCGCGCGCACGAGGGCGTCTGTTGTCAGTTTTTCATAGACATTTTCGGTATGTGCCGTCTCATTTACGTGTTCTGAGCCATAATTTGTGGCCGTGATATATTTATATACAAAGAAATTACACGTTTTACCCCCTTCACGAAGACCACGAGCTATTTCAAAAGATAGAACTTAAACAATGCAACGCAGCAAAATAACTTATTAAAACATCATAGACCTATTACAAAGAACTTTAAAAGAAAAAATCGTCATCGAGGAGATTCGATCCTAAGTTAATATGAACGAGAGATCGATGCGTTATTCATCACTACACATAGACGGTGGAAGTAACTGCTCTATAAATGTGTACCGGCATTGTCGGAACAGTTACAACTAATGTCGCGATGGATACGCGTGGTGAAGTGAATGTCAGCGATATGAGGGTGGAAAGGACGAAGAAGAAAGTTGCTGGGAATTAGATTCAGGACAAATTTGCGGACTTAATTAGTTTGTACGAGGAAAGTGAACGTTATGGAATGGACAGATACTGAATTACAGGAACCGAGATAAGGATCGAAGTTTGTTGGCTGAAATGGCTACAATTTTTAACACCTCCAGACAAGAAAATTACCAGAATATCCACAACTAGCTGAGTGCTTACTGTTCCGCTCGTGTAGATTGTATGCTGTGTACAGATATTTTTTTGTTTGTCTTTAATCGAATTTTTGTGTTGTTCACAAATTGCAACACTTTCTAAATTTTTCACGCTAATTAAAGCCAGAGAAGCATGGTCCTTTCCGAATACATTCTGACCAAAAAGTGGTTCTGGTAGCTGGAATCCAAGGTTTTTGTTAATCATGCCTTTGAGTTCTTGTGATATTTCAATAGAAACTTTTTCTCCCTAATACATATTTCTTTATATTTAATAGAGAAGTGAAATACCAGTTCTCATAGATTTAGCTGTAAAACATTTTTCTTTAAAATTCTCATACTCTTCAGGGTTGAATTTCCAGAAACAATGAAAAACGTACATTTTCATTCCTAACCGATAATCCAAATATAAATTTTTATAGATGTAGCTTTGTAAATGTTTTCATAACGAAATAATTTCATAATACTTTTCATCCCCTATTTCACTCTATTATGGAGCTGAATTTCCAAAAACACTCAAACTTATATTTTTCTGTTTCTGAGAAGTCAAATACCAGTTTTCATAGATGGAGCTTTAAAATGCTTTGTAGTTCTTTAACAATGATTTATTAAAAAAATATCCACCATTTTTAACCATCTTAAACGCTGAAATTCCAAAAATGCCGAAACACGGATTTCTTTCTGACTGAGAGACCAAATACCAATTTCAGTAGTGTAAAATTGCCCTAATGGCGACATATTTTCTAACAGTCACTTACTAAGCGATGCCTACAGTATAAGATGAATACGTTCACCAAACTTGAAGTTTCCATCTTTGGCGGTTTGGGCTGGGCGATGGCGAGTCAGTGAATCGGTCAGCCCTATTTCACCCCCTTAGGGGTTGAATTTCCAAAAACCCTGAAACACTTAATTTTTTTATTTGTGACCGAGAAGTCAAATATGAGTTTTCATACATGTAGCTTTAAAAATACTTCAATTATTCTTTAGTAATAATTTATTTTCAAAGAAAGTTTCACCCACTATTTCACTTCCATAGGAGTCAAATTTCCGAAAATGCTGAAACACGTTTTTCTTTATTTATGGCCAAGAAACTGAAGACCACTTTTCATCGGTCTAGCTTCAAAATCTCCTTAATAGCGACCTATTTTCAAAAGACCTTTCATCCCCTATTTCACCGCCTTAAGGGAGGAATTTCGAAAACTCCCTTCTTAAACAACGCCTACAGTATAAGATCGAACACCTTCTCCAAATTTCAGATTTCTATCCTTAGTGGCTTCGACTAGGCGTTGATGAGTCAGCCAGTCAATACTTTGCTTTGTCTTGTATACACATAGATTTAAGGAATCAGGCAATGTAGTTTTATGACACAGCTGAATTAACATAGAGAAACAATTGAGGTTACGTTTGAAATAATCAGTCTTTTGGATCTCGTAAAATTGTCATTTAACTGCAAGTAATGCAATTATATATATATATAATTTTTATGTCTGGTGTTTATTGATTATATTATTATATTGGGTGTCGAGAAAAAGACCTTGAGGAATTTGCAAGTGGTTCTGTAAGTCAACACAAGTAAAAACGTTCACATAATGTATGTCTGGAGATGCTTGGTTTATTAGATATCCACCCTATTTCGCTTTTGTACGAGTATGGGTATCAAGATGAAGTGTGGTGATACGTTATTTCATCTTAATTGTTATTTTACAAAATATTTCTTCCATCTCTACCCCTATCATTCTCATAAAATTTCGATATTGTTACGGATCTTCCGCTACAATCCCTGCAGTGAGTTTCTTACATGTTCCAAAACCATCCGGCCGCCTAATCTACTCTCTTATCCAACACGACTGAGGTCGTTTATGCTTTTTCCTTTGTCACTAAAGCTATTGAAAGTACAGTTGCAGACCGACGCTTTCCCATCGCTAACTCTTCCTTCAAGTACAGAGCTTCGACTGATAGTCTGCTCTAATGGACACTCTTGCCCTGCTGTCTGTAAACGCTTCCGACATCTGCTCCAGCAAGACTCACAAGCACTTACGGAGGGTACTCGCAAGTAACTTTTGTTTTGAGTCATCAGTTCAAAAATGGTTCAAATGGCTCTGAGCACTATGGGACTCAACTACTGAGGTCATTAGTCCCCTAGAACTTAGAACTAGTTAAACCTAACTAACCTAAGGACATCACAAACATCCATGCCCGAGGCAGGATTCGAACCTGCGACCGTAGCGGTCTTGCGGTTCCAGACTGCAGCGCCTTTAACCGCACGGCCACTTCGGCCGGCAGTCATCAGTCTTCTGACTGGTTTGATGCAGTCGCCACGAATTCCTTTCCTGCGCCAACCTCTTCACCTCAGAGTAACCCTTGCAACCTGTGTCCTCAATTATTTGCTGAATGTATTCCAATCTCTGTCTTCCTCTACAGTTTTATCCCCCTGCTGCTCCCTCTAGTACCAAGGAAGTTCTTGCCTGTTGTCTTAACAGAAGTCCTATCATCCTTCCGTTCTTCTTTTCAGTGTTTCCACAAATTACTCTCCTCTCCTCATTCCTTACCTTATCAGTCCACCTAATTTGCGACATTCTTCCGTAGCGCCACATCTGAAATTCTTCTATTCTCTTCTGCTCTGGTTTCCCACGTCTATGTCTTACAGCCATACAATGCTGTGCTCCAACCGTACATTCTCTGAAATTTCTTCCTCAGATTAGGGCATACGTTTGATACTAGTAGACTTTTCTTGGCCAGGAGTGCCGTTTTTGCCAGCGCCAGTCTGCTTTCGATGTCCTCCTTGCTCGTCCGTCATTGGTCATTTTACTTCCTATGTGGCAGAATTCCTTAACTTCATCTACTTCGTGACTGTCAATCCTGATGTTAAAGTTATCGCTGTTCTTATTTCTACCACTTCTCGTTTCCTTCGTCTTTCTTCGATTTACTCTTAATCTATATTCTGTACTCATTAGACTGTCCATTCTGTTCAGCAGATCAAGTAATTCTTCTTCACTTTCACTCAGGGTAGCAATGTCATCAGCGAATCGGATCATTGATATCCTTTCACCTTGGATTCTAATTCAACTCCTGAACCTTCCTTTTATTTGCATCATTGCTGCTTCGACGTACAGATTAAACAGTTGGAACGAAAGACTACGTTCCTGTCTGACACCCTTTTTAATCCGAACACTTCGTTCTTGGTCGTCCACTCTTATTTCTCCCTCTTGGATCTTGTACATGTTGTGTATTACCCGTGTCTCACTATAGTTTACCCTTATTTTTCTCAGAATTTCGAACATCTTGTACCATTTTACATAGTCGAACACTTTTTCCAGACCCGGCCGATGTGGCCGAGCGGTTCTAGGCTCTTCAGTCCCGAACCGCGCTGCTGCTACGGTCGCAGATTCGAATCCTGCCTCGGGCATGGATGTGTGTGATGTCCTTAGGTTAGTTAGGTTTAAGTAGTTCTAAGTCTGAGGGACTGATGACCTCAGATGTTAAGTTCAAGTGGCTCTGAGCACTATGCGACTTAACATCTGCGGTCATCAGTCCCCTAGAACTTAGAACTACTTAAACCTAACTAACCTAAGGACATCACACACATCCATGCCCGAGGCAGGATTCGAACCTGCGACCGTAGCAGTCGCGCGGTTCCGGGCTGAGCGTTTAGAACCGCTAGACCACCGCGGCCGGCAGATGTTAAGTCCCATAGTGCTTAGAGCCATTTTTGAATGTTTGCATTATTAACCGCAACGTCAGAATTGCCTCTCTCGTGCCTTTACCTTTCCTAAAGCCAAACTGATCGTCGTATAACACCTCCTCAATTTTCTTTTCCATTCTTCTGTATATTATTCTTTTCAGCAACTTGGATACATGAGCTGTTAAGCTGACTGTGCGGTAATTCTCGGACTTGTCAGCTCTTGCTGTCTTCGGAATTGTGTGGATGATATTTTTTCGAAAGTCAGAAGGGACATTGCCAGACTCACATATTTTACACACCAACATGAATAGTCTTTTTCTTTTTTGTGCCACTTCACCCAATGATTTTAGAAATTCTGATGGAATGTTATCTATCCCTTCTGCCTTATCTGATCTCAAGTCCTCCAAAGCTCTCTTAAATTCTATACTGGATCGCCTATCTCTTCCAAACGTCTCCTGTTTCTTCTTCTATCACATCAGACAAATCTTCCACCTCATAAAGGCCTTCAAAGTACTCTTCCTACCTATCCGATCTCTCCTCTGCATTTAATAGTGAAATCCCGTTAATATTACCACCCTTGCTTTTAATTTCACCGACGGTTGTTTTGACTCTCCAATATGCTGAGCCAGTCCTTCTGATAATCATATCTTTTTCGATTTCTTCATAGTTTTAATGCAGCCATTTCGTATTAGCTTCCCTGCAAGTAACTATCAGACAGTAACTATCAGCAAAAATTCGCCCCGACTGTAAACAATTCTGTGAGTATTGTATCTATCTCTTTCTGAGCCTTGTCCCACAGTTACGCAGGGTCGGCCACAGTTAATCGGATGTGGCATGTTAAGTTTAAGGGGTGGCCAGATGCCTTTCCTGTCGCCACCCCGTACCCCCCCCCCCCCCCCCAGGATGGAAGTAGTTTACCCCAGCTGTCTGCATCTAGTGTCTAGTGTAAGCCGTGGAATAGTGCGAATGTGCAGCAAATGTCTGCGGGGCATGTAATTGAAGTGGAACGTGGGGACCAGACCAGTATTCACCTAGGAGGATGTGGACCGTCTAAAAACCACATCCAGGCAGGCCGGTACACCGCTCTTCGCTGCTATTCCGCCGGGCGGATTCGATCCGCGGCCAGGGCGCCTACCCGACTCCAGGAAGCAGCGCGTTAGCGCTCTCTGCTATCCTGGCGGTTTTTTTCTGCGAGTACTATATGACAGTTCAAAAATGTCAGAGAACAAAAAGATCTCACATGTGTCCCAGCCGTAGACCATAGATAACATAGACTGCGCGTGACGTCACTTCACTGAAACCAACATCTAAGTCACGTGACCTGGGGTACGAAGCCGAGCATTTAATTACGCATTTCAAATGCACAATTTACGGCATTTTTGTTACAGACCAAATGTTTTGCTTTTTACTAGATGTAGAAGTAAAGACCTTCACATATGCTCGTATTAGTCTTGTTTTGTATCCTACAGAATAGGTAAAGTGACGAAAATCTCAGTTGTGTAAGCAAATTACTTTAAAATACTTTCAGAGGTATTTCTACAATTTGAAAGTTAGGATAGATGTTGGTCCTTGGACGTAAAACTTGGTGAATGACTAAGATTTTGAGACGATGTATCGTTAATATCTAGCTCACTACACCAATGTAATCAACGTTTTGTAATATATTACACTTCCTATCTTGATACTGTTTAGGTATCTGTACTGGATTAAGCAAACGTCAGAAAACATACGTGCTTATTTTGTGTAAATACCTCACACTATGCACATGAATGAATTTCCTTTCTTACAAAAACTTACTAAAGTATTTAACACATATTCTTGTGGAGTCGTTAGAAAACTAATGCTACGGTCGAAATTGTTATTTTGTCTTACACTTCTGTGGAAGCGGTGAACTACAAGAATTCAAAGTGAAAAAAAAAACAGCAAGTATTCGCTAAAGATCTGTCGCTTGTTAAAACAACTGTTAATACGTTTCAACTTGATCACATGTAAAAATGATAACCACTGCTTTGTTATCAGGAATTTCGGAGAAACTAGGTTAACTGCACTACTGCATGTATAAGAGAAGTACTACATTTCGTTGAATTGTCAAAATCAATGCCTGATTTCAGCTATATATGAGAGAAACTGTAACTGTCAGCTCCATCCACTTCATACGGCACGTAAGGACATGAATCGGCTTTCTGTCCCGAGTCACAAGACAGAGTTAACACGGAAGAGATAGGGACCTGCGCAGCCTATGTTAATGTACACTACTGGCCATTAAAATTGCTACATCACGAAGATGACGTGCTACAGACGCGAAATTTAACCGACAGGAAGAAGATGCTGTGATATGCAAATGATTAGCTTTCCAGAGCATTCACACAAGGTTGGCGCCGGTGGCGACACCTACAACGTGCTGGCATGAGGAAAGTTTCCAACCGATTTCTCATACACAAACAGCAGTTGAACGGTGTTGCCGGCTGAAACGTTGTTGTGATGCCTCGTGTAAGGAGGATAAATGCGTACCATCACGTTTCCGACTTTGATTAAGGTCGGATTGTAGCCTATGGCGATTGCGGTTTATCGTATCGCGAGATTGCTGCTCGTGTTGGTCGAGATCCAATGACTGTTAGCAGAATATGGAATCGGTGGGTTCAGGAGGGTAATACGGAACGCCGTGCTGGATTCCAACGGCCTCGTATCACTAGCAGTCGAGATGACAGGCATCTTATCCGCACGGCTGTAACGGATCGTGCAGTCACGTCTCGATCCCTGAGTCAATAGAGGGGGACGTTTGCAAGACAACAACCATCTGCACGAACAGTTCGACGACGTTTACAGCAGCATGGACTATGAGCTCGGAGACCATGGCTGCGGTTACCCTTGACGTTGCATCACAGACAGGAGCGCCTGCGATGGTGTACTCCACGACGAACCTGGGTGCACGAATGGCAAAACGTCATTTTTTCGGATGCATCCAGGTTTTGCTTACAGCATCATGATGGTCGCATCCGTGATTGGCTACATCGCGGTGAACGCACATTGGAAGCGTGTATTCGTCATCGCCATACTGGCGTATCACCCGGCGTGATAGTATGGGGTGCCATTGGTTACCCGTCTCGGTCACCTCTTGTTCGGATTGACGGCATTTTGAACAGTGGACGCTAGATTTCTGATGTGTTACGACCCATAGCTCTACCCTTCATTCGATCCCTGCGAAACCCTACATGTCAGCAGGATAATGCACGACCGCATGTTGCAGGTCCTGTACGGGCCTTTCTGGATACAGAAAATGTTCGACCTCTGCCCTGGCCAGCACATTCTCCAGATCTCTCACCAATTGAAAACGTCTGTACAATGGTGGCCGAGCAACTGGCTCGTCACAATACGCCAGTCACTACTGTTGATGAACTGTGGTACGGTGTCGAAGCTGCATGGGCAGCTGTACCTGCACACGCCATCCAAGCTCTTTTTGACTCAATGCCCAGGCGTATCAAGGCCGTTATTACGGCCAGAGGTGGTTGTTCTGGGTACTGATTTCTCAGGATCTATGCAGCCAAATTGCGTGAAAATGTAATCACATGTCAGTTCTAGTATAAAATATTTATCCAATGAATACCCGTTTATCATCTGCATTTCTTCTTGGTGCTGCAGTTTTAATGGCCAGTAGTGTATATCGTCTATGGTCCCAGCCCTAGACCACCGTCGTTCTGTCTCCCTGTGTAGGTCAGATGAAATAAAACGGCACAAACTCAACATTTCGTCACGCTCCGTCCGTTTCCTCACGTTCCGGGGAGAACAGAAGATCGCCATCGAGGACGTGCCAGAAGGCCGTCGCCGTCTCGTTCGCCGGAAACGACGCGATTGAGTTCGCCGAAGGCGGCCGCCGCTAATTCGGAGACGGCTCGCATGTGAGTCAGCGGGGACGGTACAGGTTGTGTGTGACCGCTGCTGAATGAAGGACCGCCTTTGTCTCTGCCTGCAGCCGGCGGGACGTGACTCAGCGCGCGGAGGGTCTTGACCCCGCCGTGCCGGCAGGGGAATGCCTAACGGGAGATGGTCTCGGCGCAAAAGCGTTCCCCTTCCTCTATAATCAACGTCGCCCGCATGCGGCGGCTGCGCTCTGCATACGTTGCGGAACGCTGCTTCGCAATGATGAGCACGCCTTGCGTACAGAGGCGGCAACCTATCCAACAGGAGCCCGCAGCGTGAGTGTTCACCTCAACACGGGCAGTATCTGTAGCCACGTGACAAGCAGTAACTTCAGGGAGGTAGGACGCCAAACGAGCCGACTCGGAGCAGGAGGGGAACTACAGGACATTTTAATTTCCACTGTCTACAGTTTTACAAATAAATTCATCACGGCCTTATCACTTTAGGACACGGTGTAGAAAAGCTCTGAGAATGGTCATTACTGACTGAAACCGCTCATCGTCAAAAGAATTGATGTTGTCATCAAAGACTGGAATAAAAAACATTTGACAGTATTGGATCACTGTTCAAATACGCGACTACGTCGCAGCTGGTCAAAATTCGTAAAACTTTGCCAGCATGACCAGGAACTCATAGGAGTGGATGTTCAAAAACACAGCAAAATAAATTTTTTTACGTGTGAAATTTCATCATTTTTTCACTTACTATTGGCTGAATTTGTTGCTATAGGTACACTTGTCTTCATAAGTAAGAGAGATTCTTCTATGAATTTTGCACAGCATACAAACCATAATTACAGGTGTACGAAACTCTAGAATTTATTAGTTTATGAAAAAATGAATGAGCTGTTACATTTTAAACTTCATGTTTAGAAAAAACTGAAATTTTATAGCTAATTCTCTCAGTTTTTACCACTGTTTTTAATAGATTTGGAAAATTCTAGAGTTTCATACACCTGTAAGTATGGCTTGTATGCTGTGCAACACTCATCGAAGAATCTCTCTTACTTATGAAGAAAAGTGTACCTATAGCAACAAATTCAGCAACTAGGAAGTGAAAAAAATGATGAAATTTCACATGTAAAAAAAATTATTTGGTTATTTTTTTGAACTTCCACTCCCATGAGTTTAAATCCTGAATTCTTCCTGGACATGCTGACAACGTTTTATGAATTTATTTGTACAAGTACAATCAGAGGAAATTAAAATGTCCTGTGGTGCCTCTCCTGCTCCAAGGCGGCCCCCCTTAAGGAGCACCTAAAAGTGAAAACATGTGGGGCCCTGAGCACTATGGGACTTAACTTCTGAGGTCATCAGTCCCCTAGAACTTAGAACTAATAAAAACCTAACTAACCTAAGGACATCACACACGTCCATGCCCCAGGCAGGATTCGAACCTGCGACCGTAGCGGTCGCGCTGTTCCAGACTGTAGCGCCTAGAACCACTCGGGCACTTCGGCCTGCAGGTTTGTTTAATCCGTGGGAGAGTGTCATAGAGATACTGAAGGAACTGAAATGAAACCCCTGACGACAGAAGTAAACTATTCCGAGAAAGTCTGTTAACAATGTTTCAAGAACCAGCTTTAAATGGTTACTCTAGGATATACTACAAGCCACACGGAGTGATCGTGTGGTTTGAGGCGCCATGTCATGGATTGTGCGGCGCCTCCCTCCGGAGGTTCGAGTCCTCCCTCAGGCATGTGTGTGTGTGTTGTTCTTAGCATAAGTTAGTTTAAGGAGTGTGTAAGTCTAGGGACCGATGACCCCAGCAGTTTGTTCCCTTAGGAATTCACACACACACACACACACAAACACACACACACACATTTGATATACTAAAACCCCCTACACATCGCTCACACAGGGATCGTGAGGATAAGAGTACAATAATTACTACATGCACAGAGGCATTCAGTCATTCTGCCCACACTCCATACGTGAATGGAACAAGGAAGAAACCCTAATAACTGGTACAATGGTGTGTACCCTCTGCCATGCACCTGACGGTGGTTTGCAGATGTAGATGTAGATGTATGTGCGCCAGCGCACCTGCGGGCAGTTCTCCATCGGGTGGCACCACGCAAAAACGCCACCACCATCCTCATCATCATTAGCGTTCTGCCAAAAGGCAGGTTTTCACACGGTAGTCCTCCAAGCTGTCCGGTCTTCTGCCGTCCTCTTCAGGTCCGCATAATTTCCTCTTCCCTGTATGTCGTCTGTCATCTTGTGTCTCCTTCTTCCTCTCAGTCTTCTCCTACAAACCATTCCTTCCAAAGCATCTGCTAGCAAGCACTCCCTTGTCAGTGAATGTCCCAACAAGTTCTTTTTCCTTTCTCTTATAACCTTCAGCAGACTTCTCTCAAATGGTTCAAATGGCTCTGAGCACTATGGGACTTAACTTCTAAGGTCATCAGTCCCCTAGAACTTAGAACTACTTAAACCTAACTAACCTAAGGACATCACACACATCCATGCCCGAGGCAGGATTCGAACCTGCGACCGTAGCGGCCGCGCGGTTCCAGACAGACTTCTCTCACCAACCCTTTCCAGTACCCTTTCATTACTCACTCTTTCCGTCCAGCTTACCCTCTCCATTCTCATCCACATCTCAAATGCTTCTAACCTTTTTTCATTCTCTCGTCTCAGAGGACGCTAAATCGTCATGACCTCACTCCATGCGTCTGTAATTGGCCAGCCACCTTTTTTAAGCAGCAGCACTCAGAGCTTCTTCCAAAATTCAGTACATCTATAAACTGACACTATCAAAGGGTAGCAGGTTTTTACCACTTATTTCTATCAAGAACTTTACTATCATTGTACATAACTCAGCAGTAGGCACCAAAGAAGGATCTACAACTTTCAAAGATATGTATCTTAGTTATTATGTGTACTTAGAGTAACTAAAATTATTACTATATTATCTTTTTGCAGATGTCTGTCTTTATTGGCCATCTTTACTACCGAGAAACTACTTACGTTCAAAATGGTTCATATGGCTCTGAGCACTATGGGACTTAACATCTATGGTCATCAGTCCCCTAGAACTTAGAACTACTTAAACCTAACTAACCTAAGGACATCACACAACACCCAGCCATCACGAGGCAGAGAAAATCCCTGACCCCGCCGGGACTCGAACCCGGGAACCCGGGCGCGGTAAGCGAGAACGCTACCGCACGACCACGAGCTGCGGGCAACTACTTAAGTACCTTTATTGCTTGCTCTACATAAAGACTGATACTACAGTCAGGATTTTGAAAGACTGTATTCCAGTCAACACTGTTAAAGGCTTTTTTTCTTCATCTATCAACTATCAAGTTTTATTTTAATTTCCATTTTTTAAACGTACAGCCAATTATGAAGTGTCTCATGTGAAGCATTTCGTTTTGTTGATAAAGCATGATGAACACTGACCCTGTAAACGTTTTTCATACGCAACAATTTTTGACCCATTTCGATTACCAAGGAGTTAAATACAATTTTGATTTCGCTTGTGATTTTTGTACACGTTGCTTACAATGTTTATTGGTCCTTTTCACATTTTTGATGACGGACGGTTTTTCTTCTCGCTCGTGGCAGCGGTAACATTCGATTTATTTTACGTAACTTCCAGTACTCTATTTTTTCCGGATTTTAGAAGCCACCGTTTTTTTTTTGTCAATAAGAACTGAACCGGTAACTAACAGCCTACATCCCACTGTAAGGATTTCCTATCGGCTAGCATACTCAAAACGCTCACTACGAACATAGTAATAGCTCCGCATGTAGAACAGATTTATTTGAATGCAGCAAATAAATGAATGGTTACATACAGTACCATCTTCTGTAACGTTTTACCCTTTTTGTACTGTAACCTTTGGCTAGCTTTAAGCATCGATCATTGCTACGATATTCCATTGCTCTTGTGGTAAGTCAAGAAGAATATGCTGAGAGAAACCTCGATAAGGAGAAGTGTTAACATTTCATCTTTCCAAGCAAAACGATCCTCCAGATTTCCGCACATATGCAGTGAACATCAGAAGGTACGAAAGGAAAAAAAGAACCCTATTGGTCACAGTCTACAAGGAAATAAAATTTTACATCAGCGACATAGAGAATCTGTGGTACATTGGCAGATTCATTCACTAATTTCTTTCCAGATGCGCTCCTTAACGTGGGTTCATGTAATATTTGATTGCTTTTCATTTAGCTTATCGACATCTGTTGCAGTGACGTAATTCTTTTACAACCTCTAGATCTATTACGTTTGCCTGCGCTCTCAGATTCAGTATGAGAGGTATATTTATATCGGCCTGAATTGATGTATTACTTTTTCGGGATTCGAATAATGTAATACAGAGGCCCGGAAGATCTATTAAAATCTCTGGGGAGCTCCAGCGCTATGGGTTTTCATCAAGGAGGTAAAAAACGAGAAGGTAAGTGTCATTACATCACAAACTTGAAGCCGGTGTCCGCCATTTAAGTGGCCCAAAAGATTAGGTTCACCGCATTCATACCTAGGCTGTTCACCGCGGTGACACTCCACTGTGACGTCAACCTGACGTACCCGTGCCCAGGTTCGATCGTGTTGGGTGCTTTTATTGTGTGGAGACATAGCTGTTTCATCAAAAATGACAGCTTGTGTTGCTTACGGTGTACTAATCGATCCGATCGTAATCTAAAGATTAAAGGAATCACATTCCATTCGTAAGTCCAGCAACTGAAGCTGCGAGGTGCCGGGGCTAGCAGTGTATTTAACACTAAATTCTTCTAGAATCTTCTTATAGAAATGATGCTCTAAGCCCCCCCTATTCTAACTCCGGCTTTTGCTGTTGCACATGGATTAAAAAGAAACGCGAACTGACTGTAATCGACCCTGCAAGTGGAGTAGAAAAGAGTTTGGCACCTGCAACAATTTAATTTGATAGAAATTAATTAGATAAAGGAAAGTTTCATTAACGTAGTGAGAAATGAAAGGATTGCTCTACCGATTAACAGAATGAAAGTTCTGTCCAAAATAACAATATGATTTGTTATTACTAAACTCATACCGCCTGGTAGACACATGACACATTTATCATATTGGCTCAGCCCGCATCTCGTGATCGTGCGGTAGCGTTCTCGCTTCCCACGCCCGGGTTCCCGGGTTCGATTCCCGGCGGGGTCAGGGATTTTCTCTGCCTCGTGATGGCTGGATGTTGTGTGCTGTCCTTAGGTTAGTTAGGTTTAAGTAGTTCTAAGTTCTAGGGGACTTATGACCACAGCAGTTGAGTCCCATAGTGCTCAGAGCCATTTGAACCATATTGGCTCAAATTGGATACTCAAATAAATGCTGTGAAGGTGAAGTTGTCCCTAAACTAGATCGTGACATTTATGACGAAGTGGTATGTGGAGCCAATTCCTTGCAACTCAAATCTTAAGAGAAACACACAGCCAACGCAACATTAATTGCTGCTACAGTAGTGAGAACTCAGACAATGAACACCCAAGACAGAACAAAGTTAGAAAGAAGACGAACAGGCGCGCTCTGCTGAGCTCTGATTATCAGCTAGGAAAATCCCTAATCTGCCGGTGCTGCGGACATACATTACCAAACTGTCTTCTTAACTGCAAGAACACGATCTGGCGTAATGGAGGCGATGGCTGGTTGCTTCGACGTCCCGTCGTGGTGATGATAAAGTCGCGAGTATAGCTCGAAACAAATTATCCTGGTCTGGTTGTTCCAGACTACAGACCTCTTAGCAATACAAATGCGCCTCTGAGGGAGACGAAGAAGGCTCGCCACACAATCACTGACGGCACAGTGATTGATTTTAACAAGCGAAGTCACACAGTAACTCCGATACAGTCAACTTTAGCCAAAACTGCTCAAGACAGACAACATAGGCCACTTGTACGCAGAACGCTCAACTGCCAACTGTACTCGGAAAGTTACGTTAAAGTCGAAACTTTAGCAACTTCGTCAAACAGTTACAATTAAATGAAAGTATATTAGACAGCCAACGGAAGGCAGGCGGTCCAGAGCAGCGAGAGCTCAGTCTTGTAACCTACTCCGACCGAAAGGCGAGAGCCGACCTCACAAGAGCACCGGTACAAACCGAACACAGAACATTCCCGCCCCCACGACAGTAGCCGTGGTTAAACTTTCCAATCAGCAGCTCGAAAACCAGCGGAAAATTCCACTCTATTGCCGAAGCACTACCATTCCACCAATGGAGATTCTTGGCGCCAATTTCTGCGCCGATTTTGCTACGTCACGGAGCTATGGCCTGAGCAAGCCAATCACAGTTACGATTCTGCAGAAAACGCGGGAATTTGCCCGCCATGACTGCCTGGGAACACCAGTCATTCCCACGCCTCGCTGGTAGACTGGCAGAAAGTGTTTTCGCTAAGTTTCTGCGAAGTAATGGAATCTCTAGCCCAGCCGCTCCTTCAGGCTCCTGCGGGCGTGTCTCCGCCGCTCTTATGACAATGTCGGCGTCTGGAAAGCATTCACTCGACTCCCTCACACCCGTCGGCTTAACTTTTCCAAGATCAGCGGAGCCCGCCTGTCACCGGACCACCCGGGTGACGAGAGATGCATGCAATTAAAGAGGAAGATCGAATTACTCAGACTAAGAGAGAAATTTGAGAGGGGGCTAGTGCCACCTCTCAAAGCAATATTTTATTTTGTATATGTGAATTGTTGTTGCACTGTTTACTTTTATTGCAATGGTTTTATTTTCGACATTTGACTTTAGGTTTGCCTTACTTTACTCAGTGACCGTTCTTTCTCTTCTCTCCTGCATTTTTTGTTGGTTCCCAAGCCGAAAACGCTCTGACATCCGAGCCACACTGTATCAACGGTCTCGTCCTCGCACAACATATGGCTACATAACCGGGCAGCAAAATACTAACACGAATTCTTTACAGACGAATGGAAAAACTAGTAGAAGCCGACCTCGGGGAAGATCAGTTTGGATTCCGTAGAAATGTTGGAACACGTGAGGCAATACTGACCTTACGACTTATCTTAGAAGAAAGATTAAGGAAAGGCAAACCTACGTTTCTAGCATTTGTAGACTTAGAGAAAGCTTTTGACAATGTTGACTGGAATACTCTCTTTCAAATTCTAAAGGTGGCAGGGGTAAAATACAGGGAGCGAAAAGCTATTTACAATTTGTACAGAAACCAGATGGCAGTTATAAGAGTCGTGGAACATCAAAAGGAGGATTTGGTGGTCTGTTGGATTGATCATAGGTTCCTGTGATGATGGGATGTTCGATTCCACCTTCTGCCGGTGATTTTTAATAGGGAGAGACAGATTCTAATCTCTTCTGGCTACGCCACGTGAAGAAGGTATAGTGGCGTTGTGGTCTGAAATTCACATTAAACATGATATTCTTTCTCTACCATGTAGACGTTAGGCTGAACCACAATAATGTCAGGAGTGGTGAAATGCGGGAACTCTATCACCAGTAACCTTTCTTATGCTAGTTATTTATTTCTACTGACGAAGCAAATGCTATGTAGGGTCACAGGACCCTTCTTCCATCATTTAGTTGAGCTTCTGTATGTTGATAAACTGGTTCTGAACTTGGAATGCAACTCAGACCGCCCTTAATGCGGAATTTGATCCATTCGTGACAATACAGCTAGACTACAATTTGTTGTTTGTTCAAAACTGCAGATTCCTCAACATATCCACATCTGGCGCGTGAATGGGATCGAATGCCGGCCCGGCACTAAAGGTTTCATTATGTATTATCAAGCACTAGTATGAGAATACCTATCTGCTGGTGGATAATATTTTTGATTTTTAATGCATTTTCATTCGTTGTCAACACTAACGGTATGTGACGTTTTTAACTCCCAGTGAGACACAGAAATATTTGAGAGATCACGGTAAGTTCAAGGATGTTATTCCGAGCTGCTGGTGGAGAAAAATTCGGTAGCTGACATCTCTTTGTGTGTAGTCAACAACGGTATGTGTGGGGTTCGATTCCCAGTCAGCACTGAACTGTTCGTCATATTATTTCTAGTTGAAACATGCTCACATGTCGCTGCTGATGTGACAAATCCATATTTAACGTTCGTTTTCTCTAGAATATAATAGTGATAGGTTTCGGGTTGGAGTCCTGGGAGGAAATAATTAATGTTTCGTCTCGTCGTTTCAGTTAAAACATCTAGCTACTGCCGAGAAAATCCGATATGTCACAGTTGATTGTGCTTCGATAACAATCCGATTAGGTTCTGGGTTAGAATCCCTGTCCAACACAAAGCTTTACCTGACGGCATTTCAAGTAAGTTACTTGTGAAGAAGCAATATGTAACACCTCTCGTAGTTCGTTAACAGGGTCAATAGATGCTGGGTACGAATTCGCGTCCGTTAAAAATGTTTATGTTATGTAATTTAAAGTTGATATTTGCTACGTGATACTGTCTAAAATCGAGGTATATCACTCTATGTATTCCTAGTCAGGAATGACTGTTAGTTTCCGTCAGTCACGAAATCTTAGTCTGTATGACCTGTGTTTGTATCCATATGCAGAACGAGACGGTTCGTCGTGTCATTTGAAGTTCATACATATTCTCAACTAGCTGCTCGTGAATAAGTTAAATTTTTAATGTCATTTTGTGTTAAATAAAAAGTACGGTATGTTACTTTGAAGAGGAAATTATGAATACGACGAACTTACTACGTGCATTACCTATCTGACGAAATAATGAGAGTGGTAACAGTTCAGGTACGTCATTTATTGCAATAAATGTGAGCTTACAAGCCTTAAGGACAGTCTTATCTGTGATAAGGTGTTCCCTGATATTTGTAGTATCGTGGTATTACTTTACATCTTGAGTTATTGCAATACAGAGCACAGTTTTCTAGTGGTGACTTGTTGGAGCCATTTTCAATAGTCAAACGACTATACCAAGGAGCGATTAGAGGACCTGCTAGACAGCTGCGTTATGTGGGTTGCACGTGAATCAGGCGAAATGCAACTCAGGTCGTTTGGATACTTTTGAGCACGACTGTACATCTTACACAGATTAGGGCATCATTATTAAAAAGTTACTCACATACATGTAAAATCAAAATATCCATTTTAAGGTGTCTTACGCGTTTGAGGCCATTCCCTTAATCATATTTATAGCATTCCACAATGCTGGCAGATGCTTAAAAATTATATCGTTTTTTACCGTGAACGTTGCTATTACTAGCCTCACACTGAATGACGCATCATAAATAAGATTTCAAAGTTAGAAGATGGGTAACCTACAGTGAGACTCACGCTCTGACAATCTAATAAGACAACAACGAAATTCTGCTTGCAGGTATACTTCTATGCAGTTTTGTTTCTTCGACATTTCCGTAATCGTCCACTTTGTTGACATGGACGAAATACGATAGCACGCTTTGTTTCTTTCCTCATTTCACACATTTATAGGCTAGCAAAGAAGACGTAGGTAAGGTGTTTTTGCAAACGTGAACATTAAAATCGTTCTGCATACGAGTTGAAAGCTGAAAATGTAACGAACAAGCAGTATCAGTAAGCAAACAAGCATTGATTTAGGCGTTCCAGTTTCATTTGGTATCGGTACAATACTATAGAAGTGGAATTAAATGGATTACAAAAGCATACTTTTCACGTCGCATCCTTCACATCTTGGTTATTCGAAGTATATCAACAGAAAACAAGTTACAGTAACGAGGCAAAACTTATCGTATTACTAGAGAAAACACTCATTGAAGAGCAGAAAAAAACATGTAATCACTGTAATTTTTAGTATTTAAAACAGTTGTTGCACGCACGCGACAGAAATAATGTACAAGAAGCAATCGTAAACAGTAGTCTGCTAATGTTTTGGGCTACTTAAAATGGCGGCAGGCCCCGTCTACTATGGCTTCAAAACAACGCACAGCGTTAAGTTGCAATGCAATCTCCCTTCGTTTTTAGCTCCATGGTTTTCATCCGTTCAGTTAGCTTGAAGCAGAAGTTCGTAGCGGATTTGTTCTTTGCTATTAAGACTGTTTACCGCTTTTCGTTTGTCATTCGCTTGGGCTTGTAAACGTGCCATGAATCTGACAGAATCGAATAAAGTGAGACCTGAGTTTCTCCTGGCGTATACAACTTTCAAATAACTTCCGGGAATTCAGCCAGGTAACACTTTCAGCGACCGCCGATATTTCGGCGGGAGAACACCCCGCCATTTTCAAGGCAAACTGCAACGGACAGGCGGCGTGCATGCAAATTTAATACCTCGGTTCTGCGACAGAAGCAGGAAAGATAACACACACACTGAACACTAGTGCCACCAAAGATGACCAAAGTCAGAGCTATCGATAGTGAGACTATGAATTCACAGGTGAGGCAGCATTGACTCTGTTCCTCTGTTTTTTGACAAGGGAGAGAGCCGGATTCCAAACAGAGTTTAAACAGAAACCTCCATCCCTGTTAACGAGGTTGCTCGCTAGTTTAATCTCAACTGCCTCCTTAATGACACTGTCCCAATAGCTGGACGTGCATGCCAATATCTCGGTGTTATTATATAACATGGGGTGACCAGTATCCAAGCAATGTTCGGCAATAGCAGATCTATTTGGCTGCTGTAATCGTGTGTGCCGTTTATGCTCAGTACATCTGTCCTCCACGGTCCTGATAGTTTGACCAATATATGCCATACCGCAGCTACAGGGAATACGATACACACCTGCCTTACGCAATCCAAGATCATCCTTAACGGAACTCAAAAGTGCTCTAATTTTAGATGGAGGTCGGAAAACACATTTCACATCGTATTTCCGTAAAATACGACCGATCTTATTGGACGTGTTTCCTACGTAAGGCAAAAAGGCAGTAGACTTGGGTGTTGACTCAGAATTATCATCAATCACCCGATGTACAGTTGGTCGATAGCGCAACGCACGTTCAATCTGTCTATCACTATAACCATTTTGACGAAATGTAACTTCAAGATGGGACAGCTCAGCTGGCAAAGTCTCAGCGTCAGAAACGACATGTGCCCTGTGTACCAAGGTACGTAGTACCCCTTCACGCTGAGCCGAATGGTGACAACTATTAGCTTGTAAGTACAAATCGGTGTGAGTACGTTTCCTGTAGACTGCATGTCCCAATGATCCATCATCCTTCCTCCTAACCAACACGTCGAGAAAGGGAAGGCAACCATCCTCTTCCACCTCCATCGTAAAACGAATGTTCGGGTGGATCGAGTTCAGATGTTCTAGAAAGACATTCAAATTCTCCCTACCGTGAGGCCAAACAACGAAGGTATCGTCAACGTATCTAAAGAAACAGGCGGGTTTTAAAGGCGCCGACTCCAATGCACGTTCCTCGAAGTCTTCCATAAATAAATTTGCGATCACAGGAGACAACGGACTACCCATCGCAACTCCATCTGTCTGCTCGTAATACTGGTCATTAAATAAAAAGTAAGTGGATGTCAACACATGCCTAAAGAGATTAGTTAAATCAGTACCAAACCTGGCTTCAATTAACCGCAACGAATCAGACAGAGGAACACGAGTGAAGAGAGAGACCACATCGAAACTCACTAAAATATCAGAGTCATTCAGCCTCAGTCCCTCCAAACGACGTAAAAAATCAGCTGAGTTCCTGATATGATGTTCACACTGTCCTACTTGTGGACTCAACAGAGAAGCAAGATGCTTGGATACACGATATGTCGGAGCGCCGATGTTACTCACTATAGGACGGAAAGGAACCCCTTCCTTATGAACCTTTGGAAGGCCATATAACCTAGGGGGAACGGCACTATAGGTGTTAAGCCTCTTGATTGTGTCCTGCGAAAAACCACTTTTCTTCAGGAGGCTGTTGGTCTTTCTCTCAACACTTTTCGTGGGGTCAGCATCGATTCTGCGATACGCTGAATCAGATAGTAAACGTTGCATCTTTTGTACATAATCAGGTTTATTTAAAACAACGGTGGCATTGCCCTTGTCAGCAGGTAAAATAACAATATTGGGATCAACTTTGAGAGAGCGTAAAGCAGCCCTCTCTGCTGCTGTTACATTACTCTTGGGTGGACGAGCCCTAGTCAAAACACGGCATGCCTCCCTCCTAACTTCCTCTGCAGCGTCAGGAGGTAGTTTGCAAACTGCCTGTTCAATTGAACTAATAAAATCAACTACCGGCAAATTCTTCGGAGTGGGTGCAAAATTTAAACCCTTCCCTAGCACGGATAAGGTTGCGTCGTCAAAAGATTTCCCTGTGAGATTTATCACAGAACGTCGAGATATAACATCCGACTCCGCGCGATGAAAACGTTCAAACAATACCAAATGCCGGGCAGTAACGGAGTTGTACTCCCAGTCAGCTTGGGTCCATGAGGCACCGTCCAACCAATCCCAAGTGAAATCAGACACTTCAGATGCAACCATTAAATGAAAACGATACAATTCTTTGAAAACAGAATCCAAACGTCGACGAGTAAAACGAATCCTTTCGCGAACAAGAGCCAAGCCAGCACGTTGCTTGATACGATTGGCGGCAGGTGAATTAATATGGTGCACAACCTTAGCAAATGTTGGGACATGATTTTCATCACGACACCTCAATAAAAACGACAAAGCACATTGCAGTCTAACTCGACAGCTACGAAGTTTATCCAACTTACGTAAACACCGATACATTTCCTCCCCGTAGAGGTAAACAATGTGAGACCTGAGTTTCTCCTGGCGTATACAACTTTCAAATAACTTCCGGGAATTCAGCCAGGTAACACTTTCAGCGACTGCCGATATTTCGGCGGGAGAACACCCCGCCATTTTCAAGGCAAACTGCAACGGACAGGCGGCGTGCATGCAAATTTAATACCTCGGTTCTGCGACAGAAGCAGGAAAGATAACACACACACTGAACACTAGTGCCACCAAAGATGACCAAAGTCAGAGCTATCGATAGTGAGACTATGAATTCACAGGTGAGGCAGCATTGACTCTGTTCCTCTGTTTTTTGACAAGGGAGAGAGCCGGATTCCAAACAGAGTTTAAACAGAAACCTCCATCCCTGTTAACGAGGTTGCTCGCTAGTTTAATCTCAACTGCCTCCTTAATGACACTGTCCCAATAGCTGGACGTGCATGCCAATATCTCGGTGTTATTATATAACATGGGGTGACCAGTATCCAAGCAATGTTCGGCAATAGCAGACCTATTTGGCTGCTGTAATCGTGTGTGCCGTTTATGCTCAGTACATCTGTCCTCCACGGTCCTGATAGTTTGACCAATATATGCCATACCGCAGCTACAGGGAATACGATACACACCTGCCTTACGCAATCCAAGATCATCCTTAACGGAACTCAAAAGTGCTCTAATTTTAGATGGAGGTCGGAAAACACATTTCACATCGTATTTCCGTAAAATACGACCGATCTTATTGGACGTGTTTCCTACGTAAGGCAAAAAGGCAGTAGACTTGGGTGTTGACTCAGAATTATCATCAATCACCCGATGTACAGTTGGTCGATAGCGCAACGCACGTTCAATCTGTCTATCACTATAACCATTTTGACGAAATGTAACTTCAAGATGGGACAGCTCAGCTGGCAAAGTCTCAGCGTCAGAAACGACATGTGCCCTGCGTACCAAGGTACGAAGTACCCCTTCACGCTGAGCCGAATGGTGACAACTATTAGAAGTACAAATCGGTGTGAGTACGTTTCCTGTAGACTGCATGTCCCAATAAGATGCCACCGTTGTTTTAAATAAACCTGATTATGTACAAAAGATGCAACGTTTACTATCTGATTCAGCGTATCGCAGAATCGATGCTGACCCCACGAAAAGTGTTGAGAGAAAGACCAACAGCCTCCTGAAGAAAAGTGGTTTTTCGCAGGACACAATCAAGAGGCTTAACACCTATAGTGCCGTTCCCCCTAGGTTATATGGCCTTCCAAAGGTTCATAAGGAAGGGGTTCCTTTCCGTCCTATAGTGAGTAACATCGGCGCTCCGACATATCGTGTATCCAAGCATCTTGCTTCTCTGTTGAGTCCACAAGTAGGACAGTGTGAACATCATATCAGGAACTCAGCTGATTTTTTACGTCGTTTGGAGGGACTGAGGCTGAATGACTCTGATATTTTAGTGAGTTTCGATGTGGTCTCTCTCTTCACTCGTGTTCCTCTGTCTGATTCGTTGCGGTTAATTGAAGCCAGGTTTGGTACTGATTTAACTAATCTCTTTAGGCATGTGTTGACATCCACTTACTTTTTATTTAATGACCAGTATTACGAGCAGACAGATGGAGTTGCGATGGGTAGTCCGTTGTCTCCTGTGATCGCAAATTTATTTATGGAAGACTTCGAGGAACGTGCATTGGAGTCGGCGCCTTTAAAACCCGCCTGTTTCTTTAGATACGTTGACGATACCTTCGTTGTTTGGCCTCACGGTAGGGAGAATTTGAATGTCTTTCTAGAACATCTGAACTCGATCCACCCGAACATTCGTTTTACGATGGAGGTGGAAGAGGATGGTTGCCTTCCCTTTCTCGACGTGTTGGTTAGGAGGAAGGATGATGGATCATTGGGACATGCAGTCTACAGGAAACGTACTCACACCGATTTGTACTTACAAGCTAATAGTTGTCACCATTCGGCTCAGCGTGAAGGGGTACTTCGTACCTTGGTACACAGGGCACATGTCGTTTCTGACGCTGAGACTTTGCCAGCTGAGCTGTCCCATCTTGAAGTTACATTTCGTCAAAATGGTTATAGTGATAGACAGATTGAACGTGCGTTGCGCTATCGACCAACTGTACATCGGGTGATTGATGATAATTCTGAGTCAACACCCAAGTCTACTGCCTTTTTGCCTTACGTAGGAAACACGTCCAATAAGATCGGTCGTATTTTACGGAAATACGATGTGAAATGTGTTTTCCGACCTCCATCTAAAATTAGAGCACTTTTGAGTTCCGTTAAGGATGATCTTGGATTGCGTAAGGCAGGTGTGTATCGTATTCCCTGTAGCTGCGGTATGGCATATATTGGTCAAACTATCAGGACCGTGGAGGACAGATGTACTGAGCATAAACGGCACACACGATTACAGCAGCCAAATAGATCTGCTATTGCCGAACATTGCTTGGATACTGGTCACCCCATGTTATATAATAACACCGAGATATTGGCATGCACGTCCAGCTATTGGGACAGTGTCATTAAGGAGGCAGTTGAGATTAAACTAGCGAGCAACCTCGTTAACAGGGATGGAGGTTTCTGTTTAAACTCTGTTTGGAATCCGGCTCTCTCCCTTGTCAAAAAACAGAGGAACAGTCAATGCTGCCTCACCTGTGAATTCATAGTCTCACTATCGATAGCTCTGACTTTGGTCATCTTTGGTGGCACTAGTGTTCAGTGTGTGTGTTATCTTTCCTGCTTCTGTCGCAGAACCGAGGTATTAAATTTGCATGCACGCCGCCTGTCCGTTGCAGTTTGCCTTGAAAATGGCGGGGTGTTCTCCCGCCGAAATATCGGCGGTCGCTGAAAGTGTTACCTGGCTGAATTCCCGGAAGTTATTTGAGAATCGAATAAAGTTTACGCTGTTTGTGAGCTGATGAAATAAGTATCAAATGAGATAAAAAATAACGTGCCTGACTTAATGTTCGTATTTTAATTTATTGATGGAGGAAGGCTTCTCAGAATACTTCACTTAAAACTTCCGGGCTGATAGGCCGTGGTCGAAGTATAAAACTCTCTCCTGACGTTTCGTCTCCGACTGCGGGAGACATCCTCGGAGGTAAAGCGGCGAACTGCGAAGAGAACTCGAAGAAGCGCTGATTATATAGGCAGTACAGAGGGCGCCATTGTCGATCACGTGGCGTCGGCTATGAGATTGTCTCTGATGATGCCAACATTCTCGATTGAAAGTAATCGATCGTCACGCTTGTGGTGCAACGCTGACATCCAAATTTTATCCAGTTTAACACCTTCGTCTTTCCTGTTAAAATTATTACGATGTTTATCAATCTCGATAGCCTCTCTATACAAGCGTGCATAATAATGCGAGGTTTTCGATATGACGCTCGTCTCGCTGAATTTTATTTCATGATCACCTTCCTGGTAAACATGCTCCGCTACGG
This sequence comes from Schistocerca nitens, assembly GCF_023898315.1. Lineage (NCBI taxonomy): Eukaryota > Metazoa > Arthropoda > Insecta > Orthoptera > Acrididae > Schistocerca > Schistocerca nitens. The sequence goes on from NC_064617.1 coordinate 871,111,701, forward strand.
CCGATTTATCCGTGTGACCCAGGCGGCAATTCCTCTTATGTTCAACAAGACGGGTGTTCACACTTCTCTTTGTGGTACCGATGTAAACCTGTCCACAACTACAAGGAATTTTATATACCCCCGGTGTAGCCAAAGGGTGTCGTGCATCTTTTGCAGACCTTAAAAATTCTTTTACTTTCCTGGTGGGTCAGAAAATAGTTTCCACCCCATACTTGCCTAAAACTTTCCCAATGCGGTCTGTGACCTTACTAATGGACGGAAGAAAAACATTACCCTTGGACGACTGTTGCTCGTCGTTACTCCTGATTCTCTGCCTCGAGCGAAGTGCTCGATCTATATCCTTGCTAGAATAGCCATTCTTCACGAAAGTTGACCGTAGATGTTCAATCTCATCTTTTAAATAAACAGGTTCACAAAGTTTGTACGCTCTGTCTACCAATGTTTTCATTACACCTCTTTTTTGTCTAGGGTGGTGGTTTGATTCTTTGTGTAGATAACGATCAGTATGTGTGGGCTTTCTATGCACCTTATGGCCCAACGTTCCGTCCCGTCGTTTAATCACAGACACATCCAAGAAGTTCAATTGCCCATTCTTTTCCGTCTCCATAGTGCTTCTCAAAGCATTTAATATCATTTACAGGCGGATAGCAGTTGCAAGAAACGGGGATAGCAAGCTGTTCTGTTCTTAAGACGTTCAGTTTGAGGTAAGTCACATACATTGTCTAATTCAGCTTGCAGATAACATCTGCTATTAAAGGATTGGGGTCAAGCGGCACTTACAATCCTTGCCGTCGGCTTTGACTGCTGATGTGATGGTACGCCTAACGTCTGCTACGACGTTACTTCTCAGTGCCCATTTTGAATATTACGTCTCTCTGTAGCGTTCTTTGTTGCTATGTTTCTGCCGGGACTGATCTCCATTGAAGCTAGAGAGATTTTTTTACGAAACTTAAAAAAAATGGCTCTGAGCACTATGGGACTCAACTGCTGAGGTCATTAGTCCCCTAGAACTTAGAACTAGTTAAACCTAACTAACCTAAGGACATCATACACATCCATGCCCGAGGCAGGATTCGAACCTGCGACCGTAGCGGTCTTGCGGTTCCAGACTAGCGCCTTTAACCGCACGGCCACTTCGGCCGGCTTTTACGAAACTTAATCCCCATTATGTTCACATAAAGAGCTGAAATTGTTTTTGTAATAAACACTTCGATTTACTTCGGATTCAAGCATTTATTCGTAGTTGGGTATGTCATTTTACTCCTGAACTATGTTGCTCAAGTTATTACGACACTAGTTTCGATTTCTATACGAGTAAAAATTTGTCATTTCTATCGCAGTTAGTACTGTGTATCATGATCTCCACACTACATGTAGAGCTTTTTGTACGATACGCCTTTCCGTTAAGTGTTTCTTTTAGTAATTTGTGATTTAACTATGCAGATAACACTCGAGTTTTTTCTTGTACAAAGTTCTCATAATCAGAGCTGCCGTTTGTTTTCCAGTTCGAAATATGGCATTGTATTAAAGTTTTCAAATAGTCTGCTGCATAGTCAGCGTGTATAAGAGTCTTCCAATAAATTGGGAATGTCTGGGAGCGGATTCTCTCTCGGGCACTCCAAGCTCCCTAAAATATGGGAACCGGAACTATGAATGCTGAAAAAAATTCTGCTTGCACATCACACATCTCGCCTAGCAACCGTCAGAGTAGAACAAGGGAGACTAGAGCTTGTGCATAGGCCTACAGCCAGACATTTTTCGCTGGCTGAATGCACGAATGTATTCGGTGGAAATTCGCTACTATTGGTGCCGAGTACTCTCCACCGCGCACTATTAAAGCGGTTTGCGAAGTATATTTGAGGACGGCGACTTGGAATCCAGGAACTATACCAGTCTTTTCAGAGTGAAACTAATGGTTTATTTCCTTGTGTTAACTGTCTTAAACAAAAATATTTCTAACAACAATCACTTTACGAATTTTTGCCTCTTTTCTGCTTCATCAATTCAGTCTTGATGTACAGAACGAATTGACGATTAAAAAGGGCCAAAGCCGTTTTTCTTTAAGTTCAGACACTGTGGCAACTACTGTTATGACGACGGGTTTAAAGTATTTACAACTTCTTGTCAACAAAACTACACTGATTTTAACAGAGAAACATTGAATGTAGGCCATAGAAGAGAGAAAATGTTAAAAACTACTAAGTAAAAATTGAATAACAAGTACGAATAATGTTTGTTCTTTCGTAACAAGGAAATCCCATCCACTTCAGCCGAAAACAGCATAGCATCAAGAAATTGCGCGCTTTTTGAATATAAGATTTATTTAGCTTTGGCCACTACGAATAATCGACGGCTGTTTCTGTTAAACAAGGCAATAGATTTACTATAGTTCGTACCGATTTCTGTAAAGGCCCCACACGCGAACGACGGATCGCAGCGATTCGTCGCATGCGATATTGTTGCAATCGGCCGTTCGCCTCGATTCCGCCACAGAAGTTAAGCGGACGGTATATCGTGGCACGCGGGAGAAGAGCGGTGCGGGGGAATGAGCTCCGCCTTCCTCTCGAAGAGCTGCCATCTTACGTCCGCGTTCTGTGCTTCCACGAAAGCAGACTTAAAAACGGTCATAGCGATTGCAGATTTCTTTTCTTGTGGTGAGAGTCTCATTCGAATCCCTTTATACACCAAGATTAGTCTCCCTACTCATTTCAAAATTAGAAAAAAAAAGCAGTGCACAACGCGTAGCAAATTGTAGTACACAAAGCATTTGTTAATGGCTACAGTGGAGTTGTTTGCTGCGGTAGGCAGTGGTAGTTCGGGCCCGACCACTACCGGTATATTACGCAACCATAGTTCAAAACACTCCTCACTTAAAACTGGAGCTATAGCGGGTTCAGCAGGTGCTGGCCCGCCAAGCACAAGCACAACTTTTCAGAACATGTTACGCTTTTCACTGACGTCAAGTGCGTTGTGTATATCGTTCTACTGTGCTAATACAATTCGTTTTTCGTTTACTGGTCCTCAATTTCTTTTTGTTCATTATTCTTATTGTGTAATTTGAAATAGCCACACTACTTTTACACCATTTGATTTGCAATCTCGATGTGTCTATAGAAAAGTTGCAAATAACAGCATTACTGATTATCAAAACTCTTATTATAAATTAATAGGCTCGGATAGTTTATTCTACAAAGCGACACAGGGCTTGAGTATAACTGTAGATTTCCCCTGAATATTTAAATTAAAATGTCCACGTGATATTACGGAACCTGTACGCCATTCTTTAAGTGTTTCATAAGTAATTTAATATCATGAGATGAAGGCCGCTGTATCGTGACTACTACTAACTACTACTATAAACTTCCCATCAATTCTGCTTCTACAGCACAATCCTCGGACATGTCTGAAAGAACAGACACCATTGATGACCTCCAGTCGTCTAGAATGAAATTAGATTTATTTAGTAATATCTTCAGCTGCTGACGGGCGTTGATATATATTAACGGGGACAGGTGAAAATGTGTGCCCCGACCGGGACTCTGACCCGGGATATCCTGCTTACATGGCAGACGCTCTATCCATCTGAGCCACCGAGGGCACAGAGGATAGTGCGACTGCAGGGACTATCTCGCGCACGCCTCCTGCGAGACCCACATCCTCACCTTGTATGTCCACACACTACTTTCGTAGTGTCCCTACCCACCACAATCATTACTAGTGGAAGACATTCTTATGGCTCTGAGCACTATGGGACTTAACAGCTATGGTCATCAGTCCCCTAGAACTTAGAACTACTTAAACCTAACTAACCTAAGGACAGCACACAACACCCAGCCATCACGAGGCAGAGAAAATCCCTGACCCCGCCGGGAATCGAACCCGGGAACCCGGGCGTGGGAAGCGAGAACGCTACCGCACGACCACGAGATGCGGGCGAAGACATTCTTACCAAGTCCCGTAAGAGTTCAGGTAATATGTGTGCATCCGCACAGAAGAAGGTCATGGACGGTATTGTATGGATATGGTGTGTGTTTTTTCGGGCACGAGTAATGAGAGTGTTGAGTAGGAACACTACGAAAATAATGTGTGGACATATAAGATGAGATTGTGAGTCTCGCGGGAGGCGTGCGCGAGATATTCCCTGCAGTCGTACTATCCTCTGTGCCCTCGGTGGCTCGGATGGATAGAGCGTCTGCCATGTAAGCAGGAGATCGCGGGTTCGAGTCCCAGTCGGGGGACACATTTTCACCTGTCCCCGTTGATATATATCAACGACCGTCAGCAGCTGAAGGTATTCATATATAATTCTATTTCTGACTTCTCAGAGTAGTTCGTGGCCCATGTATTACTATTAATTCTAACGCAAAGGTGTCACTCAACGTGGGTAAACCGAAAAAGAACTGCACAACCAGACTTAATGACAAGAGAAACAAGTCACCATCGTATTGACACACACCTCTGCTAACAAGCCAGGCAGCCATACTAGGTTTCCTGGGATCTGAGGTTTGTATGCGATCAGCAACCGATCGTTGCAGTTTGCCCACAAACGTGCGATCTAGGAGGCAGTCGGTCGCCCATGTCGCTCGTGTGTAAAGTAACTATAGTCCAACCAATCACAAAGAAAGTTCAACACATATTTGAAACTCACGTGAAATAGCAACAAACGACCTTTAAAAACTCTTAAGAAATGTTATTAAAAACCCGCGCACATTGTACGCCTATGTTCCGTTGCGACCTTATGTTGGTAACGGTTCACGTGATGAATGATGGTAAAGGAACAGTGCAGATCGTGAATCGGATTTGGGTAGCAAACCGCATTGCGGGTTCGCAATTATCTACGCTTTTTAACTAAGTTAGCTTTTTGCTATTGGTTACCAAGTTAATCACATCCTCGGAAACAGCAGCAAATTCAGAAATAAAACACACAAGTAGGTGACTGCAACGACGACGGGAACATCGAGCTTCGCTATGCGTCAGTATGTTACCACAATCATTTTTAATTGTTCATATTAGTGGACTTTGACAACTCACAACCAGTTTATCACATTACAACGTAACCTAGACCTCGAACTAGTCTGGTCATCAGCCTGTTACCACTATCATTTTCTGATGTTCACATTCGTTGGCTTCACCAACTCAAAAAAAGTTTACCAAATTCCTATCAAACCTAGACCTCGGACTGCCGTACCAATCAATGCCTTACCATAATTATTGTTTGATTTTCACGTTCGTTGGCTTCGCCAACTCACAACAGTTAGTAACATTCTAACCAAACGTAGATCTCGGGCTACGTTACAGACCAGTCTGCCACCATAACCAAATGATACGAAAATCAGTAACCAACTTCAAAATCCGTATGTGACAGATCAACAACAGTTAATCTCGCGCTGTCCATACCGAAAGCAAAAGCAATTCCAATCCTCCGCCAAAAGAAATCTTGGGATTCAGGAATTCTTATTACACTACTGGCCGTTAAAATTGCTACACCAAGAACAAATGCAGATGATAAACGGGTATTCATTGGACAAATATATTATACTAGAACTGACATGTGATTACATTTTCACACAATTTGGGTGCGTAGATCCTGAGAAATCAGTACCCAGAACAACCACCTCTGGCCGTTATAATGGCCTTGATACGCCTGGACATTGAGTCAAACAGAGCTTGGATGGCGTGTACAGGTACAGCTGCCCATGCAGCTTCAACACGATACCACAGTTCATCAACAGTAGTGACTGGCGTATTGTGACGATCCAGTTGCTCGGCCACCATTGACCAGACGTTTTCAATTGGTGAGAGATCTGGAGAATGTGCTGGTCAGGGCAGCAGTCGAACATTTTCTGTATCCAGAAAGGCCCGTACAGGACCTGCAATATGCGGTCGTGCATTATCCTGCTGAAATGTAGGGTTTCACAGGGATCGAATGAAGGGTAGAGCCACGGGTCGTAACACATCTGATATGTAACGTTCACTGTTCAAAGTGCCGTCAATGCGAACAAGAGGTGACCGAGACGTGTAACCAATGACACCCCATACCATCATGCCGGGTGATACGCCGTACGTTCAACGGCGATGTCGCCAAACACGGATGCGACCATCATGATGATGTAAGCAGAACCTGGATTCATCCGAAAAAATGACGTTTCGCCATTCGTGCACCCAGGTTCGTCGTTGACTACACCATCGCAGGCGTCCTGTCTGTGATGCAGCGTCAACGGTAACCGCAGCCGTGGTCTCCGAGCTAATAGCCCATGCTGCTGCAAACGTCGTCGAACTGTTCGTGCAGATGGTTGTTGTCTTGCAAACGTCCCCATCTGTTGACTCCGGGATTGAGACGTGGCTGCATATCCGTTACAGCCATGCGGATAGGATGCCTGTCATCTCGACTGCTAGTGATACGAGGCCGTTGGAATCCAGCACGGCGTTCCGTATTACCCTCCTGAACACACCGATTCCATATTCTGCCACCAGTCATTGGATCTCGGCCAACGCGAGCAGCAACGTCGCGATACGATAAACCGCAATCACGATATGCTACAATCCGACCTGTATCAAAGTCGGAAACGTGATGGTACACATTTCTCCTCCTTACACGAGGCATCACAACAGCGTTTCACCAGGCAACGCCGCTCAACTGCTGTTTGTGTATGTGAAATCGGTTGGAAACTTTCGTCATGTCAGCACGTTGTAGGTGTCGCCACCGTAGCCAATCTTGTGCGAATGCTCTGATAAGCTAATCAATAGCATATCACAGCATCTTCTTCCTGTCGGTTAAATTTCGCGTCTGTAGCTCGTCATCTTCGTGGTGTAGCAATTTTAATGGCCAGTAGTGTAGCTACGATACACAGGGCATCCGCACAGGATACGGTGGCCGATGTGCAGGGGCCAATTTTCGCCCAAAGCGCTGGGCGAGTTCATTCGTTTGTCCAGAAGAGGTGGCAGACGGTGTCTGTCTGCCACCTTCCGGCCTGGAATATTTCCCTAAAGCCGTCGGTACACGGACCGTGCTGTCGAACGTTTACGTTGAGCGTGCCAAGTTCAACGTGCTGCTGAACGCTCAGGAACGATGCGACTTGTACATACGGTACGTGGGCCCCAAGCTGGTATACGCGATCGCAACGCACTCCAGCGGCATTTGAGGGATGTTTCTAGTTCGTAAATCACACTGTTTACTCAACGGGCGCGCGTAAAATCCCCACGTTAGCTCTATTAAAACACATTTCCTCCATCGTCCACGGAAACGAAAGTACCATGTCCAATCAATAAGGACACAGGCTTTTAACAGTTCAATTACAAACAGTGCGGTACAAATTTGGGATACTTCTCCGCATAAGATAAACATTATTTCATCATTCCCACATTTTAGTAAAACCCCTAGGTCAGTCTTACCTGATCACTGTTCCTACCCAGTAGCAGAATCATTGCAACATGTGAATTACGAAGCGTAAAGGAAAAAGGAGCAAAATATCTTTATACAAGTAGCACAAGCTGTCCTGTAGATTAAGCCAATCGAACACAAGTCACCCCTCAAAAAAAAGGTAAACTTATATTTATATAACATCAAATATTATAGTATATACTTATGTTAAACTAATAATAAAGTATCAGAACCTAATAAAAACGCGAATGTTAGGAAAAAAATTGGAAGTGCCGAGACGCGAACCACCACCCAAACAAACAACTCAACAGCGAACAGTCACGCTAGTTTTTTTTTTAATCTTATTTTGTTCGGTATTGTTCATTGCGTTTGTTCGGGGCGGATGTCCCATAACACCCATTGAAGTTCATCGTTGATCCATGGCCGTGCGGTTCTAGGCGCTTCAGTCTGGAACCGAGCGACCGCTACGGTCGCAGGTTCGAATCCTGCCTCGGGCATGGATGTGTGTGATGTACTTAGGTTTAATTAGTTCTAAGTTCTAGGTGACTGATGACCTGAGAAGTGCTCAGAGCATAGTGCTCAGAGCCATTTGAACCATTTTTGAGCTACCGTGCCAGCTTTGTTCGTTTTTCGTTCGTTGCTTCTGCTCCGAGCAGCCCTCGTAAGACATCAGTTTTAAGTCCGTCGTTGATCCATTAACTCAGTTTTTTTATTACAGAGGGCAGCTAACCCTGACCGAATACGCTGAGCTACCACGCCAGCTTTGTTCGTTTTTCGTTCGTTGCTTCTGATTGGGGCAGCCCTCGTAAGACATACGTTTTAAGTTCGTCATTGATCCATTAACTCAGTTTTTTTATTACAGAGCACAGCTAACCCTCTGACCGAACACGATTTTCATTGTTCGTTTCGTTTGGTCTGGGCGGACGTCACATGACATCTGTTCAAGTTGATCGTTGATTCCTTCACCCAGTTTTTTTTTTTATTACAGAAGACAATCGGCCCTCTGACAAAACACGCTGAGCTATGGTGCCGGCTGCTAGTCAGTACGCTACACTATCAATGTACCAGCTTAGTCTAATCATAGTGTCTTAGCCATTGCTAATAACCTTAATCGTAGATATGTTACTAATTGAAATTTAATTATAACAAACGGTACCAAGAAGAATACGTTTTGGATGGATCTTCAGTGTGTCGCTGCTTTCAAATAGCCTACTCTCATAATACGCAAGTTACAATAATTCTTTTGCCACGAATATGATGTTTCTCATTATTTACTGGAACGAATCATACAGTTAACACCGGGTTTTCCAGTGATTCTCAATTTTCTGGTGCTCAGAAACGGCTTATATACATATAGGCTTGAAATGAATGTCAATATGGCGCCTCACAACTCTGTACTCGAGGGAGACCGCGTGCGTGTGACGTAGGTGGCGTTGTGCCATCTCATTGGTCAACGCTCAGACGCACGCTCAGAATATTGCTCTGCACATTCGGAAAGACTACCGAACGTGCTATTCCACGCTATGACGTCAGAAACTCGGCACGCAAAACGCTCAACGTTCGGATGCACGGTCCGTGTGCCGACTGCTTTCGATTTTACAAGAACTATTTGGTAGAAAAATTTCATATTTTCGTTACTTGTGGCTTTATTTGACAGGTTCATGTTGATGTGCCTGTCGTTACGTTAGTGCTCATAGTTATTGTGATATTTACATGGAAATAACACACTGCGCGAAATTCGAAAAAGATTGCAATGAAAAATAGGGGTTGCTATGATTTTGTGTTTGTTGCATATTACATAATATGTACTGTGTATAGAATTTTGTTAACGTAACAAATTTTTCCTGAGACTTGGTTGGAGGCCTCTATGTCACTAATCGTGAGAAGATTCATCTGGTGTTGCACGTTCATATGCGATCGAGCCGCGCCAGCGATGAAGCCAGAGTGAAATACCCAAAATATTGCTGATATTTCATAAACAGTTTTAGATATCGAAATGAGATTTTGGTAAATGATAGCACACAAAGAAGAGAGTATTTTAGCATACTATTATTAGGTAAAGCTTCATTATCTACCGTGTTATTCCAATAACTACAGACTTTTTCGGTGAAAGAATGTAGTTTTTAGGGCCATCGATTGCTGGTGTAACGACAAATGCTCTGGGTTTTGGAACAATGTAAGTGAAGACACTACACGTTTATTTTGTACCGTGGATATGCTTTTTCAGAAGCTGCTGGCCCTACTTTTCGTCAGTTCCTCACTTCTTAAACTAAACAAACCACAGTTCCAAAATTTTGCAGAGTTGTCGTGCGCATCATGCAGAGACTAAGGCCAACTGTTACAATTCTATGTTGACAAGAGCCTCTACCCGTAGGCATTTGCTAGTGAGCATTCATTCTGAAGTACTATACATGTAATCTGGCTGTTAGCTAAAGCCATGGCTTGAGAAAATTCTTGTTTTGTCAATTTTATATATGAGAAGAGCCGCTCGGCATCATCTAATTTAACGTACCATCATGTGATGTAACAAGAAGGCCCACTCCTTCTGAAGAGGATTTTTTAGTAATATCTAAACATAGGTCAAGAGCTAGTAAACCTTTGTTTTGCAACTGGTTGGCTGATTTTTCAACCTTTTCACTTTTAATGAACATGTCGGTATTCCGATTTCATCGATAAATAGGCCATAGTATAAGGAGGGACGATTCTGCCCATCCCAAGAGTCAACAAGGTTCGAAAACGCCTCCTTTTTTTTTTTTAAAGTACAGTCGCAAAAATTGGTCCAGAAACTGGTGATAGGTTTCTTTTGTGAGCTTTCTACTGTAGATATTGTGGGAGCTGCGTGCACATTCTGATGTCGTTCCATATTTACTTTACGTCTTAACCAAAACTTGTATTAGAACATTTTCTGGAAGCTGTTATTCTGTGTCAGCCGTAATGATAAAACTGTTTTTCATAGGATTTGAAATCTTTATTTCTTTTGCCATTAATTCTATTTGTATCACGATGTCATAAAAAAATATTTATGTCACATACTTCCGCGATCAAAAAAAAAAAAAAAGGGGGGACATAAGATTTCACTTTAACACGGGGCGCAAAATTTCGAAATTATGGTCTTAACCACTGCGCTATCAACCCACTTGATTTTCTGACGAGCAAGGAGTCTGATGAAATCGCGTTGAAACTTGGACCGTCATTTTCTTGGATGCTATTGCATGCTGGAACCTAAGCCGAAATAGGTGTCCCTTTATTTTCACCTTTCTTTCACCCAGCCAAGTTTCGACTGTGTCAGAGTGCGACTTATGACGAGTTTCTCCTTGTCGAATTTATCACGGGAAAAGTGAATTACTTGATTATCTTAGATTTTGTGCACAAAGAGCCTAGCAGAAAATTTCCTCTCTGTTTCCTATTATCTTCCGTCTAATGTTTTCTTTTTGCTCAGTGTAGGTGTAAAATTGTACTTGCACTGCTCCTTGCTCTTTTTCGAGCAAGTTCACATTTTTTTTTTTTTCCTACGGTTGGTCGTAAAAGCAATCTCTGTTTACGTCTGGAGAAGTTGTTGGTATTGTGTGCGCTAATAAGCGCTCGTAATAGACGTGACCGCAGTGCACTTTAAACATTAAACGGAGAATGATATCGAGACTAGCCAGACGTGAGGGCAACAAAAACTAGTGACCTAACCCGATAAGCGAACTGCGCGTTCCTGGGACGAAAGGGAGTCTCCCATTTGGGAGTCTAGCAGCGCTTATTTGAACGGCCACATTTGGTCAGGGTCACTGACACTACAGGTCACAGCGTTGGGCAACGATGCTATTTCCCTATTAATCGTGCACACTGCTTTTCTGGCAGGTACGGGCCCGGATATGTGATTATGCTTTTACCAGACAGCGCGCGATGTACACTTAGATCCTGTCACTGGGTGCAATATGATCTCCCATAGACATGGATTTGACAAGTTACACCAAAGCAGTTTTTTTAATGCTTTAACTAGTAACAGGTTAAACCAAATGCCAGTGCTATGTGGCTATGTACTCTGGAGCGCCAAAGAAACTGGTGTAGGCAAGGGTCGGCAACGGCTATGTAAGACAAGTGTCTCGCACGGTTGTTAGATCGGTTACTGCTGCTACAGTGACCGGTTATCAAGATTTAAGTGAGTTTGAACGTGGTGTTACAGTCGGCGCTTGGGCGATGGACACACCGAGGTAGCGATGAAGTGGGTATTTTCCCGAACGACCATTTCACAAGCGTAGAGCGAATATCAGGAATCCGGTAAAACATCAAATCTCCGACATCGCTGAGGAAAAGGATCCAGCAAGAACGGGACCAACGACAACTAAAGAGAATCGTTTGACGTGACACATGTGCAAACCTTCCGCAGATTGCTGCAGACTTCAATGCTGGGCCAACAACAAGTGTCAGCGTGCGAACCAATGAAACATCATCGATATGGAGTATTGGAGCCGGCCGGAGTGGACAAGCGGTTCTAGGCGCTACAGTCTGGCCCTCGCGACCGCTACGGTCGCAGGTTCGAATCCTGCCTCGGGCATGGATGTGTGTGATGTCCTTAGGTTAGTTAGGTTTAATTAGTTCTAAGTTCTAGGCGACTGATGACCTCAGAAGTTAAGTCGCATAGTGCTCAGAGCCATTTGAACCATTTGATGACTGGAAACATGTTGCCTGGTCGGACGAGTTTAGTTTCAAATTGGATCGAGCAGATGGACGTGTACGGGTATGGAGACAACCTCATGAATCCACGGACCCTGCATCACAGCTAGTGGAGGCTCTGTAATTGTGTGGAGCGTGTGCAGTTGAAGTGATATGGAACCCCAGATACGTCTAAATACGATTCTGGCAGGTGACACGTACGTAAGCATCCTGTCTGATCAACTGCATCCATTCCGACAGACTTGGGCAATTCCAGCAGGACCACATGACAACCCACACGTCCAGAATTGCTACAGAGTGGCTCCAGGAACACTCTTCTGAGTTTAAACACTTCCGCTGGCCACCATACTCCCCGGACATGAACATTACTGAGCATATCTGTGATGCCTTGCAGCCCTGCAGGATTCATGGTGTCAATTCCTCCAGCACTACGTAATACATTAGTCGAGTCCATGCCACGTCGTGTTGCGGCACTTCTGCGTGCTCGCGGGGGCTCTACACGATATCAGGCAGGTGTACCAGTTCCTTTGGCTCTTCAGTGTACATTACAAGCCTCTGTACAGTGTATGTCGGCTGGTGCTTAAAGCCGACATCTACTGTCACGTGTCTCGTTCGAGTAACGAATGAAGGAAATTTAATTACCGTCAAGCTTACATGTGCGCCAGGAATCAGCGCGCACCGTAACACACATACAGACAAACACACACATATACACAGAAACACACACAGAGACTTAGTACATAAAATAAAACACTAAAATTTCCTTCAGGAAACTATCGCCATCGCTGTATTTCGCAAGCCGCGTGTTAGTGTGCTAGTAGCCCTGAGGATAAATTCCCTGCGAATCTAGGCGTTGGCGGACTAGTTGAGGGGAGGTGAGGAAGTTGACGCTGTGGGGGCGTGTGTGGGTGTGGGTCTGGGCCGGCGACCACCGCTTTGAAGTGCAGCGCGACCCACCCGCCCCTGTGTTACGTAAGGAGCCCGCTCAATGCTCACTATTCTTACGGCTGCGGTCGCATAAGACACCGGTCATTCCCCCTTTCAGGAAGGTCACCGGCCAGTTGCACATAGCTGTACGAAGAGGTCTGCGTCATTGGTGCGAATTTCTGCAATAACAATTATTTTTCCTTTAAAATTATCATTATTACAATCTTCTATGAATTATCAAGAGGAGATAAATCCGTAACGTCAGAGATATTAGGCTAATGCTTTTTATTACGTCTCTCGTCGCCTTTGTCTTCACTTCGCTTACCAGTTTCGTTCATATTTTGAGCACCTTCAGATGTATTAAAACAAATTAGACATGATAAGTTGTATAATATTACAGTGCATATGATTCATATTGTAGTTGGAGATCAACTCGTACATGTTATGTGGCCGCGGGGAGTAGACGCGCGGTCTCAGGCGCCTTGTCGCGGTTCGCCCTTCGAGTACTTCCTCGGGCATGGGTGTGTGTGTTGTCATAAGTTAGTTTAAGTTAGAGTAGGTAGTGTGTAAGCCTAGGGACCGATGACCTCAGCAGTTTGCGACATTGGAACTTACCACAAATCTCCAAAATTTTTCGAAGTTACGTGCTGTGTGCAGCTTCCGTTTTTCAGTTGTAATGTCCAGACTTGTAAAAGAGAGTGGGCAACCGTGTTAGGAGGTGTAGCACGTCAAGATGACGAAGTCATTGTGCTGAAAGAAAACATTTAGATAGATAAAATTATGCTAAGTTAGCGTGTTATGGGGGCTGCACACAGCACATAAAACTGACGGGTTGCTGTGCAACTACAGGGAGTATCGTCCACAGTATTATGTTTATCGCATGCGTGTTTCAGATCAGTTGTGTAAGATCAAACTTAGCACGTCTTTTATTTGTTTTAACAGCTCTGACAATGTTTAGAATATTAACGCAACCGGTAATCATTACACTTTAATAAAAAATCTAGAATTTACGATCTTCGTTTATTTGGATTACATACGATCGATAACAATAATTAATACTGTTTTGCACCAATAATTATACAGAGACTTATACTATATTCGCTGGAGTATGTAGCGTCCTGCAGATGATACATGCGCCGCCGATATCTGTAAGATACTGTGGCCGAGCGGTTCTAGGCGCTTCAGTCCGGAACCGCGCTGCTGCTACGGTCGCAGGTTCGAATCCTGCCTCGGGCATCGATGTGTGTGTCTTTAGGTTAGTTAGGTTTAAGTAGCTCTAAGTCTGAAGATCTCAGATGTTAAGTCCCATAGTGCTTAGAGCCATTTGAACCATCTGATATCTGTAAGGACTACACATGATCAGCTGGCCGTCTTCCTTCTTGTTTTTCCCCACTATTAATGGGCGACCGGTGCGGAGGCTGTAGTGACAAAAGCCGCGAGGCAGTATCATCGCCCGCATCTCGTGGTCGTGCGGTAGCGTTCTCGCTTCCCACGCCCGGGTTCTCGGGTTCGATTCCCAGCGGGGTCATGGATTTTCTCTGCCTCGTGATGGCTGGGTGTTGTGTGCTGTCCTTAGGTTAGTTAGGTTTAAGTAGTTCTAAGTTCTAGGGGACTTATGACCACAGCAGTTGAGTCCCATAGTGCTCAGAGCCATTTGAACCATTTTTTAGCAGTATCATCGCGCCAATGACACTCCTTTAATCAACACTGAAGGGCCAAAGAAACTGGTACACTTGCCTAATATCGTGCAGGGCCCCCGCGAGCACGCAGAAGTGATCCAACACGACGTGGGATGGACTCGACTAGTGTCTGAAGTAGTGCTGGAGGGAACTAACACCATGAATCCTGCAGGGCTGCCCATAAATCAGTAAGAGTATGAGGGGGTGGAGTTCTTTTCTACATCTACATCTAGATCCATACTCCGCACGCCACCTGACGGTGTGTAGCGGAGGGTACCTTGAGTACTTCTATCGGTTCTCCCTTCTATTCCAGTCCCGTATTGTTCGCGGAAAGAAGGATTGTCGGTATGCCTCTGTGTGGGCTCTAATCGCTCTGATTTTATCCTCATGGTCTCTTCGCGAGATATACGTAGGAGGGAGCAACATACTGCTCCTCTTCTCGGTGAAGGTATGTTCTCGAAACTTCAACAAAAGCCCGTACCGAGTTACTGAGCGTCTCTCCTGCAGAGTCTTCCACTGGAGTTTATCATATCCGTAACGCTTTCGCGATTACTAAATGATCCTTTAACGAAGCGCGCTGCTCTCCGTTGGATCTTCTCTATCTCTTCTATCAACCCTATATGGTACGGATCCCACACTGGTGAGCAGTATTCAAGCAGTGGGCGAACAAGTGTACTGTAACCTACTTCCTTTGTTTTCGGATTGCATTTCCTTAGGATTCTTCCAATGAATCTCAGTCTGGCGTCTGCTTTACCGACGATCAACTTTGTATGGTCATTCCATTTTAAATCACTCCTAATGCGTACTCCCAGATAATTTATGGAATTAACTGCTTCCAGTTGCTATATTGTAGCTAAATGATAAGGGATCTTCCTTTCTGTGTATTCGCAGCACATTACACTTGTCTACGTTGAGATTCAATTGCCATTCCCTGCACCATGCGTCAATTCGCTGCAGATCATCCTCCATTTCAGTACAATTTTCCATTGTTACAACCTCTCGATATACCGCAGCATCATCCGCAAAAAGCCTCAGTGAACTTCCGATGTTATCCACAAGGTCATTTATGTATATTGTGAATAGCAACGAAAAAATGGCTCTGAGCACTATGGGACTTAACATCTGTGGTCATCAGTCACCTAGAACTTAGAACTACTTAAACCTAACTAACCTAAGGACATCACACACATCCATGCCCGAGGCAGGATTCGAACCTGCGACCGTAGCGGTCGCGCGGTTCCGGGCTGAGCGCCTAGAACCGCGAGACCACCGCGGCCGGCTGAATAGCAACGGTCCTACGACACTCCCCTGCGGCACACCTGAAATCACTCTTACTTCGGAAGACTTCTCTCCATTGAGAATGAAATGAACAGCACATTACAAGTCATCCCAGATGTTGTGTTGGGCAGAAGAGCCAACACCGTGGAGGCCGAAATGCACGCGTTTTAGCTCACGCATGCTGGCGTGAGGAGGGAAGAACTATACTGACGTGAGGTCTGGAACATGACAAGGAATGAAAGTTCAGAAAGCGAACATAATTAGTTTGATACTTTAATCCATTAATGATGAAAGTCGCTCTTGACGGTACATGATTCACAATATCAATATCAATAGTAACTGAATATGGCGCCTTGCTAGGTCGTAGCAAATGACGTAGCTGAAGGCTATGCTAAACTGTCGTCTCCGCAAATGAGAGCGTATGTAGGCAGTGAACGGTCGCTAGCAAAGTCGGCTGTACAACTGGGGCGAGTGCTAGGGAATCTCTCTAGACTAGACCTGCCGTGTTGCGGCGCTCGGTCTGCAATCACTGATAGTGGCGACACGCGGGTCCGACATATACTAACGGACCGCGGCCGATTTAACTGCTACCACCTAGCAAGTGTGGTGTCTGGCGGTGACACCACACCAGACATGCTCAATAATGTTCATTTCCGGGGACTTTGGTGGCCAGTGGAAGTGTTTAAACTCAGAATAGTCTCACTGGAACCACTCTGCAACAAATCTGGACGTGGGAGTGTCGCATTGTCCTGCTGGAACTGCCCAAGTCTGCCTAAATGAACAATGGACATGAGTAGATGAAGGTGATCAGAGAGTATCGTTACGTACGTGTCACGTGTCAGAGTCGTATCTAGACGTATCAGGGATACCATATCACTCCAACTGCACACGCCGCACACCATTACAGAGCCTCCACGAGCTTGAAATGTCCCCTGCTGACATTCAGGATCCGTCGACTCATGAAGTTGTCTCCATACCCGTACACGTCCATCCGCTCGATACAATTTGAAATGAAACTCGTCCGACCAGGCAACATGTTTCCAGTCATCAGCAGTCCAACGTCGGTGTTAACGGGCCCAGGCGAAGCGTAAAGCTTTGTTCGTGCAGTCATCAAGGGTACACCAGTGGGCCTTCGGCTCCGAAAACCAATATCGATGATATTTCGTTGTATGGTTCGTACGCTGACACTTGCTGGTGGCCCAACATTGAAATCTGCAGCAATTTGCGGACGGGTTGCACTTTTCTCACGTTGAACGATTCTCTTCAGTCGTCGTTGGTCCCGTTCTTGCAGGATCTTTTTCCGTCCGCAGTGATGTCATCGATTTGATGTTTTACCGGATTCCTGATATTCACTGTACACTCGTGAAATGGTCGCACGGGAAAATCCCAATTTCATCGCTATCTCGGAGATCCTGTGTCCCATCGCTCGTTTGTTGACTACAACGTCACTTACAAACTTATTTAAATCGTGATAACCGGGCACTGTAGCAGCAGTAACCCATCTATCAACTGTGCCAGACCCTTGTTGTCTTATAGATGTGTTGCCGACCGCAGCGCTGTGCTCTGCCTGTTTACGTATCTCTGCATTTGAATACGCAGCCTATACCAGTTTCTTTGGCGCTTCAGTTTATTTTCCCTGCGCGTCAAGCTTGCATTCAGTCCTGTTCGGTTCTGCCACGGGTTAATTTCTGCAGCACTGATAGCTGTACGTTAACAGTGACACACAAGTATGGATATTGATGAAGAGGTGGTGTGTATGCATCCCGCGTATGGGTTCACTGAGTGCAATGGAAAACAGCGCTATGCTCAGCTGTTGCCGCTGCGATGGCAACCGCACCACAGCAACTTTTGCTGATTGGGTATTGTAGGGTTATTCGCTGTTGTGAAGGTATTTTCACAGTAAGTGGGGTAACGATCTGCATAGATCTAAATCCCATTATTCTGTAATAGCCGGCCGGAGTGGCCGAGCGGTTCTAGGCGCTTTAGTCTGGAGCCGCGCGATCGCTACTGTTGCTGGTTCGAATCCTGCCTCGGGCATGGATGTGTGTGATGTCCTTAGGTTAGCTAGGTTTAAGTACTTCTAAGTTCTAGGGGACTGATGACCTCAGATGTTGAGTCCCATAGTGCTCAGAGCCATTTGAACCATATTCTGTAATAAGCATCGGAGGCCACTGTTACGTTATACCAAAATAGTCGGAAAATATTCCTAAGCAATCACAGGAATTGGAGGTTCGAGTCCTCCCTCGGGCATGGGTGTGTGTGTGTGTGTGTGTGTTGTTCTTAGCATAAGTTAGTTTAAGTAGTGTGTAAATCTAGGGACCGATGACCTCACCATTTCGGTCCCTTAGGAATTCACACACATTTGAACATATGAACACTGAAAAACATTTAGAAGCTCTCAAAGTTATCTTCTGCACCACTCGTAGAACGCTAATGCGACGTTCGAGTTCTGGCCATGTAGGGGTCAGCCTGGCAGTATCAACGCTTCTGATTGCTTCATTGATTCGTGCACGAGACGTAGCAATGCCGCTTACTGGCGTTGCGCACACGCATTGCTTGTAACCCCACTCGAATAAGTCTAGTGTCGTGACGTCGGGAGAGCGCGTCGGACGAGCGAGAGGACCATCACGGAATGTGTCATTTAGTTCTCTCGCTGCAGTCCGCCTGACGTCCGATGGAATGACATCTGAAGGCTGTGTTGAACGTACTCTGTCAATACGTGTTTAAGACATGGGGCACAGGGGGACGTTCATTTCGAGAAAAGTCTCTTATGCAGCCTGTCTGGGTGTCCTCTTCGTTTCTGAACCATCTCTCCATTCTTGCTTTTGCCGGTGGTCCCCTCCTACACTGGCGTCGATATTCCGCAGTATCTTTGTCGCAGATTTTGAATCTGCATACCACCTGAGACAGTGCGTCTCCTCCTGATTTTTCGCCCCTTTTGTTGCATTCCAAGTCAAATCTACAACAAAGGACAAAGGAAAAAGTAGTCTGACAGCTGCTAAACGTTTTACAACTAACCACGGTCCTCTAACTGTAATGCCGTCCAAGTTAAGATTTGACTACATATTTCATTAGCGTACATCCTGTCAACTAGGTACGGTATTTTATAATTTTCATATGGCATCTTTGTCATTTTCTAGTCGAATCAATGCCTGTAGTAAGTGATCTCTGCCGTAAGTATTTTATTTAATCCTCACGATCCCTTTGTTATCAGCAACCTCTATCTCATGAACACTCTCTGGCTTGCATGAAATCCATTCTCTTAGTACGGCTGTGGGCTAAGCAGAATTTTCTGCTTTCTCCAAGTTTAGAAAAGGAGGAAGGAACCGATGGAATGCACAGGACAGTAGCACGGGGGAGGAATCGAAGCCGGCCGCTGTGGCCGAGCGGTTCTAGGTGCTTCAGTCCGGAACCGCGCTGCAGCTGCAGTCGCAGGTTCGAATCCTGCCTCGGGCATGGACGTCTGTGATGTCTTTAGGTTAGTTAGGTTTAAGTAGTTCTATGTTTAGGGGACTGATGACCTCAGATGTTCAGTCCCATGGTTTTTAGAGCCATTTGAACCATTTGGAGAATCGAAGAACTGTGAGCGACATGTTGGCAGACGACCCCAGGCTCGCTGTCTTGCCTTACGTGACTTGGAGCACGTAGGGTGGACGATATTTCCCGTCGAACTCTTGGGATGCTGCTGGGCCATTGTGTTGCGCCGGGAAGCGAGAGCTGCGCCCAGTCGCAATGTGCGCCAAAAAGTGCATCCTCTCGAGTGCGCAGAGGAGCGAACGGACAGTTGAAGACGGGACCACCTACAGGCTGGAAGCGCTGGAGATGTTCTGGGACGGTGGGGACCCGCTGGGCAGCTTTACCATGAGGCAGTGATGGAGACAAGATGCAGCTGCTTGCTGGCGCATCCTTCATTGTATGACAGAGTATGCTAGTAGTCCCAATTCTTTGTACCAAACTCTCTCCGAATTGTTGAAGTACTTGCCACGTGTGTCTTAAGCTAAATTCTTTACATTGCACAATTTTAGGCTGAAGAGTTGCTCGTTCTTATGTTTCAATGACTGTAACTCACATCCATTTTTAATCTCGCTTTATTCTTGTCCCGTGCGAATTCGTTAACGAAATTTTAAACTTATCAGCATCGGGAATTTCTGCGAATGAGACGTAATAACTTTCTCTGTTGTTCTTTGCCCTCAGCAGTGCTTATCTTCGCTGCAGCATGCTGCATTACGAACAAGATTATAAGATACTTTCCCTTGTTGCCATAGATCCACCCCCCAATACTGATCACTTTATTTCGTAAGGGACAGTAGCATTTAAGAACATTGTTCGTTACGCAATTAAATTTCTGTCATGTACAAGTAACTGTAATGAATCCAAAGATTTGAATTATGTATTTACTTCAAGCCTCCCGTGTCATTTTAAGATGCATCAGGATACAAATTAAGAAAATTACGTGAGGTACTGTAAAACATTGCGTTCGTCTCCATAAGGCCATACTGTTTGCATTGTGTCAGGGTAAAGAAACTGTTTTACTTGTTTCGATGGCAGAAATTCCTCCTACTTTAATGAACCACAGTGTGGTCATTGCACTTACGGGGTGCGTCACGATCATAAGTGGATGTGGTAAAAAAAGGAATTGCGATTAGTTGTTAAATATATTCAAGTCCCATTCTTGCCTATTTTTAAGTAGAAAGATAGATTAAGATCACTAATTTACCGTCAAATCACTTGATACTACTACACATAAAAACACAGCCGGCACCTCATAATGTCTTTTCCTTCCTATTTTTATTTCCTTACTATATAACAATTTTTATTGTTATTACTTCTCTGTTATTATTATTATTATTATTACTAGTTTATTTTGTAATTTTAGGGGCAAGGTACTTATTGTGGGACGTTTTAATAGATAAGTTGGTGATAACTTACACCTAGTCGTTAGAAGAAACACGTGCAACGGTTCAAAATGGTTCAAATGGCTCTGAGCACTATGGGACTTAACTTCTGAGGTCATCAGTCGCCTAGAACTTAGAAGTAATTATACCTAACTAAACTAAGGACATCACACACATTCATGCCCGAGGCAGGATTCGAACCTGCGACCCTAGCGGTCGCTCGGCTCCAGACTGTAGCGCCTAGAACCGCATGGCCACTCCGTCCGGCACTGCCGGAAGGGAACTAAGTAATAACATTACACTAGGCACGTCAAGAAATATCAATAAATATAATTTATTACATCTTTGTTGTACAAATTGGTTCAAAAATGTAATATAAAAGGATCTGATCCATTTAGTTAGCTTGTTGATGAACCATCAATAAAAATAAATAACTGTGAAAAAAATCGTTGGTACATGACGCAGTTGTGTACATAGAGGTTACAGAGTTAGAAACATGTTACGAAATATGGAGAGACTTGCGGACAATGTGTGCAAGGATTGACAGCTGATGCTGAAGATAAACGAATGTTTTGTGATGTGCGTAAACAAACGAAATGATTTAATACTGTTTGAATACGATATCGGCTACTGCAACCACATTAGTTCGCCATGTATCTAGGAGTATGACTGGAGATTTAACGTGCAACGAGCACATAAATCTGACAATAGGAGGAAGAAGACTTCAGGCTCATTTTTATTAGAAGACTCCCAAGCGGTATGGTTCACAGACCCACGCACTCACGTTCGTGAAATTCTTGAGTTTTGATTGTAAGTCTCGGACGATTACTGTCTTGGGTTAACGGAACAGACAGAAAATTTTCGAAGAAAAGCTATGCGATTGGTCACAGTTTGTTCAGTCGGCGTGTGAGTGGAATGACACGGGAATGTTCAACAAACTACAATGGGAGACGTCACAAGAAAGGCTTTTTGCATGGTGGAGATCCTCACACATTCCAAAACAAGTCAGAACCAGTACACGATGGCAATAACACTGGCCTCGACTCCTCGTTGTCTCATTCTGCCTGTTGCGGGAATCCAACTAATGTTGCGAGCATCAGGTAATGAAATTAGTGGACTACGATATAAGGATGTAGGCAGTGTGACATACAGAAGTTATAAGTCGACCCATTGGGCGCGCACGGATAGCCGAAGTAGTTGGGGCGAGAAATCCGTGTTCGAGTCCCGGTCCCACACGAATTTTCATTTGTTACTGTTCGGTAGTATATCAGTACTTAATACAGCGAACATTCTGACCACCGACCTACTACCGATATAAATCGATCCAGGCGACAGCAGCGTCGCGTGGCGAGGAATGACTGCTAGTCAGATACTCGCGGGGTGCATGTAGCATCAGTGAGCGCGCGATGTACGCGTGTAGAATGGGGAAGGCGCGCCATCTGCCTGAGCTGGACCGAGGGCAGACTGTGATGGAGCGGAGGCTCGGCACGAGCATTCCGGGGACTACACGACTTGTCGGGTGTTCGAGGAGTGCTGTGGCGAGTGCCCGGAATATGTGGCGAAACCAAGGTGGAACCGCGTCCAGAAGTCGTGGGGTTGGGCGGCCACCCCTCATTACAGATGTCGGGCGTCGTAGGCTGGGCAGACTGGTAAAGCAGGACAGGCGGTGAACTATGGCGGAACTAACATCAGAGTTTAATGCTGGGCACAGTACAAGTGTGTCTGAACACACAGAGCACCGAACATTCCTAATGATGGGCCTCTCTAGCATGTGACCCAGGCATGTGACAATGTTAACACCGCGATTTCGGCAACTACGACTGAAATGGGCACTTGACCATCGGCACTGGAAGTTGGCGCAGTAGCAAAGCGTTGCACGGTCTGATGAATCCCGATACGTTCTTCATAAAAAAAAAAAAAATGGTTCAAATGGCTCTGAGCACTATGTGACTTAACATCTATGGTCATCAGTCCCCTAGAACTTAGAACTACTTAAACCTAACTAACCTAAGGACATCACACAACACCCAGCCATCACGAGGCAGAGAAAATCCCTGACCCCGCCGGGAATCGAACCCGGGAACCCGGGCGCGGGAAGCGAGAACGCTACCGCACGACCACGAGCTGCGGGCGTTCTTCATCATGCCGATGGGAGGGCACGAATTCATCGGAGGTGAGGGTATCATCTGGATTGCCCCAGGGAAGTGTGGTAGGTCCGCTGTTGTTTTCTATCTACATAAATGATCTTTTGGATAGGGTGGATAGCAATGTGTAGCTGTTTGCTGTCGTGTACGGGAAGGCGTCGTCGTTGAGTGACTGTAGGAGGATACAAGATGACTTGGACATGATTTGTGATTGGTGTAAAGAATGGCAGCTAACTCTAAATATAGATAAATGTAAATTAATGCAGATGAATAGGAAAAAGAATCCTGGAATGTTCGAATACTCCATTAGTAGTGTAGCGCTTGACACAGTCACGTCGATTAAATATTAGGGCGAAACATTGCAGAGCGATATGAAGTGGGACAAGAATGTAATGGTAGTTGTGGGGAAGGCGGATAGTCGTCTTCGGTTCATTGGTAGAATTTTGGGAAGATGTGGTTCATCTGTAAAGGAGACCACTTATAAAACACTAATACGACCTATTCGTGAGTACTGCTCGAGCGTTTGGGATCCCTATCAGGTCGGATTGAGGGAGGACATAGAAGCAATTCATAGGCGGGCTGCTAGATTTGTTACTGGTAGGTTTGATCATCACGCGAGTGTTACGGAAATGCTTCAGGAACTCGGGTGGGAGTCTCCAGAGGAAAGGAGGCGATCTTTTCGTGAATCGCTACTGAGGAAATTTAGAGAACCAGCATTTGAGGCTGACTGCAGTACAATTTTACTACCGCCAACTTACATTTCGCGGAAAGACCACAAAGATAAGATAAGAGAGATTAGGGCTCGTACGGAGGCATATAGGCAGTCATTTTTCCCTCGTTCTGTTTGGCAGTGGAACAGGGAGAGAAGATGCTAATTGTGGTACGAGGTACCCTCCGCCACGCACCGTATAGTGGATTGTGGAGTATGTATGTAGATGTAGATGTCTTTCTGGGGAAGAGCTCCTTGATACCTTTACTGTGCGACGGAGACAACCTGGCGGCGGCTGCACTATGCTCTGGGGAACACTCACGTGGGCGTCCATGGGTCCAGTGGAGGCCATACGAGGCACCGTGACAACCAAGGAGTATCGTACACTGGTTGCAGACCACGTACACCCCTTCACGACGATCATGTTTCCTGATAGCAGCAGCATTTTTCGACAAGATAATGCACACGTCACAAGACCAAATGTGTGATGGTGTGGTTCGAGGAACACAATGACGAGTTCCAATTGACGTGCTGGCCTGACAACTCGCCAGATCCAAACCCGATCGAAGACATCTGGGATGTGATTGGACGTGCCGTCAGAGCTCATCGCTCCCCTTCCCGGAATTTACGGGAATTAGGTGACTTGTGTGTGCAGATGTGGTGCCAACTCCCTCTAGCAACCTACTAAAGTATCGTTGGTTCCATGCCACGACGCGTCGCCGCTGTTATCCGTGCCATATGTGGACTACTGGCTATTAAGTAGTGGTCATAACGTTCTGGCTGATCAACGTAAGTACATTACAACTATAATGAATAAGTTGTGGCAAACAGAAATTTGGAATATTGATAACATTGCAGGTTCACTATATCTGAAAGGTTTGCACTGATAGCTTTTCACATCGATACATCTTCACTCTGATTTTATCCCCATATATCCATTCATCTCACATTTAGAAAGAGAATGGGCTTGTACTGAAGAGGTGTTGATAGTCATTCTTCCAAAGAACTGTGTGCGAATGAACAGCAAGGGGGATGGGGCAGACGAAATGATTCGTGGTTCTCACATGTTATCTACTCTCCAGCAGACACTTTAAAGTGAGTTGTGAAGTACAAATATAGATGTTGTCAACAGAGCGCAAGCATTTTTAAACGTCTGCATGGTCATGAAAGGGAAGCTGCAGTTGAGAAGGGGGTGATACAGAGTTGTAAACTATCCTTCATGTTATTCAAGATGTGCCTTGAGCAGGCAATAAAGGAAACAAGGAGAAATTTGGATAAAGAATTTGTAAGTGGGCTGCTTCTGGTTGGCAGCGCTGTGTAGCGCTTTGCATTGGATCTCTGACTGCGCTTTCTTTGTAAGAGACTCTGTGGCTGGTTGGACTCGTTGTTGGGAGTTAATCGCCAGTAGTGTTGGGCAGTTGGAAGTTAGCCGCCATCAGTGATGGAAGTACTGTTGGGCAGTTTGAGGTGAAAAGCCAGCAGTGATGGATGTCAAATGTGAGAAGTTAGCATTGATGGAGGGTAGAGGTCTGAAGTGTTAGCGTTGGCTAACGATCTGGAAGTATCCGACTTGGAAATTGAAAATTATTCATGATTATATATCTGTCACATTATTAAGGTAAAAAATACATTTTTTAGTTTGCAACAAAATCTGTTGCTAACCATATGCCTATTAGTAATTAGTGGCTTTAGTAGTTAGAATCATTTATTTAGCTGGCGGTACTGACGCTCGCTGTATTGCTGTAGTTCGCGTAATGAAGATTTTTGTGAGGTAAGTGATTAATGAAATGTAGAGGTTATTGTCAGGTTTGCTTCTCATTCAGGGTCATTCTATTGAATTAATTATATGAAGTCAGGTTGCAATATTTTTGAGCAGTCAGATTGCGTTGCGCTATGATATTGTGGGTTTCAGTCATTCAGCAATTTAAGTACAGATACGCACATTTAAATAAAGAAGCTTAAAATTAAAATCAATGAAAAAATAAAAAATTAAATTTTACCTAAGTCGTTGTAAATCTGTCACAGACGTCAAAGGAGTTGGAAGAACATTTGAAATGTATTCTCTAGAAAAGAGATTATAAGATGAATAGCAACAAAAGCAAAACGAGGTTAATGGACTGTAGTGGAGTTAAATCAGATGATTCTGAGGGAAATGGATTAGGAACTGAGGCACTTAAAGTAGTAGATAAGTTTTGTTATTTGGGAAGCCAAATAACTGATGATGGTCGAAGTAGGGAGGATGTAAAATGTAGACTACCAATGGCAAGAAAAGCGGTTCTGAAGAAGAGAAATTTGTTAACACCGGGTATAGATTTAAGTGTCAGGAACTTCTTTCTGAAAGTATTTGTATGGATTGTAGCCACCTATGGAAGTGAAACATGGACGATAAACAGAAGAGCATATAAGCTTTTGAAATGCGGTGCCACAGAAGAATGTTGAAGATTAGGTGAGTACATCACGTAACTAATGAAAAGGTACTGAATAGAATTGGGGAGAAGAGGAATTTGTGGCACAACATGACTAGGAGAAGGGATCGATTGTTTAGGACACAACCTGAGGGAGACCAAGAGATGAATACAGTAAGCAGATTCAAAGGGATTTAGGGTGCAGTAGTTACTCGGAGATTAAGAGGTTTGCACGAGATAGATTCACATGGAGAGCTTCAGCAGACCCGTCTTCGAACTGAATACAATTACAACAACTCACTCTACTGTACGTGGTGTCGCGTAGTGTTGTTATTTGCTTCGCCACACCACATGACCAGACTTTTCTTTTACGCACTCATCCGTATGTTCTTCCACTATTTCTGATCGATATTGTGTGAGCTGGAAAGTTCCTGATCCCATGTCTTACGTGAACTGCTTATGAAGGGGCGCTAAGTATAAACAGCCGAAGATCGTTACGAAAAGCTGTCACGACCTTACTACTGAAAACAGCGGATAAGTGGCCCCCTGTTTACTACGAGCGGTACAGTGACCCTCCGAAGCGAGCGGAATCGGTCTAGTCGGCATATTTCGTATCAGCGGAGGACGGGTGGCGTTTTCTCAATGCGCCGATAAATGTGACGACGCGGACCGCTTGGGACGGCAGTTCCACTGAATGGCTGTGACGCTAACATGCGATATTCATGACGGACAGCCGACCGAAATGCTAAACATCTGACTCACGTGTAACGTGTTGAAAGTTTCTTGGTGCGCACTGATAAAAATTTACAACGGCTACAGTATACTACACGTCCTCTCCCGCGCTTACTGACCGCCAGTCCATGGCAGATCATTCTGATATAGGCTTTGCTTCATGGTTCAGGCACTTGAGAGCCTCAGGCTTTTATGTCTGCTATCAGTAGCCCTCGATACGTCCTAATGTTCTCGGTGTTGAAGGGGTGTTTCGTCTTTAACTTTTTTGTAAAGAAAAAAAAATACAACCGTTCGCTCGACGAAAGATCCGTACCCAAAGACTGGAAAGTTGCACAGGTCACACCAGTATTCAAGAAAGGTAGTAGGAGTAATCCACTAAATTATAGGCCCATATCGTTAACGTCGATATGCAGCAGGATTTTAGAACACATATTTTGTTCGAACATTATGAATTATCTCGAAGGAAACGGTCTATTCACACACAGTCAACATGGGTTTAGAAAACATCGTTCCTATGAAACACAACAGCCTCTTTATTCACATGAAGTGCTGAGTGCTATTGACAAGGGATTTCAGATCGATTCCGTATTCCTGGATTTCCGGAAGGCTTTTGACGCTGTACCACACAAGCGGCTCGTAGTAAAATTGCGTGCTTATGGAATATCGTCTCAGTTATGTGACTGGATTTGCGATTTCCTGTCAGAGAGGTCACAGTTCGTAGTAATTGACGGAAAGTCATCGAGTAAAACAGAAGTGATCTCTGGCGTTTCCCAAGGTAGTGTTATAGGCTCTTTGCTGCTCCTTATCTATATAAACGATTGGAGAGACAATCTGAGCAGCCGGCTTCGGTTGTTTGCAGATGACGTTGTCGTTTTTCGACTAATAAAGTTATCAGAAGATCAAAACAAACTGCAAAACGATTTAGAAAAAAGATATGTGAATGGTGCGAAAAGTGGCAGTTGTCCCTAAATAACGAAAAGTGTGAGGTCATCCACATGAGTGCTAAAAGGAACTCGTTAAACTTCGGTTACACGATAAATCAGTCTAATCTAAAAGCCGTCAATTCAACTAAATATCTAGATATTACAATTACGAACAACTTAAATTGGAAAGAACACATAGAAAATGTTGTGGGGAAGGCTAACCAAAGGCTGCGTTTTATTGGCAGGACACTTTGAAAATGTAACGGATCTACTAAGGAGACTGCCTACACTTCGCTTGTCCGTCCTCTTTTAGAATACTGCTGCGCGGTGTGGGATCCTTACTTGACAGGACTGACGGAGTACATCGATAAAGTTCAAAGAAGGGCAGCACGTTTTGTATTATCGCGAAATATGGGAGGGAGTGTCACAGAAATGATACAGGATTTGGGCTGGAAATTATTAAAAGAAAGGCGTTTTTCGTCGCGACGGAATATTCTCACCAAATTCCAATCACCAACTTTCTCCTCCGAATGCGAAAATGTCTTCTTGGCACCGACCTACATAGGGCGGAACGATCATCACGATAAAATAAGGGAAATCAGAGCTCGTACGGAAATATTTAGGTGTTCATTCTTTCCGCGCGGTATACGAGATTGTAATAATAGAGAATTGTGAAGGTGGTCGATGAACCCTCTGCTAGGCACTTAAATGTGATTTGCAGAGTATCCATGTAGATGTAGATGTAGATCTAGATGAAAAAGACTGCTGCTGCATTGAGCACCTTTCTTAAACCGATTTCGAAGCCGCGCAGTCTTCACCAAAGAATAGCCTTTTTCCACATTACAGCCACCGTTTCTGCCTACCTACATTTACTTACATACTCCGCAATCCACCTAGAGTGCGGAGTGGAGGGTACTTCTTGCCCTTTTACACTCGTGTTCCGAAAGGAGAAAAAATGACTGCCTGAATGCCTCCGTACGCGCCCTAATCTGTGTTATCTTATTCTTGTAATCCCTACGATAGATACACGGTGGTGACAGGTTAAATGTTGTAAAGCTACCGAACAGTTTTTTCCAAAAATGACATCGCCCTTCCTCCACAGATTCCCAAAGATATTATCCCGAGCATTTTTGTTACACTTTTGTATGGGCTATACCGCCATGTTACGACCCTTGGTCGTACTCACGTCCGCTATGTTTTTCCTTTTTCCTTCGCAGATGTACCACACTCTCCCAGAACCCTTCCAACAAATCTGCGTCTTCCATTCAGCTTCACCATCATCGATTTTACGTACTCGTGTCATTTCATATCGTTTCATACCGCTGCTTAGTATAAACCCCTAAATATTTAAACGATGCGATGTGCTTCATCTATATGCCACTAACTTTTTTGATCACATGCTGTCGGTTTCTATCGCTTTGTTAAGTAATTAATTAACTTCTTTACCTTGCCCATATTAGGACAATCAGGCCCTCTCTTACATCGAGTCTGGCATTCTGTAGTGTGTAAACGATAGTTGTTCACAACGTACCCCGGAAACGTAAGTCAAGTCGAGACGAATAATTTTATACAGGACACTTTCGGTCTATCAAGCCGGGAAACAGACACAAATTTGCCTAAAAAAAGACGCGAAAGACACAGTGCATTCCCGCCGCGCAGTTTCGTTGCTTTTTCTCGCAAAAACGTCCTCAAATATCACTTGTCTTGTTGCTGTTCTGGTCTTCAGTCCAAAGATTGGTTCGATGCAGATCTGCGTGCTATACTGCGCAAGCTTCTTCATCTCCGAGTACCTACTGCAACCTACATTCTTCTGAATCTGCTTACTGTATCTCTTGGTCTACCTCTACAATTTTTACCCCACCCGCTTCCTTCCAGCACCAAATTGGTGATCTCTTGATGCCTCAAAAAGTGTCCTTACAACCGATCCTTCTCCTAGTCATGTTGTGCCACAAATTCCTCTTCTCCCCAGTTCTGTTCAGCACCTCCTCATTAGTTACGTGATCTACCGATCTAATCTTCAGCATTCTTCTGTAGCACCACATTTCGAAAGCTTCTATTCTCTTCTTGTCCAAACTATTTATCGTCCACATTTCACTTCCATACATGGCTACACTCCATACAAATACTTTCAGAAACGACTTCCTGACATTTAAATCTATACTCGATGTTAACAAATTTTTCTTCTTCAGAAACGCTTTCCTTGCCATTGCCAGTCTACATTTTATATCCTCTCTACTTCGACCATCGTTGTTTTGCTCCCCAAATAACAAAACTCCTTTACTACTTTAAATGTCTCATTTCCTAATCTAATTCCCTCAGCATCACACGACTTCATTCGACTACATTCCATTATCCTCATTTTGCTTCTGTTGATGTTCATCTTATACCCTCCTTTCAAGACACTGTCCATTCCGTTCAACTGCTCTACCAAGTCCACTGCTGTCTCTGACAGAATTACAATGTCGTCGGCAAATCTAAAAGTTTTTATTTCTTCTCCATGGATTTTAATTCCTACTCCATATTTTTCTTTTGTTTCCCTTCCTGCTTGCTCAATATAGACATTGAATAACATCGGGGATAGGCTAAATAATGTGTTACTCCCTTCCCAACCCCATCTTCAGTTTCATGCCCCTCGAAACTTATAACTCCTATCTGGTTTCTGTACAAATTGTAAATAGTCTTTCGTTCCCTGTATTTGACCCCTACCACCTTCGGAATTTGAAAGAGAGTATTCCAGTCAACATTTTCAAAAGCTAGAACCGTAGGTTTGCTTTTCCTTAACCTTTCTTCTAAGATAAGTCGAAGGTCAGTATTGCGACGCGTGTCCCAACATTTCTACGGAATCCAAACTGATCTTCCCCGAGATTAGCTTCTACCAGTTTTTCCATTCGTCTGAAAAGAAGTCGTGTCAGTATTTTGCAGCCATGGCTTATTAAACTGATAGTTCGGTAATTTTCACACCTATCTACACATGCTTTCTTTGGGATTGGAATTATTATATTCTTCTTGAAGTCTGAGGGTATTTCGCCTGTCTCATACGTCTTGCTCACCAGATGGCAGTGTTGTCGTGGCTGCCCCTCCCAAGGCTATCAGCAGTTCTAATGGAATGCTGTCCACTTCTGGGGCCTTGTTTCGACTTAGATCTTTCAATGACCTGTCAAATTCTTGACGCTGTATAATATCCCCCATTTCCTCTTCATCTACTTCCTCTTCCATTTCCATAATATTGCCCTCAAATACATAGCCCTTGTATAGATCCTCTATGTACTCCTTCCATATTTCTGCTTTCCCTTCTTTGCTTAGAACTGGGTTTCCATCTGAGCTCTTGATATTCATGCAAGTGGTTCTCTTTTCTCCAAAGGTCTCTTTAATTTTCCTGTAGGCAGTTTCTATCTTACCCCTAGGGATATACACCTCTACCTCCTTACATTTGTCCTCTAGCCATCCTTGCTTAGCCATTTTGCACTTCCTGTCCATCTCATTTTTGAGACGTTTGTATTCCTTTTCGTCTGGTTCACTTACGGCATTTTTATATTTTCTCCTTTATCAATTAAGTTCAGTTTTCTTCTGCTACCCAATGATTTCTACTAGCCCTCGTCTTTTTACCTATTTGATCCTCTGCGACCTTCACTATTTAATCTTTCAAAGCTTGCCATTCTTCTGCTACTGTATTTCTTTCCCCTGTATTTGACAATCGTTCCCTAATGCTATGTCTAAAACTCTCGACAACCTCTGGTTCTTTCAGTTTATCCAGGTCCCATCTCCTTTAATTACCACCTTTTTGCAGTTTCTTCAGTTTTAATCTACAGTTCATAGACAATACATTGTGATCAGAGTCCACATACCCCTGGAAATGTGTTACAAGTTAAAACCTCATTCCTAAGTATCTGTTTCGCCATTATATCATCTATCTGAAGTCTTCCAGTGTCTCCAGGCCTCTTCCAGGTATATAACTTTCTTTCATGTTTCTTAAGCCAAGTGTTAGCTATGATTAAGTTATGCTCTGCTCAAAATTCTACCAGGCGGCTTCCTCTTTCATTCCTTAATCCCAATCCATATTCAACTATTACTTTTCCTTCTCTTCCTTTCACTACTATCGAATTCCAATTCCCCATGACTATTAAATTTTCGTCTCCCTTAGCTATCTGAATAATTTATTTTATCGCATCATAAATTTCTTCAGTCTCTTCGTCATCTGCGGAGCTAGTTGGTAAAGTTGTACTACTGTGTTAGATGTGGGGCTCATGTCTACCTTGACTACTATAATGCGTTCACTATGCCGTTCGTATTAGCTTGTTCGTGCTCCTATTTTTTTATTCATTATTAAACCTACTCCTGCATTACCCCTATTTGATTTTGTATTTATAGCCCTGTATTCACCTGACCGCAAGTCTTCTTCCTCCTGAAACCGCACTAATTCCCAGTATATCTAACTTTAACCTATCCATTTCCCTTTTCAAATTTTCCAATCTACCTGCGCGATTAAGCGATCTGACATTCCACGCTCCGATCCGTAGAACGCGAGTTTTCTTTCTCCTGATAACGACATCCTCCTGAGTAGTCCCCGCCTCGAGATCCGAATGGGGGACTATTTTACCTCCGGAATATTTTACCCAAGAGGGCGCCATCATCATTTAACCATACAGTAAAGCTGCATACCCTAGGGAAAAATTACAGCTGTAGTTTCCCCTTGCTTTCAGCTGTTCGCAGTACCAGCACAGCAAGGCCGTTTTGGTTAGCGTTACAAGGCCAGATCAGTGAATGATCCAGACTGTTACCCCTGCAACTACTGGAAAGGCTGCTGCCTCTCTTCAGGAACCACACGTTTGTCTGGTCTCTCAACAGATACTCCTCCATTGTGGTTGCACCTACGGTACGGGTATCTGTATTACTTAGGCACGAAGGCCTCTCCACCAACTGCCGTTGGTCCATGGTTCATGGGGGGTTATTACTGTTACATAGCGGAAAGGTGTAGTAACTATAGGATAAAAAAACCAGAGTTTATGGCGTTATGTTGCATTTACTGACATTCACCATTCATTACATCAAATGAAAATTTTATCGCAGTATTTCTGTATTTCCTGCTTATCGTTCAACGGCGATACTTCCCTGCAGTCGGCAGCAGCCTCAACGAACAAACTGATAGTAATATCGACCCTA
Organism: Schistocerca nitens; assembly: GCF_023898315.1. Classification (NCBI taxonomy): domain Eukaryota; kingdom Metazoa; phylum Arthropoda; class Insecta; order Orthoptera; family Acrididae; genus Schistocerca; species Schistocerca nitens. The sequence goes on from NC_064617.1 coordinate 871,144,596, forward strand.
CCTGATAAATCGATGAGGGGGGTGTGAGAGCATTAGAAGTCCTGTCATGCTATTAATTTTTAATGTCATTGGGAAAAGACAGCGATCGCATTTGACAGTATCATACAGTCAGTCCAGAGAGCAACAATTATTTATCTATGTGGTCGATATTTATCTATCATTTAATAAATAAGTAAATGATTCTAGGTATCTAGACTGTTTCTGTTATCCTTTTCCTCTTCGTTGGAGCACAACCGATGTTCCTACAGTTACTGTTGAAGAGGCCGCGCGGGATTAGCCGAGCGGTCTACGGCGCTGTAGTCATGGACTGTGCGGCTGGTCCCGGCGGAGGTTAGAGTCCTCCCTTGGGCATGGGTGTGTGTGTTTGTCCTTAGGATAATTTAGGTCAAGTAGTGTGTAAGCTTAGGGACTGATGGTCTTAGCAGTTAAGTCCCATAAGACATCACACACATTTGAACATTTGAACTGTTGAAGATTCCCCGTCCAGTATAGCGCATTGCCTTTTATCGGTCAACCAATCTCAGATCCGTGAAGATGCTTAGTATGATGGAATTTTGGTTGTTAGCCGACCATGCGGAAATCGACGAAACGTGATATACCCGTTTTCCTGGATCTACTGTGCGCGAGATATGCTGCATGAGCAAAGCGAGCTACGTTTCACAGGAGTGGTGTCTTGCCACGGAATTTTTGTGAGATGCTGGAACACTGACTTTTGTGTAGCAAATTACTACTGCACTACATAGTAGTACGGAGCATTCTGCTTGGAAGAAAAATGAGTTCAAACAACGTACATTCTCCTTAATATTCTTAGTTTCTTCATTTTTACTTTTGAGTGAGTACCTTGTCTGTAGACTTATCAGTGCTGTAGGGTAATAAGCACAGGGCATCTGGTTATCTTATCGAGGCCAGTCTATAAAGTGTTCTACTTGGCGCATGCGCTTTACGCTGACGTCCTAGTTCTGTTATTGCGTCAGCAGTGATTCTTATTAGCCGACCGCAGTATTATTGTATCTGGAAGTGAGGGCGCTTTGGTCGGCTTGTCGAGAATTTTTATCACAATATTTCACGAGGACACCCACTTCATAGTTCACTGAAGAGCCAAAGAAACTGATACAACTGCCTAATATCATATAGGCCCCCGATAACATGCCGAAGTGCCGCTTCACGACGTGGCATGGACTCGACTAATGTCTGAAGTAGTGCTGGAGGGAATTCAGACAATGAATCCAGCAGGGCTGTCCATAAATCCGCAAGAGTATGAGGGAGTGGAGATCTCTTCCGAACAGCACGTTGAAAGGCATCCCAGATATGCTCAGTAATGTTCATGTCTGGGGAGTTTGGTGGCCAGCGGAACTATTTAAACTCAGAAGAGTATTCCTGGAGCCCCTGTGTAGCAATTCTGTACGTGTGGGGTGTCGCATCGTCCTCCTGGAATTCCTCAACTTCGTCGAAATGCACAATGGATATGAATGGATGTAGTTGACCAGACAGGATGCTTACGTACGTGTCACCTGTCACAGTCGTATGTAGACGTATCAGGCGTCACGTACCACTTCAACTGCACACGCCCCACACCATTACGGAACCTCCACCAGCTTGAACATCCCCCTGCTGACATGCAGGGTCCATGGATTCACGAGGTTGTCTCCATACTTGTACACGTCTATCCACTAGATACAATTTGAAACGAGATTCGTCCAACCGGCAACATGTTCCCGGTCGTCAACATTCCAATGTCAGTGTTGACGCCCCAGGTGAGGCCTAAAGCTTTATGTTGTGTACTCATCAAGGGTACGCGAGTGCGCCTTCGGCCCCGAAATCCCATATCAATGACATTTCGTTGAATGGCCCGCACCCTGACCCTTCTTGATGTCCCAGCATTGAAATCTGCAACAATTTCTGGAAAGGTTGCACTTCCGTCACATTAAACGATTCTCTTCAGTCGTTAGTCCCGTTCTTGCAGGATCTTTTTCCGGCGGCAGTTATGTCGGACATTTGATGTTTTACCGGATTCCTTATATTGACGGTACACTCGTGAAATGGTCGTACGGGAAAATCCACACCTCATCGCTACCTCGGAGATGCCGTGTCCCATCGCCCATGAGCCAACTGTAGCACCACATTCAAACTCACTTAAATCTTGATAACCTGCCATTGTAGCAGCAGTAACCGATCTAACAATTGCGCCAGACACTTGTTGTCTTATATAGGCATCGCCGACTGCATCGCCGTATTCTGCCTGTTTACATATCTCTGTATTTGAATACGCATGCCTGTACACGGTTCTTTAGCGCTGCAGTATAAATGCACGACTGTCTTGAAAGCATTCACGATGTGATGTGTTTTCCTTAGTCACCGCTGCCGCTGTACTTTTCTACTGCAACGTCACTCTGTATTTCTGATAGCGACCACGGGAGGCCAAGTGCAGTTATGTCGTGGTCACGTAGTATTCATGTGTGAAAATTTCTATGTATACAAAAGGGGAGCGCAGATCAGCGCTGAGCAATATATGGTAAATGAAGTACGGTCCACACAGAATAGAAACTTGTAATACATCCAGCCGAAATTCAGACTGTGCTCGAAGCATATAGTGACCGTGTACCGGATCATAACAGGCAATGGTATCGATTGTGCATGATGGGTACCATTGTATACAATCAGCAAGTGAGCATGCTTGCATCAATTCGTTCAATTGTTTCTAGTCAGTAATGTTCTGGTCAGTAGAGTCTTGTACTTTTGGTAGGTTGCATCTGAGCAACCAATGAGATGCTCCTAGACACTTAAAACGGGGAGAATGTTTAACAAGCCAATGTGTGCTTCTTCGACTGGCATTGTAGTTAATAGCGCTCGTCAGCCAGAGCAATATTCCTCTCTCGGTGCGACACAGTTTCATTCTGATGTGTTCGCTTCGTATTTTCGAGCGCCATTCACTTGCGCCGAAGTTGGCTGTAACTGTCAACATTGCATCGTGACATAATTCAGTTGCAAACTTTGGTAGGCAATGTTCGTTTGTAAATATTGTCACAATTTTCTGTAGAACTTTTGTAGTTCTCTGTTAAGTTTCCGTGATATGGGCTAAGGACTTTCATTTACTTGTTGAAGAATGACACTGAAATATCTACATGTCTTAGTTCTTCAGATAAAGACACCGTCCAGCTTTAAACGAAGATTTCTTACCAGTTTGCCTTCAAGGTGTTCTTCTGACTAAGTTGGGGAAACCATCTAGTGACCAGAAAGGAAATAGAAGTTGGCCGCTCCCATGTTCCTAGGCGCAACTGATTTAGAACAGAGGAAGGCTTAATATTACTGACTTTTAGATTATGAATTATGGTTTATATGCTATTTTGTTACAATTACTGAGCAGATTCTAAGAAGGTATGAACATATTTATGGAATTTAGCATTGCTATTGTATACACAGGAGACATGTGAAAAAAGTAACTGATTCACAGTCCAGTTTCTCATTGAGAATTTTTTCTCCTTGCTTTCTGTCACGTACAGAAATTAGAGTGTTTTAAAAAAAAATGGTTCAAATGGCTCTGAGCACTACGGGGCTTAACATCTGAGGTCATCAGTCCCATAGACTTAGAACTACTTAAACCTAACTAACCTAAGGACATCAGACACATCCATGCCCGAGGCAGGATTCGAACCTGTGACCGTAGCAGCAGCGCGGTTCCAGACCGAAGCGCCTAGAACCGCTCGGATACAACGGCCGGCTAGAATATTTTAAGATCGTCTTCTGTGTTTCTGAATGAGTGTCCAGTGCTTTTCATGTTTGTTGCTATTGCTGATTTCGCGAAGTGATTATGTTGTAAGAGCTGTTGTGTTCACTGTATACTGTACTAACGTTACTGCCAGTCTGTCCTTACTTGAGTAAATTTTTCATGTGATTTTCTATATTCCCGAGTCTGAGAATTTTTGTTGTTGTTGTTTAAAATGGGCACCAATTTCTTAGTTTGTTGTTTGTGGGCAAAGCTACATTTATTTTATGTTACCTAACCACTTTCGTAAACAAGGTTGCAACTGTCATTATCTTATAAAATTTCAGGCTTGTTTCTTTCGTCGTTTTATTTTTTCAAACATATGTTTATTCTTCGCACGTGTTCTCTAACTTTGCCGGCTTCTTCCCTATGTCTTCTTCTTACTCATATGTGACCTCGAAACCTAAATAGCTAACATGTTTGACCTGTTCTATTCAAATGGTATAAATGGCTCTGAGCACTATGGGACTTAACTGCTAAGGTCATCAGTCCCCTACAACTTAGAACTAATTAAACCTAACTAACATAAGGGCATCACACACATCCATGCCCGAAGCAGGATTCGAACCTGCGGCCGTAGCGGTCGCGCGGTTCCAGACTGTAGCGCCTAGAACCGCTCGGCCACCCCGGCCGGCACCTGTTCTATTAGCTTGTTGCATAAGTTCGGAACGTTTCTGTTTTGTTTTGATCTTGCACCCTGTGATTATTACCTTTTCCGCTTTGGGTCGAACAATCTTCAAGGAACTTCCTTTCCGTGTGAAAATGCTCTCCCAACATGGCTCGAAGATATCCTCGCCTCATAGTCAAGTGATTTTTACAGTCACTGAATCGAAAAGTTACCACAGAGTTGGCAGACTGCTGTAAAAAGCGAAGGAGAATATATTATTAATGAGTATAGAGTTTGTTATGTGTATCTGCTATGTTTATTAAACTTATGAAAAAACGCTACCAACTTACGTACCAATCATATATTATTCCATTACTAATCGTAATTTTTTCCGTACAGGGCTTTTTCTTTTAAAAGTCTTGATTTTGTCTTCGTTTCTGCAATCATGCTGATGAAAATGAAAAGGGGCCAGCTGAGGACGATAATGTGCACGTAAATATAAAGAAGACTGAGGTGATGGTTGTGTGCCAGGTGAATGTGCTGTATAGTAAAATGCTAAGCGTGAAGAATAATTAAATGGTGCAGTAGTTGAGTATTTAAATGATTCATGCATAGTGCTGGCTCGGAGCTGAAGCAGATGGGGCCGGTTGTGGACCTGTCGCGTCGACAGGTGGATGCCTGCTATCGCGGGATCTGCTGGAGTCATGCGCGCTAAGGTGTCCACTTCCGCTCCACACCGGCATCTACCTCCACATATGCGTTTAGCAGGGAGTGTTTTTTATTAATCACATTTTAGGGTTCCTTTCCGTTCCACAAACGGTTGCAGCTTGGGACAAATGATTGCGTGTAAGCCTTTCAGTTAGCTGATATTTGCCTAATTTGACATGCGCTGTTTAAGGGACACGTACGTAGGACGAACTTCTGGCCTGAAATTCCCTAAACAGGTTCTCACAACATTTATGGTGCCTTCTTTCGAATATCTTCCAGTTAAGGTTTTCGTGCCCTTCTATTTGACTCTCTCACAAGTCGGACGAGCATCGCGAGCATTCGCTCTGCCATTATTTGTATACGCTCGTAGTGTCCTGTTAGACGGAGACGAAATAATGTATATCCCATACACACTAACAGCATTCGATTATGGCTGCGTAACTAGTCTTGCATGCAATCACTTTCGCAATAAAATTGCGGTTTTCCTCAGACCTTTACCTACCAGAATAAAATTTTCACTATGCAGCGGAGTATGCGCTGATATGAAACTTCCTCGCAGATTAAAACTTTGTGTCGGCCCCAGACTCGAACTCGGGACCTTTGCTTTTCGCGGGCAAGTGCTCTACCATCTTTTTTTTTTGCGTTTTGTTCGTTGTTGATCGTAGTGTTTGGTCGTTGCGGACGTCACATGACATCCGTTCAAGTTCGTTTTTGATACTTTCACTCAGTTTTTTATTACAGAGGCCAACCAGCTCTCTGACCGAAAACGCTGAGCTACCGTGCCGGCACTATCTGAGCTACACAAGCACGACTCACGGCACCTTCTCACGCCTTCAATTCCGCCAGTACCTCGTCTCCTACCTTCCAAGCTTCGCAGAAGTTCTCTGCACTTTTAATCTGCCAGGAAGTTTCAATGTACCTCCGATTGAGTCTTCGCGGTCCTTCCACTTTAAATCTTCTTCTTCATCGCCTTGCCCCGTTTCCCCACGGGGTCGGCACAGCTATAGGGGTTTTGGCAGTATCAGTAACAGGTGGTGGCCGGATGCCCTACTTGAGGTCACCATTTCCCCGGGGAAGGAACTTTTTGTAGCCCATCTGTCCGCATCTACAATAAGCCTCGTGTTCAGGTGTGAGCACGTTATTCTAAATGTCTGCGTAGCTTGCATCTAACAAGAGGTACCACGCAGTATTTACCTAGTCGCATGTGGGAAACCACCTGAAATCCACATCCAGGCTGCCTACCTCACGAACCCACATCATCAGCTTGCGAGGTGGGTTCGGTCCGAGGCTGGCTCGCCTCCCGACATCCCAGAAGCTCGTGTTAACGCGCACAGCTATGTGGGCGGGTCGGTCGTTCCACTTCATGTCTCTAGACGTTATTACTACCACGTATTTCAATGAGATGACTAAATGTGGTTGTTCCATTTTCAACTATTATAGTCCTGTCGTCCTCGGTTCCGTATATTTACGGTATGCCGATCTTTTTATTTTATGACTGTCTAATTACAACTGAATGAGACACAATTTTTGTGTTACACTCCTGGAAATTGAAATAAGAACACCGTGAATTCATTGTCCCAGGAAGGGGAAACTTTATTGACACATTCCTGGGGTCAGATACATCACATGATCACACTGACACAACCACAGGCACATAGACACAGGCAACAGAGCATGCACAATGTCGGCACTAGTACAGTGTATATCCACCTTTCGCAGCAATGCATGCTGCTATTCTCCCATGGAGACGATCGTAGAGATGCTGGATGTAGTCCTGTGGAACGGCTTGCCATGCCATTTCCACCTGGCGCCTCAGTTGGACCAGCGTTCGTGCTGGACGTGCAGACCGCGTGAGACGACGCTTCATCCAGTCCCAAACATGTTCAATGGGGGACAGATCCGGTGATCTTGCTGGCCAGGGTAGTTGACTTACACCTTCTAGAGCACGTTGGGTGGCACGGGATACATGCGGACGTGCATTGTCCTGTTGGAACAGCAAGTTCCCTTGCCGGTCTAGGAATGGTAGAACGATGGGTTCGATGACGGTTTGGATGTACCGTGCACTATTCAGTGTCCCCTCGACGATCACCAGTGGTGTACGGCCAGTGTAGGAGATCGCTCCCCACACCATGATGCCGGGTGTTGGCCCTGTGTGCCTCGGTCGTATGCAGTCCTGATTGTGGCGCTCACCTGCACGGCGCCAAACACGCATACGACCATCATTGGCACCAAGGCAGAAGCGACTCTCATCGCTGAAGACGACACGTCTCCATTCGTCCCTCCATTCACGCCTGTCGCGACACCACTGGAGGCGGGCTGCACGATGTTGGGGCGTGAGCGGAAGACGGCCTAACGGTGTGCGGGACCGTAGCCCAGCTTCATGGAGACGGTTGCGAATGGTCCTCGCCGATATCCCAGGAGCAACAGTGTCCCTAATTTGCTGGGAAGTGGCGGTGCGGTCCCCTACGGCACTGCGTAGGATCCTACGGTCTTGGCGTGCATCCGTGCGTCGCTGCGGTCCGGTCCCAGGTCGACGGGCACGTGCACCTTCCGCCGACCACTGGCGACAACATCGATGTACTGTGGAGACCTCACGCCCCACGTGTTGAGCAATTCGGCGGTACGTCCACCCGGCCTCCCGCATGCCCACTATACGCCCTCGCTCAAAGTCCGTCAACTGCACATACGGTTCACGTCCACGCTGTCGCGGCATGCTACCAGTGTTAAAGACTGCGATGGAGCTCCGCATGCCACGGCAAACTGGCTGACACTGACGGCGGCGGTGCACAAATGCTGCGCAGCTAGCGCCATTCGACGGCCAACACCGCGGTTCCTGGTGTGTCCGCTGTGCCGTGCGTGTGATCATTGCTTGTACAGCCCTCTCGCAGTGTCCGGAGCAAGTATGGTGGGTCCGACACACCGGTGTCAATGTGTTCTTTTTTCCATTTCCAGGAGTGTATTTGCGTTTCGCTTTTATTGTTTGCAGCGTATCTTTAATGGCAGCCTGTGGGGCTGGTCCCGGCGTAGGTTCGAGTCCTCCCTCGGGCATGGGTGTGAGTGTTTGTCCTTAGGATAATTTAGGTTAATTAGTGTGTAAGCTTAGGAACTGATGACCTTAGCAGTTAAGTCCCATAAGATTTCACACACATTTGAACATTTTTCTAGTGGCAGATGTTGTGGATATTGACCTACATATTACGTTTTTTTTTTCCTTTTTGTCTCTGTTCGCCGGCCGCGGTGGTCTCGCGGTTCTAGGCGCGCAGTTCGGAACCGTGCGACTGCTACGGTCGCAGGTTCGAATCCTGCCTCGGGCATGGATGTGTGTGATGTCCTTAGGTTAGTTAGGTTTAAGTAGTTCTAAGTTCTAGGGGACTGATAACCACAGCAGTTGAGTCCAATTGTGCTCAGAGCCATTTGAACCATTTGTCTCTGTTCCGGTTCTTATAACTGCTATTTGTAATTTTGTTTTCATACTTCACAGGACTAGGAACTGAACACTCGTTTTGATGTTTTCTTTTTCGTATTTCATAGTCGACATTCTGTAGATGTAGTTGTTATTCATTACTTCTGTAGTCAAAGTATCCAACGCCTTTACGTTTCATGAAGTGTACAACTTTGAGTTTTTCCACATATTTACATCTACATAGATTCTCCGCAAGCCACCGTAAGGTGCGTGGCAGAGGGTACCCTGTACCATTACTTGGCATTTCCCCTCCTGTTCCACTCGTAAACTGAGCGAGGGAAAAACGACTGTCTGTACGCTTCTGTATGAGCCCTAATTTCTCGTATGTTATCTTCGTGGTTCTTGGGCGCAATGTATGTTGGCGGGAGTAGAATCGTTCTGCAGTCAGCTTCAGATGTCGGTTCTCTAAGTTTTCTCAGTAGTGCTTCTCGAAAATAACGCTGCCTTCGCTCCAGGGATTCTCATTTGAGTTCCCGAAGCATCTCCGTAACACTTAAGTTTTGTACGACCCTACCGATAACAAATCTAGTAGCCTTCCTCTGAATTCCTTCGATGTATTCCTGCAATGCGAACTTGTACGAATCCAAAACACTCGAGCAGTGCTCATGAATAGGGAGCAGCAGCGTCCTATATGCGGTCCCTTCAAAAGGGGAACCACTTCTCCCTAAAATTCTCCCAATAATCCGAAGCCGACCATTTACCTTCCCTACCACAGTTTTCACATGCTCTTTCCACCTAATGTCGTATGAATAGATAGTTGTCAGCTCTTTCAATGATTCAATCGGCTCTGAGCACTATGGGACTTAACAGCTATGGTCATCAGTCCCTAGAACTTAGAACTAACTAACCTAAGGACATCACACAACACCCAGTCATCACGAGACAGAGAAAATCCCTGACCCCGCCGGGAATCGAACCCGGGAACCCGGGAGCGGCAAGCGAGAAAGCTACCGCACAACCACGAGCTGCGGACTCAGCTTTTTCACTAGGTTGATATTTTATTGAGATGTAACCAGAGGTTACTGGAGTGTTCACCCTATGGAACGTCCTTATACACTACTGGCCATTAAAATTGCTACACCAAGAAGAAATGCAAATGATAAACGGGTATTCATTGGACAAATATATTATACTAGAACTGACATGTGGTTACATTTTCACGCAGTTTGGGTGCATAGATACTGAGAAATCAGTACCCAGCACAACCACCTCTAGCCGTAATAACGGCCTTGATACGCCTGCGCATTGAGTCAAACACAGCTTGGATGGCGTGTACAAGTACAGCTGCCCATGCAGCTTCAGCACGATACCACAGTTCATCAAGAGTAGTGACAGGCGTATTGTGACGAGCCAGTTGCTCGGCCACCATTGACCAGGCGTTTTCAATTGGTGAGAGATATGGAGAATGTGCTGGCCAGGGCAGCAGTCGAACATTTTCTGTATCCAGAAAGGCCCGTACAGGACCTGCAACATGCGGTCGTGCATTATCCTGCTGAAATGTAGAGTTTCGTAGCGATCGAATGAAGGGTAGAGCCACGGGTCGTAACACATCTGAAATGTAACGTCCGCTGTTCAAAGAGCCGTCAGTGCGAACACGAGGTGACCGAGACGTGTAACCATTGGCACCCCATATCATCACGCCGGGTGATACGCGAGTATGGCGATGACGAATACACGCTTCCAATGTGCGTTCACCGCGATGTCGCCAAACACGGATGCGACCATAATGATGCTGTAAACAGAACCTGGATTCATCCGAGAAAATGAAGTTTTGCCGGCCGCTGGTGGCCGAGCGGTTCTGGCGCTACAGTCTGGAACCGCGCGATCGCTACGGTCGCAGGTTCGAATCCTGCCTCGGGCATGGATGTGTGTGTTGTCCTTAGGTTAGTTAGGTTTAAGTAGTTCTAAGTTCTAGGGGACTTATGACCTCAGCAGTTGAGTCCCATAGTGCTCAGAGCCATTTGAACCATTGAAAATGAAGTTTTGCTATTCGTGCATCCAGGTTCGTCGTGGAGTACACCATCGCAGGCGCTCCTGTCTGTGATGCAGCCTCAAGGGTAACCGCAGCCACGGTCTCCGAGCTGAAAGTCCGTGCTGCTGCAAACGTCGTCGAACTGTTCGTGCAGATGGTTGTTGTCTTGCAAACGTCCCCATCTGTTGACTCAGGGATCGAGACGTGGCTGCACGATCCGTTACAGCCATGCGGATAAGATGCCTGTCATCTCGACTGCTAGTGATACGAGGCCATTGGGATCCAGCACGGCGTTCCGTATTACTGTCCTGAACGCACCGATTCCATATTCTGGTAACAGCCATTGGATCTCGACCAACGCGAGCAGCAATGTCGCGATACGATAAACCGCAATCGCGATAGTCTACAATCCGACCTTTATCAAAGTCGGAAACGTGATGGTACTCATTTCTGCTCCTTACACGAGGCATCACAACAACGTTTCGCCAGCTAACGCCGGCCAACTGCTGTTTATGTATGAGAAATCGGATGGAAACTTTCCTCATGTCAGCACGTTGTAGGTGTCGCCACCGGCGCCAACGTTGTATGAATCGTCTGAAAAGCTAATCATTCGCAAATCACAGCATCATCTTCCTGTCGGTTAAATTTCACGTCTGTAGCACGTCATCTTCGTGGAGTAGCAATTTTAATGGCCAGTAGTGTAGATAACTGCGTTACCTGTGAGAGAAGTTGGAGGGTCAAATAGTACTGTCCGCTGAGTCATTAGTGTATAAAACGAACAACGTTAGGTCTCAATGTATTGCCCAGGGGATCATTAGATGTTGCTTTAGTGTGTGAAGACGACTGTCCATCCACGGGAACATGCAGCGTTTTTGTTACGAGACGAGGTTAATGGTGCAGCGAAGGAGACAGCACGCCCAGAATTCCCGAAGAAACACTGACGTCAATCCGCAGAAGTCGTTAGGGGAGCCGTCGCAGTGGACGGAGACGTCTCGCAACCGCCGCTGCGACGACCCGGGTGGGATGAAGAAATTGCGGGGGCGGACAGCTGGGAGGATTGTAGGACGCCGGCAGGGGGACAGAGGCGTGACGGGAACGAGAGGTCCAGTCACGAGCGCACACTGCTCAGCTGTGCACAAAGAGAGTTTCTAATTGGACTCCCGTCAAAGCTAGACGTGCGACCGAATCCTTTCAAAATGTTCAAATGTGTGTGAATTCTTATGGGACTTAACTACTAAGGTCATCAGTCCCTAAGCTTACACACTACTTACCCTAAATTATCCTAAGGACAAACACACACACCCATGCCCGAGGGAGGACTCGAACCTCCGCCGGGATCAGCAGCACAGTCCATGACTGCAGCGCGTCAGACCGCTCGGCTAATACCGCGCGGCACCGGTTCCTTTGAGACGTGCAAAACGGTGCTGTAAACACTCCACACGGCTTTTAGTAGCTGTTTCCTGTCACACACAAACTGTGGGGGTTATAGGAGAGGTACAAAGGTAACGTGTCTGGATGCCTTTCCACCGCGTTCATTGTAACTGTTTCTTCCTGCCCTTAGTCAAAAATGGTTCAAATGGCTCCGTGCACTATGGGACTTAACTGCTGAGGTCATCAGTCCCCTAGAACGTAGAACTACTTAAACTTAACTAACCCAAGGACATCACACACATCCATGCCAGAGGCAGGATTCGAACCTGCGACCGTAGCGGTCGCGTGGTTCCAGACTGAAGCGCCTAGAACCGCTCGGCCACTGCGGCCGTCTCTGCCCTTAGTCCTCTTATTTACCACATTTTAAATGCCTCTTACTGTCACATTTTATCGGTCTAGTACTCGTTCTTCTTTTACATTCTTTTTACTTTTTTATTTTCAAGCAATTCAGATACATATATTCCTTCAGTTAATATTACCGCCAGTAACATAGTAAATACATATCCGGCAAACTGAGAAAATACCCAAGGATTGGAAAACTGCCCTAATTCACCCATTGAATAAAAAAGGGGATAGAAACGATGTTAATAATTACCGAGGTATCTCTCTTCTCCCACTCACATACGAAATTGTCTCTCGGTGTTTATTTGATAGAGTCCAAGAACAGTTAGAACCCAAAACTGGTGAACACCAGGCAGGTTTTGGACCAAACACATCCTGTCCGGAACAAATTCTTAATTTAAAATTAGTCCTTAGGCACCAAATGATTTATACTAGTAATTTTGTACGTACATTTCTGGATTGTAAAAGGCCTACAACTGAGTTGATCCCCAATCTTTTTTCCAAATTTTAAAGGAACGAGCGTTGGGTAATAAAACTCTGACACCGATTAAGGAAACGTTAATCGACACTAGCTCTAAAGTTAAATTCGTGGGAGAAATTTCTGAACCATTTGATATAAAGACTGGTGGTAGACAGAGGGATGGACTCTCCCCACTATTGTGTAACTGTGTTTTCGTAAAGGTATGGCGAGAGCAAAAGTCGAGTCAAAATATAAATAAATCAATCAAGTTCGGTAGAAGTAGTATTAGAGTAGATTGCGTCGCCTTTGCAGCTGATCTGGCAATTTTAACTAGGGATATTAAAAAAGTTCAAAAACAAATTGCAATTATTAAAGTTGCGGAAAAAGTAGGACCACAAATATCATTCGAAAAAAACGGAACATACGATGTACAACAAACAAGCACCGAAGTTTTTGAACAAGAAATATGGAAAAATGAAAACGGTTTCTCAGTTTGAATACTTGGGGGAAATCATACAAGAAAACGGTCTGGAAAAAGCTACAAACTAAATCGAAGTTCGCTGTCAAAAAATAGCAACTGCATTGATGTTAACACAAAATATTTATAATAAAAAATCACTTTCTAAAGTCACTAAACTTAGGCATTACAGCACTGCAATCAAACCTGAATATCTTCATGGAGCAGAAACTTTAATTTTAAATGGAAAGAGGGGTATTGGAGAAAAAGAAAGACAGAAAGATTATTAGGAAAATATTAGGCTCCAAAATTACTGATGGGGAAACTTATAGGCTGAGAAGTAATGAGGAAATAGAAGAATACACAGACTTAAATGGTGACATGAAAAAACGAAGACTTAAATTTTATGGGCACATTAAAAAAATGGTACCCACTAGGTTGACAAAACAAATAGTAGAATTCTAGGAAAACAGAAGTGTTGCCGAAACTGTGCCAATTAAATGGATCGCTGCGATGAAGGAGGCTCTTAAAGTGGCCGGTTTAGCTCAGGCAGACGTTACAGACAGAAAAAATTTAGACAAAAGGTATGTGATTGGAAAGTTGATCAGAGGGAAATTAGAAAATGGATGGTTCAAATGGTTCAAATGACTCTGAGCACTATGAGACTTAACTTCTGAGGTCATCAGTCCCCTAGAACTTAGAACTACTTAAACCTACCTAACCTAAGGACATCACACACATCCATGCCCGAGGCAGGATTCGAACCTGCGACCGAAGCGGTCGTGTGGTTCCAGACTGTAGCGTCTAGAACCGCTCGTAGAAAACAGACTTGAACACAGTGGTCTGATGAAAGAAAGAGACATAATCCCAAAAAAAGGATGAAAGAAATTTGGACACAAAGGAAGACCAACCATCAAAAGCGACGTTGATTGATTGTACCTCGAGTGGTCCTGTTGATCCCACTAGTGAATAATAATAATTACTACTAGTACGTAATACTTTTTCTACTGCTTAGTTATTATTGTTATTTTATTATTATAATCATTGCAGTCCTCATGTACTTCGAGATCATTTACATCATGCAGGTAATAAGTTTCAAAAATAGTATAATCTGGACCTATTATACAAAAACAGACCACACCTTCAAAGACTGGAACAATAAATCATTGCACATTTTGAGAAGTTGCGAGCTGTTTTCTTTAATTTAGTGACGGGAGATAAAACCTGAGCACTTATTGGGAAGCAGTGTAAGAACTGTTAGTTAATAATACTGTAGTCTACTCAAGCAGTGTCTTCGCTTCAAGCATTAGGCTTTTTGTTCCTCTTTGCGGTACTCATTGGTTCCTGGGTCTTCCATGACTTCTGCTCCCAAATGGGATAAATCTTCGTACGTGGAAAGGTAACCTTCCTCTTCTCTTTCTTTCGAGATGTTCGTTCCAGTTTCTCCTATTTTTTTGTATTATACTGAGAATATCAATGATATTCAGTTCTTACCTGACTTCTGAAACTATATATCTGTCAGCTCTTCTGCATTCCTTTACGACTTTTAGCAACTTCCTCTCTGTTATTTGTATACGACTTTCTTGGCATTTATTTATAACCTGCGATTCACTTCGTTCAACAAGATTGCAAATGTCATTGTCTTATAAACTTTTAGCCTTGTTTCTTTCGTCGTTTCATTTTTAAACATATGTTTATTGCTTGCATACATTCTCAAACTTAACTAATTACTTGCCTGTCCGGTGTACCGTGACGTCTGGCACATTATCGAGACCTCCTTGTACAGCAGTTGATTCCTGCTTTGGAAGAATCGAACTGTGTGGAAACCAACACTTCATGTCGCTCTCCCAGTGAAAGATCTTTTAATGCAATCGTCCACGAATGTGTATCTCCAGAGGTTTTCCAGATGTATTGCCTGAAAAATCGCCTGATCTGAACACATGTTACTTTTGGGTCCGGGAATATTTAAAAGAACTCGTTTCCCAGGGACACGTTGCGTCTCTGCCTGACCTAAAGGCCAGTACACAGAAACACGCTGCTCAGATTCTATATGAACTGCTGCGGGCAATTGTTGATCACGTCCTTTTACGGATGCTGCATCTCGTCTATAACTCCGGTGTTTTTATTGAACAAATTGTGTAAGCTGCCGTTAATAATAAAATCAACATTACGCCTATCCCACTTGTCCGACTATTTCGGCCCATATCGCGTCCCTAAACCATTACATGTGGAAACATTTCTATACGTCATACTTGCATTCACAGCGCCAGATTTGCACCTGATGGTTAAGAGTCGAACTAATTTTATCCAGCGTGCATCGGTTCCGCATTGACGCATTAGAATATGTACCAAGTTTTGTAGCCCACATTGGACCTCTGTGAGCAGCTTCACTTTAACTGTAACCATCCGGTACTTACCTTTTCCTGTAAGATTGACGAATTAGCAAGATAGTTACATCACAATGTCATGCCCGAGTTCACGCGCAGTTTAGCTAAGGGGCCCACAACACAGAAGGACCCGCACCAAAAAAACGAAAATAAAAAAACGTCTTTGCTTTAATACTGTTCTGGGGCTTTCTTACAACCGTAAAGCACGTAGACGTTCTTGTTTTGCTTATTAGCTCGTAGCAGGGTGCGATGAATTTTTAAGCAATTCTCATAAAAAGTCAGCTACGCCGTGGAAATGATTACACAAACTACCTTTCACGAACGATTTCTGAGAAAACAGTGCAACACACTGGCAAACGGGATTTCAGTGAAGTTATCTCTCGAATCAAGCACACCTTATCATTAGACTCAACCCTGGACCAAGTTCACGTTGATGAACCTACTTTAATTTCCAAATATCAGAAAAATACATCCCTATTGAAGGGTTTATAACATTCGTGCCCAATCATGGCCACTAAAATAAAGACGTCTTCCAAGGCGTCACTTTGTGAAAGACAGTGATGTAGATATGAAGAGCAGCTATAGTCAGTGTTAGGGTAACGCTTTTCCAGTGAGCTACAACGTATATTGGCAGAATATAGTTCAGAAGCACGGACCCCTAACGCTGACTCGCTCGGATGGCCCTGTGCATTAAAGCATCGTTTCTGGGACGGGCAGTGCGCCGATCCCGGATAGAATCCATCCGCCGGACTGACGGTGAGAGTGTGTGTGCCCGTCAGCTTGGAAGGGAATTTTTAGGTGGTTTTCCACATCCCACTAGTTGAACACTGGCCCCATAAACAAGTCCTGCCTCAGACGATTCGCAAACATTTACAGAAGTTTCGGTCATTTTAAACGAATAACATCACTCGCCGGCAGCTCGGGTACAAGTGGTTAAAGGGGGGGGGGGGGGGGACGGAAGTGCATCTGGCCATCCTTTAAATTACCCATGCGAAATCCGCTCGTAACCGTACCGACCCCGTGCCGATGCGCAACAAAGGCAGAAGGGAAAAGAAGTAGATGGTTAGCCTACCTTAAGCTGGCCGTTCACAGCTTCTTTTACTGCAGGCGGCGGGTGGATTATGAGGGCCGTCAGGTTATTGACTTTTTGGAAGAACTTTATGTATTTTTACAGATGGTAAGGAAGGAGAGGTACATAGCAGTCAGTCACAATCCCATTACCTGTTGTTATGCTTTCAAATCTACACCATTGGCCATTAAAATTGCTACACCACGAAGATGACGTGCTAAAGACGCGAAATTTAACCGACAGGAAGAAGATGCTGTGATATGCAAATGATTAGCTTTTCAGAGCATTCACAGAAGCTTGGCGCCGGTGGCGACACCTACAACGTGCTGACATGAGGAAAGTTTGCAACCGATTTCTCATACATAAACAGCAGTTGACCGGCGTTGCCTGATGAAACGTTGTTGTGATACCTCGTGTACCATCACGTTTCCGACTTTGATAAAGGTCGGATTGTAGCTTATCGCGATTGCGGTTTATCGTATCGCGACATAGCTGCTCGCGTTGGTCTCGACTGTTAGCAGAATATGGAATCGGTGGGTTCAGGAGGGTAATACGGAACGCCGTGCTGGATCCCAACGGCCTCGTATCACTAGCAGTCGAGATGACAGGCATCTTATCCGCATGGCTGTAACGGATCGTGCAGCCACGTCTCGATCCCTGAGTCAACAGATGGGGACGTTTGCAAGACAGCAACCATCTGCACGAACAGGAAAGTATTTATTGGAACCAGATATAAGTAAAACTTGCTTGGATTTGGTACTTATCTTTTTTAGCAACTCAGTAACACCGAGCGAGGTGGCGCAGTGGCTAGTACACTGTACTCGCATTCGGGAGGACGACAGTTCAATCCCACGTCCAGCCATCCTGATTTAGGTTTTCCATGATTTCCCTAAATCGCTCCAGGTAAATTCCGGGATGGTTCCTTTGAAAGAACACGGCCTACTTCCTTCCCCGTCTTCCCTAATCCGATGAGACCGATGACCACGCTGTCTGGTCTCCTCCTCCAAACAACCCAACCGAACTCAGTAACAAACATATTTGGTTATAATCACATGTTCTGTTTAAAATTGGAACACTGGTTTTTGCAAGGACGTGAATCCAAGCCATTTATTCTTTTTCTTTAAAAAGTATAATTATTCATAGCATTGTTAATCAGTGATGTTGAATACTTTAATGCTTTCACAAGTTGTTATTTTTTAAATTTCAGCAATTATTATATCGTAAGCGGCGTAGTATAATTTAATAAACTTACGTATTAACTTTTTACTGCTTGAGTCACGTTATACTACCTATCAGAACGACGCGTTTCGGTAGCATCATCAGGTGCATTTCAGTTACATGTGGAGCTGATGATGGCAGCATGCTGCCGAAACACGTCGTTCTGGTAACTATTAGTACAAAGTGACTAGAGGAGTAAAAAAATTATATCATAAATTAATAATACAGTCACTTAATCTGTTCCATACAATATGGATAAATATAAGTTTAATTTTATACGATTAAATAATAAATCTGAAATTCTGCGTTTGGAAAACTGTTCTAGAATGATAGTTTTGTGGATTATTTTTGAAGCAATATCTGCCTTTAGTGCGCTGTGGTCCAGAGATCATACAGGGTGACAATTATTGAGCTATATGAAATGAATCGTCATAACTACTGAACGATTTGCGTTGGGACGTTCAAACTGCACGGTGGCTGCGGGGCATGATGGGAATTAGTACCTTTATCGGCACGCGCCTTGCGTTGTCGACCACTTGCACGTGAAAATATCGCGGTACAGCCTGCCTCAGCGTATGAGCGTATAGCGCTTGTGAAGGCCTACTATGCGAGCAATAGGAGCCCAGCTGCGGTCAAAAGAAGTTTGTGACCGAGTTCAAGCTGAAGACAACCGGTCCAAGTGTGCTAACTATCAAGAATGTGATTAACAAGTTTGCGAGAACAGTCAGTGTTTGTGGTGACAGCGTTGGCAACGTTGGTCGTCCGAAAAGGGTGAAAACATCTGAAAACATCGAGAAGGCACGAGCTGCACAACAGGTGGGATTCAACAGGGAGACACTGCGACAAATTGAAGACCTGCCTCTCCTCCCATACAGAATTCAAACCCATCACCCATGAACCCCCAGAGGTTGTGTTTCGCCAACACTATTGTCCACAGAAATGAAGAACAGGACTTGGATGTGAGCGTTGTTTGGTTTAGCGACGAAGCCCAGTTTTATTTGGACAGGTTCGTCAATAAGCAAAATTAGTGTATTGGGGGACTGAGAATCCGCATTTCACGACCGAGAAGTCTCTTCACCCTCAACGGGTGACTGCGTGGTGTGCAGTGTCCAGCCACGAAATAATCAGTGCGATATTTCTTGATGGAACGGTGACTACCGAACTGTACGTGAAGGTTTTGGAAGATAATTTCATCCCCATTATCCAAAGGGATCCTGATTTCGACAAGATGTGGTTCCTGCAAGATGGAGCTCGACCCCATCGAAGCAGGAGAGTGTTTGATGTCCTGGAGGAACACTCTGGGGACTGCATTCTGGCTCTGGGGTCCGCAGAGGCCACTGGCATGGGCCTCGATTGGCCGCCATAATCCCCAGATTTGAACATATGCGACTCCTTTTTGTGGGTCTGTATTAAAGAAATGGTTCAAATGGCTCTAAGCACTATGAGACTTAACATCTGAGGTCATCAGTCCCCTGGACTTGGAACTACTTAATCGTAACTAACCTAAGGACATCACACACATCCATGCCCGAGGCACGATTCGAACCCGCGACCGTAGCAGCAGCGCAGTTCCGCACTGAAGCGCCTAAAACCGCTCGGCCACAGCGGCCGGCCCTATATTAAAGACAAGGTGTACAGCGAGAACCTCAAAACCATTGCTGAGCTGAAGACAGCCATCCAGGAGGTCATGGACAGCAACGATGTTCCGACACTTCAGCGGGTCATGCAGAATTTTGCTATTCGTCAGCGCCACACCATCGCTAATGATGGCAGGCATATGGAACATGTCATAATCTAAATCCAAATATCTGTAGTGACGTTTACATGTTGAATAATGTGTCTGCACACCGTAGTTTCTATGTATTTTACGGTTTTTTCATGTTGTTGTGGTCTTCATTCCTGAGACTGGTTTGGTGCAGCTCTCCATGCTACCGTATCCTGTGCAAGCTGCTTCATCTCCCAGTACGTAATGCAGCCTACATCCATCTGAATCTGTTTAGTGTATTCATCTCTTGGTCTCCCCCTACGATTTTTACCCTCCACGCTGCCCTCCAATACTAAATTGGTGATCACTTGATGCCTCAAAATATGCCCTACCAACCGATCCCTTCTTCTAGTCAAGTTGTGGCACAAATTCCTCTTCTCCCCAGTTCTATTCAATACCTCCTCCTTAGTTACGTGATCTACCCATCTAATCCTCAGCATTCTTCTGTAGCACCACATTTCGAAAGCTTCTAGTCTCTTCTTGTCTAAACTATTCATCGTCCACGTTTCACGTCCATACATGGCTACACTCCATACAAATACTTTCAGAAGCGACTTCCTGACAAATCTATACTCGATGTTAACAAATGTCTCTTCTTCAGAAACGCTTTCCATGCCATTGCCAGTCTACATTTTATATCCTCTCTACTTGGACCATCATCAGTTATTTTGCTCCCCAAATAGCAGAACTCCTTTACTACTTTAAGTGTCTCATTTCCTAATCTAATACCCTCTGCATCACCCGACTTAATTCGACTACATTGAATTATCCTCGTTTTTTCATATAGTTCAATAATTGGCTCCCTGTTTGTGCGGTCGCGCACGGGGTGTCCCCGCTAGCACACGTGCTCGCGGCACGCCGCACGTGCACGCGCGTGGCTCGGCCCCACCGGGCAGCTGGGAACTGACGTGGTGTGTCGCCTGCTCCCGTTTTCCCACCCAAACAGCGCCAGCTGCGGCGGTGATAAGTGTGGCGTATGGAAAAGGCCGCTCGTCTGGCGGCCGGACCACTTCCGACCCACTTAGCGGCCATCACGGCGATCGCCGTCCCGCGCCTGGCCGTTGCGACATTCATCTGTCTGTATCTCTGTCTGCGCGTCCGTCTGACCGACCGACGGTCGGTGGCGGACGACTCACTCGCCCGCTGGACAGGCCGTCCACGCGGGCGGCCGCCGGCTCCGTCTGTGCCGGCTACTGCCCACTGCAGCACGTGCTGCCCACGTGCGAGCGGCCAGTGTAGACCCGCCTCTGTCGTCCGAAGGCGGCATCATTCTTTGGCCGGTATTACACCATCAAATTTCTTTGTCAAATATCTTTGTCCAATATCTTTGTCAAAGATATTTGATGGTGTAATAGGGAACTTGTCAAATGTCGTCCAATATTGATCAAATCTAGGGCCTTGCTGTAGATTTTATCAAAGAAGTCGCTTGTCTTCTGTTCACTGCAATGTGACATGTTACC